>NC_072481.1:50213785-50859285 GCF_027574615.1 Eptesicus fuscus | reverse complement strand
AAGAAGACTAGCACTTCTTATTATAGATATTGGCGGGGGGGGGGGGTTGGAGGAGGTGGTATTTTAGATCTTTAAGGATGAGTAGGACTTTGATACGTAGAGAAGAGAAATAGGAAGGAAGACCATTTAGGCTTAAGGGTATGGAGTGTGCAAATGATAGGAAGTAATAAAAACATGTATGTGTTCAGATAATGGTTCGTGTGACTGGAGCTGAGTGTGTATGAGTTTGGATAAGTTGACTAGAGCCAGGTAACAGAGGTCCTAAATGCTGAGCTACAGAACCTCGGCTTCCCTCAATAGTCGGTGGAGACCCCTGAAGGTTTCAGGCCAACATAGTCTTCTACTCGCATCTGCTAGTACAGTCAGTTGGTCACAAGATACCCAAGCAATCATTTAAAACTGTCAGCTAACCTCCCCTGCTCAATGAAACCAAAACCCTCACATGTTCTATTCCTTCTAATTTTACTCAGGATGAGAAGCAGTATGATATTCTCAGGCAACTAAAAACATGGCAGAGAACATACAAAAGATATGACCATCCCAAAGGCACAGCTTGATGTCTCCTAAGAAATTTAGATGTATATTAAGGGCCATAAGTTCCTCTATATTCCCAGTCTCTGGCTGAAAGAGGATGAGGTTCAAAGTTGGATGCATGCTCTTCCCTTATATAGGCTGCCTCAAGATCTATTTCTTGCTCAAATGTTGAAGGGAAGTATTCTGACTCTGCACAAGTATTAAAAAGTAAACAATGAATGGTGAAAGGCAATATTCTTCTGGGAAAAGTGCTCAAGGCATTGTACCTCCTTGTTTGTTTATGGTGATAGTTTGGGGAATGAACTATTGGCATTCAATAAATATTATTGAACATTTACTAAGTATCAGACTCTGTGTTCTATACCAATGATAAAGATGCATATCAAATCTTGGCTTGAAGACATTCTTGGTCTAATGGAAAAAAAATTGATATGTAAATATGATGTGATTGATATGTAAATAAGATATCAAAAATGATGCCAAATTAATTTGGCAAGTGGGATTTTATAAAGAGTTTTCTCTTTTAAAGGAGAGGATACTTGAACTAGGTCTTGAAGCTAATTTCTAATAACTAATTACTAATAACTAACAGTTATTTTCTATAATTTCTTATATAGCTGATTGGGATTTAACATGCCAAGCAAATCTAATTAGTCCAAGTAGTACTGAGATTCCTAAGTTTAGTGCTATTGGCCTTGTGCTCCAAATCACTGAGTTAACAAGTCACACACACACACACACACACACACACACACACACACACAAATAAATATCAGTCAATGGAACTAATGTTATATAGTAATAGGATACCCCAAGTCAATGAACCCCAATGCCATCATTTTTTTACAGTGAGATATACATGTACTAGCATGTGTATATCATTGCATTTTGTGAAAAATAATTGTATTTGTATCTGCTGCCTAGACTACTCACCTCTACCATGACTCTTTGGATAGCCCTCTCGTGTTTGTTCACTATATATATTCTAATGTTCTATATTTGATTTTTTATTTATATATTCAATTAGAATGAACCTTTCCTAGAGTGGAGATTGAGTTTTATTAATTTTTAGCTGTGTTCAATCCCCAGCACATAAAAGATGTTCAATATCTACTTAAGGAGTATGAATCATGATATATGACTTGGCATTAGGTAATTGACCTCACATTCTCTTGATTACTTTCACTCTGTTTTTTTGGCCTACTAATTGTCAATAGCTATTCTACAGTTCATTTCTTATAGTAATTGCATGCTAATAATGCAGCAATAGGTTCCTTCTTTATTTTAGGACTAATAGAAGTATTGCATTCACAAAACTAAAAAGTACATCAATATGAGACATCCATGAACAAACATATACTCTGTTAGTTGCAAAGTAGTATTTAATTTTTAAGTATATTATTGATATACCTTTGTCTAAGACAATAGAAGGCTGGGCAGAAGGTAAAAACACATAGAGGGAAAAGATGGCATTGGAGGTATAGGATAAAAAGGAGTATGTAGAGTATATATGGCCATTTATGGAATTAAGGAACAAAAGAATCATATTTATCATATTAGCTTTTGTATTCCTACTACTTCATACAGTGCCTGGTACCTAGTTCAGTACATATTTGCTGGATGACTGAAAGAGGTGTATTGAAGATTCTCTAGCCTGTAAGCAAGTGGCTTGCCTTAGAAGAAATTCATTTTATAAGAGAAAAATACCCCTTTTAATTCTGACCTATTTATTTATTTAACTGAATTGTTCATTCAACAGACATTTGTTAAGCATCTACTATGTACTAGATTTTGCCAGACTTTGTGTCTGGAAACATCAAAATAAATAAAACATGAACTAGGAGAGTTTACAATCTAGTAAAGTAGATTATGTACCAGTATAAATATATTAGCAGTGCAGTGTTATAGTTGTATAAAAAGAAATATATATGGTGACCTAATGACACACTAGGGTAATCTGCTTAGCTTGTTGGAGAAGAGGAGATTTAAAAAAGATTGCCCTCAAAATGCACTTTAAAGAATAGATATGGAGCTTTGAGAGCCCTTTATATTCTACCCACTTAATGTACTATTTAATTAGTCAAGATAATAAAATTTTATCTTTGTTATACATGCTTAGTTTTTGAGATTTATTTCTTATTTATGAAAGCATTTTATATGCTTTGTTTGTTATTAGTCCTTTGCTGTTATACTGGTTTGATTGCACTCAAGATTCTTTAAAAACCACAGCAAAAATAACTCTGAAATAGCTGTCATTGAGAAGGCAACAAACCAATTAAATATTTATTTATATTTTTTAAAATACAACATCTTTCTAGGCTTGAACAAGAGAAAGTAATGTAAGGAGTTTTGTGGTTTTATATTAGACTTGTTATATATCAAACCTTTGTCCAATGAAAAAGATGTATTTTCTTCATAATCTTTTCATACTTTAGGACTCATTTGTGATGCAAATAGAAGCATTAAATAGTTGCTTTTGCTCTGTGTTTACTAAAGAATAATAATCTTAGCCCTTGAATCTCATTCACCTGGAACCAACAATTGTAACGTGAAGAAAACTTCCCACTGGCAGGGTCCAATGCATCTGTCAGCCCCTCTAATTTCTAGAGGTATAAACAAGGCAATTTATTCTTCTTGTAATGTGGAAATATAGTCTTTGGTGAAAGTTCCATTAAAAACTACCTGCTGGTAATTCAAATTCAGTAACTAAAACTGCTCTCTGGGTTGAGTTATGGATTTGGTGGTGAAATAATACATTTTTATTACATTATTTATTTTGTATTAGACAACAGTGCTTGAAATCCAGGTTTCATTAAGAAAAAGTAGTTAAAAGTATGTTGGTAAGGTTTCTTTTATTGTTGCTGTTATAATTATTATGGTAAGTGAGAATCAGTCTCAGGCAAGCCTGAGCATGTCTGTGACATTCAATTTCTGGAACACAGTATAATTCACATTCAAAGAGGTAACTATTCTCTTGTGAAATGAAGTGGAATTCATTCAGTAGACTCCTACAATATCCCAAGCATGGTCAGTCTCTGGGTGAAATCTCTCAGTAAAAATTCAACATGTCTGTTAGCCAAGTACCACATGAGCTTCTCATGTATAAAACAGTGATCTTTCTAATCTATATTATAAAGAGGTAATATGCAAATTAGGCTGGGACTCCGTAACGGGTCACGACCAGACAGGATGAAGTTGCGCGCGCAGGTGAGGCCCGGAGCGGAGATGGAGACAGAGACAGAGGGGCCGCCCGAGCCACCGGAGCGGACACAGGCAGGGGGGCCGGGGGATGCTGAGTCAGGCGTGGGTCCCAGCCCCCCGAAGCGCTGGTCCAGCCTCCCATGGTGCGGGTCTGGCCTGACTTCCACGGCGGCCGGCACTGCACGACTCAGGCGTGGGTCCTGGCCCCCAATGGGGTGCCTCCTCGCACGGTGGGAGGTGGGGCATCTCCTCTCATGCAATTTCAGTCATGCACTGGGCCTCTAGTGTGTAAATAAATGTAATCATACCATTCAACAGCTCCAAATTCTTCAAAATTTTCTTTATTAGAAAGAGCTAAACTCTTTTTTATTATAGTCAAGATTTAATTCCCTCTACTTCAGGCTTCCATTTTCATGGTGCAACAATACTAATCTACTTTTAGATCCTAGAATATATGTTGTGCTGTCTCTTTTCCTCATGCCTTTGAATATATTGTAACCTCTACCCAAATGGCCATTCCCTTTGGTAAAATTCTCTGTTAAATCACCCCTCCTTTGCACAGACAGATTTAAATACACAATTTTCTGTGTCATTGAAGTTTGCACATGCAACTTTGATATCTCTAGGGTTGTATTATATTTTTGAATATCTTTCCTCACCTCCAAAAACATTGTTGGAAGAGAGAATTTATTGTTTGTTGTTCCAGCATTTATTACAATATTTTACCAGTAAAAAAGATTCACAAATATATGTGCAAATATATGTATAATATCACTTATATGTTGAATCTAAGAAAACTGAACATATAAAATAGAGAGTAGGATGGTGTTTACCAGAGGCTGGGGATGAGGAAATTTGGGATTGTTGTACAAACTTGAAACTCATTGAGAAATTAAGTCCTGAAGACTTAATGCATGGCATAGTAATTATAGTCAACAATTCTGTATTATAACCTTAAAAGTTGCTAGTAGACTAGATCTTAATTATTCAACCACAGGAAAAAAATGATAATTATATGATGTAATAAAGGTGTTAGCTAACACTATGGTGGTAATAATATTGCAATATATAAATGTATGAAATCAACACTGTTGTACATCTTAAATTTACACAATGTCATACATCAATTTTATATCAATAAAAATACATTTTTGAAAAATATGCATGAGTGAATATTATTCACTAATACAAATATTAACAGTGCATATAAGAGGAATAATGTTAGCTGTGAAATAGTATTTCGTATGAGTTCAGCCCAGTGCAATGTGTTATTATATGTGCTTCATCTCCAATTGTTACTGCAGCCCTGCCAAGTGGATTATATCACTTCTGTGTGTTGTTTTTTTTTTCCTTAAGAAAAATGAAGCTCAGAAAGGGTTAGTCAAATAGGTCACACATTGTCCTACAGCAGAAACAGATGTGAACCTAATTCTGTCTGACTCCAATACCAGGGCTCTCCCCAATATACACAGCTGCCTTTTGATCATCGTTAAGATCCTGAAAGACACGAATTAGATTTTGATTTAGTCTTTCTCCATTTCTTTCCAGCTCCAAGTACAGCCCAGTATGGAATTACCGGGAGCGCCGACGTTCTTTTCTCCTGCTGGTACCTTGTGTTGACACTGTCCTCTTTCACCAGCATATTCCACCTGAAGAATGCCATTCTACAATAAATGTAAAGACCCATACAAGGCTCTTAAGAATTCTCTGAAAGTGCTGATGGCTGGATCCAATCTGGTACAGTTTGTTAAAAGCAGCGTGGGATATAATCAGCAGTGCTTACAAGGGGATGATCGCCTTCTGTAGAATTGCTCATTATGTAAATACTTTAATTCTACTCTTTTTTTTTTTTGATTAGCTACATTACCTTGTGAAGCAGTACACATTGTCCTTTTTTTAAGATGTGAAGGCTCTGAAATTACTTTTAGAGGATATTAATTGTGATTTCATGTTTGTAATCTACAACTTTTCAAAAGCATTCAGTCATGGTCTGCTAGGTTGCAGGCTGTAGTTTACAAAAACGAATATTGCAGTGAATATGTGATTCTTTAAGGCTGCGATACAAGCATTCATTTCCCAGTTTCAATAAGAATCAATCCACATTTACCAAGATGAATTTTTTCTCTTTTGATAAAAAAAAAGCAAATAGTATTGCCTTCAGATCATTTCTTCAAAATACACACATATCTAGATTTTTCTGCTCGCATGATATTCAGGTTTCAGGAATGAGCCTTGTAATATAACTGGCTGTGCAGCTCTGCTTCTCTTTCCTGTAAGTTCAGCATGGGTGTGCCTTCATGAAATATTTCTCTCTTCGTCTTCAACTAATAAAAACATATTGCCAAACCCTACAATTGAAAGCAAAAATGAACTATAATGATAAAGTTAAATCATATCCTATCTCTAAAGAGTAAATTAGCTAGAGGACTGTAAAAATCTCTTCATTACCAGAGGGGTTTACGAAATTTGCCCCACAATAACTCAATTTTGTGACAAAAAACAATTTAATCAACATAATACAGGTACCTTTGACATATGATTTATTTCAATCTAGCTAAATATTAGATCCACTTTGGGACATACTTCCCTTGAAAATGGCAGCACAGTCCAGCCAAGAGATTGCTCAGCAACCCATCTTTTCCTTTCACCATTCCAAGCCAAAATTGCTAAGATGGTTTTTCAGAAAGGACACAAATTCCAATCACCTAATATTACCTGACGTGGGAAGCACTCAAAATTAATTTGGTTCCATGGCAAGAGAGGTGGTATGAGAAGGTGCTCCTGTTGACAAGAGCATTTTGCATATTTTTCATCTGAAAACATCACTCAGTTGATAGTTTGGAATGCATGTTATATAAAATAATTGTTCAAAATATATTATAACAAATATTTCATGCTGGTCTGTAGCAGATCAATCCCTAAAGTAACTAATTCTATAATAAAATCTTTCTCTATAGCCATGTCAACCCAAACAAGTAAGACCAAAAAAAAAAAAAAAATTACCATGTTTTATCTTTTTCTTACATGGTATAAGGATATGATCAAATGAAGATAAGACCAGTGATGAGAATATCTTAAGATATTAACTATTAAATTATCATAAGTATTAAATTATTTATATCACAGTGAAAACTACATTTTTTAAGGAAAATGCTGTTAATTTAAGAAGTATTTTATATTACAGGAATAGTTTGATGGTTTTATTCTTTACTAAAAAAGGCCATAGCCTTGAAAGTCATTTTACAAGTTTGACAAAGTTACCAATTTCACTTCACCTACAGAGATTTCTGCAAATAGTCAGTCCCCTTTGCAAGCCATAAAAACAACAAAAACTTACTAATAAAGATAAATACAGGAAATTCCATAGAAATTATACATATTTAGGATATCTAATATTTTACCCAGAAAGAGATAACTTGGAAATTGTGGGTTTTTTTCCAAGTAAAATTTAGTCCCAAAGTACACCATAAATCTATTTTAATTAGAAAAATTAATCTTAATTGAAGAGGCATAAATATACAATGTTTTCACAAAATGGCAATAACATGGCATGATGCTATTAAATTTACTCACTAATAATTTATTACATTATTTTGACTGATGTATTAAAATGTTCTTTTAAATACATATGGCATTCTAACTTTGATTATTATCGACTTGTTTTTTTAAAAATACCCTTTGTGGAATTTGGGAGCAAATTACAAAGTTTTTTTTGTGGTTTTGGTTTTGTTTTTGTTTTTTTGTATTGCAGCTTTAAAGTGGCACACTCCATAATAATCTACTTACTAGAAATAGTGGTGCTACCACAAAAGTGTTAACCATCAGTATCTTTGTTTGGGAGAAAGAAACAGATCAAGAATGCATATTATACAGTGACCACTTTCCTAGAGTTAAAAATACCTCCTCTTTGTAAGGTTTGTAGGGTAAATGTGAGGTAAATCGAGATATAAACTATGGATGAACCAAATAATTAGTTCAAAGTGTTGTCATGATTCCGAATTTGTGGAGTCTGGTGTTATTACCATAGAATGTGACAGAAGTACAGTCATAGCTCAGTAGCTATATGTATTTGCCTTTATGTTAGAAGAGACGTTCTTGAGTGATATTTTAAATAGAGGAGGTATTCACTATGTTTTTCTGTATCACAGCAGCATTCCTAGTCCTTAGACCCCTGGACAGAGTGAAATCATGAGTATTTATGAGTTCAATATTGTTCAAATAAGGCTACAGTATTTGCTTTTTTGTGTGAATGTATTGCATATAATGTTCAAGTAGATGATTTTACATTTATGGACATATGAAACGTCTGATTACTTCATTTTATCAGTCCTGACTGTACAAGATTGTTGCAATTTCAGAATAGCAGTTTTATGAAATTGATTTATCTTTTGATGTATAATAATTTTTTTCTAGCTATTCATTTCAGCATTATATTTCCACAACTTACATTTGTGGGACTCCTTTTGTTGCCCTGAATTTCTTTTTCAAAGAAAGAAGAAAGAAAAACATAAAAAGCAGTTGAGAAAGGATAGTAGAAAGAAAAGGAAAAGACAGAAAAGTGAAGGAGGTAAAGACAGTGGGATAAAAAGGAAGGAAGAAGGAAGGAAGGGAAGAAGGGAGGGAGGGAGGGAGGGAGGGAGGGAAGGAAGGAGGGAGAAATGGAAGATGGGAGGGAGGAAGAAAGGAATGAAGGGAGAAAGGAAGGGAAGCAAGAATAGGAGGAAGGGAGGAAGAACTGGAATATTAGGGTAGTTCGTTTGCATTCTTGGTTTAATTGAAAATGGTGTAATTATGTTTTACAGTGATCCTATTCAAAACAAAAGTCCTGTTACACCATGAAGTTCCTATTATGCAGCAATTATATAATGAAAAGTACTACCCAAATTATAGTATTGTGTATTATGGGGGACTCTAAAAGATTTGAGAGAGCGAATGTCAAACTTAATGCTACTTTTGGAGGATTTAAAACTTAACTAAAAAATTAATGCTTCATCATAACATTTAAACTATATCTAGAAAGTAGACTGGAGAACTGAGAAAATTAGCCAGATAATTCAAGACAAATTATATATACATAAATACCCCAATGTGTGAACTCAGAAAACTCTGAGAAGTTTATCAAAGCCAATCATCTATATTGATCAAATTTTTTGAATATTGTTAATTTATCCATTGTGTTTAGCTTTGTGACACAGCCAAAAGTTACCTATTTAACCTTTTCAATAAAAATTGTTTTTTGAATTTCAGAAATGATTTAAAAAGAGGTCAGGTTTTTAACTATTTATTGAAGTATGTGGATGTACAGTATTTCAATAGATATGAATATGAATAAATGGTATGCCTTAAGATCCTTTGAATATGTATTTACTTTAAAGACTTGGAAAAACTCTTCCTGTCTTTTAGTAAAACATCCATATTTCATAATCTGATGTAAAAATATGTTGTACTGTTTCCAATAGGTGAATATAAATTCAGTTTATCAATTAAAAAATGTATTTGATTTTATTTTAAAACTCTATCAGTTTAAGAGAAAAAAAAAGGAAGAAAATAGTTTAAACATATTTCTGCTATCCCCTTCTTTGTGTATCATCCACTATACCACACTCACATCTTTTAGGTACTCCAAAGAAATACAGGGTGAAAATGTGGGATGCTACAGTATCAAAGGGCTTCACATTGTAGCCTTTCCAAAAGGTCTGACAAATTGGACTACATCTATCCTAAAGAAGAAGTTTTCTGGAAAGATTTTATTATCATTATTTAGAACTTTTATCTGCTGAAAAGCAGCAGAGTTCACAAGAGACTAATGATAAAATCTTATTGGATTTATGGGCTAAGAATCCAAAAACTCAAATGCCTATAGGATTCAGACAGATAGCATAATTTTATAAGACAGCTGGGTATAAAACAGGGAGCATATACTCCACCTCAACGCATTCAGATGCAATTTTCTTAAAAACTTTGTTTTCCAAGTAAAACATGATTTTTCTGAGAGCTCTTAGTTTGTGACTACTATAATATACAAATGAGAGCCACCCCAAATGAATGATTTAAGCCCTCTTCTCCAAATCTGTCCATCTATGATGGACAACCAAATAGAAAGGAACATAAACATAAACAAAACAGCAAACCTTTGAAAAGATACATGCTTGGTGAAATAAGCTGTTTTGAAATATGCGTATCATTGTTATTCTAGGAAAACCACATCTACCGAGCCCTTCCCCCCATAAAATTAAAAACACACTAATAAACATCTGATTTTCCCACTGGCTCATTACTTACCCCTTGGTAACTTTTATACTGCACTTGATCACATGGCAGCAGAAGAAGCATCAAGTCTCAGACCCTGCAAGTTAGCATGTCAAGCAGAGGAATTTTCTCTTTGAACGGGACAGGATTAGAACACAGATGCTTCAAAACCACACCCAGGCATTTGGGAAATAGTTACTTACTTCAGCCTGTCAGGCAGAAATTTAAGAATTTTGAGAGAAAATTTTCCAAGAATAATTCATTCAACATAGTGAATTTTTTTTTTGATACAAACATCAAAGTACCTCCCTTGAACTTCCCAAAATGAATATGACTTCACCTTCATATGCACCTTTTTCTAACAGTTCTATTTACTGAAAATACTTAGGGATTCACGTTTCTAGAGGAAAGAGAACAGATTGACGAATGAACCAAATAAATAATTTTCAGTCTTGTGGGAGGGGAAGAAAGAAGGAACACTGTTCGGTCTTCTCCCTAAACACTCCGCCCACAAATATACTAAGGCTAGCGTGACTCTCCCAACACCTTCAATCTAAGAAATGTGCTTTGCCTCAGAGAGAGATGCAGCAGCTAGAATTACTCCTGAAGGGCCACAACTATTTCTACCTTACATTTTCCAATGGCACAGCACTTTAGCAGACATTGCTATGTATCGATGAAAATGAGGTTCAGATCATTTTAAGTCACTTGCTGAAGATTATGCTTTACTGAGAGGCCGGTTTGAGCCAAATGTGCAATGGGAAATGTGTTTCTATTTCCATTAGCCTCCTTAGGAACAGAAAAAGGATGTGATTACATCTCTAGCTTCACAAACAACTGTAAGTATATTTATATTTACATATAAGTAACTTTATTTTTTTCTTTAAATCTATCTCTTTATTTTCCAATGTCTTCAGAGGGTATGTGGTGTAAAGGCAAGTTATAGTATACATCTCATCTAAAACTTTTGGGGTATAAAACATATAATGCAATTGCCTTTGGACACACAGCCCTTGCAATGTTAGGCCCATCACACCAAATGGAGGATATTGTCATCATCACATATATCTTTCTAACATAGCATGTTGCAAAAGACCTGTTAATTTTGGGATAATCCACTAAGATTATTTCCCAGGCATCTTCAATCAACAGAATTCTTAGGGAAATGGGGATCAGAATACATGAAAACATTTTTTTAAAATTCATGATAGAATACTGATTTTAATTTTGAGTTATGTTTCAGACAATTTATGTCAAAATACTAATTTTATGCACATCTGCTTGTACTGGGGCAGTAAAACAAGAGGGAGATTCTAATTTTAGAAATTAAATTATATACAACCTAAGAAATACATTTGTATTTTGTTGTTAAAACACAAATATAATACCAATCCTGTGGACATAATTTTGTAGTTTGAAGAAAAAAATGAAAAGAGTGACTTTCATATACATACAAAATGATCACAATTTAATTAATGAAGACCAAGGTAAGATGTTACAACCAGATAAAAGAACAATATGTAACAGACTCACTTATAAATTTAGAATATGGAAATTAATTTGCTAATGGAACAAAACTGGCTTTTTCCAGAGAAGGAGGAGAATTCACTTGAATCTTTAACCAGCAGAATTTATTTACATGTCTATGGACAAGATACAAGGTGGGGCAAAAGTAGGTTTACAGTTGCTAGTACATAAAACAGTTTATTTTTCTATTATTATGTATTAATTATTGTATTATTTTTTATACCAACAACTGAAAATCTACTTTTGCCACCCCCTTGTACATTTTGCCTTAGTATCACTTACTTGCACCTTGTAAAATAGCTCGAATGAATAAAAATTAAAGTCCTCATAGAATTAGGTAACCTGGAAGGGTGTGTTCTAAATAATGCAGGGTTTTTTCACTGTAACACAAAATTTTCCCTAAAATTATGAGATGTAAAAATCTTAAAAATAGTTGAGTTAAATGTATTGCTAATATTTTGATACATAGTAACCTTTATTGTAATGAATAAAAAAAAACACCCAAGTTATCTATATAACTAATATTCTATTTTCTGTATATTCTAGTTACTAATTTTCTTCCTTATTTAGTTGAGGAAAACTAAACAATTAAAATATAACAAGAACCAACTTGCATCAAGAACCTACCTTGTTGAAAAATGAATATATTTTGGATACATGAAAAGAAAAAGTGTGTTTGTCATTTGGAGAGAGGGACATTTAACTTGTAGGATTTTATTTATTTATTTATTTTAAATCTTTATTGTTGAAAGTGTTACATAGGTTCTCCTTTTTCCCCCATTTATCTCTTCCATCCTACTCCTGTATCCCCCCCTCCCCAACCCCTCACCACCCCATTGTCTGTGCCCACGGGTTATGCATATATGCATAACTTTTGGGACTTTAAATCAATGTTTTACATTTACATTAACAACAAGAAGAAATATGAAGTAACAGTTGAGAAAGCAATACTTCAGCAACCAAATACAAGGGTAATGGTGAAAATATTTCAAGAAGCTATTGCAAGAGTTGAATGATCTGTTTCCACTAAATGTTAATGAGCCCAGTCCTTGCACAGATCTTGGTTTGGTAGAAACTACAGGAGGTAGCATGGCTCATTAGGCTTTCAAAGCTTTACAATGTCTAAGGGGTGGTTTTCCTCTTCCATTTCAAGTGAATTGCTAAAAGCATTGGAATGTCTTCAGTGGAACTTAGAATTTGCTAGTTTCTTCATTAATTTTGACCTTCTCACGTTAAAAAAAAAAAGTTAACTTCACACTTAACCACAACGGACGTCTATCTCCTGATGTAGTCTTGACAAGTACAGTGTAGTTGATATAAAGTCTGAAGTTAATAGTTCATAAATATGAAAAACTCAATTTGGGGAGGTAGGATGAATGGATAGATAGATGATAGATTATAAATAGACTAGAGGCCCAGTGCATGATTGAATCATGCACGTGTAGGGTCCCCTACACGCTTTCACTTTCGATCACAGTGGAGCTGGGTGCCTGTCCGCTGGTGCACCAGGCCTTTTAGAAGCCTCCGGCTCAGCGGAGGCTTCCAAAAGGTCTGGTGCCGGAGCAGACAGGCACCCAGCTCCCCCGCTTTTGATGGTCCATGGCAGGACGTGACTCGCTGCCTCAGAAGCCCCTTCTGTTCCGCAGCACAGCCATGGCGCAGATGCTGAGCTGGCGCCGCTCAGCATCCCGCAGGCCCAATTGGCTACCCCGGCCACCCCGAGTCCCGCCCCCTGCGCCTCTTTCTGGCCCAATCCTGGGCGTAGCAGAGTGATGGTAATTTACATATTACCATTTTATTAGGTAGGATGATGATGATGATAGATATAGATAGAGAGATAGATGATAGATAGATAGATAGATAGATAGATAGATAGATAGATAGATAGATAGATAGATAGATAGATAGATGATAGAAACAACTTTTCTTTCCTCAAGATGGACATTTTCTAGTAGGGAAAAAAATGAGCAAGCAATTTCTTTGCTTAGTTTTCTTTTAAAAAACAGCAATCAAAATACACAGATAAAAAGTCTCTCTCACTCAAAATAACTGTCTAATGTTATTTAGAATAGAATTAGCATATTATTTTAAACCTATACACTTTCAGTGCATAGTTCAAACAAGGGGTTTCTTAATAGTAGTTTGATGTTCATGACAAAGTGTAGAGAAGCATATAGGATTTTATATATGTGTTTGATACTTTAGTCTTAATAGGCATTTTTCTTGTATTCTAATTCAATGCCTAAAACAAGCTCATGTGTGTGAGCAAATTGTAAGAGTCATATTAAAAATTTATATCAAAGCTAATCACCCTTGGGAAATCAGCTTCACAGAACAGCCTAGAATTCCAAATCAGATCAACTGTTCTCTTTTAAATTGAGATTATAGTAATGTTAGTTTGAACACTGATAAGCTCTCATAACATGGACATTTTCAAAAAGTATTTGAACCAAATTCCAAATTTATGCCTCAGAAAGAAAATTGTATCTAAACTCTGTTCTCTATGAAGGTGTTAATTCAATAATTTGAATAATATTAATAAAGAGAAAAGGTTAAAATTTATAACCTTAAAAATACAAATATAAAAGCATAATTATTAGTTGAATGGCACATTCAGGACTAATTATTTTGTAGGTCCTTTATTTCATAATGGCAACGCATGGCTACTGTCAGAGAAAAAGGTATCATTATTTCCCTAACCCAGTGGTCAGCAAACTCATTAGTCAACAGAGCCAAATATCAACAGTACAACGATTGAAATTTCTTTTGAGAGCCAAATTTTTTAAACTTAAACTTCTTCTAACGCCACTTCTTCAAAATAGACTCGCCCAGGCCGTGGTATTTTGTGGAAGAGCCACACTCAAGGGGCCAAAGAGCCGCATGTGGCTCACGAGCCGCAGTTTGCCGACCACGGCCCTAACCTATCAGGCTTTCATCTTCAGAAAAGTGAATGAGGACCCTATATTTACTGGTAATTTTTAACAATCAATAAATTTCCTTTTTGCGTTGCTCTATGTCATTTAGACTGACTTATAATGTGATATTCATTCATTCATTCATTCATTCATTCACCGCATGTTTATTGAGTGTACACTTTAACCTAAACACTGTGTTGTTATACAAGGATGAGGGACTCACAATGTAATGAAACAGTTGGAAACATAAATAAATTATTACAACACAAATTATGAAAATGTTGCAACATAATATTACAACACAAATATTGCAAGTGTGTTTATAAAGTATTTGTGGTGCATAGAAGACAGTAATTAACTGTATGAAGAAGATAGAAAAGACTTCAAGGAAGTGACATTTCAAAGTATGCTCTATAATGGTAGACTTTTTTTGTTCACTATGTATCTCTGATATTTATAAGCAGTGCCTGACACAATAGATGATCAATAAACAGTTTTAAATAAATAAATAAATAAATAAATAAATAAATAAATAAATAAAATACAACATAGGGTCTCAGGATTATAGAAATCAATTTTTATAATACTGAATATTGACTCACCTTTGTCCTTAGAAAACTACTAAAAAAGCAGTGTGAATATGTGTATTTCTTGCCAAATCAGAAGTCCTTACAACTGGGAGGAGCAAAAGAGCAATACATAAGGCAAGTTTCCAGGGCCCACAGTCTCCACTGATTTCTTCCCAGGATAGAATTTCAGCTGCAGAATTGAGGTGGTGACTTTTCTGAAGCTGAATCTTAATGGATGCCAGCATTCTTGCTATGAAAATATGTTTCCCAATTTTTCTTCTATTTTCCCTAAAATTTTACCCAGTTTTAATCATCTCCACAGACTCATTTCATTTGTCTTGATGTTTCTAATTGGAATTTTTCACTCTACTAAAGAACTTCCTAATACACAAATGGTTGATGTTGTATGTAATGTGATTTTTGCAACTTCATGTTCTATTTCCTTCAAAAAATTCATGCAAAATACTTTCATTGGAATATTAAAAAAAGAACTCTCATGGCTTTCCATGCCAATAAGATTGATCTTACTGAAAACAGAATAGTTGTTTAGTTGTTGAGATTATAACATAACCTAAAATTTTATAATTTTTATCACTTGAAACACAACCTCAATTAAAATCAGCAATATGCTATGTTGGATTTCTTAATATTAAAAACACTATTTTAAGTGGAACTTTTAAAAGCTGTGTATTTTGACAAGGAGATATATATATATATATATATATCATATAAATGCTGAAATCTCAGTGGCTCATTTCTATTGAAATTTATTTCTCATTTATGCAAAATTATGGTTGAGGTGAGGAGTACTTTCCTCCATACAGGAGTTCAAGGGCCCAGCCTGATGAAGCCTTTGTCATCTTCAAAATATGGCTTCTACAGTCAACTCAAGCATTCAACATCAACTGCAAGGCAGAAGAAGAGGAATTATAAAAGAACATGTGAAAAGTTTCTATATGCTATGTCTAAGCATGATAAGAAAGACCAGAAAATGTGTGCCAAACAGAAAAGGGAGATGATTTTTTGTTAAATTTAGCCAGTTTATACCTCAGTCTTATAGTCATTAAATGTTCATTTTAGTTTTGTTCCCACAACAAAATGTAGAACTAATTCTCACATTTCCCTAAAATCTTGTCTAGTCACTGCATCTAGCTAGAAGTTTAGTATCTCTGGTGATGCAAAAACGCTCCATTAAATCTGAACATGGCTCCTTATGATAACACTATGAATATAAATCAGCATATTTCCATTCTTTACTCTCAAAACATACACATGCCCAATTTACAAAGTTAGTAAAACAAAACAAAACAAAAAACAAACAAACACACTACAATAAAAGCTTTCATTCAGGAAAAGAAAATTAAGTGACTATGGTAAGAATTTATGAAATCCTGCCAAACAGACATTTTGAAGGTTGCTAAACATAGATAGAGTGGATATTTCTTGATTAGACTCTGAATTTAATTTCTGAGAACAGCTCTCATCCATTTTTCTCCCTGGCCCTTTCCTTTACCCTGTGGAAATGTCTATCATCTCCATCACCATATCTGAAGTTGGTATGGGAGAACAGGTCCTACTTTGGGGCTGTGGAGGCCTTGAAAGTCTGATTCCTGCTTTAGTAAGAAGTCCACACACTTGGTCTAGTCTTTGTCATAAGCCATTGGATTCTCCAGAAGTATTTTAATTTTATTTTCTATTTTTATAAGTCTAGTGACAGCCATTTTCCCATCTCTTTCAATTCCAAAATTTCTGTACTTCATTCACTTTGATTTTTGAGCCAGGTTAGAAGTAGGATACATTGCTTCTACTCACAATCTACAGGCCAGTGAGCCAGACATCAGACATGTGGTCCCATCCAACTTCAAGATAGGCTTATAAATGATGACTAGCAGTGGATTCAGCAGAAAGGAAAACCTGTTTGGTTAGCAGCCAATTTTTGCCATAGCTGTTAACTTTGAAGGATTGTTACTTTCTGGAGAGAATATTTTTATTTTCTCTTTTTTTCAGGTTATATGATAGTGAATATGATGATGACAAAAGGGTTTCAGAACTTTTATGAAATGTATAATGTTTATGGGTATTCCATTTTCTGAGAATTCTTGCCCTAATATTATCAGCTTAATTTCCAAAAATAAAATAATAAGCAACAAGTAGTATAATTTGAAGACATAAAAAACTCATTCAGGCCTATCTTTTTTGGCATGGTTTTAGAATAATACCCTCTGAGCATGCTTCTTATCTCATGGAAGACAATTTTCACTATGATATACCCATACCAAACTTGGTAAGTGTTCAAGACTCAGGGAAGTAGAAAAGGATATGAATGTATTCTTATAATTTTTTAAGAAATTAACTAATAATTCACAATATCACCGAGATCAACCATGTGTCTTTAATGAGCTGTTAAGCATTAGATGAAACATGTTTTTTAAGACAAAATTAGTTTTTCTTTGTTGAAAGTACAAAATCATTGAGTTAAATTATATTTTTAATTTATATATGAATGACTAGTGTGTAGAATTCTTTTCATGCAGAAGTCCCAGGAGCAAGTTTAGGATGCAAACAGAGGCTTTATGGTGTTGGTATCCATTACATCAAATTCCAAGATATATTTTTTTTCCCATTAAAGCACTACAAATTCCAGTTCCCAGTAGTAGTTCAACTGTGAAAATGATTCAGGTCAGGAATACTAATCTGAGCTTACTTTACTGGGAGATTTTACATACAAATACTTTCTTCCTAATGGTTAAAGATAGAACCAGGAGTAGAAATTAAAATATCACTAGCCTACATATTCTAAAATTTTTTTCATGGAGGTTGCCCACAGGAAGTCTCTTAAAGGAGTAACTTAGACCATTGCCTCTAGTTTTAGGCTCTAATTATCATGTTAGCCTCTTTAGTATTCATTTCATTCTCTAGAAGATAATCTGTGCAAAGCTATGGCCATGGCTTCCTTGAGAATCATCTTCAGAGCTATCACCGTCACATATAATGAAAGTTTGTGTCCCCCAAATTAATATGTCGGAATCCTAGCCCCCAACGTGATGGTATTAGGAGGTGAGGCCTTTGGGAGGTGAAAGTCATTAGAGCAGAGCCCTCATGAATGAGATCAGTGCCCTAGAAAAGAAATCCCAGAAAACTAGCTCTCCGGCCCTTCCCCACACAGGAGGGCACAGCAAGAGGAATGTGGTCTGTGAACCAGGAAGCAGCTCTCACCAGACATGGACTCTGTCAGCACCTTGAGATAAGACTCCCCAGCCTCTGGAGCTGTGAAAAAATAGACAATTTCTGTTTAAGGTACCAAGTCTATGGTAATTTCCCTGAATGGACTAAGACATAGCCATAGGAGTCAGACTTTTTTGTCTATGAACATCTTCTCAAAGTTTTCTTTCTGAAATAGAAGGACAACTACTTTGGTATCAATGTGAAAACACAGCACAGTGCTTTTCACACTTCTGCCCTCCCGGAAAGTGTATATTTTCTTAATTACTCAGCTGATCACATTTTTTTATTTCATTTTCTCTGAATAACAAAAGACTCAATATTCTTTTTCATACATATTTATAATGTCTGCTAGGACCACTTCAACAAAATTTCTATCACCACACTACAAATTGGATAAAAATCTTATAACATCATGCTAATTTTTTTCTTTTTAAATAATGAGTTTTATTTCCCTTTGACTATCATGGACTTAGGAACTGAAGTTGGGTTTTTTTCCTTTGAGTCATTAAATCTTGGAATCTATCATCCATTTAATTTTATCCTCATTATATACATTTTATTTTCACTAGTTACCACAGACTTAATGATTCCAAATATATGGTTCTGTCAGCTTAGGACATTTGCAATAAGCATTTTTTTTCACCTTGATTATGGCATAGAAAACCTTTAAAAAATTACACAAAGACTATACTATTCATTCCATTTTTAATTCATCCCTCCAAATTAATGGTTTCTATTAATTAGACAACAAAATTTGAAAAGGGGAAAATGGAGGGTGCAGTTTTTTTGGTGTTTTTTTTTTTTTTTTTTATCTAAAGGTGCACTGCTGTAAGGGATGTTAAACAGTTGATCTAATTTTAATGAATTCTGAGATAGGTTTTAATTAGGGTTGACATATAAACTTAATAATTTTATAGTATTCTATACATGAAGGGCTCTTTTAAAAACTAAAAACCTAGAATTATTATATGTAATTAGAGCTACAAAGGAAAATATGAATGGCACATTTTTGGTGCTAAGAGAATACTAATTCAGACCTCATTCCTAATAGGCTTCCAGCTCATTCTAGCTGCTGTTTGCTAACTGTGCCATATTTCACAAAAGTCAACATTTGGACATCTAAATGGTTAACAAAAGGTACAAGGACAATAAACTTGTTGTTGTTCTACTGACAATTTAATTTCTAATTAACTTTATTTTTAGATCTACATAATTTTTGTATTTTGTGTTGGTCTTAAAAATATTCCACATGTGCCTACGACAGAGCCAACCTGATCTTAAAAGCGGTGAAGAGTCTCAATAACCACACAGTTCAGCTAAGCTTCGTTGACATGGTGATGCACATACTCCAATTGTGTCAGCTTTGATGAGAGCACTGGCTTGTTAATTAACCAATAAATAAATGACTCACTTTAAAAGAGAAATTTATCTGGCCTACTGGACAATGAGGTTGAATTTCTGTAATTTCTTTGATTCAATACCAAAGAGACAGCATGAGGTTGTTTTAAAATGTTACTCTACCCCACACTTTTAAAACATTCAAACAAAAACCCAAAACTGCTTTCAGGGTTGCCTACTAATTTTTGTTAGAGAAAATGGAAGCAGTATGGTTCTTGAAGAAAAATCTATTTTTAATTCATATCAAAATTAACTTGAATAATTGCATGCAAATGTATATTGTTGAAAAGATAAAGAAAAGTATATTGTTGAAGGAATAAAGATCTTCTAGCAGACTTTATGATGGAGCTAAAAATGTGACCTGGAAGAGATTTGTCAATAGGAAACTACAGAGTGGGTAAATATATCACCAGAAATATCATCATTAACATCAGCATTATAATATACTAGTGGCCCAGTGCATGAATTAATGCACATTGAAAGGAAATTAATTAGAAGAAATATTTTAATATCACTATTTGCCCTTTCTCTATAATAGAAGTGTCAGAGATGAAAGAAAATTAGTAAAATGTATATGAAAATAATATATAAATTGATTAATAAATAAACAACAACATAATATAACAACAAAGACATGATATAAAAATAACAAAAATATGATATAAAAGCAATGAAAACATGATATAAAAACATTGATAAAAACAATGACTGATAAATTGATTAAACTTATTCAAATATCTCCCTGTATATCATATTAAGAATAAAAACACTTTCAGAGTGCTTGACTAATTTCCCTTGTGATGAAGTATTTACAACTTTAACTTTAATGTCACATGCTCTTCGAACTCGAGAGAAAGCAACATATAACCGACTATGTCTGAAAACGGGTTCAAGTAGGAATATTCCTACTCTATGTAGAGTTTGTCCTTGTGATTTATTAATAGTAATCGCAAATGCTGGCATCACAGGAAACTGTCTTCAAATTAATTTAAATGGGAGGCCAGTGTCAGACGGGGACAAATTAATTCTTGGAATCAGAACAACCTCTCCTCCCACAGATCCTGTTAATACATCAGCTTCGCTTATGTTAGGTCACAATCTTTTGATAATAAATCTAGTACCATTACAAAGACCCCATTTACTATTAAGATTTCTCAGTAGCATGATGATTGCACCTACTTTCAATTTTAATTTATGACACGGCATTCTCGAAGGAGTAATACTATTAAGAAATTCAATGATAAAAACTTCTTTTTCTGCATCTGTTAAATCAATGGAATCATCACTCAAGTAGGTGTGAAAATCTCCATCAAGTATATCCAAAATTCACTGAACTCACGATCAACAATGACAGGTCAAAATACAAGTGTGTGATTGACGCCAGTGAGAGCTTTATGTGTATTGCACATGTGGAAGTTAACGTTTATTTTTAAATTGCCAGTGTGCATCATATGTACCAGCTGGTCGGTCGGACAGTCGGACAGTCAGATGGTCAGTTACATAGCCTTTTATATATCTACACTAATAAAAGAGAAATATGCAAATTGACCATCACTTCGCAACACCCACCAGGAGTGAGTATGCAAATTAACCCGACAAAGGTGGCGGCGGCTCTGCTCCCCAGCCACTTCGGACCTCTGGGCAGCACGCATGGAGGCGCGGAGTGGCCGGGCGGGGCAGGACGCCTGCTATGAGGGGGAGCGGGGGGCAGAGGGAGCTATAGGAACGGTGCTCCTGCTGGAGCGAAGACTGAAGGCTCCGGCCAGAGCGAAGGCCTGGGTCCTGGGTGCTGGAGGAAAACCGGTGCTGGCAGCCAGGGGAAGGAAGGCTTATTGCACGAATCTTTGTGCAACGGGCCTCTAGTATAGATAATAATACATACAAGTATTATTTGTAGATATGCCATTTTCATGGGCACTATTATAAAAAAGGATCCTGCCCTATAGAAATTAATTACCTAAATTGGGCCAGGTTTAGGATTACTCTACTTCAGGGGGCAGTATCCTTTTTCTCTAAAGATTCAAGCAGTAAATAGCCTAAGCAATTGGTGAATTGCAGCTATTCAACTCTGCCACTGCAGTAAGAAAACAGCCAGAGACCATTTGTAATTATTTGATGTGACCATGTACCAATAAAACTTTATTTATGAACACAAATTATTTTATATAATTTCCACATTATGATATATTATTCTTCTCTTGACTTTTTTCCATTGAAAAATGTAAAAATTGTTCTTAGTCTGTGGGCTATTCAAAAGCAGGTATTGGTTTGTATTTGGTCCATGTTCCATAGTTTTCCCAGGATAGTTCCAATTTGTATCTATTGGCATAGCATAATTATTAATAATTCTCCCTTTCAATCCAAAGTATTCTGTTGTGGACAATAAATTATATGGTCACCTAGCTATGACAAAAATGTACTAGAAAAAAACAACAAAGTATGTGAGAAACTCAACTTTACATCAGAAATCCATTGAAAAAATTTATAAATGTCAATAAATTAGCATTATTGAATGTAAGTTCTATATGGTATCTGACTTACATAGTGCACATTTGAAGGCATAATTGGATAAATTAAGAAAAGTATTCAGGAGCCCTAACTGGTTTGGCTCAGTGGATAGAGTATTAGCCTACAGACTCAAGGGTCCCAGGTTCGATTCTAGTCAAGGGCATGTACCTTGGTTGCGGGCACATACCCAGTGAGGGAGTGTGCAGGAGGCAACTGATTGATGTTTCTCTCTCATCGATGTTTCTAACTCTCTATCCATCTCCCTTTCTCTCTGTAAAAAAATAATAAAATATATTTTTAAAAAAGAAAAGAAAAGTATACAGGAGCTGAAGAAAGAATCTGCAGCCAGAGAAAACTGCAGATAGCAGATAATAATTAGGTTTGTCTGAGATGAGATGAGTAGGTATTCAGAAGAACAAGTGAAAATGAAACATAAATTGAACCAGTCTTCTATTTTTATGTTGATAGGATATTATTTGTGAATGCCATCTTCTAACACAGGTCAAGCAATACTGATTAATATCTGAAAACATCACTCCAGAGGTGGTAAAACCTGACATGGTAAGCTAAGCACAACAGAAATTTGGGCTAATTTATTTTTTTCATGAGTTAAAAACTGGACCACATACATAACAAATAAATAACAGACAGCAAGCCTTTTTGGAAGTCTCACACATCAAGTGTATTTTCATCCCAAGCTGCATAATTAATCCAACCCTGATTTCACAGTAATCAACATAATGTACAAGGTATTTCTTCCAGTCTCAATATTCTGTAATCACATTTGCTGGTTAGACCCAAAGCACTACTGAGTTTTCCTTTGAAAGGTTTCATTTGTCACTAAAAAATGACCAATAATGACAACATAAACTTTAGGTTTACAGGCACAACTTCATCAGAAAGATGCACAATTCAAAGAGCATATTTTCCTCTCCCAGCTCAAAGGCTAAGATGTACCATGGCAGATAAAAGCAACACTTTGTCCCCCATGAAGACAAGAAATAATAGCCAGGCTCTAGGCCCTAATAATAGAGTCTAGGGAAAGCATGCTATGTGGTTTTGCAACCTATAGTAAAAACTCACAGTCAGCCCCATGAGGTATCATGATAACTCCATAATTTACCCTTTCTCACTGGTGTTTAGATGGGTACAACTCTGTAAGGGGCTTACTAATAATAAGGAAGAATTTCTGTCATCTTTTCTCTCCCACATTCTTTATTTCATTTCTTTTTTTTTTCTTTATCTGAACATAAGGCCCCATTGCTACATGTTTTTATTGATTTTATTTTATTTTTAATTTCTTTATTGATTAAGGTGTTACGTATGTGTCCTTATTCCCCCATTATTCCCCCCCCCCCATATTAAGGGGAGCAGAATCTGACAAGCCAGCATAAGTCAAGGTCATCACATAGCAAGGGATCTAACAGTGCATTTTGTTTGGACACCAAGCAGGAGCTGGCAGCGGCTGTGGTGGCACAGACGAGAGGCAGGAAAGGGCCGGCAAGGCGAGCAGGTGGACTCGCTGACCAGCCAGCCAGCCAGTGACAGCGAACTCACCTAGCAGTGTACCGCTCACACACCGACCCAACCCCACACAAGCTAACCAGAGCCTCGTCACCATCCACTCAGGTTCGGCGGCCCTGGCCTGCCTTCCGCAACAGAGGTGGCAGCCCTCGGAGGAACACTGGCCTCCTCTTCCTCCCATCCTCAGAGTTTGAAGATGGCTGCACCGAAAGCTGTGCTTAAACGCACCACCAAGAGGTCTCTCAATGAGCGCTTTACTAATAAGCTGAAGAACAAACAGCTGGTGCCCATGATTATTCGGGCTTCGAGGCAGCAACAGCAGCAGTGAGCCAGTGCCAGAAACAGAAGACTGGCCCAGCAGGTGGAGGGCGGACCCTCTGTCCTGGCAGCATTGACACTGAAGCAGGAGAGCTTAAAGCAGCGCCTGGGTAAGAGGAAGCTCCAGGCACAGTTAGGCCGGCCCATGGGGCCTGGCCAGGGGAGCGATCGGGGACGAGGTCTGTCCTTAATTCAGAGAGGCTTGCCCAGAGGAGGACTACGGGGGAACGAGCCACAAGAACCCTACTTAGGTGTCTCTCCAAGGTCAAAACCTGCTCCGAGGTGGACAAGCCTTAGCTCCCCAAATGGGCTTAAAAAGAGGTGGTATTCAAGGTCATGGAGGTCTGGGAGAATCGGTGGTAGGAGGTCGAGGTTAGATAGGTCGGGAAGAGGAAGCGTTGGAGGCAGAGGACAGGGTGGATGAGGGAGAGGTGGCTGGCTCGCCCTGTCCTGATCAAGGAGCAGCTGGACAGCCAGCTGGATGCCTACATGTCAAAAAAAAAAAAAAAAAAAGAACACCTGGATGCCGAGCTGGGTACCTACCAGGTACAAACAGATCCCAAACCAATGATTGAAGCCTGCCTGGCCTCCTGTGAGAGACTCCTGCTAAAGTTACCACCTCTGTAAACAACCTTGAGATAACAGATCAGAAGACACCTACCTGACTGATGCTGGAAGGACCTACCACAATGTTACCTGCCACCAGCTTGTGCCTTTCGTGTGTTCCTGTTGCTTTTTTGGTATTGTATTGTATGAAACCTTTTTTTCCTCCAACTTGGGTTTGGTTACCTTTTGTTGTTTTGTTTCTTTTCTTTCTTTTTTTTTTTTTTCTCCCAGACTTTTCTTTGAACATGAATATGTCAGCCCTCTTTCCACCTCTGCCTCCCCTCACCTGCCATATATGGTGTGGTGTTCTAACATTTCCTCTGTGCCTCTCTGTACCCCTGAAAAAAGTCCCAGAAAGCATCCATCAATGTCCCTCCCTAATGCCTGTTTTCTGAAATACAATTCTGTTCTACATCACTTTAATAGCCTCTTAGAAGTATTTAGAAAATCTGGGGTTCAAAAAATGCATTCTGCCATGTTGATATTTTAGTATAGTAAAACTGGCCTGGCTACAGGGTCACATAACAGGTTACACATGGTAGCAGCTCTGATTTGATTAAAGTTGCTGCCATGTGCATTGACACCACATAATGTGTGCTGGTTTGAGTGTGTGAATGCTTTCTACCCTGGAATAAGATTTATAAACTTTCCTCTTGGCTTTGCATCATGAAAAAAGGGTACTATTGGGTTGGCTTATACCTGCAATAGAGAGGGAAAAGCCATTTGGTTAAGCAGAAGCTTCAGAGGGATGGATGAACTATGGCAGATATCTGCTGGAGAGGGTCAAAAGATAACCATGCTCCCTGGCTGGTGTTCTCAGTGGTTAGAGCATCAGCCCTGTGCATCAAAGGGTCTCAGGTTGTATTCCTGGTCAAGGGCACATACCTGGATTACAGTTTCGATGCCCAGCCCTGGTCAGGGAGTGTGCTGGAGGCAACCAATCAATGCATCTCTCTCACATCAATGTTTCTCTCTCTTCCTCTCTCTCCCTCCCTCCACTCTCTCTGAAAATCAATGGAAAAAAATATCCTCAGTGAGGATTAACAAGTAAAAGAAAGATACCCATGCTGGATGTAATTCTTATGTTTATCCCAAACCAGTCTTGGGCTTTTCCATACATTGGCTTTGTTTGATCCTCTTATTTTTCTTGAAGGTTTGTAAGTTCAACTGTATTTTGTCAGCAGTTACAGTTTCAGTAGAATCTTGTATGCCTGGCTTATTATAACAAGAAATCATTCTCTCAAAAAAAAAAAAAAAAAAAAAAAGGGGAAAGCTAAAAACCAGAGCTCCCTGTACAAACTGCATTCTATTAGTTCTATGACTTTATCTTTTCCTGACTCCAAATTTACCCTATGTTTAAAGGAAATGATTATTTGATAACAATGAAATTATAGAATTATCATATTAAGAAGAAAAAATGGATAAAAACATAAACTGACAAAACAATAAAAGAAAATCCCATATTAGTAATAGATAAGACAGTGAGATTTATAGCTTAATCAAAAAGACATGGAAAGGATGTGTAGGTACAAAGACAATATCTACATAACTCATTCTATAGTTGCAAATAAGTCACACTAAAATGACCATTTTCTCTACTTCAAATCTCACATCCAGATGAAGTACCCAGATTTTGGTGTCTAATCCCTACTAACAAATGTCTCCTTTCACTGACTTCCTGATGTGATGAATTCGCAAAGCACATATTTGGAAAAGTTTTCACACAAGAAGCTAGTCTCAGTGAATCTTATTTCCTACTTGGATGTAGTGTTAGGTGTTAAATATATTTATACTCATGGCACTACTTGAAGTCCATTTATATAAGCAAATATTTCTTTAAAAGTTTATTCCATAAAAAAGAAAGCTAAATTCAACATAAAGGTAAAAGTTTAACGAAATGAAATTTTCAAAGTCTATAATGCACATATTTAGTTAATAAAATTTATAAATATCTTTAGTATCTTTACTGACTTCTTTGAGTATTTTTACATGAAATTTCCAATGAACAAAATCATGACTGTTTTTTCTTCAAGCTTTAAGACTAAAGATGATGTCCATTAAAACAAGTACATAAAATCTAATTTTTTGTACTTCTTTAATTGTGAGTAAAATTTATAATTTTTTTTGGCATGATCTAATTCCAAGGTCAGTTCTTTTAACCATCACTCTATACTACCTTCATGCATTTTATTTTTAAAATGGCATGCTTGAAAATATTAAAAATTCTAGGACATTATAGTGATTGATATGATTCATTAAGATATAACAGAGCATGAACCATCTGTTTCAAATCTGTGTATGAATTGCCATTTATACATAACTCATTATATTTACTGTATTGGACAAAGAGACAACGATTAATTTCATTTAGGTATTGAATCTGTGTAATTTCTTATTATTGAGAGCTGAGAAACAAATTGTAAACATCTGCTGCCTCAACCACACCATCTCTCTTGAGGAATGCATTCATTATTTTCATATTCTATTGAGGTCATAGGATTTCAGGAGAGTCACTTGTTCTTCTATCTCTTGAATCTATTGCTGATATCAGGAAACTATTGGCTGAAATTTTATAAAAATGACACGGTTACTACTTTAGCAATGTTCTCATTATATGTGACTTTTCAGGTCAATATCTACAGAGAATGCAAGCGACAAGGAACTTTCATTTACCAGATTTCAGGTTGCAGGAAGAAAATGGTTCAGTAGGGAAATTGAGTTTCTGTCTAGTATTAATAACTTGAGATAGAAGAACTTGTATTTTAACATTTATTAAGGGATTAAATCTAAAAAGATTCTAAATTTGAAACCATAGTACAGATGTCCAGCCTCTGAATCACATTAACTCTTATCTAATTATGACCTTTGGAAGTATAATTTTAAGGCACAATATTGTATTAAAATATCATTCAAGTACGTCATTCCTTTTTGTAGTCTCATTTTAATACTATTTAAAAAGTCAAGCCAGGCTGGCATGGTTCAGTGGTTGAGTATCGACCTATGAACCAGGAGGTCAAGGTTCTATTCCTAGTCAGGGAACATACCTGGGTTTGCTGGCTGGATCCCTTGTGTGGGGCTTGTAGGAAGCAGCCAATCAATGATTCTCTCTCATCATTGATGTTTCTATCTATCTTTTCTTCTCAACTTCCTCTCTGAAATCAATAAAAATTTTTTTTAAAAAGTCAAGACAACAGATTTTCCCCTAGAGCCTCTAGAAAAAAAAAAAAAAAAAGGCAGCCCTGCCAACACCTTGAGTTTAGCCCAATTAGTCCCACTTTGGATTTCTGAACTACAGACTGTAAAAAAATAAATTTGTGTTGTTTCAAGTAATTACATTTGTGGTAATAAAGCCACAATAGGAAACTAATACAATATCCAATTTAATTCCCTTTATACTGCCCTCGCCCTTATCTATATATATACTAGCTTTCCCGTTGCAGGAAAAATCCTGCAATAGGATTTCCTGCTGCACTCTACCCCGCCTCCGTTCCTCCCTTGTTCGCCCACCTCACCTTCTCCTCCAGCCCGCCCGTGTTTCCCTTCGCCCCTGGCCCCGCCTCCACTCCACCTTTACCACCCGCCTCACCTTCTCCTCCAGCCTGCCCGCGTTTCCCTTCGCCCCCAGCCCCACCTCCACTCCACCTTTATCACCTGCCTCGCCTTCTCCTCCAGCCCGCCCGCGTTTCCCTTCGCCCCCGGCCCCGCCTCCACTCCACCTTTATCACCCGCCTCGCCTTCTCCTCCAGCCCGCCCGCGTTTCCCTTCGCCCCCGGCCCCGCCTCCACTCCACCTTTATCACCCGCCCCGCCTTCTCTTCCAGCCCGCCCTTGTTTCCCTTCACCCCTGGCCCCGCCTCCGCCCCGCCCTTGTCACCCGCCCCGCCTTCTCCTCCAGCCCGCCCGCGTTTCCCTTCACCCCCCGGCCCCACCTCCGCCCCGCCCTTCTCCTCCCCCCGGCCCCGCCTCCGCCCCCCCCCCCCCGCTTGCTTGCTTCTTTGAAGCTTTACTCCCTTCTGCAGCTGTTGGCTTCTTTGGACGCTGTCTTGATATGCAAATTAGCCGCCATCTTTGTTGGGGCAATTTGCATACTCATCCTGATTGGTTGGTGGGCGTGGCTTGGCTGGTGGGCGTGGCTTAGGTGTAGCGAAGGTGCGGTCAATTTGCATATTTGTCTATTATTAGATTAGATAAAGAGCCAGGGTCCGTAATGACCAAAGGCTCGACCTAACACCAGAAGTCAGTGCTGGGTTGCCATGGCGACCCAGCACTGACTGCAGCCGGTGCCGGGGCAGTGACCCAGCTCTGACTGCCAAGGGGGCTGTGGATTAGGCCCGGAGAGAGGCCTGCAGAAAGAGAGGCAGGGTCTGATCTGCAGCCTCAGTGGCAGCTGTTGATCAGCCATTGCCTCTCTCTTTCTCTCTGAGTTTCACCAGCAGCTGAGCCTCTGTTTCTCTCTGGGCCTCCTCGGGAATGCTGATCAGCCCCACCTCTTTGACCAGGCCCAGAGATAAGGCATGGAGATGCTGACTGGCATAGAAACCGACCAATAAGAACCAAATCTGGGTGAACTGTGAGGAGCCAATGGCTGCCTAGGAGGTGGAGCTTTTGATGCTGACTGGCATAGAAACCAACCAATCAGAACCTAACCTTGGTGAACTACAAAGGCATAACCTAAAGTGAGGGCTGGGGAGGGGTTTCAAGGGCAACAGCTATTTGGTGTAAGGTGGAAGAAAGTGGTTCAATTTTTTAATGACCAGTTTGGCAGTATAGTGCATATGGCTGGCTATCAGTCCAGATATACGGATTATGTGTTTTTCTCTGCCAAGAGAATCTCCTCCTGCTGAAAAAGGCTATTCCCCCCATTTAAGCAATCCTATCCTATATAGTCTATCTATACTAATAAAAGAGTAATATGCTAATTAGACCAGGAGGCCTTCTGGACATCCTTCCGGACAAAGCCATGGTGATGGGCCCCAGGCAGAGGTGGGTAGGGGTGATCAGGCTGGCAGGGGGCGGCAGTTGGGGGCAACCATGCCGGCAGGTGGGGTAGTTTGGGGCAAACAGGCCAGCATGGGAGGGAAGTTGGGGGTGAGCAGGCTGGCAGGGCGGGGCAGTTAGGGCAAGCAGGCCAGCGGTGGGGAGGGGGGCAGGTGGTGGCAATCAGGCTGGAAGGAGGGGGCAGTTGGGGGCCATGAGTCAGGCCGAGAAAGGCAGTTGAGGTCCATGAGACTGTCAGGGAAGGGCATTTGCGGGCCATGAGGCCATCAGGGGAGGGCAGTTGGGGGCCATGAGGACAGCCAGGGAGGGCAGTTGGGGGCCATGAGGCAGGCAGGGAAGGGCAGTTGGGAACAATCAGGCCAGCACGGGGGGGTAGTTGGGAGCGAGCAGGCCGGCAGGGAGGGGCAGTTGGGGGCTAGCAGGCTAGCAGACAGAGTGTTTAAGAGCAATCAGGCAGGCAGGCAGGTGAGCGGTTAGGAGCCAGCAGTCCCAGATTGTGAGAGGGATGTTTGACTGCCGGTTTAGGCCCGATCCGACAGGGATCGGGCCTAAACCAGCAGTTGGACATTCCTCAAGGGGTCCCAGATTGGAGAGGGTGCAGGCCAAGCTGAGGGACACCCCCCACCCAACCCCCAAACACGAATTTCGTGCACTGGGCCACTAGTATATCTATAAAAAGAAAGGGAGAGAAAGAGAATAGGGAGGGGAGTGGAAATTATGGGTTTTCACAACTGGGAATATATGTTCTTTTCAAGTACATTTTAGGGTCCTAGGGACCTACATCAACTTTATTTGCTTCTGTCTGGTAAATAATGTGCAATCTTAAGCGGGGGCTTTAAAAATTATAGTTAAGCAGACTTTAAAACTCAAGTTAATAAATGCTTCTTTTAGATTAATTAACTATACAAAGAGAGCAGACTGCAAATCAGTTGGGCCTCCTGTAGGATGCTATTAGAGAAAAAAATGTTGCTGTCATTTTCACTAGAATGAGATATAATTTTGTTTCTGTCTGCTCACTCAGTTTGTAATACATAAGAACTCAGACACCATTGTATTTGAATAATAACTTAATGCTTTACTTAAAAACACAATAATGGCAAATTCTGATAAATTAAACCAATATCTATTGAAATTAAAGTTTAGGAAAAATTCTCCCATGTGATTATTACAAAATAAGCTATTGCTAGCAGTAAATTTTACCTGTTATATCATGAGGGCAATTAATGGTCCTGTTGAAATAATTTTGTAGCTATAAAATGTAATTGCATTTTGTTAACCCAGTATGCACCTTTTTTCTCAAATGAAAAGTAAGTCCATATTGTTAGTTTTATTGTTTTGTTTCAAGTAAAGGACTAAACAATTAATAATTATGTGTTGCCTAATTAAGAAGCTATCCTATCTTATAAAAGAGAAACATGCAAATTGACCATACCTCCACTACACTCACAAGCCATGCCCACCAGCCAATCATGAGCGAGTATGCAAATTAACCCAACCAAGATGGCGGCTGGCCACAGAGCTGGAGCAAGTAGGAGGCTTGGGTTGACCTGGTGATGGAGGAAGCCAAGCTTCCTGGCCAGCCCTGGTCTCCACTCAAGGCTACAAAGTTTCAATTATAGAAGATAAATAAATCCCAACAAAAATGGCGACAGCCATGGAGCTGGAGAGAGCAGGAGGCTTGGGTTGCCCCTGACGATGGAGGAAGCCAAGCTTCCTGGCCTGCCCTGGCCTCCGCTCAAAGCTACAAAGTTTCAATTATAGAAGATAAATAAATCCCAGATACCAGAGCCTCTGCTTGGGTCGCCAGGGGCATGGCCAGCCTGCAAACCACCATAGGCCCCTCACCCAGGCCGCCCCACACCCCAAGAGAACTGCCACCCTGATACGGGACACCCTTCAGAGCAAACCAGCCGGCCCCCACCCGTGCACCAGGCCTCTATCCTATCTAATAAAAGAGTAATATGCAAATTGACCATCACTCCAACACACAAGATGGCTGCCCCCATATGGTCAAAGATGGCTGCCCCCATGTGGACACAAGATGGCCACCACAGGATGGCCAGCAGGAGAGGGCAGTTGGGAGGGACCAGGCCTGCAAAGGAGGGCAGTTGGGGGATGATCAAGCCTGCAGGGGAGGGCAGTTGGGGGGGACCAGGCCTGCAGGGGAGGGCAGTTAGGGGTGACCAGGCCTGCAGGGAAAGGCAGTTAGGGGTGACCAGGCCTGCAGGGGAGGGCAGTTAGGGGTGACCAGGCCTTCAGGAGAGGGCAGTTAGGGGTGACCAGGCCTGCAGGAGAGGGCAGTTAGGGGTGACCAGGCCTGCAGGGGAGGGCAGTTAGGGGTGACCAGGCTGGCAGTGGAGCAGTTAGACATCAATCAGGCTGGCAGGGGAGTGGTTAGGGGGTGATCAAGCTGGCAGGCAAAAGTGGTTAGGGGCAATCAGGAAGGCAGGCAGGTGAGCAGTTGGGAGCCAGTAGTCCTGGATTGTGAGAGGGATTTCCGACTGCCCGTTTAGGCCCAATCCTACCGGGATCAGGCCTAAATGGTCAGTCGTACATCCCTCAAGGGGTCCCAGATTGGAGACGGTGCAGGCTGGGCTGAAGGAACCCCCCCCCCCCCCGTGCACGAATTTTGTGCACCGGGCCTCTAGTCTGATAAAATTTTTAAATTCCTGTACTAAATTTCAATTTACATTAGGTACCTTAATAAAATAATGATACTTTGATTCCCCATGGCAAGTTGGTATAATAAGGCTATGAGGTATAAAAAAACAATAGTGTTACTACAACTTGCATACTTACTCTTCATATGTAGTGCTTTTGAATTCGAACCTATAGAAATTTAATAGTAACTTTCATGCATACCATATTCATAAATAATCCAGTTAACTCATTAACATTTGCAAAGGTCCATTGCTAAATTATCATCTCAATGAGGTTACAATCATCTTAAGAAAAAGATAACTTTCTAGAAAAGGCAAAATGATGGAGACAGTAAAAGGATCAGTGTTTGCCTGGCGTTTAGGGGGAGAGAGGAGTGAATAAGCAGAGTGAAGAGGATTTTTAGGTCATTGAAACTATTCTATATGATACTATAATGGTGAATACATGTTGTTATACATTTGTCTAAGTCCATAGAATTTACAACATCTTAATGCAAACTATAGATATTTGGTGCTGTATCTCTGTAGGTTCGTGTGGTGCAGGATATCCATAATGGGACAGGTTGCGAGGAGGTGGTGGGAGAGATGGGATTTATAGAAACTCTCTACTTCCAGCTCAATTTTTTTGAATCTAAAACTGCTCTAAAGAGATAAAGTTTATTAGGTTTTTTAAAATGCCTTAAGTGACACTATGGCTGTCCAGGTCGAAAGTGGCAGTAGCAGGGTTTCTAGGCTTTGGTTTGGTCTAAGCCATAGATGGGTTGCCTTAATGTTCACTGGCACCCAGGGTGAGAAGGGTTCAGCTTACTTGGTCAAGCTCTCCCCGTTGAAAGTGAATATGCTAAATGTTTTCTTGAAGTCACAGGAGGGAGGATGAGATCCAAGTTCATTGCCCACTTCCAATTCCACATCAGGCACAAGCCCTTTCTCCAGGGAGAAGGTAACCATACATACTTTATTCTATTGAGAAGGCTAAAAGGCTAATTCCAATGTAACCCTGATATTTGGGGGGCTAGCAATTTGAATCTGTGCAGTAACCTAATGTACATTCTTGAGAACCTATAATTAAGTCACTGCCCCTTTCCTCCACAATCTGGTCTTGCAAGACCTGTTACCTAAATGCTCACATTTTACAGAAGCCATAAACCATGAACAGTACACAACCTCCGGAGGGGGTTATCAGCACTGGTGCCAGGCCAGGTCCTTAGATATGATCTCAAGACACCCATCCCAACCCATGGGGCTTTTTGCAAAGCCCGTGAAAGGTCTGGAAGTCCCCATCCATATTTGGGGGACAAAGAAACCAAAAGGGGATAAAAGAAGGGCTTCCACCATATTGGTTTGCTCAAACTTTGGAGGCAGCTTCTCTGAGACCACTGGCGTAATAAAGCTGTGTAACTCCATTTCTCTAAGCATCGCTTGGATTTCTTCGGTCTTCTACAACATCTGGTTTCCTGAACCAGTAAGCCCAACTGAGCTGGTCTTTTTGGCCTCTGGTGAGTGGACCAGGTGTGGGGCCCAGGGAGGTGGGATAGGCCTCCAGGAGGCGTGCCCTGCTGATTTTAGGAGAATTGAACCGGGGGACTCTGGGCGCTCCCAGACCTCAACCTAGGACCCAGCCGGCATATGGAGAAAGTGGACGGACACCTCTGGACCTGTCGACAGAAATGGTAAGGTAGGGGCCCCATGCAGTTAGGCCCACTCCGAGAGAGTGGAAGGGGAACTTGATCACCTCCCAGGAAGTCATACAACTTCATCAGGTAAATTAGTCAGGAATCAGGTGGACTGTTTAACCTCTGAGTGAATGTCTGGTAAAAGTGTGTGAGTGTGGAAGGAGAGGGCTTGCACTCTCCTATCCATTGTGTGGCTCCACAACCTCGGTTACGGAGTCCAAGTGGGGCCTCACCTGCGGTTCCGTGATTCGTCATAAGGCATAACGGTGACTCACCCCCACTTCAAGGTGACCAGGCCCAGAGTTTATACGGGTGCACCTTAGCTAAGATTAATCAAAGCTCCTGCGAGGGACGTGGCCAGGCGGGCATCTGATTCGATCTGTGAAAACAGGTCACCCCCTCCCTTGTCTGTCTCTCGCCACCAATCATCATGGGGTCAGGACAAAGTAAACCCGCTGTCATCAATTGCATGTTGAAAAGTTTTAAAAAGGGTTTCCATGGGGATTATGGTATTAAAATGGATCCCAAAACACTGAGGAAATTTTGTGAATTAGAATGGCCAACCTTCGAAGTCGGCTGGCCCTCGGAAGGCTCTTTAGATGAAGGACTAGTCAGGGTGGTCTGGAATGTAGTCACAGGAGACCCTGGACACCCAGATCAGTTTCCCTACATAGACAGCTGGTTAGAAATTGCTCAAACCTTGCCACCTTGGGTCCAGTTCTGTGTCAATAAAAAGGGACAATGTAAGGTTTTAGTAGTAGGAAGAGGAGAGCAGGCACCAGAGAAGAAGGGAACCCAACCCCTGTTCTGCAAGGACCTCCTGAGGAAGTCCCGCCAGTTTCACCACCTCCGTATGTGCTGCTGGTCTGGAAGGTCTGGAAAGTCTAGAAACACCGCCCCCCTCTCCAGAGCCAGTTGGGCGGCACTTGCATTCAGCTGACCAAGGGCCCAAACCACAACCAGCACGTCAGATGCCTCTCAGGGAGATTCGGGGTGCCCAAGTACTTGGTGAAGATGGGACCTTGCAGGAGGGAGGGCCAGTCTATTATTATCAGCCCTTTACCACAGTGACATCCTGAATTGGAAACATCACACCCCAGCTTATTCTGAAAAACCTCAGGCCATGGTAGACCTCCTAGAAACAATCTTCCAGACCCAGAAGCCCACCTGGGTGGACTGCAAGCAGTTCCTTTTCGCATTCTTTAACACTGAGGAGCACATGAGAATAGTAACAGAGGCTCAGAAGTGGCTCCAGACCCAGGTCCCAGCAGGGATATTAGATACAGGCAGATGGGCCAGGGAGGCTTTCCCAGATGAGGAACCCGATTGGACCCTGAACTCAGAAGATGGAAGGACTGGGCTAGAAAGATATCGGCTGGCCTTCCTCCAGGGGGTCAGGGCCGGAGCCAAGAACCCCACCAATATGGCTAAAATATCCGAGGTCTTCCAGAAGCCTGATGAAAGTCCAGCAGCTTTCTGTGAGAGACTTTGTGAGGCATACCGGATCTACACCCCCTTTAACCCTGAGGCCCCAGAAAATCAAACTATGGTAAATGTGGCCTTTGCGGGCCAAGCCCAGCCTGACATAAAGAGAAAGCTACAGAAGCTAGAAGGATTTGCAGGAAAAAAACGCGACTGAGCTGCTAGAAATCGCAAACAAGGTTTTCATCAACTGAGACAGGGCAGCAAGGAAGGAGGAAGAAAAGAATACAAAGAAGGGCCAACATAATAGCGGCAGCTTTTAGAGGCTCGGGTTCCCAGACAGATCAGAAAGGGAAGCAAGAATACAGATCAGGGGGAAAAGGAAGAGCGAGCCTGAAACAAGACCAGTGTGCCTATTGTATGGAAACAGGACACTGGAAGAATGAATGTCCCAACTGGCAAAGTAAGAAAACAGGGCCTCTTTATCCACCTAGTTACTATCAACCAGAGCCACCTGAAGCAGATCTCATTGGGCTAGAAATGGCTGATTCCGACTAGGACAGACTGGGCTCTTTTCAGCTGGGCCCCTACGAGCGCATGATCAGAATGAAAATAGGGGGCCAGACTGTGGACTTTATGGTTGATACAGGAGCTGAGCACTCAGTAGTCACTCAGAAAGTAGCGCCTCTCTCAGGAAAGGAGGTCACCGTTATCAGAGCTACTGGGGACCAGACCTGTAGACCATTCTGCCAACCTCGCTGATGCCAACTTGGCAGCCACCAAGTAATTCATGAATTTCTGTACTTGCCAGATTGTCCAGTACCTCTGATGTGTACAGACCTTTTAGCCAAGATGGGGTCAGAGATCACTTTTGCTCCAGATGGCTCAGCACAGCTTCACCTAGGTGAGGAGACCTCCCCAATGATCCTGTCCTTAGCAGTGCGAAGGGAGGAAGAATGGAGACTTTATAACCACCAGTCAAAGGCCTCACCATTAGAACCTGAATTAGAGAAAGAATTCCCTCTGATCTGGGCAAAAGGGAATCCTCCAGGCCTGGCTAAGGACCACGCCCTGGTGCTAATGGGCTTAAAGCCTGGGGCACAGCCTGTTAAAATCTGCCAATATCTGGTTCCAAGGGAAGCACACCTAAGGTCCACTTATACTGGCTGCTCCAGTGGGGACTTCTTAAATGATCCCAGTCACCATGGAACACTCCTCTCTTGACTGTTAAAAAGCCTGGGACTAATGATTACCGCCCCATGCAGAACCTGTGGGGAGTTAATGAGGCTGTAATAACCCTGCATTCAGTGCTACCGAACCCTTACACTCTTCTGGGACTCATTCCATCAGAGGCGGAATGGTTTACATGTCTAGATCTGAAAGATGTCTTTTTCTGTCTTCAGCTGGCACCCTCCAGTCAGCCCCTGTTCGCCTTTGAGTGGAAAAACCCAACTACGGGGGCCAAGGAGCAGTTCACCTGGACCAGATTGCCACAAGGACTCGAGAACTCCCCTACTCTTTTTAGTGGAGCACTGGCATCTGATCTGTCTAAATTCCCAGGACAGGACTTGGAGTGCATTCTACTTTAATATGTAGATGACCTCCTACTGGCTAGCTCCATGTCAGCTCAGTGCTGGAAAGGAACTCAAGCCCTTCTGAGACTCTTAACTGAAACAGGATACCGGATGTCCATGAAAAAGGCACAAATCTGTCAGAAAGAAGTCAAGTATCTAGGCTTCTGAGTCACCCAAGGGAAAAGAAGGGTAGGGACTGAAAGAAAGCAGGCAGTATTTGCCATCCCAGTCCCTAGCAACTGGCGGCAGATTCGGGAATTCCTGGGAGCAGCAGGGTTCTGTCGAATTTGGATTCCAGGGTTTTCAGACCTGGCTAAGCCTCTCTATGAAGCTTTAAAAGGGGAAGAGAAGGCACTCATCGACTGGGGCCCCAAGCAGGAAAAGCCTTCATCACCATAAAGGCAAAGCTCACTGAGGCCCCAGCACTAGGGCTACCAGATGTGACAAGGGACTTGAACCTCTTCGTTCACTAGAACAGCAGTGTAGCCGTTGGAGTTCTAACCCAGGAGTTTGGACCCTGGCAAAGACCAGTAGCCTATCTCTCCAAGCACATTGACCCGGTTGCCTCCGGGTGGCCCCCATGTCTCAGGGCCCTTGCAGCCATGGCATTATTTGTCAAAGAAATGGATAAGATTACCCTGGGACAAAACTTAAATGTAAAAGTACCTCATTCTGTTGTTACCCTAATGGAAGCTAGGGGGCAGCACTGGCTGACTCATGCTTGGATGACCCAGTATCAGGGGCTCCTACGTGGAAATCTAGGGGTACAACTAGAAGCAGTGAGAACTCTTAATTCTGCCACCTTTTTGCCCGTTGCTGAGGAAGCTCCTGAGCATGATTGCCTACAAGTCCTAGAGAGGTTTACTCCAGCCGACCAGATTTAACAGACAGGCCCCTACAGAATCTGAACTTGGTATTGTTCACAGACGGCAGTAGCTTCTTAGATGAAAGAAAAAGACGAGCTGAATATGCAGTGGTATCAAACTTTGACACAATCGAGGCAAGGCCCTGCCTGAAGGATGTTGTAGGCACAGAGGGCAGAACTTTGGGCCCTAATCAGAGCCCTAGAACTCAGTAAGGATAAGTGTGCCAACATCTACACTGATTCGTGCTATGCCTTCGCTACCCTGCATATCCATGGGGCTATATACAAGGAAAGGGGGCTCCTGACAGCTGGAGGAAAAGGAATCAAAAATCAGAATATCTTAGTTACTAGAAGCAGTCGGAGAGCCCAAGGAAATAGCCATCATCCATTGTAAAGGTCACCAGAAGGGGAAAGACTCAGTGTCAGAAGGAAACCAACGTGCTGATGCCATGGCCAAGCTGGCTGCTAAAGAACAAGTGGCACCGTCACAGATCAAGTTGGCCCTCGAATTACCTGAACCTCCAAAATACACTTCTCAGGAAGAGGAATGGGCCCAGCAAGAAGGGGGAAGAGAACGAAGGAAGGCTGGTGGATACTCCCAGATCATAGGGTCTATGTCCCAGAACAGTTAGCCCATAATGTAGTCCTCCAGCAGCATGAACTTACTCATTTAGGGAAGACTGCCCTAGAAGCTTTGTTAGGCAGATATTACCTAATTGCCCGTCTTCCCTTCTTGTGTGCCTCAGTCTCTCAGCGTTGCCTCCTCTGTGTGCAGAACAATGCCAAACAGGGTCCTGTAGGACCGATAGGAGTTCAGCGCTGTGGGTAAGCTCCCTTTGAGGACTTAGAAGTAGATTTTACAGAAATAGGGCCTTGCAGAAGGAATAAATACCTACTAGTCTTTGTTTGCAACTTTTCAGGCTGGGTCAAGACATATCCCACTCACACAGAAAAGGCAAGAGAAGGTCACTAAGGCATTTTTAAAGGACATAATTCTGTGGTATGGAATGCCTCTGACCATAGGGTCCTATAATAGCCCACCCTTTATAACAGAAATAGTACAACAGGTAGCTAAGGCTTTAGGAATTAAATGGAACCTACATACAGCTTATAGGCCTCAAAGTTCAGAGAAAGTAGAGCGCATGAACCAGACTCTCAAGCAGGCTATGACTAAGCTATGCCAAGCGACAACCTTACTCTGGACAGATATCTTGCCTCTTGTACTCCTGAGGGTACGCTGTGCCCCGAGGGCCAGAGTAGGTTTCTCTCCCTTTGGAATTCTATATGGCAGACCCGCTCCCTTAATTCTGCCAAAGGGAGATTTGGGAGAAATAGAGAACTTAGATCAGATGCCAGAAGCAACTACAAGAACTTGGAAAAGCTGTCTTTGAGATCCACAGATGGGTTACTGATCGGTTACCCAACTCTCTAGGAACAGCCGTACATCCTTATAAACCTGGAGACCAGGTTTGGGTAAAGGATTGGAAAAAAGAACCCCTCAAGCCTACCTGGAAGGGACCCTATCCAGTCATATTAACCACACCCACAGCTCTCAAGGTTGCAGAACTGAGCACCTGGATCCACCACTAGCGTGTGAAGGCAGTTCATCAGCCAAGCAACGATCAGTCCAAGTAGAAGGTCTTGAGAATCCCCTCCAGCTGCACCACAGCAAGGAAACGAAGGCCTCATCATGAATTGTTGGACTACACCTTGTCATGCCATCCTTGGCTACATCTGCCTTGCAGGAATAGTCATAATACTACTACTCTTTGTCCTAGTGGTTCACTGCTGTGGACCCCCACTGAACAGGAATAGAGGGAATAGCCTGCTCCCACTAATAATATTAGCTAGCACATACTTGCCTCCCTTAGGGACCACTACCACGTGTCCTTGCTTAGAGACTCACTACCCAAATATGCTAGACTGGGTAGTCTACGGGAAAACCCAATCAAGCCAGATTTTTGTTAGCTATACTTATCAGCCTGTGGCATGTTATGACTCCGCTACTGAAAGCACGTGGTGGGGCGACGGGGTAGGGGGGGCAGGGAGGGGAAGGGGGTTTTATAGGATGGGAAGAATTAGGCCCAGACATAAATGGGCAAGACGCATCTGTCAAGGAGAGTGAGACTCGGTAACTTGCTGGACTCGCCACACCCATGTTGGCTACTCTGATGGAAGGGAGGGGGGTCCAGAATCAAAAAAGACTATCAGGAAGCTGCTTGAACATAAAGCACCCAGATTACCTAAGCTGAAAACTCAGCCGCAGAAGCAATATGATCTAGACCCCCGGATTTATCAGCTCCTCAATTCAACCTACCACCTCCTCAATTTTACCAACCCGTTTTTGGCTAGGGACTGCTGACTTTGTCTCCCCCCAGAACCACTCCTATTAATGGCTACTCCAGTAGACATAACTAAACCAGAGAACTTAACGGAAGAAATAGTAGGACCTGTCACAGCCAATGTGCAGCTAACTAATGTTGCCCCTATTTGCTTCAACAGTACCCAGGGCCAACATCCAACAGGTCACCTCCCAGCTAAGGAGATAACTAAAGAGAACCTGGACTACTACCAAGGCACTACAGGCCATAGGTCTGGTTTGAATCCTTGTCCTCTGCACAAGGACTAGAAAGTATATGGGATTTTATTTTTTATTTTTTAAAATATATTTTATTGATTTTTTACAGAGAGGAAGGGAGAGAGATAGAGAGTTAGAAACATCGATGAGAGAGAAACATCGATCAGCTGCCTCCTGCACACCCCCCACTGGGGATGTGCCCGCAACCATGGTACATGCCCTTGACCGGAATCAAACCTGGGACTTTTCAGTCCTCAGGCTGATGCTCTATCCACTGAGCCAAACCGGTTTCGGCTGAGATTTTAAATGTTCTTTATTTGTATCAAATGATGACCATTCAAAAAAAAGACCCTGAATAGCCACAGCAATCTTGAGAAAGAAGAACAAAGTTGGAGGGATTGCAATACCAGATATCAAGCTGTAGTGCAAAGCTGCTGTTCTCAAAACTGCCTGGTACTGGCACAAGAACAGACATATAGACCAATGGAACAGAACAGAGAACCCAGAAATAGACCCAATTAATATTATACTCAATTAATATTTGACAAAGGAGGCAAAAGCATACAATAGAGTCAAGACAATCTGGGAAAATTGGACATATACAAGCAAAAAAAATGAAACTAGACCACCAACTTACAACCATACACAAAAATAAACTCAAAATGGATAAAGGACTTAAATGTAAGATGGGAAACCATAAAAATCTTAGAAGAATCCATAGGCATCAAAATAGCAGACATATGTAGTAGCAATATCTTTACCGATATAGCTGCTAGGGCAATGGAAACTAAGGAGAAAATAAACAAATGGGACTACATCAAAATAAAAAGCTTCCGCACAGCAAAAGTAACCATCAACAAAACAACAAGAAAGCCCACTGCATAGGAGAACATATTTTCTAACGTTATCTCCGATAAGGTTTTAATCTCCAAAATTTACAGAGAACTCATTAAACTTAACAAAAGGAAGATAAATGATCCAATCAAAAATGGGCAAAGGACCTAAATAGACACTTTTCAAACGAAGTTATACAGAAGGCCCAGAGACATATGAAAACATGCTCAAAGTCACTAATCATCCAAGAGATGAAAATCAAAACAACAATGAGGTACCATCTCACACTTGTCAGAATGGCTATCATCAATAAATCAACAAACAACAAGTGCTTGTGAGGTTGTGGAGAAAAAGGAACCCTCTTGTACTACTGGTGGGAATGCAGACTGGTGCAGCCATTGTGAAAAATAGTATGGAGTTTCTTCAAAAAACTAAAAATGGAACTCCCATTTGACCCAGTAATCCCACTTCTAGGAATATATCCAAGAAACCAGAAACACCAGTCAGAACGGATATATGCGCCCCTATGTTCATAGCAGCACAATTCACCATAGCTGAGATTTGGAAACAGCCTAAGTGTCCATCAGCAGATGAGTGGGTTAGAAAACTGTGGTACATCTACATAATGGAATACTACGCTGCTGTAAAAAAAGAAGGAATTCTTACCATTTGCAACAGCATGGATGGACCTGAAGAGCATTATGCTAAGCGAAATAAGCCAGTCAGAGAACGGTAAGTATCACATGATCTCACTCATTTGTGGAATATAATGAACAACATAAACTGATGAACAAAAATAGAACCAACCAGAGACATAGAAGCATGGAACAGACTGTCCAACCTATGAGGGAAGATGAGGGTGTGGGGGAAGGAGGGGAAATCAACCAAAGTACTTGTATGCATTCATATGAGCATAACCAATGGACATAGACAGAAGGGGGTCAGAGCATGTGCTGGGGGATGGGAGCAGCAGGGAGAGGTCAATGGGGGGAAAATGAGACTCATGTAATACTTTAAACAATAAAGAATTTAAATTTAAAAAAAGAAAATAAATAAATAAAGGAAACAAAAAAATGATGACCATTCATTTGCTTCTGACATAACATAGCTTAAATAAATAGCATATTTTTAATTCCTTACAAAGTTTAACTAATGTACTTATTTATTCATTTTAATAATTGGCATGGATCACTGGCATTGCCCCTTATTAAACACCTTTATGTTTTGGGGGATGCTACATAAACTGAGCGTTCTGTAGATCATTTAATTTATATATTAAACACTTCCACAACACAAAATTGTTAAATGTATTCTAATTTAAAGAATGGTAACTTTGTCATTCTCTAGCTAGTAGTGTGAATACCATAATGCCCCACTAAGGCATTTTTGTTTTCTGCTTAGACAGTGATATCTTCAATGATGTGACCTTTTATAATAAATTTGGTTGCATCCCCTGAAGTCAACTTGTATGGAAGCCAAAATAGCACAATATATTATTATGGAGAGTAATTTTCTAACAGCACTGTGAATGTAGGACACCAATAATTAGTTTTAATCATTTCAGTCTGCCAAAATGTTCTTCGAAGAACTATTTATCTAGTGCCTTCCCACATTATTTAAACACTGTGTTGTTAATTGTTTTGCTTTAAAATCAAATAATTTTATACGATATCAAATAACTATAAACAAAGGCAAATTAGGGGAAACAAAATCAATTATTTAACTCTCAAAGTAACTGTCATTAAACTACTGTTAAAAAGTGTACAACCTAACTGCATCACACACATGCGCATACACACTCAAAAGATGAAAGGAAAACTGCTATGCATGATAGTGCTCAAGCCAAAGGGAATTCAAGGGGAAAAATTGAAAATATGACTACCTACATTTCCAACGAGTCATTGAGGAAGTAAGTGAGGCACATTGCTGAGGGCATTAACACTTTTGTGGTCATTACCCACCATAATAATTTTAGAAACAGTATCTTAGCAGCAGACAAAAAATGTTCTCAAATGAGCCGAATTTATTCCTTGACTGGATCTAACAATGCAATCATGTTACTAATGGCACCAGATATAAAAACTTTTCTATATGCAAATAGAAATTGAAAGTAAATACTGTATCTAATCTATAAACCAAACACAAAATACTTATTCAAATCATAGAGATTTGGGCATTGGGTTGCAAAGGAGACATAACAAAATAAGCTAAACGCATTTTTACACATTTTTTGCCATCAGCTGAGCTAGTTACTGTTCAATCTCAAAACAACCCCTTTAACAATAACAACAGATAATTAAGCTATAAATAAATGTAAAACAGTAGGAAGTGGTGTATCACCATATGTCGCTTTTACAAATTATACCGAATGACTTCATTATTAGCACACAGCTTGCCCAATGATCATTATAAATCATTTCATTGATAGAGAAAATAATAATGGCTTATGATATTATCCCCTTGTCTATTGTCACAGCTTTCCTGTAGGGATCAGCAGGTAGAGAGAAACATCTAACTGATTTATATCTTTCCTTTGGTTGTATATTCATAGCAATCTGCACTCATAGAAAGTTTTATAAAAGCAAAAAAAATAGGACTCTTCCAAAATATTTCTTAAGAAATGAATATACATTTGTCGAAACTGTTGGTCAGGATCATCTGAGCCAGTTTCAGCCATGCATTTTAAAATTGAGCTTTCTCTGTTGTGTTCAGAGGAGAAAGGAAAAGGGAAAGGCCAACCTTTCTCTCTTTGTTGAGCACCTGCTATGTTTCAGGTACTTTGCATAACCTACATCCCCTGGTACTTACAGGGACCCTGCAAGAGAGACCACTGATGTTACAGAGCCTCCACAGTGAGGAATGGAGACAGGGTTGAACCTACAGTGGTCGGCAAACTCTTCAGTCAACAGAGCCAAATATCAACAGTACAACGATTGAAATTTCTTTTGAGAGCCGAAAACCGACTTCTGCGCATGGGCCACAAAGTTTCGATCACACTGTATGTGCGCGCCCGTACGTTTTATTTTGTGGAAGGGCCACACTCAAGGGGCCAAAGAGCCGCATGTGGCTCGCGAGCCGCAGTTTGCTGACCACAGTACTAGTAGATCAATATTATTCCAGATTTCACTCGGCACTATCTGTCATCTTTTCTAAACTAATCCATCTTAATAAATATGAGAAGAAAGGGTGAATTAAAAATTAATAACTAGAGTTCTTACAGAGTGCTGACATCTGTGAAGCCAGGCATCCATGGCTTAGTGTCACCCCTGGCACTTACTTGCCTGGTGGATTCTGAAAAGAGGGTAACACAACTCAGGGCCCCAGGTGGTTAACATTTAGATCAGTTCTTATCAAACTTTGGTGAAGAACCCTTTTGTTTTGTTGTGTTTTAATTTCCCATCAATTGTACAACATCTCCTTGTGAAATGTGATAAAAGACATTACAAACATGAGATGAAAATATGAAGCGAGATAGCAGAAAATAATCTCAATTACTTCTGATTAGATTTAACAGACAAGCCCACGGATCATGTGCTTAAAAACAGCAGCAATGTCAAGGTGCTCTGAAAATTCCTAATCGCTCCCACACACCTTCTCATCTCCTCTGAGTGTGAACTGGTCCACAGCCCACACAGGAGGTGGCACTGAACTGAAGAACTTGATGGAGGCTATATCACTTGTTTCTCCTCCATTTGGGTGCATACCCAGCCAACAGTTCAAATTTCAGAGTTCTGGGTATTTATGTGTGGAGGCTTATGGAAATTTACCAGTTTTCACAAACATTGCTGATTGAAAGTAAATGGAAATATTCACAACTTTTTAGTCATTTTATAGTAACACAGCCATTGGGATGTGTTGAAATGGCTAACATACTATAGTTGTTGCACTTCCTCCACCAAGAAGTCATTAAACTGTTTTTCAGGAAAAACAAAATTATTTAACAATTTGAGCAATGGACGATCTACTCCCTATGCATTTAATTTTAAATGAAACCATTGAATGCTCCTTTGCCTTAAAATTAACCTTTAGAAATCAAGTTTTTAAATGTGTCCTGTATTCTTGCTACTTGGAGTTGGTATTTGGCTTCATTATGTTATTAACACTTTTCAATTCTAATCATCAACAAAGTGCTTTAATATATTTGGACAAAAAGACTGATAGTAGATGCTGTGTAGGCAGGAAATCTATGCTTCCCAGCAATGCACACATGTAGACCCTATTCTGGTCATACCCTATCAAAGTCCATTCTGTTAGGATTTTTCTATTAGCACTTAAAAAAAAAAAAAAAAAAAAACACCTAACACAATGAATAGGTGATCGGAATAAAGACAACATCAACTATAACATGATATACATACTTATATAACTCACAGTTTCCTTTTATAAACTTGACTGCTAATTGACTTTAAATTTGCATAAAATGGCTTCATAATCAGGATTATTTTCATGAAAATTTTGGAACACTTAGTAGAACAAAGGTAAAAGAGCAGGCAACATTTATATGACTTTTTCTTCTTTAAGTGAACACTCTTAGAGCTGATGATTACGCTGTTTTCAGAGTAGTGTGCTTTCTCTTTTGGTTGTGTTTGTGTTACAAATGGCAGTAAAATTTAAATTTTCAAAACTTAAATAGAATTTCAATTGCCCAGTTTTATTATCACACATTTTATTATTCCATATAACCAGATTTTCATTCTACAAAGTCCCAATATCAAACATCACTGAACTTTAAGAGACAACAGGAGAAGAGAAGGAATGTTAGATAATGTTATGATTTTATTTTGCAAAAGTAAAAGATATATGACAAAATATGCAGTAATAAAAATTAAAAATAAATTTGAACTTTGAAACATGAAAGAATGTAGGGCTCAAGCTTCTTTTCTTCTTTTTCTTCTTCGTTTAAAAACTTTAATTTATTTTTATTTAAGTACTAGAGGCCTGTTGCACGAAGAGATTCGTGCAATAGGCCTTCCTTCCCTTGGCTTCCAGCACAGGTTTTCCTCCAGCACCTGGGACCCAGTCCTTCACTCCGGCTGGAGTCTGCCGCCTTTGTTGCAGACTCCGGCTAGATTCTGCCTTCTTCGTCTTTGCTGCAGGATCCAGCTAGAGTCTGCGGTCTTCGTCTTTGCTGTAGACTCCGGCTGGAGTCTGCCATCTTTGTCTTCGCTGCAGACTCCGGAGTCTGCAATCTTCGTCTTCACTGCGGTCGGCTGCTCCTGTAGATCCCTTCACCCCCCGCCCTCCCTCTCATAGCAGGCATCCTGCCCCACCCAGCCACTCCACGCCTAGAGCAGCTGGGCAGCTGCCATCTTTCTCCTACTAATTTTCATATTCCCTCCTGATTGGCTGGTGGGCATAGTGGAGTGATGGTTAATTTGCATGTTTCTCTTTTATTAGTGTAGATATAGTTGGTATACAATCTTAAATTGTTATATTAGTTTCAGGTGTACAATATAGTGATTCATCATTTTTATACCTTATAATGTGAGCACCCTTCTAATCCTAGTAATCATCTATCACCATGTAAACTTACCACAATATTATTGATTACATTCACCTTCGAATTTCCACCCATTCACTCATCCCCACTTTTCTGCTAACTAACCCTTTGTTCTCTGTTTCTACAAGTCTGTTTTTTATTTGTTTTGTTTTTATATTCCATATACTGGTATAAGTGAAGTCATACATCATTTGTCTTTCTCTGCCTGACTTATTTCATTTAGCATAATACCTTCCAGTTCCATAGAACTGGCAAAAAAATTATTCTTTTTTATGACTGTGTAATATCCCATTGTATATAAATATATACTACATCTTCTTTATATATTCATCTACTGATGGACACATAGGTTGTTTCCATATCTTGGCTATTATAGATAATGCTGCAGAGAACATAGGGGTGGATATATCTTTTCAAATTAGTGTTTTCATTTTTTTTGGATAGATACCCAGAAGTGAAATTGCTGGTTCCTGTGATTAATCTATTTTTAGTTTTCTGAGGAATCACCATACTGTTTTTCAGAGGGGCTGAACCAGTCTGCAGTCCCAATCACAGTGCAGAAGAGTTCCTTTCTCTCCTCATCTTCCCAAAAATGTTATTTGTTGACATTTTGACAATAGCCATTATGTCTGGTGTGAGGCGATTTCTCAGTGTGATTATGATTTGCATTTCCCTGATGATTAGTGATGTTGATCATCTTTTCATATGTCCATTGGCCATGTGATTGTCTTCTTTTGAGAAATGTCTTTTCGTGTCCTGTGCCCATTTTTCTGTTTTCTTTCCTTTCTTTTTTTTTTATTGTAGTTTTTATTAAAGAGTAAGCACTACTGAAAAATCTAGAAATTGGTATTGTCCATCATGTTGGGATATTTAAATATATGATGGTATTTTTCATTAATTCCATCTTAAAAATCAAATTTGTATTGAAGACCTTAAACAAATTGATCAATTATAACCATGTAAAAAAATAAAACCACTTATTTTTTAGAATTTCTGCTGGCATCCAGCAGAGAATGGTCTTAAATTAGAAACACTTTTAAAAAAACACAAAACAAAAACTGCTTGCTATCTTAGCTAATGAGATAATAACAACTATTATAGTAGTATATTATCATTTGTAAAGGAAGCAACATTTGCACATTTGTTGCCATTAACAGAATGACTTTTTAATGGATATTGCAATAGTTTATATCAGATAATCAGATTGAGATTCAGCCTGCCCTGCCAAATACAAAATTAAACAACATGTTTCTATCTTATGGAAATGTTTATTTCATTTCTTTAAAGAGCTGAAAAAGGAAAGCATCACTTCTTCCCAATCAGACTTTTATGTAACAAATATCTTTGTCATATTTCTGTGATCTACACAACCTCTGCTCAAGTTAAACACAGAAACATTATTTAGATTTTCCCATTACAAACTCTTATTTATTCAAAGGTAAACATATTTATTTAAAGAAAAACATGCAACTGCCATGTAAAAGTTTTAAAATAACAAAGAACAGGTAAGTTTTAAAAACAGATGCAGGGTTAGAGTATTGGAAAGAAAAACTATTAGAGAGGCATTATATGGTTTAAAAGCAGGTTATGTGAAAAAAATCTGGATATTCTAGTAGACCACACTGAAATGAGATAATGAATGATAAAGTGGCAAAAGAGAATAGTACCTAAGCTGAATTAATGGAACTGACAATTTTATGATCTTAGTATCATAACATAACTGGTTTCAACTCCATGAATTATATTTTAAGAAGGTGGTGGATAAATTACAGGACCTCCAAAGGAAAAAGACTAGGAGTATGGATATCTTTCAATGTTAGAATTATTAAAACACAAGTCAGAGGGGGAAGTGGACAAGTAGAATCTGTCCATTCAAATGACTTTTGTTTGGCTTAGACAGTGCTAAACTACACAGTGCTTTGAAGTTTAGAATGTATACTAATATTTAGAAATCAGAAGATTTCTCATACAAACTAGATTTCTAGATTTTTCTCAGAAACTAAGAGATCTTGCAGCATAAACCCCACATATTCCCTTTGATGACAATCCGGGATGCTGCTGCCTATCTTCTTTAGATAAGATATGGATTCTCCACCTTAGCCCAGCCATCTTTACACACCCATGCCGCCAGCTAGTCTCCATAGGTGTGTCAGTTTGTGACGTGACAGATCCCTGGATGAGGCTCTGGTTGTATGTGGTCTAAAAAGACAGGAGAAGCTATAGCTGTGCTTTTCAATCATTTAGGAAAATGAATTTACTCTAAATTTTCACAGTAAGCATAAGTAGAACCTAAATGTGGAGTTTATAGGGAGACAGCTTTTAAGAAAATGTAGAAAAATTTGTATCATTTGAAATACAACTATTTAACAACTAGAGGCCCAGTGCATGAATTTCATGTATGGGGGCGTCCTCTCAACCCAGCCTGCACCCTCTCCAATCCAGGACCCCTCAGGGGAAGTCTGACTGCCGGTTTAGGCCCAATCCCAGGGATCGGACCTAAACCGGCAGTCAGACATCCCTCTCACAATCCGGGACTGCTGGCTCCTAACTGTTCACCTTCCTGCCTGCCTGTTCACCACTAACTGCCCCACCTACCAGCCTGGTCGCCCCCAAATGCCCCCCCCCCCTGCTGACATCGTTGCCCCCAACTGCCCCCCTCCCCACCAGCCTGGTCGCCCCACACAGCCTGCGGTTGAGTCATTTGGTCATCCTTCACTAATGCCCCTGCCAGCCTTGTCACCACAGGCAGCCTGCTGGTCGTTACTGTTACTGTGGTGGCGTCCTGGACAATTTGTATATTCCTCTATTATTAGATAGATAGAATTGTCTTTTCAGAGAGAAGAGTGCACCCTTTCATTGGAGATATTCAGGCAAAAGTTGGGTGACTAATTGTATTGCCCTCTTAGTTTGAAAAATTAAGGATTCTATTTAAAAAGGGCATTGCATTATATCTGTGTATATGGAAGTAGTACAACTTCAGATGTTACATAGCTACTCAACTGGAAAATTTTTGCTCTGCTTTAAAATCCTCTCTGTCTTTCAGGTGTCATGTGGGCAAATAAAGTACAACTTTTACAGGACAAAGGTAGTTGTTGCTCCAAGTTTTCCCGCTTTTAGTCTTAATCTTGCACACACAGATGTATTTTCTGTTAGTCTTCTCTTTATTTTATGGTCATAGCTATAATAAGATGCTTATGAGCAAGAAAATGTTGATTTGAAAGTTTGTCCATACTCAGATCCTGAAAGTGATGGCACTTTCTACACAGGCAGTGAGCCCACCTTCAGAGAATAGAACTGTGTCATTTGTTGTCAGACCATCCTATGTCATAAAAGGCTAATATGCAAATTGTCCTCTCAACCAGGAGTTCCACCAGGAGTTCGACCAGGGGTCAGGGCCAGCCTGCCAACTGCCCGCGATCCCTCCCCCCGGCCTGCCCAGCCCTATCGGCTGTGACCGGGGTGGGCCGGCTGGACCCCACCTGTGCATGAATTCATGCACCAGGCCTCTAGTTGCAAAATAAAACCAGTTAAGATGTTATCTTTAAGAGACAAATAGGAAGACCTCAGCAGCACATAAAGTATTTGCTTTAGAAAAAAATCTGAAATTAAATTTAATCAGTTCTCTAGACATCAATACCAGTCTACAAGAAATAAGGAAAATAAAAGTTCAAGTTGAATACAAAATAAGGAAAGGATCATTCTACAAGGTAATTGATCCAATTTATGTAACAAAGCAATGAAAAATATGAGAGATAGCGTGAGGAAAGTGGGAAGGGGTACTATTAGAGAAAATGTGTAAACTTTGTCTGGATCATAATTTAAACTAAACAATGCAAGATATTTGTAGGCAAAGAGGAAGCTTTATATGAAGATTGTGTATAAGATAATATAATACAGGTACTAATTTTTTAGTGAAAATTTGGGGGACATAAGATATTTACATATTATTTAAGTTGTATTCTTCATATTACTTATTATTTATAATGAGAAAAACTAAAATGAAGAAATCTGATGGACACAACCTTAGCCAGATGAGCAAATACAATATCACCAATAATGGAACAAATTTATACCATACTAGAGGCCCGGGCCATGAAGTTTGTGTGCAGGTACGGTCCCTAGGCCTGGCCTGAGAACAGGGCCATATTCTTTGGTTGCCCACAGCTGACCCAGCCCCCCGCCGCCACCCACCCCTGGTTCCCCATTCGCCATCGGGCAATCGGAGCCTGACAGCCGGGGGAAGGTACCGATAGGTTGGCCGTTCCCACCCACTCTTTGGTCTTACTCCCTCTGTGTGTGGGGTGACCCGTGGGGCGGGGGCCTTGGCCTGGCACCACCCACATCCCCTGCCACCCATCTCCAGTTCCCCATTCACCATCAGGCAATCGAAGCCTGTCAGCCGAGGAAAGGGACCTAGAGGTAGTCAGTGTGCCTTGTAGTGACTGGTCGAGTAGTCATTCTGGTTGTTCAGCCTTTAGGGTCAATTTGCATATTACTCTTTTATTATATAGAATAGAGGCCCAGTGCACAGGTGGGGGCCGGCCGGCCTGGCCTGATGGGGGCTCCAGATCGGGGGGGGTCCCCACTGGGAGGTAGGGCCAGCTGGGGCAAGGGGGTTTGAAGGCTGGCCACACCCCCAATCGAGGTGGGGGTCCCCTCTGTGGGGTGGGGCCATCTGGAGCAAGGGGCCATGGGCGGGCCACACACCTGATCAGGGGTTCCCACTGGGGGGTGGGGCCAGCCAGGCCGCAGTAGTTCTGGTCTCTGGTCGTTCTGGTCATTCCACCATTTTGGTTGCTGGGCTTTTATTATATAGGATACTTCTTGAATATTACATAAACACCATGTAATGTTCCTGCTAAACTAGCCAATTTTTTCAGTAGTTAGAGTATTAGCCTGCAGACTGGAGGGTCCCAGGTTCAATTTCTCATCAAGGACACAGGTACCTTGCTTGCAGGCTCCATTCCTTGCCCCAGTTGAAGCACATATGAGAGGCAACCAATCGATGTGCCTCACATCAATGTTTCTCTCTGTCTCTCCCCTTCACTTCTGCTCTCTCTAGAAAAATCAATGGGAAAAAAATCCTCTGGTGAAAATTAACAATAAATAATAAATAAATAAAATCTAATCATGAGGCAACAATCAGGCCATTGAAAGCCAGGCAAATTGAAGGTCATTTTGCAAAACAATTGGTCTGGATTACTTTCAAACTTCAATGTCATGAAAGACACACAAGAAAATAACAACTAAAAAAAAAAAAAGAAAAGAAAACAACAACTACAACAACAAAACACACAAACAAAAACTTGGGAAATGTTCTAGATTAAGGGAGGCAAACTGTAAAGTATTATTCTTGATTAACCCCTACATTGAGAATAAAATAAATACAGTAGGTCCTCGGGTTATGTCGGAGATCCGCATTCATACAGTGCAATGTAACGTGATTTTCGCCGTAAGTCGCAACCCACCTACATAAGCACATACATCACTCACATGGAGCACATACACAGAAGTAATGAAGTGAAATAGTAAAAACAATTTAAAAGAAAGATAATAATTCCTGACCTTTACTTGTGGTAAATAAATAATAAAAAAAAAAAACATAAAGCACATATGTACATACATAGAAATTATGGAACCTTTTTTTTATATAAATAAATGGGAGATGGCCATGAAATGATGTAAGTCGAGTCTCATGTAACCCAAGGACTGCCTGTAACTATAATGGGTAGTCTTTGGACAATTGAGAGACATTGAAAAGTTTAATAATTGCTAATTCTAAATGAAGGAAGTATATGCAGGTATTCATTTCACTTTTCTTTCAACCTTTCAGAAAATTTGATATTTTTCAATAGCTAAACATTGAAAAAATAATTATTTTTGAATTGTGTAAAGTATGAAAATTGAATGGAAGTTAAAAATAAAAGTTCTTATCAACTTAAAATGTATACTGAATTGTTTGTGGCACAATAGCATGTTTTTTGAGATTTTCTTTAACAATATTTTTTTTCCTTAAAAAAAGTGAGAGAATAAATTAAACAAAATTGGCAAAATTGCAGAAGCTAGGTGATGAATATGTGGGAGCTAATTCTATTTAAATGCTAATTTTCTAAATGGCTCATTAAAATAATATTTTAGCAATTTTTTAGTGTTATTTTTAACTATAACTTCAAAAGCAGTTTTGGATACAATTTTTGATATGTAAATAAAAATTAGAGCCAAATATTGGCAAGTACATAAAGTAACACATATTCTGGCAGAATTCAGAAATCTGTTTAAAGGCAACCTCCAAGCAACTCTGTCAGCCTTCCAGATTCACAGGAAGAATAAAAAAAGATGTTCAAAGTCTTTAAGCTTAAGAATATGGAAAATAATCCTTATGTAATTGTGAATGATACCTTCTTCTGATCTAGTAAATATTCTAATTTTAGGGTAGTATTTTGTTGATATCAGATGGTTGGAATCAAAATTAGTATCAGAAGATGCATTTAACTTCATCATACTCACTATTTTTAAACCTCTCTAAATATACTCTTTCTAAAGTCAAATTGGGCATGCCCAATTATTATGCATTATCATGGTAAATTATCAAAGTAATTTGTTCATAATAGTGTTCATAATATAACAAAGCTCTTCACACTTAGCCAGATACAGAACAAAATTATCTGTTCCATAAAAATATAATACAAAAGGAAACATTTTGTCTGTCCCTCAGAAATACTTAATATATTTCAATAGTGCAAAAACTGAATACAACTTTCTTCTAATTAAATGTGAAATTTAAAATGTTGTATAAATGATTGAATTATGTCTATGTAATGGTCTTGACTTCAATTTTATAGGAAATATAATCCTGATTAAACAAGATTTTCTGTCAACTCTTTGTACACATCCTAATGCTCTTAAGTTGATATATTCATCTTTTCCTTCTTTTTGATGACATGTAGTTAGAACAATGACCCAGAATGAAAAAGATATTGTTATGCTCTCTGTACAATCAGATACAAAATACATTTTAACTATCTGCATATAAAAATATATGGTGTGGTTCAGTGGTTGAGCATTGACTTATGAACCAGGAGGTCACGGTTTGAATCCTGGTCAGGGTACATGCCCAGGTTGTGAGCTTGATCCCCAGTAGGGGGTATGCAGGAGGCAGCCAATCAATGATTCTTTCTCATCATTGATGTTTCTATCTCTCCCTTCCTCTCTGAAATCAATAAAAATATATTATAAAAATATAAAAATAAAAAGACAACAAAAATCAGTAACAAAAGCAAAAGTATATTATGGGAAAGATATATAATGTCACAACATATAAATCAATATTTTTGCAGAATATGTCTCTACAATTGTAATAGTTCTAGGTAAATGTTTAAAATTTTTTAATAATCTGTGACTTTTGTGCATATATTAGTGATATTCAGATATTTCCTGAGATATAGTCTACAGCAATTATTTTTTAAAGGTTAGACTAGATATTAATATTAAAATACAAGAGGCCTGGTACACAAAATTTGTGCACTGGGGGAGTGGCCCTCAGCCCAGCCTGCACCCTCTCCAATCTGGGACCTCTTGGGTAATGTCCAACTGCCGGTTTAGGCCCGATCCCACAGTCAGACATCCCCCTTACAATCCAGGACTGCTGGCTCCCAACCGCTTACCTGCCTGCCTGCCTGCCTGATTGCCCCTAACCACTTCTACCTACCAGCCTGATCACCCCCTAACCACTCCCATGCCAGCCTGATCAATGACTAACTGCTCCCCTGCCAGCCTGATTGGCCCCTGCCGGGCCGATCGCCCCCAACAGTTCTCCCCTACAGGCCTGGTCCCCCCCAACTTCCTTCCCCTGCTGGCCAGATCGCCCACAACTGCCCTCCCCTGCCAGCCATCTTGTGGTGGCCATCTTGTGTCCACACAGGGGCGGCCATTTTGTGAAAGTGTGTGACAGTCAATTTGCATATTACCTCTTTATTATATAGGATAAGTACTATATCTATTTTAAGAATAAACCTTAGACTTTCAGGCAAGAGGGTGGTATAGTTAAAGGTGGTACTTACCTCCTCCCACAACTACATAAAAATTACAACTGAACTACAGAATGAAACATTTGAAATCTGTCTGTATGGAAGTCCTACAAGGGAATTAAAGAAGCCACATGGAAACTGGTAGGAGGGGAGGAAACTTGGAATAGGCTGGTTCCACACCAGATAAATATTGGGAGGAATATCTCAGCTACAGAGGTCCACCCTGAGGAGCAAGGAGTCCCAACCTCATATCAGGCTCCCCATTACCGGGGTCCAGTACCAGGAAGAGAAGTCCCATAACTTCTGGCTGTAAAAACCAGTGGTGCACAGACTTATTCAGACTCACTCCCTCTGAGCTCCTGCACTGGAACAGCAGCTTGAAAGGCACCAGAAATATACATGGAGGAACTGAACATTCGGCATCAAGGTGAGAACTAAGGGGTGAGGGTGGCAGCAATCTCTGGGACAGAAGAGCTGACAGAGACCATCATTCCTTTGACAATCCCTCCCCTGATAAAGCTGGCAGGTGGGCACCATATCTGAGACTCCATAAACCTGACTCACAGGTTGTCCCATCCTGGTGATTCCCTGAGACCCTGCCCTACCCAACTTTCAGGCGCACCCAAGCTGTTGCCAGTGGCTTCTCCATACAGATGGCCTGTCTTGTCTCATGCTTCAGATTTTTCTAAAATCTCTCAAACAAGCAGCATTTGGTCTCAGTGTGCCCCATATGTCTTTTTAAGTGGCCCAAGCCCTGGCACTAACAGCAACCAGTCTTGGTTCATAGTTTTGCCTCACATAAGCTCAGCACAAGTAGTAGCCATCTGCAAATTGCTTTGTAGCTCGTGCCAGATGGCCCTGGGCAGGACACAGGTGGTGGTTGACCTTGGCCTGCACCTCCCAGGAAGCCTCAGAGCCAGTGCACCTGGTAGACAGTTTCAGTCCATGTCATAGCACCACCACACAATCACCTTCATAAGCGACACACTCAATGGTTAGACTTAGTGGGAACCAGAGCCCTACCCTGGTAAGTCCTGCTCTGTGGGGTGGGCCTCTGCACAGCTGATCCTCCACAGTGGTAAGAAATCAGTGGTCCATGGTCAAAGCCAGTCCTTGTAGATGATTAGCCCAGGGGTAAATCCCTCCCACTGACATGCCTACAGCAGTCAAGACTCATCTACAACAGGAGGGTCTACACAGCCCACACAGTGGCTGAAACTCAAGTACCCAACTTGGGTGGTCATGGAGGCTGTGCCACTGGACCCTACAGAATACTGACTACATTAGGCCACTCCACCAAGCTTGGAAGATGTAGCAGCTCTAGATAATACACACACACACACACACACACACACACACACACACACAAATGAGGAGATAAAGAAACATGTCCCAAATGAAAACAAAACAAACAAACAAACAAAAAAAAACAAAAAAAAACAGAACAAAACTCCAGGGGGGGGCGGGAAATGGAGAAAAGCAATGGTCCTACACTCTAATCACAGAGCAATACCTGCCAGGACTTTTATTTTTTAAAAAACATCAATAATGTGAGAGAATCATTGATGGGCTGCCTCCTTCAAGCCCCTTACTGGGGATCAAGCCTGCAACTCTGGCATGTGTCCCGATGGGGAAAATCAACCATGACCTCTTGGTTCATGAGTTGGTGCTCAACCACTGAGTCACAACGGCCAGGCATAGATGCAGAATTTAGAACACTGGTATAAGTTTGCTTAATAAACTTAGTAAGAATCTCAACAGCATGAAAAAGGACCAGTCAGAAATGAAAGATACACTAACTGAAATGAAGAATAATTTACAAAAAATCAAGAGTATAGTAGATGAAGCCAAAATTTCCATCCATCATTGCACATAAATCAAGGTCTTGCTGATATTAAATTATTAATGGGCTTACTCTATAATACTTTCTTACATCACCTATCACCCACAAGTAAGGAGAATAATCAAAATAATTATTTTTAATTATTATAAGGGATAGAACTAGGAATAGTAAAAAATATATATACATGAAAATACATTTAATCTCAACATAAGAATTTAAAGAAATTGCATATTATTCATCATGGAAAGTACTCACATTCAGTTTGTAAAACCTGAGATGGACAATCAAGTGCATAACATCTTTGCAGTTATCTAACAAAAGTGTTGGACATTCTTCCCAGATGAATACATATATGGATTATACATAGAACTTATCAGGAAACCGTGTCATGGACTCATTCATTATGAAGACTTAAGGTAGAAGATATCAATAATCAAGGGAAGAATTGAAATTTTAAGATATATACCTACTCTAAGATAATTCTCAGATTCTAAGTAAATGAATAAATAACCTAATGCTCTTCTTCTGAAAAGGTAATGTGGTATGAATGATATGATTATTCTATCATATTACCACCTGGACCATTTAAATTTAATTCGCAATATTCTCAAAGAATAACTGGAATATTTCTTTTTTACCAAGAACCATTTATATAAAGAGCCTCATGGTCCATCTAATAACAAGATTGCCCAAGATTGGTTATGCTTTGATTTCTCTGGAATCTCCATGGTACAAGGATAACATGAAATAAATATAATTAGTATATGCAAACATGTTTCCTTGCATTTTAAAGAAAGTTAGAAATAGTTATAAATCAATGTACCCATTTAAAAAGAGCTAAGATATGAAGAATAAGTCAGCTAGGATCATCCAAATTTTTGGTCACCAGAAAGTCATGGTATATTTCTACTGTGAAAGCAACCACAAAGCAAAAATCAAGGTGTATTTACAGGGAAAATTGTTAAGAAGAAAAAAGAAGCCACCAGCTACAGTGAACAGTCTTATCCCTGACTAGGTTGAAAATATCTAACAGGAATGTGTTTCTTCCGTGAATATTCTAAAAAAAACTGAAGGCTTTTTTTTTTTAATTTAAGGATTTGTGGAAAATTCCTTTATAGTAACAGGAAGCTGCCAAACTTTGTTCCAGAGACTAGAAATTTCAATTGAAACATACATGTTTTTTTCATTCCTTATGCAGATTTCAGTGTGCCAAGAGTAGAACCCTAAATCCTCCTAGCATTTGCTTTTGTGTATTTAAAGTGCCCGACCTTTACACCGCATGAGTTTACACTTTAATTATATGATGGCACTAGCAAGACTACAAAATAAAATCACTCGATAGTAAAACACATGCAATATAATGTTGCACACTGTGAAGAATAGCCAATATTACACAGTACGACTCCTCAAGCATTTGAGAAATCATTCAACAGAATTGCAGCCTTTGAGAGCAGAGGAAAATTTTTTAAAGAGCAAATAAGGTCAAAATTTTATTAAAGGGCATGAAACACAGCCTGGGATTATTAATCAGTATAGAATATAAATCTTTTCATGACAGCTCTTAGCAATGAAAGCAAACATTTGCATAATATTTTACTTAAAATAGATCAAAATAATAATAGAATTATTTGAGTTCTGCCAAATGGTTTCATTACAAATAAGATATCTGTGAAATTTTATAAAAGAGGGAGGGTGTGAAAAAGGTCTCCAATGTATATTTTAGTAAAGATTTCAAAGTACTTTGGAAATAAACAGCATCAAAATAAAAGGAATGCATACTTATTTTGGCTTTTAATGTCATGATTTTATGCAAGAAAGCAAAATTTATCAAATCTTACATGATGTTTCTTCTCTATTGCTGAATAATAAGCCATTCCAAAACTTAGTGCCTTAAAACAACAGAGATATATTACTTTTCACGTTTTTGAAGTTGATTTGGCTCTTTTTCTGCTCCCTATAGTGTCTGTCCACTGGGGTCATTCTGAGACTGTGTGTATCCAAATAGGCTGAGCTAGTTATGTCAATTACACATCAATTTTAAAAATGTACACGATCTAAAAAAAAAAAAGTTGGCTGAGCCGGAAGATTTAAGAAGGCGTCTCTCACACATCTGGGCCTTGGAACTGACTGCCCCTGGGGGCCTCAGTTATCCTCATTGTTGCTAGCTCTCCAAGTGATGTTGTATCCTCCAGGGCCCCTCCACATAACTTCTCTCCAGTAAGGGAGCTAGGACTAACTTACAACATGGCTACTGAGTTCCAAGAGGGAGAATTCTGAGAAGATAAGCTTCAGTGTGGAAGTATAAGTCAAATATCTGCTTCTATCATGTTCGCTAGTGTCTCCCTGACCAAAACTGTGGTATGAGCAAGCCCATATAATTGTGTGAGGGCACCTGCAAAAGATATAAAGTGGGGGAGCATAGGCATTGCTCTTTCTCAGTATGATAGCTTAGCACGCATGAGCTATCTTTGTACGTTCACATAGAATCTATGAGATTGAATTTCCATTTTTTTGCATTACTTTGTGATAAGAAAAAAAATTGTTATTCCCTTATAAATCAAACAATTTCTTAAGAAATACTAAGATGGCGCCATAGGTTAAACACCTAACCCGCAGCCGGGCACAACAATTTCAAAAATACAACTAGAGGTCAGAACGGTCATCGTCCAGAACCACAGGAAAGCTGGCGGACTGAAATGCCCACAGCTGGGGGAATGAATCTGGGCTGTGGGGCGCAGGCACAGAGGAGCGGCGGAAGGCAGAGCTCCAGAGGCGCGCGCAGGAAGGGGCGCAAAGGACGGACTGTTGCCTGCGCCACTGAACTGCCCTAGCGGGAAGGAGACAAGGGCTCCGGACCGTGCTGAACCCCAGTTCCGACTGCACTGAACCCCAGTTCCGGGCGAAACCCTGGGAAGCCAGGCACATGCTGGGGGAATGAATTTGGCCTGTGGGGCAGAGGCACAGAGGAGCGGCGGCTCCAGAGGCGCACACGGGAGGGCGCGCAGAGGAGGGACTGTTGCCTGCGCCACTGAATGGCCCTGCTGGGAAGGAGACAAAGGCGCCAGACTGCGCTGAGACCCAGTTCCAACTACATTGAAACCCAGTTCCAGGCAGTGGGCGAAACTCCAGGGCGCGTTTCTCTCAGAGGTGTTTGCAAGGAATACAGAGGGACACAGACACAGGAGCCTCATGTCTCCTGCACAGCAACTCTTCCTATATAGACAAAGAGGGTCCTCATGGACAATTGGCCTGGAGGACAATTCCTCCTAGTGACACCAACAACAATCAAGACTTAACTGTAGATACTCACTCAGTTTCGCAACTGCGCCGCCCCCGCAGGCCGCCCGGCCCGGGGCACTGGGGACGCCGCAGCGGCAGCGGCGCCCGGAGCCCGGCGGCCGCCCAGCGCCCATCCCCGCCGCGAGGCCCCCGCGTGCCTGGTTCCGCGGGCCGCGCGCCCCGCACACCGGACGGAGGCCCGGGCGCCCACTCCGTGCACCTCCCGGCGCCACAAGACCTCAGTAGAGTTGACTGAATTCAAGGGATTAAGAAGAACAAATTGGGGAATTCGAAAAAGATGACGGCGGAGGTGAAGGCTGATGTGTTGCCTCACATGGCAGTTTCGGAAATACAACTGGAACATGGACTAGTGAGGGTGGCGACTGCTGCTCGCGTCTCCCCAGACCGGGCGGCTGCTCCTCTCAGTCAGCACCGCAGCCGGGGCCATGGGCTAGTAGGCGCCGCAGCAGCTGCTGTGGCGGCGGCCGCGGACTCGGCGCAGCGGCTCTCTGTGAAGGAAGAGACCATCTTTCTGCAGGAGGGGCGCATCCGCGCCACCGACCTGGCCGAACTGCGCAGTGAGATCCTCGAGGCCCCGGAGGCCGCCAACACCGATTTGGAGGATTCTTAGGAGTTCTCATCTTACATTCAAGCCCTTTAAGCCATTTTGACAGAGGAGAATCAAGAAGGCGGCTAAGTTAAACAAAGGAACTGCGAACTCCACCGCGCACAGCAATTTCAGGGGCATGAATGGAGGACAGAGCCTCTGCCATCCAGAACTACAGGAGAGATGGCTGAATGGTAGATTTATAGCTAAGAGGGAAGAGGAAACCAGCGAAATCGGAGGGGATGAGGTGTGGAGGCGCGTGGGTCTGGTTGGTGGCGGGGGAAAGGGGCTTTTGTTCCAAACCTAGGGGAGATTAACTCTCCATCACACTGAAATCCAGCTTCTGGGGACCCGTGGGAGACCCAGATGCCTGCGGGGAGAGGCGGGACTCTTGCGGAGGTGCCAAGCGCCCCTGGGTCTGGGGGAGGCCGCGCTCCCCTGGGTCCGAGTGAGGCCAGGGGTCCATAGATCCAGGTGAGGCCTCGCGCATCTAGGCCCGGGTGAGCCCAAGTGGCCCTGGGTCTGGGAGAGGCCAAACATCCCTGGGTCCAGGTGAGACCATGTGTCCCTGGATCGGGTGAGGCCTCGTGAACCTAGGCCCGGGTGAGCCCAAGTGGCCCTGGGTCCGGGAGAGGCCAAGCGTCCCTGGGTCCGGGTGAGACCATGTGTCCCTGGATCCAGATGAGGCCTCGTGAACCTAGGCCCGGGTGAGCACAAGTGGCCCTGGGTCTGGGAGAGGCCAAGCGTCCCTGTGTCCAGGTGAGACCATGTGTCCCTGGATACGGGTGAGGCCTCGTGCACCTAGGCCCGGGTGAGCCCAAGAGGCCCTGGGTCGGGGAGAGGACAATCGTCCCTGGGTCCGGGTGAGACCATGTGTCCCTGGATCCGGATGAGGCCTCGTGCACCTAGGCCCGGGTGAGCCCAAGTGGCCCTGGGTCTGGGAGAGGCCAAGCGTCCCTGGGTCCGGGTGAGACCATGTGTCCCTGGATCCGGGTGAGGCCTCGAGCACCTAGGCCCGGGTGAGGCCACGTGCCCCTGGGTCTGGAAAAGACCAAGCGCCCCTGGGTCCAGGTGAGACCATGCGTCCCTGGATCCGGATGAGGCCTCGTGCACCTAGGCCCGGGTGAGCCCAAGTGGCCCTGGGTCTGGGAGAGGCCAAGCGTCCCTGGGTCCGGGTGAGACCATGCGTCCCTGGATCCGGATGAGGCCTCGTGCACCTAGGCCCGGGTGAGCCCAAGTGGCCCTGGGTCTGGGAGAGGCCAAGCGTCCCTGGGTCCGGGTGAGACCATGTGTCCCTGGATCCGGGTGAGGCCTCGTGCACCTAGGCCCGGGTGAGCCCAAGTGGCCCTGGGTCTGGGAGAGGCCAAGCGTCCCTGGGTCCGGGTGAGACCATGCGTCCCTGGATCCGGATGAGGCCTCGTGCACCTAGGCCCGGGTGAGCCCAAATGGCCCTGGGTCTGGGAGAGGCCAAGTGTCCCTGGGTCCGGGTGAGACCATGCGTCCCTGGATCCGGGTGAGGCCTCGTGCACCTAGGCCCGGGTGAGCCCAAGTGGCCCTGGGTCTAGGAAAGGCCAAGCGTCCCTGTGTCCGGGTGAGACCATGTGTCCCTGGATCCGGGTGAGGCCTCGTGCACCTAGGCCCGGGTGAGCCCAAGTGGCCCTGGATCTGGGAGAGGCCAAGCGTCCCTGGGTCCGGGTGAGACCATGTGTCCCTGGATCCAGATGAGGCCTCGTGCACCTAGGCCCGGGTGAGCCCAAGTGGCCCTGGGTCTGGGAGAGGCCAAGCGTCCCTGGGTCCGGGTGCGACCATGTGTCCCTGGATCCGGATGAGGCCTTGTGCACCTAGGTCCGGGTGAGCCCAAGTGGCCCTGGGTCTGGGAGAGGCCAAGCGTCCCTGGGTCCGGGTGCGACCATGTGTCCCTGGATCCAGATGAGGCCTCGTGCACCTAGGTCCGGGTGAGCCCAAGTGGCCCTGGGTCTGGGAGAGGCCAAGCGTCCCTGTGTCCGGGTGAGACCATGTGTCCCTGGATCCGGGTAAGGCCTCGTGCACCTAGGCCCGGGTGAGCCCAAGTGGCCCTGGGTCTGGGAGAGGCCAAGCGTCCCTGGGTCCGGGTGCGACCATGTGTCCCTGGATCCAGATGAGGCCTCGTGCACCTAGGTCCGGGTGAGCCCAAGTGGCCCTGGGTCTGGGAGAGGCCAAGCGTCCCTGGGTCCGGGTGCGACCATGTGTCCCTGGATCCAGATGAGGCCTCGTGCACCTAGGCCCGGGTGAGCCCAAGTGGCCCTGGGTCTGGGAGAGGCCAAGCGTCCCTGGGTCCGGGTGAGACCATGTGTCCCTGGATCCGGATGAGGCCTCGTGCACCTAGGCCCGGGTGAGCCCAAGTGGCCCTGGGTCTGGGAGAGGCCAAGCGTCCCTGTGTCCGGGTGAGACCATGTGTCCCTGGATCCGGGTGAGGCCTCGTGCACCTAGGCCCGGGTGAGCCCAAGTGGCCCTGGGTCTGGGAGAGGCCAAGCGTCCCTGGGTCCGGGTGCGACCATGTGTCCCTGGATCCAGATGAGGCCTCGTGCACCTAGGTCCGGGTGAGCCCAAGTGGCCCTGGGTCTGGGAGAGGCCAAGCGTCCCTGGGTCCGGGTGCGACCATGTGTCCCTGGATCCAGATGAGGCCTCGTGCACCTAGGCCCGGGTGAGCCCAACTGGCCCTGGGTCTGGGAGAGGCCATGTGTCCCTGGGTCCGGGTGAAGCCAGAGCCTGGGTCCGGGTGAGGCCGTGTGCCCCTGGATCCATCCGGGTGAGGCTGGGTCCCAGGCCCGGGTGAGACCACGCGCCCCTTGGGTATGGGTGAGGCCACGTGCCCCTTAGTCCGGGTGACGCCGTGCCCCTGGGTTCGGCCGAGACCAAACCAGAGGGAGTCGGACCTCCGTTACCGCCATTTGTCCACCATCCAGAGCTGGGGGGTCAGTGCTGACATGTACACATAAGGAACTACTGGACATTGAAATTGAGTCTCAAAAGAACTGTTGGTCCAGGGGGAAGCTCGCTACAGACTGATTCATTTGCCTGTCAGCATAACTATTATTGCTCGTCTCACATTCAGTGCTTATTAGTATATATCTAGTGACATATGATCTCGCTCATCTAGGGGAAATGATGAACAACATAGACTGAGGAACAAGAACAGAACCAGAAGCAAGGAGGCATCGATCGGACTATCGGGCCTCAGAGGGAGGATAGGGGAGGGTAGGGGGAGGGTGGGGGGAGGGGGAGAGTTCAACCAAAGGACCTGTATGCATGCATATAAGCCTATCCAACGGTTAAGTTCAACAGGGGATTGGGGCATGCGTGGGGAGAGGGGTGGGATGGGAATGGGGGGATGAGGACAAATATGTGACACCTTAATCAATAAAGAAATTTAAAAAAAAAAAATAAATAAAAAATAAATAAATAAATAAATAAATAAAAAAAAAAAAAAGAAATACTGCAAGTGAAAAGTACTAGTACTTTACTTTTTCATTTTTCTCAATTACAGTTTGCATTCAATATTATTTTGCACAGTGGTTAGACAATCACATTCTTTACAAAGTGGTCCCCCTGATATTTCCAGTACCTATTTAGCATAATACATAATTATTACAATATTATTGACTATATTTCCTATGCTGTCCTTTATATCCCCATGACTATTTGTAACTACCAATCTGTATTTCTTAATCCTTCACCTTTTTCAGTCCCCTAACTGCCCTTCCCTCTGGCAACCATCAGTCTGTTCTCTATATCTGTGAGTCTGTTTCTGTTTTGTTTGTTCATTCATATTGTTCTTTAGATTCCATATAAAAATGAAATCATATAGTATTTGTCATTCTCTGATTGGTATTTCACTTAGCATAATAGGTTCATCCATGCTGTTGCAAATGGTAAGATTTTGTTCTTTTTTATGGCTGAGTAATATCCCATAGTATACATGTACCACTACTTATTTATCCATTCATCTATTGATGGGCATTTGGGTTGCTTCCAAATCTTAGCTATTGTAAATAATGCTGCAATGAACATAGGGGTTCAGATATTCTTCCAAATTAGTGTTTTGGGTTTCTTCTAATATATAAATCCAGAAGTAGAATTGCTAGGTCATAAGGCAGTTTCAGTTTTAATTTTTTGAGGAGCTTCTACCCCGTTTTTCATAATGGCTGCACTATGCATCCCCACCAACAAGGGTATCCTTTTCTCCACACCTTGGCCAACACTTATTGTTTGTTGATTTATTGATGATAGCCATTCTGACAGGCATAAGGTATTACCTCATTGTGATTTTAATTTGCATTTATCTGAATTTTAGTGATACTGAGGATCTTTTCATATCTGTCTATTAGCCATCTCTATGTCCTCTTTGAGAAGTGTTTATTTAGGTCCTTTGACCATTTTGTAATTGGATTGTTGGTTTATTTCATGTTGAGTTGTATGAGTTCTTTATAAATTTTGGGTATTAACTCATCAGATTTATCATTGGCAAATATGTTCTCCCACTCAGTGGGTTGTCTTTTCATTTTGTTGATGGTTTGATGTAGTTCCATTTGTTTATTTTTTCTTTTGTTTCCTTGCCTGAGGAGATATAATAGAAAAATATTACTAAGAGAAATGTCCAAGATTTTGCTGCCTGTTTTCTTCTAGGAATGTTATGGTTTCAAGTCTTACATTTAAGCCTCTAATACATTTTGAGTTTATTTTTTTTATGGTATAAAAAGGTGGTCTAGTTTCATAGTTCTTCATTTTTAAAGAAATAATTATTATTCTATAATAAATCCAGGAGAGAATATCTAAAATTAACTGGTAAAGTAAATTTTAAAAACAAAACCATTTACCATATTTGCCTTATGTAAGAATAATTTTTCCAGAGTTATCGCTTTCCTTTTCTAAGAAACAGTTCTTAAACAAAAGGAATGCCCAAATTTACAGAACCAGGTCTTAAAAACCTCATTCACTCAAAAAGACTTTGAAAGATTAAAATTGCTGGTGTGCGGGCAGGCTAAATAGCAATCTCAAGTAGTTAAAAAAGGAAAATTGAATTTATTTAAAGAAAAAGGGATAGATTTACCCAAAGGGAATGGCTACACAGCACTGAGCCAAAGGGTTTTGAGTCCATGATGGCAGCAAAAATGTACTTAGGACAATGAAACAAGGGAAGACAGAGAAGAAGAGAGTCTAGTCTAGCCTGGGCTGCTTTGGCTCACTGAGAAGTCAGAGAAAAGGGAGCCTTGGAGACAGGATCAGGGGGTTTGCCAGGGACAAGCTGCCACTGCCCATTGCTCCCTGTTGCAGGGAGTTCCTTAGAGGGAAGATAGGGTAAGGAATGGCACTAGTGTGCTCCCCTGGGGGCTGTCACACCCTGGGTCCTTTGTCGTGAGGGTATTTATCTCTTTCTTGCAGGTGGAAATCTTAGGGGATGATTAAGGGGAGGTCTTAATAGAATATTCATCAGCTTTCCAGGTGTGCTAGTTCAGGCTGTAGTCTCCACGGATTGGTCAGTGCCAGGGTAGAGGGTCATTAGTCAATGCAGCTGGTCCTGAGGCAGCCATAGCATCACTTGTCTGGTTTTGCTGATTTTCTGGACCTGGAGCTGCAATACAACTGAGACCTAGATGTTATCTTTAGGAAGGAAAAGGTCAGGGGGTCTAAACCTCCTGACCAATGATATGCTAGGGGAGGATAAATTACTCTGGGGGTAAGGTTCTTGTTTTCCAGTTTTGACCCTTGCTAGGCATTGGGGCTTTCTACCCTAGTGAGTTTCTGAACCTGGTCCATCATCCTTGCTCTGCTCATGTCTGTCTAATTTGCTTCTTGTTGTTTGTATATGAGAACTGCAAATAATAATAACAATAATAATAATAATGCATATAAAAATCAGATTAAGCATAGTGACTGATTCTCCCCTGGGGTGGGGGGGGGAGGAGGAACAACATCTGCATCAAACATTATTTTGCTTAAACATATTGATAAACTTAAAATAACATTAAGTATAATTAGACCAAAAATTAGGTGAAGGAAGGACCACTTTATTTTGCTGGACACTTTGTTTTGCTCTCCTCTTGATAAACAAGGTGAACTTGAACTTTGATTTTTAAGTCCACAGGAGGCATCAAGAACATTATACAAAATCTGTGGGTCTACAACCTCATTGTAGGGGTGAATTAACAATAAACCAACCCCTCCTTTAGAATACCACAAGGAAAGTTCTGTCTTGAATTTTGATGCTAAATAGAGAGGAGAAAATGTCTTCTTTAGGAATTCCTAACCCAAAAACATTTCTTCAAATCTTCGGGATGAAAATGAATATTGTGTGGATGGTCCAAAAAACTTTACATAAAGAATTAAAAATGTATTAACCCTAGACCAATTCTCCAGGTTCCTACAAGAAGCAAATCAAATATACTCTAAAGTAACCCATGTTCCTCCTGGAATGCAAATAATTCTTACAGCTAAGCTGAAAAATATAACTTCACAGTCAAACCTGAAAGGAGAACAAAGTACTATGAGTGAGAAGTAGATGGCAAGTAATACAGCAGAATATACAGAAAGTTTTGATAGTATAATTATCAAACTATGAATAAATGAAAGGAATTGAAATGTAGAAGACTGGCAATCAAACTTTAAAATATGGCTAATTATATTAAAAGTAATAATTAAAACTTTTACAAATGGAAATTATATTTATTAAAATTTAAAACTCTATCAATGTGCTTACAGGAAAGTAGCTATTACTGAAGAATAGATTATTGAGTTTGAATAGAGGTCATAATACAGTATGGGAAATGCTTGGGTAACATGATTAAAAATGTGAAATAGAGGAGGTTAGAAGACATGAGTCTAATACATGACAAATTTGTGTTTCAGAATGAGAGGAAAGAGAAAGCGAGGGAGTGACAATTTTTGAAGAGATAATGACAGAATATTCCTGAACTGGTGAAATATCAAATATACAGATCTGAGAAGCTCTATGTATCCCAAGCATGAGAAATAAAAACAGACTCAAACCTGAAGAGAAAAAAGTTAGAGGGAAAAAGAGATTATTCCAAAGAAGTGAAAATTAGCGGGTTAAAGGGCCTGAATTAAAGAGTTTAACTGTATTTTTTGTTGTTTTTTGTTTTGATTTTTTAACTGCAGTTGACGTTCAATGTTATATTATTAACTTTAACATCTGCTTAAATGCACCAATTGGCAAAGCTTCATGGCCTTGATCATTATGGGGGCTGCAATTAGTTATTCCTGGAGACCGCACTAAACTTAAACAAGGTACACTTATAACATCGGGGGAACCACTAAACATAAAGTAGAGGATAAACAGGTATGCCTTACCTTAAACTTTGGAACTATGATTGTCTTGCCTACATTCTCTAGTCATAGTGCCCAGTTTTCTAAAGTATGTCATAGTGGTTATGGCTGGTCTGAATCAATGAGCAGTAAATTAAAATTAAATTAAGTCTTTGACACTTAAAATTAGCCTGATAAAAGAGACCCTATGGACCTTCCCCTAGATAAAATAGCTCATACTCCCCAATACACAGGCATTCCTCAAAGATAGCACAGATTTGGTTCAGAACACTTACATAAAGCAAATATTGCAAAAAAGAAGTCACACAAACTTTTTGGTTTCCTAGTTCCCATACTACACTGTAGTGTATAAATGTGCAATGGCATTATGGCTAAAAACAATGTACATACCTTCATTAAAAAATACTTTATTTCTAAAAAAATGAAAGCCATTATCTGAGCCTTTAGCAAGTTGTAATCCTTTTGCGGGTGGAGGGTCTAACCTCCAATTTGTACAAAAGGCAGTATCTGTGAAGTGCAATAGAGTGAAGTGCAATAAAGCGAGGTGTGCATGTAAATGAAAACTGGGCCTTCAAGGGTTGAAACCCATTACATAAGATCTATTTAGAGATGGGAGATCATCCTCACTGCCTCTCTAATTAACAGCCCAAATGACCTGATTTTAACCTGAAAAGAATGAATGGCGCCTTATAGCTGGATCATTGTCATGTTAACACTATAGTGACACCAATAAAGGCCCCCATACCCAATCTTATAAAAATTACTGACTCCATTGAACCAGCAGTCATAGGTTTGGCTAATATGTCCAGTGTCTATTCCAATAGCCTTTCAGGTGCAGTTTGCTTTCACCTGCTAAGAGAAACAATAATACATGCTCATCTGGCTATCCTCTACCCTTTGGCTACCTCAACATCCCTGTGATCAGACTTAATCTTTGCAGGCATAATCTTTTTTTTTTAATAAGTTAATATTTTTTTAATAAATCTTTATTGTTCAGATTATTACAATCATTCCTCTTTTTTCCCCACATAGCTCCCCTCCACCCGGTTCCCACCCCACTCTCTGCCCTTACCCCCCCCCCACATCCCTGTCCATAGGTGTACAATTTTTGTCCAGTCTCTTCCAGCACCAACCACATCCCCTTCACCCTGAGAATTGTCAGTCCACTCCCTTTCTATGCCCCTGATTCTATTATATTCACCAGTTTATTCTATTCATCAGACTTTATATTCACTTGATTTTTAGATTCACTTGTTGATAGATATGTATTTTTTGTCACTTTGTTGTTCATAATTTTTATCTTTACCTTTTTCTTCTTCTTCCTCTTCTTAAAGAATACCCTTCAGCATTTCATATAATACTGGTTTGGTGGTGATGAACTCCTTTAGCTTTTTCTTATCTGTGAAGGTCTTTATCTGACCTTCAATTCTGAATGATAGCTTTGCTGGGTAGAGTAATCTTGGTTGTAGGTTCTTGCTAATCATCACTTTGAATATTTCTTACCACTCCCTTCTGGCCTGCATAGTTTCTGTTGAGAAATCAGCTGACAATTGTATGGGTACTCCCTTGTAGGTAACTGTTTTTCTCTGCTGCTTTTAAGATTCTCTCTTTGTCTTTAGCCCTTGGCATTTTAATTATGATGTGTCTTAGTGTGGACCTTTTTGGATTCCTTTTGTTTTGGGTTCTCTGCGCTCCCTGGACTTGTAAGTCTATTTCTTTCACCAGGTAAGAGAAGTTACCTGTCATTATTTCTTTAAATAGGTTTTCAATATCTTGCTCTCTCTCTTCTTCTGGCACCCCCAAAATTCAGATGTTGGTATGCTTGAAGTTGTTCCAGAGGCTCCTTATACTATCTTCATATTTTTGGATTCTTTTTGCTTTTTGCTTTTCTGGTTGGGTATTTTTTGCTTCTTCATATTTCAAATATTTGACTTGATTCTTGGGATCCTCTAGTCTGCTGTTGGATCTCTGAATATTATTCTTTATTTCAGTCAGTGTATGCGTAATTTCTAGTTGGTCCTTTTTTATATCCTTGAGGGTCTCACTAAATTTCTCGGAGGTTTCTAGAAGATTTTTGAGTAACCTTATAATCGTGGTTTTGAACTCGATATCCAGTCGTTTGCTTTCCTCCATTTCTTTCATTTGTGACCTGTTTCTTTGTCTCCACATTTTGGCTGCTTCTCTGTGTTGATAGAGTGGCTTTGTGTGCTAGGTGTCCTATAAGGCCCAGTGGCTCAGCCTCCCCAGTTAGCTGAGATGGACACTCTTGGTGCACCCCTTTGTGGGCTGTGTGCACAGTCTTGTTGTAGTTAAGCCTTGATTGTTGTTGGTATCACTGGGGGGGAATTGACCTCCAGGCCAATTGGCAGTGAGGATCAGTTGTGTCTACAATGGGAGAACTTCTGTGCTGGAGACATTCGTATGGGGCAAGACTTGCTTCAGTGGGGCTTTGGCACTCACTGAGTCTGCCCCCTGAGTGTGTCCCTTATGGATCTGAGGAGTTGTAATCTGGATGGTCCTACTCTGACCCCTGGGTACACTGGCTCTTGGATCTCCAAGGAGGTGCAAAGTCAGCCACTGCCTGAGGCCACCAAGCAGGAGCTACAGAGAGATCTGAAGATTCCTCCTCTTTGTTTGGGGTTTGGAGGTGCCCAGATGAGGCCCAGCTGTGAAGCAATGCAATCTGCTGTCCAGCTTTGGACTTTTTTTTGGAGGCTCTGGGGCTCTCTGACCCAGCTGCAGTATGTTAGGTTTTAGATTGCAAAGGGCCAGGCCATTCATATGCAAAAGCCTCTGTGCACAGCTTGGGTGGGGTTGTAAATTGGGTGGGCGGGGTCTCAGGGAATCACCAGGGTGGAGCAAACAGCAATGGCTGACTGTCAGCCCTGTCCCGAAGAGGTCCCCGGGTCTCTGTGTCCTGAGGCACCATGCAAGAACAATGATCGCTGCAAGCACCTCTGAGAGAAAGCCGCCCTCATGTTCCAGCCCAGTGCCAGACAGTCCAGTTTCTCCCCATATGAGTCTGGGTCCTCAGAGTCTCGCCCAGAACTGGAGTTCAGAGCAGTTGGGAGCTTGTGTCTCCCTCCTGATTGAAAAAGACAACAACGTACTCAGTTGCCAGCCCCTTTCCGCTTGTGCCTCTGTCCCTCTGCACTTCACTTCCACACGTCCACACCTCCTCTGAGTCTCAGTGTGCTTTTCTCTTTCCTTCTAGTTGTATAAATTCTACTCAGCCATCCTTCCCGTGGTTCTGGATGATATCCATTTTGTCTTTTAGTTGTAGTTTTGAAGTGGTTGTGTGAGGCATCAAGTTCAGGTATTTACCTATGCCACCATCTTGGTTTCTTTCTGCAGGCATAATCTAAACTGCATCCATGTTTTCCAGGATCACAAGTATTCCATTACACTGATGACATCCTCCTCCATCGAGATTCATTGGTACACTCATTCAGGTCATACCAATACTCACAAAATGGTTTATAAAAAGGCAATGGGTAAAAAAAAAAGAAAAAAGAAAGGCAATAGGCCATTGTCCCACACATAGTACAAGGACCCAAATCCTGTGAATTATTGATAAGCTGAGAGCTGCTCCATCCCTAACACTGTAAATAGCTATTGATCTTCTCAGCACCCATGATGTTAAAACAAGCCCAAGGTGGTTGTTGTGGTTGTTGTTTTTCTTTTTGTTGGGTAGGCACTTTATTAGTGAGGAGCCTTGGCTTGGGAGAGGAAGGCCGGGCCGTGTCGGACCAATGCCCATTTCAGTGAATTTTTCTGGATATCAGGCGTTCTTCCATGAAGATTTAGAGGGAATACCATCATGGAAGAAATTCCTCTCACCCCCAGAAGGCGACTGCCAAGCTACAGGGAGATTAGGGGTACCCTCAGCACAGCTGGGCCTCTGGGACAGTATCACTGATTAGAAATTCGGGATCTCTTTCTCTTTTAGGGTTCTCCTGAAGCCCGAATTGATTTCAGAGGAAGCCAAGCACAACCAGGCCCTGGCCAGCCGAGGCACCATAAAGCTTGTTTATCTGGGTGCAGTCCCAGACCCTTATTCCTCAGAGCGAGGCCACGTTCCCAATGAGCAGCCTCTTACCTCACAGAGAGCCGAGGTGCCTGAGCAGCGAGGTCCAGCTTCCTGAGCTGAGTGGGTCACATGGCATGGGTGCGGTAGGAGAAAAGGGAGAGCTTCCGAGTAGGACAGCAAAAACAAACCCAAGATCTTTTAGGATTTGAGTTTTATAAACAACATATTCCTCCTTTACAAATCTTACTTAATCCCATTTATGCTGTTGCACACATATCAGTCTAAGAATGGTGCCTTCTATAACGCAAAGCTCTGGAATCTGTCCAAATTGCAATTCAAACAGGCACTTCTGTTAGTATACTCTAAAGACTTCTTCACTCTAAGGGATTTGGCAATCTCCTCTCATTCCTCCTGTGGTCCTTGGTCCACCCATCATGGCCATAATTGCTTATGTGCTTCCTGTGCAAGAAACCACCCTCCTTGGCCTCCTACTACATTACTCCTTAAGGTAGTAATTGCTGAGTGCACACTGAAATTTCCTGTCCTCATTCCTTTGCCAAATGTCATAGTGATAAAGGAGGTAACCCTGTTCTGTGCTCCTTAGCTTCTAAGCAGCCTCTTGATATCAGTTAAGTGAGCATCAAAGGGAGTTCATAAAGGATTGCAGAGCCAACATTATAAAAGATGGAGCTCACGGGGGATTTGCTGCTCTTGATCCTTTAATTCCACCTTCCATGTCAATAATGGAAGCCAAGAGTCAGCAAAATTGGCTGAAGTTTAATCAGCCATCTTAACACAGGATAGATACCTTGGCCAATGATCAGCTCATCTGCATGTTTACTGATTCTTGGGTGTGGTCTAGTCTACTGGCAGCAACAATCCCTTATCCAAAAATTTCCATTTGAATAAAGAACTCCAGGTATCTCTTGCCTCACAAATACCCAATATGTAAATGAAGGTCACTACATTCCTGTACATGCTAAAGCCACAGTACAAGGCCTTACCAAGACACACGCCTGATCCCCTTGGGAGTTCTGGACATTATTGATAGTGACGAAGGCCCTCATTTTATTTCTTAAATTATACAGTGCTGGGTTCTTGAACAAAATATTCAATAGAACTTTCAACACCCTTACCAGTTGCAGGCTACGGGCCTCCTAAATCACCATAATATCTTACTTAAATGAGATAAAATTCAATTAAATGAAACATGGCACATTTTAGTCATCAGTCAAATATCAGGAATAAATTATAACAAAATGTATTAATCCAGTTTTGATGCTGACTGTTGAAGTCTTCGATCCCCACACTCTCTTTTCTCCTTCTGCCCCCTATCAAGTTGATAAGAAAGCCCACTTGTTCCTTCCTGGCAGGAAGTTAAAATCACAAAAACCCAGGCCAGCACACAGAAACCCTTACCCCAGCCCCAACCCAAAATGAAAGCTTACCCAACACAATGTTCAGCAGCAAAAACCCAGTTGTAAACAAATTTACAAAGTATGATTACATTATAACTTAAAAGTTATACTATAAAGGCATAAGTAAACATTATTGTATATTATATACAGATACAACTATATAGCAAAACTAAAGAAAAGGTAAAGAATTACAAATGCAAAATTTTGAATGAGGGTGGAGGAAAAAGATTAGGATTTGGGAGATCATACAGGAGATTGCCAAACAAATGGCAGTATTTGTTCTTCTGAAAACTATGTGATGGGTACATATAGATTGTCTTTTATACATGTTTTATGAATATTATTTTATAGACTCAAAATTTAATGTGAATAATTAAAATTCAGAATTCTTGAAATAAAAACATTATTACAAAATGTTTTGGGGTTTTAGGCTTTTAATACAAGCATGGGAATAGAAGAAAGAAAAGAGTAAACAACTGACAATTGCCTTTGTGAGACCATGGAGTACTAACTTCTTATCTCACTACCTAATTATAGAGAACATTGTCACTTCAGTCACTAGGAGCTATAATTATGTCACATATATGTGTCGTTGACCAAAACTGTTTAATTAGCATTAATCACTGTTTGAACTGATTGCATTGTTATTCTACAAGGATTTTCTAGGGCATCTTGGACATAAATACATACAGTTAATGTGTATATGTCAGATATTTTCCTCTGCATTTACACTATAGAACTTCAAGCAGCTCTAATTACAGTATATTTTATGTTTTGTGTGTGTGTGTGTGTGTGTGTGGACTCTACATTGTCAAGTAAATTAGACTAATAAGTTATATTCATAATTATTTTTAATTTTGATAGAAGGAAACAGGAACCTAATAAATTAATATTTGTTTTATATTTATGTGTGAAAGGTGTCCAAAGTTTCTAAGGATGGAATATCTCAAGACAGATCATCACTGAGGTGAATGAATAATGCTTGTTATAGAAAAATAAAAAATTCATAATTTGTTATTAACATACAAACAAAAAATTAAAGACACTAGGAGAACCAAATGTAATAAAAAGTGAATATGTGACCCATGCACTGTGAAAAAAATCAACTTAATTATGGTTTGTTACAATAGTGCCTCTTTTTGAACAAAGTCCAGCTTTAATTAAAATCTTCACATTCGATCAGATGGAATTGCAGATGAGATTAGTGGAAACTCTCTATTGTTCTTATTCATTTTAATGTACTGCATTTCAGCAGTAAGGAGATATACAAAAGAAAAGCAATTCACTAGCTCTTAAAAGGGGTCTGTTACAATTCTAAATTTAATTAAATTAGATTAGTTGTACATCATTTATATTACCAGAAATCACAGGCTGTTTCTAAGATCCCCTCCTCCTGTCCTATCCTTACCCTCATCTATCATGCCCAATTCAAAATTACAAAAACTTTGTTGAACTCCTGTTATTTGTTATTTTTTAGTAAATGAGAATATTTCTTATAAAACAGTCTTTCTTTCCTTTCAGCTGTCCAGCAAATATAAGAAGACTCAATAAGCAAATCACTTAATGTCCATGGTAACAGAATAGACAACTCACCAGTTTTAGAGAGTCCATTTGCAGTTATGAATTGCGATAATGACTAATCCCTCATTTCTCTATAGCTTCTGTATTTTTAAAAAACTCACACATTATATTTTGCACATTTCTCTGACTTCCTGTGAATACAGTTGGACAAAATAAATCTAGAAATAATTCATTGTGTATATATTTCTATGACTAAAAGTTAATCTAGCTGCCTCCCAGGCTATTTCAATATTATCTTTCAGCTATAGGACAACACGATCTCAAAAATCCAATGTAGTATATCTCTATGTACATGTTGGCTGAAAATGTAACAACGTCAGTATTATGTTTTCTGTTGTTTTTAAATTACTATATTACGGAGAAAAGTGTTATACAGCACTAGATAACAAATACTAATTTTGATTCTTGTGCAGTGTAGAAACTGGAGGACTTGGAGGAGAGTTTTAGTAAAAATGCAAAGTGCCTTGAAGACATTATTTGTGGAAATACGATGGCTTTGAGGAGTTTGTAGTGAGAGCTTAGCAGTGGTTCTCAACCTTTTTTATGCCGCGACCCTTTAATACAGTTCCTCACGTTGTGGTGACCCCCAACCATAAAATTATTTTCGTTGCTACTTCATAACTGTAATTTTGCTACTGTTATGAATTGTAATGTAAATATCTGTGTTTTCCGATGGTCTTAGGCAACCCTGCTAGCAGTTCTCAACCTGTGGGTCGACCCACAGGTTGGGAACCGCTAGCAGGGTCGCCTAAGACCATCGGAAAACACAGATATTTACATTACGATTCATAACAGTAGCAAAATTACAGTTATGAAGTAGCAACGAAAATAATTTTATGGTTGGGGGTCACCACACGTGAGGAACTGTATTAAAGGGTCGCGGCATTAAAAAAGTTGAGAACCACTGGCTTAGAGGATAGTACAAGAACTTTTATTGGAAATCAGAGCATGGAGGTTCCTGTATGCAGTGGTAGAAAGTTTAGCAATGCTGTGGCCTATGCTAATGTAGAAAATAGAAAATGTATCTAATTCGCCAAGTGACCTAGCTAAAAAAGATTTCAAGGTAGAATGCTGAAGGTGCTACCTGGTTTCAAGTTTCTTGTAGTAAAACCTCAAAGGAAAAAAGATCAGAATTATTAAACAGAAAATATCTGGGATCTAGTAGTTTTGAAATTTTAGTGTCTTCTGATGGCAAACAGTAATAAAATTAAGAGAATGGCTTCAGAACAGAACAAATCCTGGGCACTCTCAGGAAAGAACAATTTAAAGAAGTGAAATAAGTAAGACAGAGAGAGAAAAATACCACCTGATTTCACTTACATATGGAATCTAAAGAAGAACGTAAACAAACAAACAAAACAGAAACAGTCTCTTAGATACAAAGAACAAACCAATGGTTGCCAGATGGAGGAAGGCCTGGGTGGAAAAGGTAATGGAAGTAAGAACTACAAACTGGCAGTTACAAAATATTCACAGGGATGCAAAGTACAGTATAGGGAATATATTAAAGTCAATAATATTGTAAAAACATTTTATGGTATCAGGTAGTTAGCAGACTTATCTGAGGGATCAGTTCATAAACTATAAAATGTCTATCCACTATGCTGTACACGTAAAATTAATACAAAATAATATTGAATGTCAACTATAATAGAAAAAAATGTTATATTTAACCACCTCCCCCAAACTAAAAAAAAAAAAAAAATCAGCAGAGGGTGTTACTGTTTTGCCAATTAATAAATAAAGCTGCTGTACACATCTGTGTGTAGGGTTTTGTGTGGATGTAAGTTTTCAATTCCTTTGAATAAATACTAGACTCTGCCTGGCTTCCATGACTCAGTGGTTAAGCATTGACCTATGAACCAGGAAGGAGGTCATGGTTCAATTCCCTATTAGGACACATGCCCAGGTTGAGGGGTTGATCTCCAGCTGGGAGGTATGCAGGAGGCAGCCAATCAATGATTCTCTCTCAGCACTGATGTTTCTATCTCTCTTTCCCTCGCCTTTCCTCTCTGAAATCAATAAAAATATATATTTTCAAAAAATGATGAGAAAGAATCACTGATCAGCTGCCTCCTGCACACCCCACAGTGGGGATCGAACCCACAACCCAGGTATGTGCCCTGACCAGGAATTGAATGATGACCTCCTGGTTCATAGGTAGATGCTCAACCATTAAGCCATGCCAGCCAGGCTCTCTCTCAGCATAGGAAAAATGACCCATGCAAGCACCCCTGTCTGTGGGAAAGGTGCCCTGAGTTCTTACTCCAATGCCAGACAATCCAGTTCCTCCCCATATGTCCCTGGATCCTCCCAAGCCTTTGCCCCAGTGCTGGAGCTCAGAGGGAGTGACTCCCAGTAAGTTTGTGAGCAGGTACTTTAAGAGGAACTGCCTGGTTCTCCAGCTGCCTCCATATTATTCAACCACAAGCCCTACCAGTTTTCACAGCCTGAAATACTGGGGACTTTTCTTCCCAGCTCTGGAACCCTGGGCTGGTGGGCTGGTGGGCTGGTGTGGGGCTGGGACCCCTTGCTCTTATAGGAAGGCTTCTACAGCTGAGATATCCCTCCTGATTTAAAAAAACACCACATGTGGGTGTTGAACCAGCCTGTTCTATGCCTCTCCACCTTCTACCAGTTTTGGTGTGCTTTCTTCTTTACTTCTCTAGTTGTAAGACTTCCCTTCAGCCAGATTTAGGTGGTTCTGAATGACAGTTGTTCTCTATTTTAGTTGTAATTTTGATGTGGTTCCAGAATCTTTTTTACGGTTACAGATTATGGGATACTTAACTAAAGTAACATATTTTAATTGATTATATCTGTAAATCACTTCCAAATCCCAGAAACACTCTATGAAGAACTATGGCACATGTTTTTCTTTATCTATTGTTTACTTATCAAATGAAAAACCTGTTTATACAAAGCTGATCTTTCTCCAGTCCCTAGTATATTTACATTATGGAAACACTCGGTGTTATTGATCTGTGGGTAGTAGCCAAGTTGGAATCTCTCTTCATAAAAGTTTTCTCCTTCTATATCTTCCTAATTGTCAGGGAACAAAATGACATGACTGCAGATCTTTAACGTGCCATCCATTTAAAAACAAACTGTATGCCTGCAACCCACAGAAGAAGGTCAAATGAATAGTCTCAGTGTCATATTGCCAACGTTCTCTACTACTTGAATATTTAGGCCATTATTTTTAATTGCATCTCTAGATACAAAGAGGGTCAGCATGCCATATTTTCAAAGCAATGCTTAAAACTTAATAGAAAGTATTGTGTGAACCATGAACAATTTAACAAGCCCAAACTTCAAGTAACATATAATTTATTATAAAACATATAGTATTTTTAGAAGCAAATAATATAACATTTGCACCACTAGCAAAATATTACTGATTTCCCCATCTATGTAACACTTCCAGTAGGCATAGTAGATATGAACTCTATTGTAGATTGTTTGTAAAATGTTTCTTTTCTCAGAGACATATTTGATATAAAATACATTAATTTATATTTATTATGAGGGGAAATATATTTTGTAAGTGTAAAGTTATATAAGTGCAAAAAATGGCAAACTATTCAAAGTATAAATGCCTGTGATTTTTTAAAATTTGTCTTTCACACAAAAACATTATCGCTGTATTGCTTTAACAAATCACATTTTAAAAAACATTAAGCAATTGTGTAAATTGATTATAAGTACAATTATTCAATCATGACTATAGGTGTTTTTGGTGTATGTTTAGTTATGATATTTATTTAATTTAGTTATGATATTTATTTAAAGCCAGTTCTTGTCAAACTTTGATGTAAACATCTAGGGTATGTCAAAAGATTAGAATAATATTTATTATTATTTACATTTATATAGTATATGTAATTTATTATATGTAAAGTTATATAAGTGCATATCTTATTTATTATAATTTATTTTTATTAAAAGAATAAAAATTTAAGTATACTCTTAAATAGACTCTTGGTTGTATACGCAAGTGTACACATATGTTTTTTAAAAGTAAGTTCTCAGCAGGTTTATTTATAATAGCAAAAACTAATTTTTCTTTAGCATGAGATGGATATATATTGTGTTGAATTTATATAACGTTATGCAATAGTGAAAATGAATAAACCAAAGTTGCATGAATCAATATATGTGAATCTCATGAACATAATGTGTTGTGGATAAAGCTACAGAACACTTGAAGAATGATGTTATTCATATACTAGAGGCCCAGTGCACGGGAGTCCGTCAGCCTGGCCTGTGCTTTCTTACACTCCGGGACCCCTCGCTCCTCATGGCCTGACTGCTCACTGCTCCTTAGCACTACCACAAAGGTGGGAGAGGCCCCCGCCACCACCACTGCGCTCACCAGCCATGAGCCCGGCTTCTGGCTGAGTGGCACTCCCCTGTGGAGCATCCTGCATTGAACGTCTGCCCCCTGGTGGTCAGTGTGCATCATAGCAACTGGTCATTCTGGTCGTTCCACTGTAATGGTCACTTAAGCTTTTATTATATAAACTAAAGGCCCGGTGCACGAAATTCATGCACGGGGTGGGCAGTTGTCTCTCAGCCCAGCCTGCACCCTCTCCAATCTGGGACCCTTCTCACAATCCAGGACTGCTGGCTTCCAACCATTTGCCTGCCTGATTGTCCCTAACCGCTTCTGCCTGCCAGCCTGATCACCCCCTAACCACTCCCCTGCCAGCCTGGTCGCCCCTAAATGTCCTCCTCTGCAGGCCTGGTCACCCCCAACTGTTCTCCCCTGCAGACCTGGTCCCCCCCAACTGCCCTCCCCTGCAGGCCTGGTCACCCCCAACTGCCCTCCTCTTCAGGCCCTGTCACCCCTAATTGCCCTCTCCTGCTGGCCTGATTGCCCCAACTACCCTCACTTACTGGCCTGGTCCCTCCCAATTGCCATTCCCTGCTGGCCATCTTGTGGCAGCCATCTTGTGTCCACATGGGGGCAGCCATCTTTGATCACATGGGGGCGACCATCTTGTGTGTTGGAATGATGGTCAATTTGCATATTACCTCTTTATTAGATAGGATAAGTAAATTCAAATAAACCAATATTTTATAGATATTTTATATTTAAGAATATATATATATACATACAGAGAGAGAGAGAGAAAGAGCGCGAGAGAGAGAGAGAGAGAGAGAGAGAGAGAGAGATTAAAAAATATAACTGTATGGTATGATAAATACCAAATTCAGGACAGTGATAATCTTAGTGGGGGGAAGAATTGGATGGCAAAGAAGACAAAGGAATCACAAGATCTCACTTATTTGTGGAATATAATGAATAAAATGAATTGACCAACAAAATAAGACCTGAAGCATGGAGGCATGGAATAGACTGACATACCTCGATGTGGAGTTGGAGGGTCCAGAAGAGATAAAGCAAAGAAAATTTATTTATATGCATAGCCCATGGACATGGGTAATAGGGTAGTGAAGACCCTGGGGGGAGGAGGTGTAGAGGCTGTGAGGAGGGGAGTAAAGGGGAAAGGAGAATGAGAGGTATCTGTAATACTATCAACAATAAAAATATTATTTTTTTAAAAAGAAGTTAAAGGAGATGCTGATCAGGAAAGGTCTGCACAGAAGCTTCAACTCTATGGGAATGTTTAATTTCTTAGGCTGAAAGATTCTCTGCAGAAGACGAACATAGAGCCCAATGGCCAACTAATGGAGCTGCTGCCTCTGCAACAATCAAGGAGCTGCTGAATCAAAAAGCTGCCCCCATGGCTGCCTGTTCCAGAACCTCACTGGCAGAACCTCACATTAGCAGTTCCCCAGTCATGGAGGGAAGACCCAGGAATGTGTCACCATAGCCACTGACTCCAGAACCATGATGTCTCTGCCATAATCTGCTCCAGCAAATGGACCCCCTGAACCCCACCTCTTAGTTCTAAATCAAAGCTTCATTCAAACTTTCAGTTGGTATAATTTAAATCACATATGTGTATCCTGGCTGGAAGAAACACTACAGGTTTGTTCTTCTTTTGAAAAAATGAGGATACTAGCAAGGAACACATATGATGAGAGGTATTCAAAAAAGTCTAAACAAACTACAATGACAGATTCCCTTAGACAGGGACAGGGAAATTTCAACTTTGCACCTGTATCCTTCTACACTATTGGTTTGTATGTTTTTTGTTTCTTGTACATGTGTGTTTTTGTTTTCTTTTCTTTGTGTTGTTGTTATTGTTACCATGGGCATTTTTTAAAATCATGTCACAGGAACGGTTGATTGCCTTCCAATATGTAGCTGAGCTTCCTCTTTAACAGAAAGAGAACCCAGCCAATGAGATATATGCAGGACTTCTGTATGCAGATTCTAAGTGGTCTCCTTAAGAAAAAGAATGGACCTTTTTTGATTTCTTCTTCCTATTTGCTGGAATGGAAACATAATGACTGATTTGACTATGATCAACCACTTTTAATCATAGTCAATATGCTAAAGATGATAAAACAAGAGAGAAAGAACATATGTTTCCTTTGAAAGTGCTGCTCAACTTTGGACTAACTCACTGTAGACATCCTAATATATAAAAACCCTGGGTCCATAACGACCGACCGGAGACTCGACTGAACACCAGAAGTCAATCCTGCAGTCAGTGCTGGGTTGCCGTGGTGACCCAGCACTGACTGCTGCTGGTGCGGGCACAGCGATCCAGCACTGACTGCCAAGGGCGCTGAGGATCAAGCCCGGAGAGAGGCCCAAAGAGAGAGGCAGGGTCTGATCTGCAGCCTCCATGGCAGCTGTTGATCGGCCATTGCCTCTCTCTTTCTCTCCAGGCTTCGCCAGCAGCCACACCTCTGTTTCTCTCCTGACCTTCTCGGGGGCTGCTGAAGCCATACTTCTTTGATCAGGCCCAGAGACAGGCCTAGAGATACTGATTGGCATAGAAACTGACCAATCAGAACCAAATCTGGGTGAACTGTGAGGAGCCAATGGCTGCCTAGGAGGCAGAACTTTTGATGCTGAGTAGCATAGAAACCAACCAATCAGTGCCAAATTGACCTTCAGGGGAGGGCAGTTGGGGGAGAGATCAGGCCTAAACCAGCAGTTGGACATTCTCCAAGGGGTCCCTGATTGGAGAGGGTGCAGGCTGGGTTGAGGGAACCGCCCCACTCTGTGCACAAATTTTGTGCACTGGACCAATAGTGTTTAAATAAGAGAATAATGTCTATCTTATTTAAGCCACTTTTGGGGCTGGGGTGAATGATTCAGGTCTTTGTTACTGGCAGCCTAACTAACCTGGTCTTAGCTAATATAGAAGTAGTATCATTATTCTAACATCTACTTAAAATTTAACCTTCAGGATAACTGAACAACCAAATATTTGAAACCTTGGAATTAAGAGTCTTGCCCTTTTATAAATCCTTATAGCAAAACTTCATGGGAATTTGCCTAATCTTTTAGAGGAGTTGATCAAATCACAAGCTTCATAGCTCCTCCAAGAGGTATGTTGTCTTGTTTCCAATCTACCAAGTTACTCAATATTATTTTTATAAGTTCTACTCCAAAACCAAATCCATAATTTATAAAAGTCCATCAAATGTTAACTATAGTATACAGATTACTTTTAGTTCTTAATTTTACTTCCCTCTTACTACAGGTACACAGTTATTTTTCTATTTTAGTTATTATATTTATTTAATTCATTAAATTATTAATAATAATTGATTAATTTTAAAGATTAATGCAAACTTGTGCTGTGTTAGGCACTGGCTTAAGTGTTGCAGATACGATGAAGAGAATAATCCATTCCACAGGATGAGCTCACAGTTTAATGGGGGGAAATGGGCATATGAACCTTTAGCATACATTTTGATAAGTGCTACCATATGCTATTATTGAGGTACTAAAGTACTAATTGGAGGATCACATTCTACTAAGAGCTTATTAACCTGTAGGGCTTTCACTCTGACTTCCAGCACTTTTAAAAAATTTCTTAAAGTCATGCCTATCTATTTCCCCCTATATTACAACTATATATAGGCTGGTACATCTCTATATATATGCTACCATTTTTGATGAGTTATTTATAGTTAATGTTTTTAAAATATCAAAGTTATAAATTCTATTCCTATTTTTCCCTAGGTTTTTTTTAAACCATCTTAAGCTTGTCTCTAATACTTAGGTAAAATAACACTTAAAAATATACATTGATATTTAGCAAACATTATCCATTTTCTACTTATTGACTATGTTTAGTTTATTATTATTATTTTGTTAATCCTCACTTTAGGCTATTTTTTCCATTGATTTCTAGAGAGAGTGGAAGGGAGGGGGAGAGAGAGAGAGAAACATCAATGTGAGAGATATACATGGATTGGTTGCCTACAACATGTACCCTGACCATGCTGGGACTGAATCTGACCAGGAATTGAACCTGTGACCCTTCAGTGGGCCAGCTGACGCTTTTAGCAATGAGAAACACCAGCCAGGGATCATTGACAGCATTTAAAGCAAGTCATTTAGATTAGCTAAAAATAATTGCCTTCTCTGCCTTCTCTGTATCTATAATTATTTTGTAAATAGTAAACTCACATTTTAGAAGAATGCTTTCTAAGCCATTAATTTTTAGTTTGTGAGTGAAAATATATGAGGCAGAATCAAATGTTTCTGAAAACTAAATATTTTACATCTATTGTTTCTTCTTTGTTTATAAGGATTATCACTTCATCACTATACAAAATAACTTTGTATATGCATTTGATGGCCTGAGTAGTATATTATAGTATATTGGGGGTGGAGGAGATTAAAGTCTTTAGTCTTAGAACCAATATCAGGCCTAACTTACTTTTTTAGTGCAGCATAACATTAATAATCACATATCAAGTAGGAAATTTGTCAGGCCATTATGAGAATTAACACAGTATTGAAGAAGCTGAGTACTTCAGCAAGGCTTAGTGTGTGAGCACAGTCATGCCTGACTACAAACACAGTCATACATCTCTTATTCAATAAGCCAGGAAGATGCATTATAGTTTAAAGGCCAGAAGCTTGGGGGCAAAACAAATGGCTAGCATGGAAGGGCTAAGCCAGCAGATATAATCACATAATGAAAAAGTTTAAGAAAAGAAGTAGAATGTGAATTGTGTGGCTATCAATAAAAGCATAATATTGACTCACTGCTTCTTTGGGAAACAGTGGGGAGATTTCAGGAGGAATGGTAAGCTGAGAAACTCTAGATCTCAGAAGTCACAATGCAGCTGCATGCTAAATGCATCAAAGTTGATGAAGTATACCCTCAGGTAATCTAGCAAATAATGAATTGCAATCATCTAACAGAGGTTAAAAATAAGGAATCAACCCAATTTTCCCTTCTTTCCCATTGAGCCTAATGGTGAAGGCATTCTGCCAAAAGAAAAGAACTGCACTACTTAGAATAACTTTCAGGTTACAAAAATCCTATTATAATAGGTTTTATATATTTGTGTGACCTTAAATATCATTGAAATAGTCATTGTATGAATAAAGAATTTAAAAACCAAGCAGTGTTATTCAACAATGTTGAAAGAAAAAATGTAAGATATTGTCAATAATTCTCTTTCTGTCAAATTCACTTGGGAGATTTGGGATGAACTATTTCTATTACAAGTAAACACCATTTATGAAAATAACAAGATGAGCATTCATTATATATTTATCTCTCTCTCTCATATATATATATATATATATATATATATATATATATATATAAAGCCATAGACCATAACACCATCACGACCATAACGACCTAATGACCAGTCTCTCTATGACACCCACTGCAACCAGCAAACTGGCCTGATCCAGGCCAGATTGCCCCCAAACACCCCAATCAGGGAGGGCAGACTCTGATCAATTGGTGGCAATGGTGACTGGCAGACCTCTTGGTCCCTCCCCCCCGGCCCTCAGGCTCCGATCGATTGGTGGCGGCAGTGGGGTGGAACTGGGGACTGGCAAATGGGCAGACCATGGCCCTGATCACAGGCTAGGCCTAGGGACCCTAATCGGGCACAATTTTGTGCACTGGGCCTCTAGTATATATAATAATAATAAAAGGGTAATATGCTAATTAAACTGAACGTCCTTCCAGGCATCATTCTGGATGAAGCCAGGCCAGAGCAAAGCCCAGGTCCTGTGTGCCTGCCGGCAGCAGCCGGAGCAAAGCCCGGATCCCAGGTGCCAGAGGGAAGCTGTTGTCAGCAGCTGGAGGAAGGAAGGCCTACTCTTGCACGAATTTTCATGTATCAAGCTTCTAGTATGTACATATACATATATATATATAATTTATGTAGTTGCATTTACTTGCAACATACATACATATAACATAAATTCATTCAACTCCTATTCCAAATACTATGTTATGTTCTATAGGGGAACAAAGTTGTGAGAGATGTGAACCCTGTGCTAAAGGAGCTTATTGTACAATGCAAGAGATTATATGACTAACAAGACTACAATATAAAATATGATAAATGTCATTAGAAAGATATAGTAAAAGTGCTAAGGTGGATCAGATGATGAGGAAAGGAAGAATAACATTTATTTATTCATTCAACAGACAGTCTCAAAGACTCTTCTAGCCTTTGGGGATAGATAAAGAGAGACAAGGACCAAGCCCTTCCATGTTTTTACAAATGTTAATACACTTCATCTTCATGAAAACTTGGAAGGCAAATATTATTCCAAGGGCATGACTGTTTTACTGTTTGATGAATACATAATGGCCTCCCAGTAGTATTGAAGCATCAGGGCTTAGAATAGCAGGGAATTCAGTCCCTACTCCCGCCCTCCCTAGAATGTAGCCCAAAGTGCTAACATATATCACACACCAATGAAGGAAAGCAGTCTTCTGTCAAATGGAGAAGATTAAGAGCTTCAAAAAGCTGACTTTGGGACCTACCACAATGGGAAGACTTGCTTTGTTGCCTTCCGATGGTAGGTCTATTTACCGAACACTTTAGCAGGCTTTTCCAATGGGTCTTCCTCCTCCTGGGCTTGATTTCTAATTCCTTATGATATCCTAGCTAGAATTGCAGGTGGTTTTGTTATCCTTCTGTTCCTCCAGGTACTTTCCATGAAGCATAAGACATTAGTGTCATTAGTGTCAACTGTGGTCTTCAGGTCTAGCAGGAGCTTGGCTAACTTCTTCTCCAATTCTAGGGCAGACTCTAGAGCTTTTATGCCAGTTTGTCAGTTATCTATCTCAGGCCTCTTAAACATTGGAAGGCAGAGTTTACTCTCACATCCTCTTAGATATTTTAGGAATTGCTTTCCATTTTCCCTCTTTGCCTCAGCTTGGTCTTCAAAGAATGCAGCAAAAAGAGGCTGTCCTGAGTCTTCAATGGAATTATAGGCCATAGATAAAGGGCATCACTGACATGCAGCTCATAAGATGCCACATGGTTAATGGCAACACTACACTCTACAGAGAGCGGGTGTTTGGCTGCCACCTCAGCTTCAGAGAAAACCAGACATAAGCAGTGCTCCATTGTTACTTTTTAAAATCTCTACTGGTAAATCTGACCTAGCTTAATGGAGCAAAACCTGTCAAATAGCAAATTAAATGCAAGACACTCCAGTACCTGAATTGAAAAGGAACCTTAAAAAAAATAATGGGAAGAATTAAAGGGGAAGAAACATCTGTTTTTCTGAGTCTAAAAGAAATAATGAGAGAAGTACTGATCGTGGTGTGCATAATTGGACCTTAGATTGTGAACAACACAACTTTCTTGATGCCGTCTTTCCAAGGTGAATGTGGTAAGATTACTTGTCTCTTCTAATTAAGAGCAAGTGGACACAGAAGGAAATACTATCGCCTTAATTCTAACTCCTGATCTCTTTCTTTGACTAGATTAGGGATCAAGGCTAGGGTCAATGCATCAGTAGCACTCAAGCCACCACTCCCTTTGCCTATGCTTTGTCTAGATAGACATGGCAGAATGATTGGTGCAGCAAGCACATATGTACCCTTATAATTCTTCCTGAATCCTACCAACCAGACTTGGCACAAAAGAGGAAATTTATTTGGTCTTCAAGATCATTCACTCATTTATTGAGCAAACATTGAATGTCTATCTACTATTGCTTTGACAATAGTGCTTGATATGGGGAATGCAATGATGAATAAGTCATGCACCCTGAAAACAGTAAATGGCAGAAGAACCCCTTCTACATACGCCTGGCCTTTATTTCCAGGGCACTTTTTTAAAGTACTCATGAGCCATGTGTCATTGCTCTTCATTCAAAGATGTTCAAAACATATTTATCTAAGTCTTAAAACATGTGCAGTGCTGCTTTGTATTATTTAATTCTTAGTATAAATCTATAAGGTAAATACTATTATTACCTTTATGTTAAAGAGGAGGGAACTGAGATACAAAGAGGATAAATACATTGCTAAAGGTTACACAGATAATAAGGGAGAGAATAGAGTCTTAAATCTAGATTCATCTGACTTCAAAATTCATGTTTTTAACCACTAAACTTACTATGACTTCTTTGAGGGTAAGAATATTAACATCTGTCTAAGACCCCGAGAGAGTCCTACATAGAAGCTTTCATCTATTCCTGCTTCATCTTCATAAAGTAAGAATAATTTTGTTTTGTCAGTAAATGAGAAGAAGGCAGGAAAGAAGGAAGGAAGAAAGGAAAGAAGGAAGGAAGGAAAGAAGGAAGGAAGGAAGGAAGGAAGGAAGGAAGGAAGGAAGGAAGGAAGGAAGTAAGGAAAGAAGGAAGGGAAGAAGGAAGGGAGGGAGGAAGGGAGGGAGGAAATGGAGGTCAGGAATTCACTACAAAGACCACTTAGAAGTGCACATCGCCACATACCTCCATTCATATGAAATTTCAGCTTCACATATGTAATTCCAATACATTAAGGAATTATCAGTTTTCTTACTGCTGATCTGCAAAATCTTATTATGAGAAGGGCTTTGCTGTCTTCTCCAGCCCACTCTCTCTTCAGGCCCCTCCCATGCAGCAGCTACGATGCCATCTCCAGTTTGGTCTCTGGGCTCCTCTAAATTAATTGGTTTGCTGATTTGGTTGGTTGATTTGCTTTCTAAATGTGATCGGTTAATTTAATTTTTCTCTCAGTTAAATAAAACTGAAACAGGCATTTGGTGGCCTCCAGTGGCCTAAGAAGGTTAAAGTGAACTCTGCCATAGCTGCTGTCAATTTCTAAAACGAATATACTAGAGATATTAGCATATTTAACTAGACTGTTTATGTTTGCCAGTAAGGTTGTTTGCTCTTATTTAGCCAGATAAGAGTTCTCAGCAAAGGTTCTAAGGAGAGCAGTAGAAATAGTATAAAGGGCAGTGAGAAGAATGGAAGTTAAGTATATTCCCATGTAATGCTGAGAACGCTGAAAGGAAAAGCAAATGATAATCAAATTTAAGACAAGAACTTAAAAAGCTGCCTTTAGATTTGTTGTTAGCTGTAAGAATGAAACTTATTTTCTTTTGTCAAAAGTGAAAATATGTTTATGCCAAAAAAATTTCTGCATGAAAAGAGATAAGAGAAAGTTGTATCCTGGCATGATTATAAGAAGAAATGTTTTCACTCTTAATTCTTCATAAAGCAAAATTAAGTTGAGGGGGTTTTTGCTAAGAGTTCTGAACATAGTGCCTAGAACATTGTGGGTGTTCAGTAAATATTTGAGAACAAGTAAATGAATTGTTTTAATGTCAGGAAAGCATATAGACTGTTGTGCCTTAAGATACCATAAGAAATTATATCAGAATTTCTAAGAATTCATTTTATTATGCTTCAATTAATGTGAGTGACTAATAAAATGAGATTCCCCCTAATATAAATAAGTGTCTTTACCTAATTCCATTTATTTATCTCAGAAGGTCTCCATTACCTACAAAATAGTTACTTTTTTCAAAACACTATAGAGAAGCTCATTGAACTTTAATCAACAATTTAGAGTAGCTATTCTCTTCTGTTCTGGCTAAACAATTACATTATTTTTTTCTCAGGAAGAAGAAACACTTCTGGACTTATTTTGATTGATTTTTATCAGGCAGCTCTCTTGCCTCTTTAAGGAGCATTTTATAAAGGAGTTTCAGTTTTGCTTAGTTTATGCTAATAATAACATTTACATTTTTGTTATTAATAGATTCAAATGTCTCAATCAAGTTTGAAAACAAAGCCACAATTTTTTTAAAAGAGGAAAGTATTAATTAATTCTACTTGTGTGCAGTTTGAAAACCAGATCTCAGTTAAACATCATTGTCAAGAAAAGTGACTATTATTTAGAGGCTACCAGAGCCAAAATTGCCTTTGCTGGTTTAACTTAGTTTTACACACTATAAACAACAAATATTTGCATGTTCTTCTTCAGTAAATCCTGCTGTTCTCCTTCTCATGTGCATGATAAAACAAGAAAAATATGGCATTAGTCTATTTCCTTATATCTGAGGAACAATGAAAAATCTACCCTTCTTTGGAGAGAGGCAGACTGTGATTCTTTAGTGTTAATACCCAGTTGTGGTAATTTTTGTGGAGGAACTGGGGTTCCTGGAGCATACCCAGAAAAGGAGGATTGGGGTGGGGTAAGGGGTGTGGAGAGAGCACAGGCAGAAAGTGAGACTTCCAAGTATTCCCCTAAAGCATGGCACATCCAAGGCAGGGTCTGAAAAGGGTGACAAAGGAGAGGTAGCTGATTTTTCTCTTCAACAAAAATGCATCTGAATCTAATAATAATCCCGGAAAAGCAGCATTTCCAAATTGTACAGCCCTTCCTACATAGTGCTGGGTCATTGAAGCACTGATGACCATTTGAAGGTAGTTCTTCCTTAGGCATTACAACCTTCATTTAGTAGTCACCTGGGTTCTCCAACTATTACAACACTTCTTAGCCCCGGCACTTGAGAAATGGTTCAATTGCAGGTCTAAAGCAGGCGTTTCTCAACCATGGGAACACATGATAAAATCTCCTGAGAAATGTTTTGTCAAACTACATATACCTGCCCCGTGCCATGTCTACCCCCTTGAGATTCTGAGGCAGCTCCCTTGGGCATGCTGTGAGCCACAAGCAGAGAATGGAAAAGGGAAAATAATAGGGTCGGTAACCTAGTGGCACTAATTGTATTCCCTCCTTTTCTTAATAATTGCATTTGTTTCTTAGGGTTGGATGTTCTCTTTGGTTCCTAAGAGCATATCCTTAGCATCTTTTCCGTAAGCTACAATGCATTAGGTCACATGGCTACAGAGTCAGTATCCTCACAAGCTACTAGTATATTCCTGGTAATCGGAGGAACTTTCCCCAGCTCTGTGACCGCAGATCAACAGTTTCACAGTAAGATCAATCTTCTTTTTATCTTACTGAATGACCACCTGACCTCACAGTGGTGACCTTACCCTTACTATCTCCTCTTTCCAATGTCGTATATTTCCAGGATAGCAATAATCTCTAAAACTCCCACAAAATGCTCATCCCAGGAGCTCCTCGTTTTCCCCTATATTTTTTTGTTATGCATTCTCTGCTTCCTTTTCATCCCACTTTCTCTGATTGTTCCTTAAATATGGTATTTTCTAGGCTTCTATTCTTAGCCATCTTCAACTTTAATTCTTCATCTGCCACTCTCTTCAAAGTTCCTAATCCAAGTTACCCTACTGCCTGGTGTATTAGTAACCCAAATATGATACCAGGTAATGAAGCAACATGCTCCAACATATGAAAACTTTCCCCCAAACAAATGCATTCTTTTTCTCATTTTTCTTCATGCTGGTTCTTTTACCTGCATTCCTTACTAAATTGTTATAACATTGTCTACCTAAAGAGTCACGGACACATTATTAGATCCTCAGCCCCACTCACTCCTCACATTTAATGCCAGTGTCCTATTAATGTTACCACCTACATTCTCCTCTCTCTTCAGTGTCAAGTTCCATTCATAGATTAGAATCTTATCTTCTCTCTAATGACACTAGTGAGTGCTCCCCACTATTGGACTACACTTGTCGCTCTAGCTGGAGGTGTTATCTAGCCCTTCTCTAGTCCAGCTCTCTTTGCTGAAGTTTTATGGTAGAATTACCTGTGTGATAATCCTAACCATCTGATTACCTAGCTTCCTCCTTCCCAGTGAGCATATGTTTCTATAGGAGGCAGTATTGTGAGAACAGCTTTGAGTACAACTTTTTGTTGTATCTGAATGACTCCACCTGTAGGCCTGCTGCTGAGTGTACTCCTCAGCTTACACTTGTCTGTTGATTCTCCTACATCATACTTCCTGAAAGTCCACTCTTCCCCCAGTCACGCATCATCCTGCCTCCCTCCCCCCATCCTGAATTCCTACCCCCTCCCTGGGTAGATCAGCTGTATCTGTAATGAACTCTAAGTGTGAATGAGTTTATGGACTTTCTCATGAGGCTCCTGAGACCCAGACAAATCAGGCAATGTGGCTGGACATCTGTTTGTGTCCCCAAGCATCCTATCCCGGTTAAGGAAACAGCCTGCCCAGAGCAATTGGAGGATTTCCAGCAGGTTGTTTCCTAATTCCACTTGCTGGCACACCAGGGAGATACCTCCAGTCCATCCCAGACACACACTATTACACACAATTTCCCTAAAGCTCTGGAATAACAAAAAGAAAGTTAATTCAGAAAACTGATTCACAGGTCATGTTTTACTCATCTTTTAATTGGTCCCTTAAATACCTGCCCTTTTTAGGGGATAAAGAGCCCACAGAGGTGTAAACTAATCTCAAGGACAACAATATTAGAATCCAGAACAACACAAGAAAAGCCTAACATCTATTTAAGACCTTAACACACACATAATAATCACAGTTTCCCTCCGAAAGTGCCTACTGGCTGCTGAATAAAGTCCAAATTCCCAAGTAAGAAAAAAAAAAAAAAAAAAAAGACCTTCTCCATTTGGAAATAACCAAATGTTCTAGTCTCATATTCGGCCTCCCCACCTGATCCTCTCTGCAGGCTTCCCCACCTTACACTCCATCCTGTTGAACTACCAAGCATGCTGCCTGACTCACCACCTGTGTACATGCCACCTGTAGTACTTGAGGAGTCCTGCCACATTCTTTCTATGATAGGGAAATGCGTGTCATTTCTTCTTCCCAACTTCTCTCAGCAAAGTTTTCCCTTTGTTAGCCAGGCTTCCACACACTCTTTAAAAGGTCACAGGTAGTAGCTATTAAATTATGTTTTTTTTGTTTGTTAGTTTGATGTATTTTTTAAATATATTTTTATTGATTTCAGAGAGTAAGGGAGAGGGAGAGAGAGATGGAAACATCAATGATGAGAGAAAATCATTGATCGGCTGCCTCCTGCACGCCCCCCACTGAGGATCGAGCCCACAATCCAGGCATGTGCCCTGACAGAGAATTGAACTGTGACTTCCTAGTTCGTAGGTTGATGCTCAACCACTGAGCCAGGCTGGCGGGCTAAATTAAGTTTTAATTGTTAGTATGCACTACTAGATTCTAACTAGTTTGGAGTTAATATCAAGTGTTTTATAAATAAATGACTGAATCTTTCTGGTGTCTTTCCCACAAGATTCCAATATTCCCCTTGATGTTAACTCTCAGGCCCAGAAAGTTCCTGATTATTCCGTCCTGATGGTTTGAAGCTTAAAGAACAAGAATGGTAAAGTCCTGGCAAAAAGTGTCTTGCCCTGGCCGGTGGCAGACATGATAAATCAATTACAACATTCTCTTCCTGAACCAAGCGCTGCGGGCTGAGTTCTCTGGAAGCAGACACTGATGCAGATGGAGTGTTGGGTGCAGGTTATTGATTAGGGATTAACACCGTGCGGGGAGGAAACAAGATCAGGCAGAGGGAGAAATGGGACGTGATGCAGGCCTGACAAAGCCTCATGCAACGACTGCGCAAACTCCGGAGCATACGCCCATCAGAGTTGTTCTGCTGCTATAGGACAAAAAAGGCTGGGCCCTCCTATCCTCACCACAATCAATCACTGGATGTAGGCTGCCTTGGGAAGGGCATGGCCTTGGTTGAAATGATTCTCTGCAGCTGAGGCAGGCCCTGTAGCAGCTGAAATGCTGGAAGCTGCCTGCCAACCGCTGAAGCTGGGGACGAAAAAAGCCTTCCTTAGAGAATGATCTGGATGGTGCACTTGCCAATATCACATCCGGAAGTGGCACAGGGCTCTCTGCACAGCACTCTGAATAGAGCAAGTGATGAGAGTTGGCAGGTAAGATGAAATCATCACGCTATACCACGCCATCAAAACTTGAGACCCCAATCTCTGAGGTATTTCCTGCTTGAACTTTTAAAGTTTATCCCTTTTCCAAAGTTTTTGCACTAGGGACAAAACCTACAGTTCAAAAATGCTGTTAACATTGACACAGTTCCTCTGCCAATAAAACAGCACTTTCAGCAGTTTTAAATTTTTTAATCCTTTTCTACCAGCCAGGATCTGAGACAGCTCCTTCTTTCCTCTATAGCCAGGAGGTCTTAGGAGAAATTAACCCTTATTTTCTAATGTTAAGTTCTACTCTCTCTGTCTTGTTCTCTCCTCACTTTTTTCCTTTTCCTATCCTCCCCCTCCCTATGTTGCCCTCTCTCAGGCCTTATCGCCTCTTTCTCCCCTCCCCTTCTCTTTTCTTCTTCTTTCCTCTTTTCCCTCTCCATCTGTAGTTTTGGTCAAAATTAACTAGACTTGACCACTGTGGGTTGATGTCCTGATCCATATCTTTGTCCTAGAAAATATTCTAAAAAGAGAATTTCAGATTAAAATTTCATGAGAGAAGTTTGGAGGAAAAGAAAATAGTGAAAGGAGAGCCCAGTCTTATCCTTCTTCATTTTATTTGGATATTAGACTGGAAAATGTATTCCACAGTGTGAGATACCACCAGCACATCAAGTAGTTCTAGGTACCAAGGGATGTGTTATAAACTGTCCCTGACAAATGATAACCAGTTCCATCCTGGTCAGTGTTGAGATTCAGTTAATGGGCTTCCTTATCCCTCCGAAGGGAATTACAGAGTGTGGTAAGTATGTTTATCTGAACAAGTGCAGATGTGTGTAACCTAATAGTGCTTCGCTGAAGTTGTCACAGTGAACTTCTAGTTTAAACATCAGTATCTATTGAAATGGAGTTGAAAATATTTCCAATGCTGAATCCCACTTTAAATATTTCTGGGGGTTTGTGGTTGCATTTAACTATGATATATCAGTTAGTAGTCATTCCTTCTTGCCTTGGTGATAGCAGGGACTCAATCCTGCCTTCTGTTTACTCGTATCCATATAAAACATTACTTTTTAAAAAGGTTTAGTTTTGCCCTAACTTGTTTGGTTCAGTGGATAGAGCGTAGGCCTGCGGACCGAAAGATCCCAGGTTCAATTCCAGTCATGGGAATGTACCTTGGTTGCAGGCACATCCCCAGGAGGGGGTGTGCAAGAGGCAGCTGATCGATGTTTCTTTCTCGTCGATGTTTCTAACTTTCTATCCCTCTCCCTTCCTCTCTGTAAAAAATCAATAAAATATATATTTTTAAAAAGGTTTAGTTTTAATACACAACATTGCTTTTAAGAATTTTCTTATAGCCTAAAGTGGTAGTATCACTGACATGAGTAAATAATGTGTGCTGAGTAAATGATAAATATGTACATTTCCCATGTACCTGATCTTCTAAGAGGGCAGGTCCCTTTTATCCTTCAGAGATTAAAAATAAAATAAAAATAGAAGAAAACATGATAAGAGAGTAAATATTTTCACAGAACAAATAACTTGGAGGTACATTGATGGAAATAAAAGAGCTTAGGATCTGGCAGAGAGAGAGAGAAAAAGGGAAGATGAAGTTTGAACAGCTTCTATAAGAGTGTGACTTTGGCAAGTGGGAAGTGTCTATACAGGATTTCTAGGAATATTTGCTGTGATGAGCTGCAGATTATCCACTGGCGGGTGTGTGTGGGGGGGGTGTGCATGGAGAAAATTTCAGGCAAGAACACAAAACTTAGAAGCTTAGAGCAGGGGTCAGCAAGTAGTTTCTTGCCCTAGAGCCCCCTTTTGGTTATTGCGAATAAGCTGCAGTGTACATTGGAATATAAGAATGTTTGAGTCACTGTTTTCAGTTCTTTTGAGTATATACCAAGGAGTGGAATTGCTGGGTCAAATGGTAATTTTATGTTCAGCATTTAGAGGAACCACCAAACTATTTTCTACAGTGACTATTTTATATTTTTATCAGCAATGTTGGCGGGTTCCAATTTTTTCACATCCAAATTGACACTTGTTTATGTGTGTTTTTTAATTATAGCCATCCTAGGAGGTATGAAGTAACACATAATTTTGAGTGGGATGACTGTCTTAATAAGAAAAAAATAAATGTGACTATATTCACATTTAAATCATTGTGGCAACACCCAGCTGGTAGTTGAGCATTGACCTATGAACCAGAAGGTCATGGTTGGATTCCTGGTCAGGGCACATGCCCAGGTTGTGGGCTCGATCTCCAGGAGGGGGAGTGCAAGAAGCAGCCAATCAATAATTCTCTCTCAGCCTTTATGTATCTCTCTCTCTCTCCCCCACTACCTCTCTGAAATCAATAAGGATATATTTTTTAAAAATTATTTTGGCAAAACTTTGGTTATCAGAGGGAATGGGGTGTATCAGGTAGTAAAGAATAAAAGGGACCAAATATATGGAGATAGAAGATGATTTGACTTTGGGTGGTAAGCACACAATGCAGTATGAAGATCATGTATCATAGAAATGTACATTTGAAACCTATTTGACTCTATTGACCAATGTCACCCCAATAAATTTAATAAAAAAAGAAGTAAAAATATAGTTAAGCCCCTGGCAATGGGCAAGGAGACACCTGATTGGTGGTGTTGCTCTTATATCATCAGGGGCAAAGCAGATGTACAGTCCTTAGTTCATCCTAGCTTGATGCCTGTGTCAGTGGCCAGAGCTGTTTCATGCCTGAGACACATTTTAAAAATATTGTTGAAAAGGTACTACAAATAAAGTCAAAATAATTATGTTAGATCTAGAAAAATTCATAATGTGGAATGATGACAAAAAAGGCTAATATCTATACTGCTCCAAAATGTTAAGAAATGGTAAAAATACAAAAAGCAATTTGACAATTCCATTGAATATACAACTACAAATGGTCAAAAATATGATGAGATACTAAAATTCATCATTATTAATGGAAATGTAAAGCATAATAACAAGGCCCATGCACCTGACTGCTGAACATTGCAAAGACCAGTGATACCTATTGCTGGGCACAATAAAGGAAAGGAGAGGTAGGAGGATGCCATGTGTAGTTGATAGAAATGGGAGCTGAAACCATTTTTCTAGAGAACAATTTGTAAAAATGTGCTAAAATCTTCTATTTAGCTACCATATAATCCAGACCTGCTACTTGAACTGGGTGTTGTAGAGAGCAGAGCTTAGTCCATACATTCAAGAATGTTTAGTTCCTCATTATTTTCAGAGGTTAAACATTTTGAAATAAAATAAATTTCCATTAACATGCCAATAGTTTAATACCCCGTATTAATACCAGAAACTATTAGGTAGTTATCCAAGAGAATGAATTAGTGTGACTTGAAAAAAATGTCCAGAGAAGGATTGTGAAATGAAAAAGAGCAAGACAAAGAGAAATATCTATATCATATCTCATTGTTATTAAAAATAACAGAAACTCCACTTTAAGGGTGCATGTACATCAGTATATAATTCTGTTAAAATAATATTAAAGGCTACATCGTAGGTTCAATGAAACAGAACTTAGAAACAGCCCGTACATATGGGAAATCATGTTATAGAACATAATTACTGATGCGTTGGGAAAGAAAGGATAATTCAATAAGTGGTGCTGAGACAACTGGCTATACATATGGAAAAAATTAGATTACTGCCTTATGCTTATCTAAAAATAAATTTTATGTTGGTTTAAAAGCTAAATATAAAAAACCAAAGCTTTAAACATTTAAAAGAACATGTAGGCAAATATGTTCATGATATCAGAGAAGAAAGATTTATTTTAAACAAAACACACAAAAAGCACAAAAGATAGAGGAAAGGATAAATTTAAATTAACTTCTGTATATAAAGATAAACAAAATAAAAACATAAGCCACAACTGGGAGAATATATTTGCAATGGAAATTACCATAAAGAATTATTATCTAGAATATATAAAGAACAAATAATAATCAAAAAGAAAAGAAAAATGAGCCAATAATAATAATAATAACAGGGACTTTATAAAGCTGCTTGAGTAGCCAATAATCAAAATAGATTCTCAACATTTCTATCAATCAAGGGAATGCAAATTAAAGCCATGGTTAGATATTGTTTCACAGTTACAAAATTGACAAAAATTTTAAAAGCTGATAAGCTGAAGAGCTGACAAAGATATGAGAATAGGAGCACACTTACACAGTGGCTGATATCTAAATAAGTTGCAGATCTATTCACTAAGACTCAACAGTTTCACATTAGGTATATGCCCTAGACAGACCCTCATAAGCAGGTATGAGGAAACATGTATAAGCACAATGAGACAGAGGTTGTCTAGTACTTCACTAAACCTATATCCTCCTTTTCCTTGGCATACAGTTAGACTAAATTTCCTCACCTCCTCATCATCAGATGTGACCCTGCAGATAAACTGTAGTAATAATAAGTGGGGATTTACAGTGTAGCACATCCAGACCTGCCTCATAAAAAAAACAGACAGCCATGCATAATCCCCATGCTCTTTCCTTTCCCACTGGCTTGAAGCAAACAAGCAGAGACTTTGAGAGCTATATGATGAAAATAGTGGAATTTTAACATGGAAACACCCGGGCCCCTCTTACTTGGAGGGAAGCCTCCACTAATCAACCACATGCATTTTGTTCTTTATGTGATCTGGGAATAAAATTCTATCACGTTTAAACCATGATACATTTGGAGGTTTGTAATCAGAGTTGCTAATGTTTCTTTACCAATAAAGATGCTTTCTGTGGCATTGTTAATAAGAAACAGGAAAAGATCACCAGTTGAGATTTGGTAAATTGTGGGATGTTCATGTAATCATCTGATTCAATAATTAAGTTAATGTGCTTGATCCATATATATTAATATAGGTAGTCCTCAAAAATATTAGAATCAATTTAAAATGTACATATACAGTTTCACATCATGTGTGCACATATATCAAAACATCACATGTATTGGTATGTTTGGGAAGTCATCTAATTCTCTATCAATCCCTGCATCTCTATTTTTTTAATATATTTTATTGATTTTGTACAGAGAGGAAGGGAGAGGGATAGAGAGTTAGAAACATCAATGAGAAAGAAACATCCATCAGCTGCCTCCTGCACACACCCCACTGGGGATGGGCCCGCAACCAAGGTACATGCCCTTGACTGGAATCAAACCTGGGACCTTTCAGTTCACAGGCTGACACTCTATCTACTGAGCCAAACCGGTTAGGACCCTGCATCTCTATTTTATCAAATCAGACATATCATTGATTATAAGATGTATTATTATTTTATGTACCATTAAAAAAGTGAAACACTACCAATTAAACTATGAGAAAATACTTTATCACTTTGAAAACGTTTTAATACTATAGAAAGAGTTCTCAGACTTAATTGTGCATGACATTTTCATCATTTATCATATGCCTACATAAAAAGAAAAATTGAAGCAACCTAAATTGGTTAAGGTCCTTCTAAAAGATCTCTACTTTAAGACTCCAGATTTTCTGAATCACTTTTTGACTCGGAGTCATTTGATGTCCATTTTCTCCACACTATATGACATTTTGTGTGCCATCAAAATTATTGGTGGTGCAGCATTCAAAGAAAAAAAAATGGTAAGTGAACTAAAGCCTTTAGTGTTGGGCTTTAAGTACGCCTTACAATTATGTAGAACTATCTTACTTGTGAAACTCGCTTCAGCAATGTTGTCAAACATTTATGATACATCTCCTCCTCTACCTTTTCTTCCCAACCCTTTAGTTTAGAGTGAGGATTAAAAGAGTGCTCTACTATTATCTCTGGAATTTTCTTCTAAGTTGATGTCACTCATTCTATAAACTTTGATGCTGGTTCTTTTGATGTTTACAACTGCCTAGGCAACAACTGTGTCATAACTGCTGTCTGACTGACAGTAGCGTTTCCACAAGGAAATTCCTTAGGAAATTTATGTATGTCTCTGAATCCAAAATCTTGTAGAAAATCATTAGAGAAAACAGGAAAAGTATTATAATTCTCGGGAAAAATTAAAGCTCAACAATCAATGGAAATCCACTGCTAATCAATCATTATTGTTGTCATTTCCATGTCATATATGAGATTGTGACCTTGTTCTGCAGCTAACAGTGAGCTATTCTTGCAAGTAATATATTAGGAAGTTTATAAGCATAGTATGTTTATATAAATCCTGCGTGATGTTCCAAAAACTAACAAATTTTGAATCCTTAAATCAGCAATTTTGACATGTAAATCTGTGTAATACTATTAACTCTACTAGGACATCCAAATGCTATTATCATACTACCCAGTAATACTCACTGGCATTTTGTAGTGTTTGAATATTTGCTATAGGTCCAGTTCCCTGTAAATAGTTTAACAAAAGAAATGCAACAAAAATATGTGGACATTGTTGTGGAACACTACAGTATGAAATAAAAACCGGTCTAAAATAAGAAATATCAAAAGCAATGTTGATTTCAACATCAAAATCAAGGCCAACTAAAAAAATTATCTTCATTTTTTTTTTAAAGAGTTCATGTGAAGCAACATATACCTTAACAACAAACTTGACAAAGTTGAGGTTGCTTTGGACATAGTATTAATTCAATCAGATCAACATCAGTACAAAATGAAATTATTTTATATCTGGAATATTTGTTACAAAACAAAGATGAAGATTATCAATTGGAGTAATTAATGCTTTATGTTTTAAATTTTTACTTTAAAAATAACGTAAATATTAAATATTAACCTTTTGCACTCGGATGTCGAGTGTGACTCAACACGGTTAGCATTAGAAGAAAGGAATCGAGAAAAAAGCAAGCGAGTGCAAAGGGTTAAATATCTAGTATAATCTTTTTATATCTTAAACTAGAGGCCCAATGCATGAAATTCGTGCAAGGGGCTCAGCCCTCGCAGCCCCGGCTGCCTTGGCCAGCCCTCGCAGGCCCTCGTAGCCCCAGCTTCATCCGGAAGGATGTCCAGATGGTCATTCTGCTTTTTGGTCTAATTAGCATATTAGCACTTTATTATATAGGATGACATTTATTTAGCTTCATAAGTGTGTCATATTATGAGATGTCTATATCAGGTAGACATTTATGTATTATTACAATATATTGGTTCATGATGTCAATAAACCATGCATTTCCTATTGTTTATAAATAGGAGAACTCTGAAACTCTTAGTATAATCTTATCACGGAAAAATGATTCATTGTTTATTATTATGGTCACTGGTTATTATTTAAAATATGTAATGTATTATGAAAAATGCAGAATAACATAATTAAGCCAATTCTTAATTTTTTCCAGAAATTGTGATTTTTCATTTATGAATTCCAAAGATAAATATCTATTGGAAAATTAGAAACATTAGCCAAAAGCAATAATAAGATACTTTCCATTGTTAGATGCACTTCAATTTTAGGGGTGTTAACAAAAAAAAAAAATGTGGTCTTAGAGTATTAAGAATTCAGTATTAAATGAAGATATCATATTAAAATATAGTATCTATGTTCTTCTAGGTCTAAAATATTCAGTAAGCTTATGGTTTAAAATTTTGTAAAAAGTAGAGCACATTAATAATTGCCCAGAATATTATTCATGTCTCTCTTTTCTTCTGTCTTCTTCCTGCATTGTTATCCTAATTGATAGATTTTCTGTTTTTGTTATATTTCTAGCATACTGTTTTATAAGTTTATGTTATAATTATAATAAAAATATGATGATCTAATTTTAATAAAAATTTTCAAAGTAGCCCTAACCAGTTTGGCTCAGTGGATAGAGTGTCGGCCTGCGGACTGAAGGGTCCCAGGTTCGATTCCGGTCAAGGGCATGTACCTTGATTGCGGGCACATCCCCAGTAGGGGGTGTGCAGGAGGCAGCTGATCAATGTTTCTCTCTCATCGATGTTTCTAACTCTCTATCCCTCTCCCTTCCTCTCTGTAAAAAAATAAAATAAATAAATAAAATATAGTTGAAAAAATTTTTCAAAGTAGAATATAAATGTTTTGAAAAATATATTTTTTAATTTTGATTTTCCCTCAAAGCAGCAGGAGGTAAAAAAACAACCATCCAAAAAGTACATTTGTGTGTGTGTATTTGCATGTGTTTAATGTATTTTTATTGGTTTCAGAGAGGAAGGGAGAGGAAGAGAGAGAGATAGAAACATCACGGATGAGAGCAAATCATTGATTGGCTGCCTCCTGCACTCCCCACACTGGGGATCAAGCCCAAAACCCAGGCATGTGCCCTGACCAGAAATCCAAAGGTGAACTCTTTTCATAGGTTGACACTCAATCACTGAGCCATGCTGGCTGGGCCAAAAAGTGCATTTTTTAATCTACTTGTTAAAATACTATGGTACAGCCCTAACCAGTTTGGCTCAGTGGATAGAGTGTTGGCTTGTGGACCAAAGGGTCCTGGGTTCGAGTCTGGTCAAGGGCACGTACTTCAGTTGCAGGCTCCTCTTAGCCTGGGCACTGGTCAGGGCTCATGAAGGAGGCAACCAATAGATGTGTTTTTCTCACATCAATGTTTCTTTCTATCTTTCCTTCTCTCTTCCACTCCCCCTAAAATAATAAATGAAAAAATATCCTTGGGCTAGGGTTAACAAAAAATAAAATACTATGGTATTATTAGACTAAAAATATATGAGGAATAACAGGTATAATACTTAGTTCATTTGATAACCAGAAAATCTGCATTACCCATCCCTGGAATGTCCTCAATCACAATATTCTCAGAGAAAAGATTCTTTTCAAGTATTTTCTGAAGGTTGAGTAGTAGTGAGCTTTGGGATCACTCTAGATTGCAGTAGTGTAAAAAATGCTTATCATTACTTTAGGGTTTTTGTTAGACTCATTATGCTTTATTGTAACCTCACTCTTAGGAATTAAGGAAACATAAACCTACATGGCAAGAGCAAAGCATGAATACACTTAACTAAATAGTCTTTAATATCTTCATGTCTTTATATTCCTTTCCTCATTAGGGAATCAAAATACAAAATGGCTTCACTTATGCAAGATTGTTGGTTTTAGTAGTTGCTGGTCCCAGAATTTTAATCCCAGTCTTGTCCCTCACTCTCCTTTGCACTTATAGGACAAGTTCCTTATGCTTAGGTGTTCCTTTTTTAAGAAGGAAGATAACCACAATCTCAGAGGAGCTATGTGAGATTTCCTGATTAATATGAGCGAAGTGCTTTGGTGATTAAAGGCATTGCCAAACTGACCATCACTGTTATAGAGACCAGCACAGTTAAGGGGACCAACTGAAAGATCAGCACCTACATAATCTTAGGTTAGTTGCAAGAGTTCTCATTATTAGAGGATGGCTGCTTTCAGAAAAGTATATTTAAATATTGATAGCATTTGGGGAGCAAATACTCCCAGAGATAAACATATGCTTTGAATCCACAATTACTTAATGCATCTTCCCCAGGCCTCCGCTATGTCTGTAGTTTTAAAATTCTGTAGGTGAAAGACTGGGGTTCAGTCTCAAGGTCATTGAAGCAGCTGTGATTTTTATTAGTATGCTCATTGAATGTGCTATCGAAATGTAATTTAAGGCATTAATATGTACACACTAAATAAAGCCATACAGGCTGTAGCAAAAGTTATTTATGATGCTGGAATTTTACCACTTACAAAAATAAATAATAGAACGTGTGTGTCTCTTGAAACAATGTAAACTCGGCTTATTCAAAAGAAGCTGTAAAAGAAATCTAAACAATTCTGTAATTCAATGAGGAGGGTAATTTCACTGATGACAGCTTTTCATAATTTTACTCTTCTAGATAGAGAGCAAGTAATTTTTTATTCTGTATTTTATTACTATTTTGAATTGCACTCCTTGTTGGAGTTTCACCTTTTACTAATAATTCTTCAGGAAATGTGTTTTCACTGTTTTTCATATAGCAGTTACTGCTGGCAGTACCTAGTTGAAACCAACAGAATTACAACTCTCTTCAATATCCCTACATGACATGGGTAATATTTCAGTTTAATCCAGTGGCATGAATTGAGCTGGGAACAACCATTTCAATTTCTACTGCAGTTTGTTTAGGTTTAACATGGACTAGCTACCATACCCTCTCTCGGTGAACCATATTAAATTGCTTACAGCAACCTGCCCAGGAAGCAAAAGACATGGTTTTACAATTCTCATGACATGCTTTTGCCTAATAATCATGAAAGCTATAAAAAGAAATCTACTGCAGATGCCCTCCAAAAGGTCCTTACTACCACCCAACAACCAAGTTCCAGGAAGAGAATTAAATAGCTATTAAGATTTCTTTACTTTTATATAACATTATGTTTAGTACTATAGTCCTTAAAAAAAAGAAAGAAAATCTCATCTGCAATATAGACCAGTTCTGTTTCCTCGTAGCCCTATCCATAATAATATGACTCTGCTATATATTTACCATTTAAAAGACTGAAGTACAATGATTCATATTCTCTACAGTTCTGGAATTAAGGACATTGGTTTACAAATGACTGCCTGAGGTTAAAGGAATTGGTCATATCCAAGAATAAAACAGGTTGGGTAACAAATGCAAGGATCTTAAGTAAAGCAGGGTCATGTGCTTTATAAAGCCTATTTCCCCTTAAAACACATGGATGCAGCTCTTTGTATCCAAAACTCATCATTGTTGAGGATATAGTCAATGAATTGAAACAATGGATTTTTCTGAGACTAACACATAGTAGGAATACAGTACAGTAAATATTGGTCAAGTGAATGAATGAAGGCATATGGTTATGACACTCCTTCTAGTTGGAGACAAATACCACTACACACAAAGATAAGTGAAGAATCATATAAATTGTCCTGATTTAAAAAAAAAAAAAGTATTTGAAGTGCTTTTTTGGTAAATGAATAGCTGTTGCATATATTGCTCAATAATCCTGGCTTGCTTTTGGCAGGATGGAGAGTAGATAAAGCATGATAAATGCACCAAAAAAAAAAAAAGGAGGAAACTGGAATTCTAGTCCTAGCTTTGGGCACTGGACAGGACTTCAATAACCCATGCTCTAGGCTCCCAATGGAATAATGAGGAACTATGAGTTATTTGATATAACCTGTTCTAACATGCTGCAGGTCTGTGTAGGGAGCATATTTTGCTGTCACAATATAGAAAATTATTTTTGATTCGTTCTTGTCACTCCTTTCATATCAGCTTAAAACTATCAATTAATACTTAGTCTTCAGTGACCAGATTTGAGGCATCAACCTATTACTTATTTAGCATATACTTATTACCTACCTATAATGTGACAAAGCATTGGTCTATTAGCTACTCCTTCTGCTTAATTTGTAAAAGTCCTATGTCCTCTTCTATTTTAATTTTCTTGTGACATGCCACTACTTGGTCATGTGTACAATATTCAGAAAAAGAAAATATGCTTTATTTTTCTCCCTGATGACATAGCCATAAAAAAAATAAAATGAAGAAATCATTGGTTATCACTCAGTAATGATGTGCAAGGTTGAAAAGTTATACTATTTGTTATATTGAAATGTGTGTGGCTTTTGAGGAAGTCAAACTCTTTTGAAATTATTGAGGCCGGCCTATCTTCACGCCTCTCAATATCCAATTCTGTGCACAGATCAATGCACTGAAGCTTCCTGACTCCCTGAAGGGCTTTTAGTACATTGCTAATGCCACTTCTCTGTACTCAACCCTCTTGGGGAAAAACTGCTCCATGTATCATCTGCTTAGTTCTGCTCTCTTCCCTTCTTAAACTACTGATCTCTGCTCCCAATTTTGCTTCAGCAGGAATATCTTTTAAACAGATGTCTTCTTCATTTTCTGTTATTCTAATAATAACCAAAGACACTCCTTAGGTCTTTTACACTGAACTAGAAAGTCTTTAAGCCTACATGAAATTTGTTTTAAAACCTTTCCTTATAAGTCTATGTAATCCATTCTTAAGGCACTGCCCTAATTTTAAAAAATGAAAAAAATACCCAGATTACCTATGTCATAAGATAATTAAGTATGATTTTTGAATTTAGAATGTGTTGGTTTTGGTTTCAATTTGGCAGGGTGGGGGGTGCATAATAACATTAACAGATAGCTCTCTATTTTGTAGAGCCTAGTATTTATTTATTTATTTATTTTTAATATATTTTATTGATTTTTTACAGAGAGGAAGAGAGAGGGATAGAGAGTTAGAAACATCGATCAGCTACCTCTTGCACACCCCCTACTGGGGATGTGCCCGCAACCAAGGTACATGCCCTTGACCGGAATCGAACCTGGGACCCTTGAGTCTGCAGGCCGACGCTCTATCAACTGAGCCAAACCGGTTTCGGCATATTTTGTAGAGCCTAGTATTTAAATAAGTTTATACTTCCCAATACTAATCAAATAAAAGTTACTGTGACTTGGGATTTAAATTAAAATCAAGTTGGTCATTATATCTGTGTTCTGTAAAATATAAAATTATTAATGATTTTAAATTTAATAAATATAAATAAATGTCAAAAAATAAAAACAGATTTTATTGAGCTCTTAATAACTGGAAAGACACTCATAAAGAACTGACTAGTACTTTCTCTGTTTTCTAGACTATTATAGTCTAGTAAGAAAGATAAACCAAGATCATTGACAACTTGACTGCAGTCAAGAAAGGACCAGAAGTACAAATACTCAGTTCAAACTAGAGACAGAGTCCTAGCAAGTTTGACTCAGTGGATAGAGCGTCCACCTAAGTACTGAAGAGCCCTGGGTTTGATTCCAGTTAAGGGCACAGCACTTTGGTTGCAGGATCCATCTCTGGCCCTGGTTGGGGCAGGTGTTGGAGGCAACCAATTGATATGTTTGTCACATTGATGTTTTTCTGTCTCTCCCCCTCCCTTCCACTTGCTCTCTAAAAAAAAAAAAAAAGAAAGAAAAAAAATCAATGGGAAAATATTCTCAGGTGAGGATTTAAAGAAAAAAAGGAGAATCTAGTTAAGAGCCTCAGAAAAGGTGACTTTTGAGGTTGGCTTTGAAAAATGAAAAGGATTATAACAAGTGAGAATGAATCGCTCTAAGAGGAAGAAATACACAAAACAAGAGCACAAAGGCTGAAATGTGTGCAGCTTCTTTGGAGAACAGCAAGCTGATGGTTTTGGTAGACTACTAGTATAGGTAGGGTTTGTCCAGGCAATTGATGAGAACTGGAACTGTAGGTTACATTGAGCCAAATATCCTTCTTAACAACGTAAATTTATTATGTAACCTGATATTATTTTGTTATATTAACCCAGATTCGTATGTAAAAATTTCACGGTATCCACAGCAACAAGAGACAATGTTAAGTATCAACACTAATAAAAGAGAAAGATGCAAATTGACCATACCTCCGCAATGCCCACCAACCAATCAGGAGTGAGTATACAAATTAACCCAACAAAGATGGAAGGTTAATTTGCATATGCAGGCACCAAGCGGCCTGGTTCCTAGGAACATCCTTGGGACCCAGGCCACTTCTAGCCTGTAGGCCTGCACATAGGCCCTGAGCAGCCAGGGTCCCAGAATACCCCCAGCCACGCCAGGCCTATGGGCACAGGTGCCAAGTGGCTGGATGTTCCTGCCCCACAGCCAATTGCGCATGCGCCAGCGCCAAGCAGTGGCCCGGGTCTGCATGCCCCCAGCCCAGCGCCCACACATGGGGCTGGCTGCTGGCCTTGGGGGCATCTCCCCCCCCCTCCCCAGGCCACCAGAACATGCCCCTAGTCCAATGGACACAATGCAGGGGGTCCTCTGCACATGAGCTGCAGAGGAAACACCTTTTCTTTTCTTTCTTTTTTAAATATATTTTATTGATTTTTTTTTTACAGAGAAGAGGGGGGAGGGATAGACAGTTGGAAACATTGATGGGAGAGAAACATTGATCAGTTGCCACCTGCACACTCCCCACTGGGGATGTGCCCCCAACCAAGGTACATGCCCTTAACAGGAATCAAACCTGGGACCCTTCAGTCTGCAGGCCAATGCTCTATCCACTGAGCCAAACCAGTTCGATCGTAAACACCTTTTCTGACCACTCATTGGCTAAGCTCCCTGTACGCCGCCACTTACAGTGTTCTTGGTAACTTGGGTAATAAGAATTCAAGAAGGTGATCTAGGGTTTTTCCACCTCACTCCTGGAGGAAAAATGAAGGTCCGCTGCTGGAATGGCTAAGAAATGTCATATCCCGCCCTAGCCAGTTTGACTCAGTGGATAATGCCTCAGCCTGCTGATAGCAGGGTCTGGGTTCAATTCTGATCAAGGGCATGTACCTAGGTTACAGGCTCCTCCTTGGCTGGGGCCCAGGTCAGGGCTCATGCAGAAGACAACCAATCGAAGTGTCCCTCTCACACTGATGTTTCTCTCTGTCTCTCCCTCTCTCTCCCTTCCACGCTCTCTAAAAATCAATGGAAACATATCCTCAGGTGAGGATAAAATTTTTTAAAAAAGAAAGAAATGTCATATCCTATGAAAGACACATCTTGAAGATGCCTAAAGAAAGTTGTCATTTTTTTCATGGTGAAGGGACTGGAGTCCATGTTGATAAAAACACCTTGACGGCTGTGGTGGCTGGCAGTGGCTGCGCAGTGGGCTGATAGGGCCTTCCCCTGATCAGCCTGGTCGCCTCCCACAGTGGGAGGCCAGACTGCAGCTTAGGACCGCTCCACATCCCCTGAGGGCTCCCAGTCTGTGAGAGGAGGCAGGCTGGGCTGAGGGACCCCCCACCCCAGTGCACGAATTTCCTGCACCGGGCCCCTAGTACTATTTATAATTTCCTGAATAATACCCCTTCTTATGTAATTAATTTTAAAACATATATGTATTGAAGCACTAAGAATGGAAGTTTAGCACAATGAGTAATAAGAAATTCTCCTGGGTTTAGGACTTTAAAGTTATATTAAACAAAGCTTAAAGTAACATAGCTGACTTTAAATTAAACATGAAACATTGAATATGTACATTTAGCCCACACCGCTATTAAAATGATTGTAAAGGAAGAACAAACGTGTAAAATCAAAATGAAAAGTGCATAAAAGAAAATAGCCAGTAACAAATGCCAATAGTATTACAGAAGATAGGACATAGATAGATGGCTAGTAATTTAATGTGACTTGACTTTTCTATGGTTTATTATGCATAGTGAAACAACAAATGGATGTTCCTCTTTCTTTCTCTCTCAAATCAATAAAAAAAATAAAATACTAAGTGCTTTGCCATAGAAGTGGGTGTGAGAGAAGACTCCTTCTATTAGGGTGGTCAGGGATACCCTCTTCTAGGAAATGACATTTAAAGTAAGATCTGAAAGTGAGAAAAACCCAGTCACACAAATATTTGGAGGAGCATTTTTTAGGCAAAAGGAAATGTAAGTACAAAGATACTTAGGCATAAAGGAGCATGGTAAATCGGCGACCAATTAGCATGTCTGGAGTACAGTAAGGAAGGAAGGAGAGTGGGAGAATGAAATAGATTTGGATACATAAACAAGGGAAAGGATATCATTTTATCCTTAGATAAATTTTTCATTTCTGCCTAGGTATAGTGAGTCTAAATCTCCTTAGTCAGTAACCTATGAAACATATCAAATTTTATTTCTACGTCTACTTACATCGATCATCCTGCTCTTATCCTACCATACTGGCTGGAATGTGATCTCATTTGTCATTGCTCCCACTTTCACATCCACCCAAAGTATTATGTACAAGTTCTAGCATCTTGGACAACATCAATGGCTCTGAAAGACTCCTTTAGGAATCGGTCACTGTCATGAGGTATTACACCTGAGACACATTATGTCAGTCCTTAGGGTTTTTTGGGATTTGGAGGTTCAACAACTTTCATGCAGAGCGTAGAGTGTATGAAACTTGAGTGAAGCTGGAGCCTCTTGTGTCTAGCTCCAGCAATGACCACAATTCCATCTCTTCTGATGTCACTGTCATAAGCACTGAAAAGTCCCTACTCCCTATGGAACCCTCACCTGTCACCATATTGAGAGAGGAAAAGAGCCCTTGCTCTAGCCCTCACTCTCACCCTCTCCCCTCTAAATTCTCTTAAAGATATTCCCTTTCCCCGCCCTCCTTTCATAACCTCTTCAAGGAGTTTAGGCTTTCAGGAAAGGTAAAAAGTGCTGTTTTCAAGCAGCTTCTAATTTAGGTCCCGCAAATGACCCTGAAAATGATATGAAATAAAAAGAGCCGGCTATCTATATGAAATGAGGAAAGAAAGAAGTTAAAGAAGAATAACCAAAAATTAATATTACGATAAATTATTTTGTCTCACTAGCTTCAGTGAATTTTTATTACTTGCAAACAACAATAATAACACTTAACTAATGGGAACATAAAGCTTTCTCCTGAAATCTTATAGTGTTTATAAAATTTACTACTTTGGCTTAGCATCTATAATCACCTCTTTGTCACCATTCCCTCTACTTTGACATGTGCTGGCTTTCTTGGTAATAGATCTTTTGGCCTGTCTACATGTTTTAGTGTAGTACTCAGCTGATTTATTCACCTATCCTTTCTCTTGGGAATTGGAGGCTATTGGAGCTGACTAAATCAAACCATTGCTGACCCTTCTTCTGAAATATTTTACATTTTTGCTAAGCATCTTTTCAAAAAGTGGAATACATGAGCCATACAAAATCAAGAACTTCAAGCAACTCCAGAGTTAACAAGATGGAGCACTGTAAAAGAGAAGCTATTCTAATTTGGGAATGTGTCCCCAATGAAATATGTTGTGTTTTTCATTTCAGCATTCTTAAATAGGTCTTCGTGCAGAGTTTACGGAAGACATATTCTCCAGACAGTCCTTGATGTGGGAAAAGCTTTTATTTTAAGACTAAGAAAGATGGATTTTCTAAATTGTCATAGACTTGTAGTTTAGCAGCTGTATTCTGAATGGTCCCTTCGCAGCTTATTCTTCTAATTATGCTGCTGACAACTTCCCCAGTGGATTAATACACACACTCAGAGTTCTCTTGTCTTTAACCTTTAATCCCCAGGATTCCCTTCTCCACAGATGCCTCTCCTAATGCCTAGTTCTAAGTATGAGGACTTCTTAGATGGGTACTTGAACAATAATAATTTTTAGAAAAGGTGATTGTAGGCTTTCTCTGATCTTTAACATCTAATTTCTGCATACATGGTAAACACAGAAAAATTGAAAAGTCATCTATTTTACAATACAAATGTTATCTGTTCTTCATTTGGCTTTTAGAAAGTGATAAACCTTTGATGATTCTATGTGGGGCAACTTATTTAAAAGAAAAAGCAGGCTCTACTATATAGTAATACCTCATTTAAATGATATAAAAGCAGACCAAAATAACCCAGAGTAGATAATTATTCACACAACTGAGGCTTACTTCTTACTAAGTCAAGTCTTTAACATTTTTTTTTATTCAAAATCTTTTAGGAGGTATCCAGCCTCCTTCTCCAGAAGATGCTGGAAATAATTCAATACTCCTTTATTCAAGATCATCATCCACATCAAGACCAGCAAGGGAATAGAGTTTGGTTCATTTTGGCTCTCCATCTTCCTTTCTTGATATTTCTCCACCAAATCCAGACTTATTTATAAGGCTGTGTGTACTTTTTTATCGTCCCCATTCTCCTTACCCCCCTACAATGTCCTCAGTTATGATGAGCTGCTGACCGTAGGAAAGAAAGATACACCAGCCTATTAAGAACTCTGTAATAAATGTAGCTAAGTTTGTCAACTTTTAGCAGCTATTTAAAAATGGCTCTTCCTTTAATCAGGCATGGGAATTGTTCGGAAAGTAACATTCATCAAAGTCAGTTATAGTAGGGTTTTCTAGCACCTAATGTGATTAAATGATTAGTATGTGTGCTTTTAAAGTAAATCAGGTTCCCTGGATTTAAGATGACAAATTGGGAATCTGGGAAAAGAGGACTTAAAAAACTCCTCACTTCTTGTATTCGTCTGAAGGATAAATTATTTTCTCTCAGAGAAATGGAGGAAAAGAGATGACTTCCAAGGAGGTCAGTAGTATAGAAAGGTAGAGGCACTAGAGAGAATACAGCCCATAGGCAGAGGCTGATGTTTCTTCTCTGACCTCTCCAGGCTTCACAAGGTCAGAGTAAAGGAGAGGTAAGAAAGCTGCAAGACTCCTGGGCCCAAGGGAAAGAAAAGCTATGGATCCACTGACACCTCCATTAAGTACTAACCATGTATCAGGCAACATGTCCTGGGCACCAGTCCTCGGATTACTATCTGAGCCATCCTTTGCCTTTCTCCTGTTCTCTCTGTATCTCAGGGGAATTGAGTTGACAGGCTGCTGCATTTCTCAGGCTGCCTCCCATGCCTGGTAGGCTTCTGGCTCTGTTGAGCTGATGGGAGGCAAGGGATGGAGACTGGAGGATAGGATAAAGGAGAAGCAGGGTATTTCCCCTCTCTGTTTCTGAGAGCTTCACTGTCAGTGTGTCCTCCATGGAGACACATCAGCTGCAATTCTGACTTGCCAAGCCCGACATCATGCCTGTGTTCCAATAGCACTGCCCACTCTCCCTTCCTCTCGGCACAGGAGTGGGACTTGCTTCCCGCTGTGACTAACCCCCCAAGTTGCCTAACCATTCCTTGTTTAGCTGTTCAATGACTCCATTACATTTGTTACATGTTCTCTGCATTCAATTCCAGTACACTCATGGTATTTATACACTACACTGCAGTTTCATTTTTCTGTTTAGACCCTAATGATAAAAAACAAAACAAAAACATTTCACATTTTATTTAATCCTTACAAGTTCTCTGCAGGCCAGTAACCATTAATTCTATTTTACAGATGAGAACAAGCAAAAGTCAGTGAATTTAAAGTCACTTCTCAAAGTCACAGCCCTAGTTAGTGGTAGAGCTATGATTCAAATCCAGTCCCAAAGTCACTCTTACATTGCTCTGCCTTCCAAAGGCAACAGCAAAGCCCGGGGAAGCAGAAAAAGAAAACAAAAGACAACCTTAGCCTGAAAGCAATCATTAAACCTGCAGCATAGATGTCCTAGGCCAGCACAGTATCACTATTGAGAGCTTCACCCCACTGAGCACTGAGGGGTCTGGTAGGACAGGTGTCTTACCTCCATAGGGAACTGCCTGCTCCACAGGAGCAATGCTCTCTCTACTCTAGACCTAATTAGCCAGTGCATTACAAGGACAGCACAAGATAAGCCATATATGTCTGACCTAAACTCTCTGACAGTCTACTTTTCAACTTTGCCATTTTAAAATATTTTCTGCCTTTGTCATGCTCTCCCTGTCTTGTAGAACTATTTATGAATGGGATATTATATTAGTTTAATGGTAATCATTAACCCCATGTATTCACTCTTTCAATTGACTTATCTATACTAATAAAAGGGTAAGATGCTAATTAGACTGGGAGACCTTCCAGACGTCCTTCTGAACAAAGCCATGGTGGCAGGGCCGAGGCAGAGGTGGTTAGGGGTGATCAGGCCAGCGGTGGGGACAGCTGGGGCCGAGCAGGCTGGTAGGGAGGAGCAGTTGGGGGCGATCAGGCCGGCAGGCAGAGTAGTTAGGGATGATCAGGCAGGCAGTCAGGTGAGCGGTTAGGAGCCAGTGGTCCCAAATTGCGAGAGGGATGTCCGACTGCCAGTTTAGGACTGATCCTACAGAGATTGGGCCTAAACCGGCAGTCGGACATCCCCTGAGGGGTCCCAGATTTGAGAGGATGCAGGCCGGGCTGAGGGACACACACACACACATACACACACACACACACACACACACATACACACATACACACACACAAACACACACACACACACACCCATGCATGACTTTTGTGCACTGGGCCACTATGTTACCTATAAAATATTACATCAAAGATAGTCTTGTTTAGCTACTGAATTCTGAAGTTGACTTTTTCTAAATGACAAATTAGTACAGTAAAAGAGAGTTCCTTAATGGAATATTTTGATACCACTAAAAATAGTCTAAGAACTCATAGCATAAGTAAGAGAAAGTTTGGTCATTACAAAACCAATGCTCATAGCAATTCAAACAGGTTGGTTTCCATTCTGTTATTAATACTGGCCTTTCTAAATGCCAATAAAGTTCCATCTAATAAATGCACCATGTAGACTGTTAAATGACAAGATTATAATTAATAAACTCAATTACAAGGATACATGTATATGTATACCCAACATTAATAACATCATGATTATACAGATGAAAAGGGGAACAAGTTCTTTAAAAAGAAATAAATAAAACAAAACACCAGCACATACCCTGGCCCAGTTTCTATCCAATGAAGTAGGAAACAAGTGAAAAATATAAGAAACACGGTATTATGGATTTTAAATCCTCTGGTGTTTTTTATTGTTGTTATTGGTTTTTTTTGGTTTTTTTTGCCTTCCCCCCCTTCGTCTGCCTCCACCAGCTCTCTTTCTTTCTCTAAACAAAACAGTCTCTGCTGCTCTGCCAGTCCCTTCTTTTATGTACTACAGAACACCTGGTGGCCAATTGCTAGGTGAATAATTAGCCCCTCAATTATCACCAGTTTATTTTCACCTGTTCCACTACCATTTCCCTAGAACTAGAAGCTGGCTTAATTAGTCTTTTCTGACCCATTCCCCACCATCAGACTCAAGAAATAGCCCTTGCACTAAGTAATTAACCCATGGTAGGCCAATCCTCCAGCTTTTGTTTCAACTGCTGTTGGAATCATTAGAATCAGAAGAACAAAGAACATCATGGGATAGGTTAATAAGAAACTAAAAAGTTCTATCTTCCCTCTCCTTTTGCCAGCTTCCAAATCCAAATTACAGAAACCTTAAGCACAGTGACATTTAGTCAGACACACATGTGCTTGCTGTTGAATGTCTTGAAAGAGCAAAGGAGCATCGCCAGAATTATCAAGTTCAGTTATCTGAAATGCCAGAGGAAATATGTCGTTTATTTTGTACTCAAAAGGTAAGAGATCAAAAGGAAACCAAATTTTAAAATACAGGCCAAAATCTTTCTCTTTGTAAAACCTTTTCAGGTTACTATAATTAATTGAATCTAGCAATTTAATCTTTACATTTTTTTGGTAGTCTATAAATAATTTTTCCAAACTATTTATTTTGCTTTATCACACAAGTTGATAGAGAAGTCCAGCAAAGATTTCTGTAAGGTTAAGCAATGTCTTGTGTTGACTCATTCATTCAACAAGTATTTTGGGGTACGTACTTTATATCATGCACTTGTTAAGTCCCAGGGACACAGAAATAATTGAAGGTTCTTGTAGTTTCTTTTTTTAATGTTTTTTTATTGATTGATTTGTGTGTGTGTGAGAGAGAGAGAGAGAGATCAATTTGTTGTTCTACCTACTTATGCATTCATTGGTTGATTCTTGTATGTACCCTGACTGGGTTTCAAACCTACAACCTTGGTATATCGGGAAAATGCTCTAACCTACTGAGCTACCCAGCCAGGGCCAATTCTTGTATTCTTGTATTCTTGAAGCTGAAAGGCAAATGTACCTCAAAATATATTTTTTCAGCCATACACACATGCTTAAAAATTTGACAGAATTTGGCATTTTCTATTCCTTCTTTCCAATAGTTCTGCAAGTTCCTTTGAGGAGCCACTTATCTTATGCCACACAAATTATTTAGTGCCGGACACATGATCCAAACTGAGCCAGTGGGAGCCAGGGTCAAGACATTTGTTTCACTGTTGAAGCTCTCCCTGTCTCCGCTAAAAATCAGAGGATGTGACCCTTGAGTTGATGTTCCCATCTTGTAATCTTTTGAAAATAAAGTTAAAGCAAGAGTAAAAAACAAAGCTATAAAATAAGGGGAAGGAACCCATCATTTAAACCCTTGTAAGCCATTTTCTAAGTAGGCCTTCTACTGGATTTCTGTTACAGGGGTCAATATTCTCTCTATCAAAACATTTGGGTTTGGGAAGTCAGTTGTACCCAAAAGTATTCTAATTAATAGAGATTTCTCCCTTATATTGCAAATAATAGCTTAATACTTAAGGTAGTTATATTTTCTTCTAAGCAATTAATGAAAGACCTGCATCTTATCTAATTTTGAACTTTTAAGCATTCAAATAAGAAGATATATGTGACCTGTCCATATGTATGTTTTACACTTGTTTTTCACCTGTAAACATTCAGGTTCCTTTCTAGATTTTACATTTGCTTATGTGAATCTAGTGAATAATTTCATTCCCTAAAATGTGTTCCAAGAAGTTGTATCCCTTATTCTTATATCATACACATGTTCTATAAATGTTTTTTAACACAGCAGCTATTATTCTATCAAGTTGAATAATTTTAGAGTTATCTCCATGTCTTCCACTCACTCCACAAATACTTACTGAGCAATAACTATGTAATGGTATTGGTGATTCAAAGATAAATAAGAAGGATCACAATTTTCAAGGAGGTTCCAGGCTATATGGAAAGCATAAAATGATATAAAGGGATGACTAAATACTGAAGGACAATTGCTATGTAGGTTTTAATCTCTTCAAGTGGTAAATCTAACAAGGTGCCATTTTTTTTTCACTTCCCACATCCAACCTCTCAACTACTTCTATTGTTATGGCCCCCAAATCCTACTATTTCTCATAGCTCTATTATTTACACCCCTAGTCCAAGTCCCAATTTTTTCTCACTTCAACTACTGCAATAGTCTCCTTAGAAGTCTCCTTGCCTCAACTCTTGCAGTTTTACCATCTCCAGTCTGTTCTCTATTCAGCAGCCAAGATCATCTTCTGAAAGCATGAAGCAGATCAATCCATTCTGCCGCTTAAAAACCTTCATGTCCTCTTATCGCTTTTAGAAGGAAAAAAAATTTCAACACCTATCTATATCCAACCAGACCTTACATGGTCTGACTCTTACCTACCTCTTCCACATTTGGTCCTATCAATGTTTCAACCTTGTCTATCTCACCCTAGCCACACTAGCCTTCATTTCATGCCTCAGAGATACTAAACCCATTCTCATCTCAGGACCTTTCAACTTGCTGCCCTTCTGCCTATAACATTCTTCCTTTCTTATCCTTTAGGTCTCACCTCTTCTGGCAAGCCTTCCCTGACCATCTTGGCTGAAATAATTGCTCCTGTATCACCACTCCACCAAGTCCTTATCCCATTGTAATATTTTATTTTTCCCATAGCAAGCATCACTATTTTAAATCATGTTGTCTATTTGCTTACACAATAATCATTGGCCTTTCTGTACCCTCCATTAAAATGTAACTCCCAAAAAGTCAGGAGACTATGTTTTATTCATTGCTTCTTCCTCTGTGCCAAGAATGCCTGACACATATTAGGCATTCAGTACAAATTTACTAAGTAAATACAAGACTATAGATGAGATACATCTAATTCAAACTTGGAAACAGAAAAGAAAGTTAGAAAAGATAAAATTTGGATAAATGTGAGAGCCACTAAATTAATATAATATAGAATAGAATATACAAGTTAGTGAGAAATTTGGAGGAAGTACAATAACTTGAGGAATTAGTTCAAATGTGCTTTATGCTATATTACTCTACAAAGCAAACTGACCAGTAGACCACAGAGTAGAGCAATGATGAATAGGAATAAATTAAATGTAGGAATGTTCTAAGTAGTATTTCTAGGGTTGTTGTGACATTTCTGCTTATTTAACATTGTTATTAATAATCTGGGAGAGAAAATATGTGTTGTATTAATGGAACTGTAGATAATCTTAAATTGAGTTTTGATGCAAATATTAGTAATGACCCAGATCTCAAGTAATACCAACTACCTCAAAAACCCAAGTTGAGAATTGATTTGAACACCTTTTATAGTACAAATATTTGTGTAAAATTCACTTGAATTTAATTCTAATCACTCAACAAATAGAATAAAGTTAAGGAGCTAAAAGGAACCAGTGTTAGATACTAGGCAGAAAATTAGATATCACTTGACAATTAAAAAGAACAGTTTTTGTTTGTTTATTTTTCCAGTTTTCTGGGTAGATGGGAAATCTATTGCCTACTATGTGCAAGTAATTTTATGTATGCTTTACTTTATCTTCAGTCTAACTCCTAGTTTACCATGTCCATTTTATATACAGTTGTAATTATGCTAAACATAATTGCATTCTTTATTAATTATCATATTACTTATTTGTATTACAACCAAAAACCTACTTTTGCCCACTCCTGTATAAGAAAAATTGGTAGAAGTGAGATTTAAACATTGATATACCCCTATTTCTGAAGTTCTTCTTCATCATTAACATTTTCCTGTTGCAAACTGAAATATACAGCATTGCACAGGGCTAATCAGAAAATACCATTCCACTTCACCTAAGACTTGCCCACATATTCAGTGAAAGCTATTAGGAAATAAACAAAAGTAAAGAATATAAAACAGCAACAACTCCTGAATAAAATAAATAAATAAATAAATAAATAAATAAATAAATAAATGTGTTTTTCTAGACCGTAGCTAAGAAAGTAATGCTATGAAAAAAAATCCAAAAATATTGACCCACAACAGAAAAAGAACATTTATAAACTGAAATTAAGTAAAGATCAATTGATACCAAATAGCAAAGAAACACACCACCTGCCCACAAACTTGTAAAAACTGGCTTCCATTCATTGATGACATTTAGAAGCATATTAATGAACAATTGAATGAATGAATGAATTTATGAATGAATGAATGACTAAATGAACAAAGATACTTCAGTCTTATTGTGAGAACAATCTTCAGTTGGTAGACAGGGGCTGGAAGGAAAAGTTCAGACAGAAATTTAGGATCATCATTTTCTTTCTTTTTGTGTCAAGAATTTTGTGTTCCTCAAGTGATTCTCTGTTACCTTTTTAACAATGTAAATGAGGTTTTAATTAGCTCCCTTTCTGCAACTAGAAGGTGGGCCCAGGTATCACTAAGTGGGAACCATTTCATCAGTATTTTATGTAAACTTGGGCATTGCACTTATAGCATTTTCAGCCTTTACATTTTTAAATTTTGTCAGGCAGCACTGTAACGAGATCCCCTAAGTCAATGTGCTACCAGAGGAAGAAAAAAAAAACTTGAAATAAAAGAAGCATCCATATAAAGTAAACAAGTTAGAAAGGCTCATTTTTCATTTGTTAACTAGCCTCCACAAGGCTGTTGGCTGTGACAACAAATGATTTAATGAGTCCAATTTAAAATGGTGTTGTCTGTGCAAGATAGATGTCTTGGAAAATACTTTTAAAAATCTCACAGCTACAGCAAAGGCTGCTTTAACATACCCCGAGAAAAATCTCCACTGCAGTTCCACTTTATTCCTGAATTTCTAATACAGCAGATATCAAGCTAGTAACAGCAAGAAGCATAATACATAGTCCCATTGTACCTGTGACCATTTCGTAATAGTAACTGTTCATAAGATGTTTCAGGAATACCTACTCCAAAAACCATAAAGACATCAACTGTGTGGAAAAGTGATTAGCCAACAAGAGCCTTTCTGCACTACATGTTCATCTTCTCCGTCAATCACCTAAATGGCCCATTAGAATGATGCTTTGTCAGAGAAGGATGGTGATACGGACCATGATTTGTACATTAGGTAATGACAGGAAAAGGGACTCATCTCTAAGTGTGGGCACCATCTAGGTTTCGACATTTGATTTTACAAAGCTTGTAAATGCATTAGATTAAGGAGATGAAACTTTCCAAAATCCATTTTTCAAGTCCACAAATACACGTCTTCCTCCTGTGCATTTCTTAGGTAGCGTTTAAGCGTGATGAGCAGATAAGAAACGTTACCTCTGAATTCACATGATTCTTCCCTTCATACAAAGAAAAGTTACATTTTTATAATCCTTTGGCAACAGATAAAACACATTATATAGCTTCTGAGAGGGTCAGGCAGATCCAATTTTGTTGACTGACCTGCCTAGCTCAAAACTAAGTATCTTGTTTTGTTCTTGGAACATGAATAAATCTAAATTTTATTAGTCTAAAGGTGTATCTTTACTTTTTTGAATATCCAGATGGGGTGATTATCCAGAATTAACCATAAAAAATGAGATTGACTAAAGCCACCTCCATAACAATATTCCATTCAGCTAAAAATGTTTTTAAGATTCCAGGAACAAGAAACATGAGCACCAACAGTGAAGGATGTATACATTAAATAAAAGGTTAGAAGCCCAGAGAGCAGATGTGATTTAGAGCCAATCTCAGGATAAAATTATTCAAGAAGTCAAAGAAATGAGAAAAAGCAATGTCAAAATGTTTTCATATTTAAAAAGTAATTAACATATACTGAATAAATTATAGAAATGTAAACAAACAGGACCTATCCATAATATAAATACCTTTTCAAGTCAAATTTTGGTTTAGATAAATATAGTTCATGCAAGCAGAAACAATTGAGTAAACCATTTCTCAAAGCTGTATATGTGTCTTCCCTGACTTTTGCAGCAATCTCAAGGAAACTAACAAGGAAAGGAGTGGGTGGAACAAAGGCTACCAAGAAGAGTGAGCAAATTGCTCTGTCTAGTCTATACAGGGCATTAACCTCACCATTGAGCTTTTGTTTGTAGTCTAAATCTCAGACCAGCATTGTATAAAGAAAAGTGTAACTTTGCTTTATATGAAGGGAAGCATCATATGAATTCAGAGGTAACCAAGCTATTCTTTGTATGAAACTATTAGAAAATAAATCTCAAAATGTCAAATGTTGCATGACATTTTCACACTCCACACTTGTTTCTTCAATCTTGGGTGGTTTAAAAAAAAAAAAGAAATTTAATCCAGTGGAAAAAAAATAGTTTTCTGTGGATAACTATAAAAATCTCCTCAATATTAAGGTAGGCTCACTGCTGATCAGGATAAAAACCTCCTTTGGAGTTGACTGTAGTCATCAAGATATATATGCTGCACAAGCCCCAAAGCTTTTTTATCATGCCTAAAATGGAAATACAATCAGAGGTCCAACCCTGAATTATCTACATCTATTCATTGTGATTCAAACACATTATTAATAACTGATACTTTCTAAGTCTTAGTCCAGCACCTTTGGTAATTCCAAATGATATTATTTGATCCTTACTCCGTTTCCTTTAACATATAATCTTTATTCTAATCTCATTCTACGGTTCTGTCATCTTCTCTGATTTCTTGTTTTATTTAATTATATTCTTATTAAGTTGTTTCACAGCATGAATCTCTTGTGAAAATATGTTTCTGTTCCTTGGGGTTTTGTTTCTTCAAAGTTGGGTTTTGTCTTTTGCATTGTAAATTTTTAAAAATTTAGATCACTTATGTAGCTGTCCAAGCCATTTTCTTTTATTGATTTTATCCCAATGGTCTTATTTTATCATATACTGTTCTGTAGTGTAAGAGACTTTCTGATTCCATCCTTTAAGATCAGACACAAGTTTGTCTTCTCTTCTGAACTACCTAAAGTTTTGAGTTGTTATAGCTTTTCTAGTTCCTTGCACATTTTCCATAACCTGAGGGCATGGCAGAAAGGGTGAGGTAAAGAAATCAAAGTTGGCATAATAAACTAATCTTTAGTCTTCTATAATCTCTCAGTTCTGCTCTTCTAGAATTTGTTAAATGTCCTACACTAAAGCTAAATTCCTCTAATTGTGGAAAAATACCATGCCACCTAGGTAATAGTCTCAGACTTCAGGTTGGTCCTTAAAATCCATACGTATTAGGATTGCCTTTTGCCAGCATCTGTTCTCTTTTATATAGTAACTAGGGCGGGGAGGGGTCCCTCAGCCTGGCCTGCCCCCTCACACAGTCTGGGAGCCCTCAGGGGTGGGAGGTGACCCAGTGATCAGGGGAAGGCGATGCCCTCATCACACCTCTGCTGCTGCCACTGCTGGCAGCGCAAGCCTCAGCCACCCCTGGTTACCTGAGCCTCGGGCAGCCCTGGGTGGCTAGGCAGCCAACATCCAAGGCTTGCCTGCACCTTGGGCGTCAGCTGGGCAGCTGCCATCCAAGGCTTGCCTGCATCTCGGGCTGGCCCTGGGGGGTTGAGGGGCTGAGGGGACTGGGGGACTCTGGAGGCAGGTGCACAGAGTGACCGGGCCCGCCTGGGGGCCGGCCCAGCCTTGCCATGCACCTGCTGCCCCAGCGGGGCTGAGGGGACTGGGCACTGCCATCTTGTGGCTGTGGACGCCGCCATCTTTGAGGGTATGGCAGTCAATTAGCATATTCCCTCCTTATTGGCTGTGGGCGCTGCCATCTTTGCAATGGTGTGAGGGTCAATTAGCATATTTCCCCTTTATTAAATAGGATAGAACTCCTGATATTAAGCTAGGCTCACTGCTGATCAGAATAAAAACCAAAAACCTCCCTTAGAGTTGAGTGTAGTCAATTTCTGGCTACTGGGATGCAAGGAAAGTATGTGAAACCTTTCAGGTACCTTTCTTAAGAGACAGCATGCTTGTCCTTTCCTGCATCCCACTGCTTGGGATGTGAATGTCAATGAGGTCAAAACAACAATTAGTTGGAGCACAAAGAGAGAAGATGCCTCAGGTCACCTATAATACAAAGAAAGCATCATAACCTAAGCTGGGGTCACCTTCTGGGAGAAAGAAATAATGCTTATCTTGATTAGCTCCTATTTTCAGTTCTCTGTCATCTGTAGCCTAATTTTGACCTAAATAATACAACTTCTTTCAGAGAAAATCAACACTTGTTCATTTCTATGGTTTCATATTGTCAACCAACTATGTTGAGAAAGAAAAACATAAGAGTATGCTCCTAATTCAATTCTCTCTAGCTTTGGAAGAATTTATGAGCATTCTCAGGGCTTTGTTAACATTCCCAAATGGCTTTTCAGTAATGGGATGATCCACTCCAGAAACTTCAGTTTCTTTCCACCATTGCTGCCTGTTCTGAAGTGTTTGATAGTGTTCTGTTCCCCTTTTCTTATTAGTTTTTGTTGGTGGATATATTTTTTGTCTGAGTGTTTATGATTTTTTCATTTTTTATTTATTATATTAGAGAGTCTACAATATAAGCCTATTCTTCATTTTTAATCCAAAGAACAAGATTTCATTTTTGTAGATTTTTGGGGACTTGTTTACTTCTACCCAGGTCTAGAGCTATTTAGCAGCTAAACACATCTTTTGAGGCTGGGAATCAGGGCATATGATCCTTGTGATGGTTCATTTTATCTATCAATTTGACTGGACTATGGAGTACCTAGGTATTTGGTTATTATTACACCCATTATTATGGGTGTGTTGGTAAGGTTATTTGTTTGTTTGTTTGTTTGTTTTGGTGATGGTGTTAGATGAGATTAACATTTGAATCAGTAGACTGAGTTAAGCAGATTGCCCTCCCTAATGTGGATGGGCCTCATCCAATTAGTTGAAGGCCTACACAGAACAAAAAATTGATCCTCTGTTGAGTAGAAGGTAACTCCTCCTGACTAACTGCCTTCAAGCTAGGACATCAGTTTGTTCCTGCCTTCACACTTGAACTGAAACATTGGCTCTTTCCTGGGTCTTGAGTCTGCTGGTATTTGGACTAAAACTACATCATCAGCTCTCCTAGGACTTCAACTTACTGACTGTACTATAGATCTTGGGATATTTTGGCCTCCATAATTGCATGAGCCAATTTTTTATAATAAATTTTATATTTGTATTTATATTTGTTATATTATATATATACTAGAGGCCTGGTGCACAAAATTCATGCACTGGGGGGGGGGAGGTGTTCCTCAGCCCAGCCTGCACCCTCTCCAATCTGGGACCCCATGGGGGATGTCCAACTAAACCGGCTGTCGGACATCCCTTTCACAATCTGGGACTGCTGGCTCCTAACCACTCACCTGCCTGCCTGCCTGATTGCCCCTAACTGCTTCTGCCTGCCAGCCTGATTGCCCCCTAACCGCTCCCCTGCCAGCCAGATTGGTGCCTAACTACTCCCCTGCTGGCCTGATCACCCCCAACTGCCCTCCCCTGCTGGCCTGGTCACCCCCAACTGCCTTCTCCTGCTGGCCATTTTATAGCAGCCATCTTGTGGTGGCCATCTTGTGGTGGCCATCTTGTGATGACGTGGGGGTGGCCATCTTGTGATAACATGAGGGGTGAGGGCCAACTAGGCTTTTATTGGTATATATATATATATATATATATATATATATATATATATATATATATTCTGTTTCTCTGGAGAGCCTTGACTAATACAATCCACAAATATTTTTATTCACTTCCAAAAGGAAGAAAGATTCCAATGAATAGATGATTATAATCTCCAGTGAAGCCCTGGCTATTGACAGACATATCTTGTGACTTGGGAACCAAATAGATTACACTGTATTTATTACATGGTAAGGTCACAGCTGGGCCAAGGCTCAGAATCAGTCATGACTGTCATATGGAGTTAGATGGCAACTTATACATTATTTGTATGCACTGATTTACATGGGGGTTGATTCTCAACATGGTAAGAGGAATTCAGATTAATATACATGTTTTTTTGGAGTGGATTGGGAGAGGGAGAGAGTAAGATTGCCAGATGGCACAGAAAGATGGCAAAGCTCCTGAGAAAGAATTTATTCCAAGGGAAAAAAGAATCTGGAATGACAATTTCACAACAGGGTTTGAGGATTAGATGACAGCAAAAATATAATGAAATGACAGATACTGAAATCTCATTCTAGCTTGGCTTCCTTAGTGGCAGCATATGCTCCAAGGAGAAAAAAGATCATCAGTGTGAACAGAATGTGATCCCCCGACAAGTAGCTTAATATTTGAGGGCCCAAACAAACACCACACCATACAACTGAGCAATATATATATATATATATATATATATATATATATATATATATATCCCTCATTGATGACTCCAAATTTTATTGCACTATAAAGATTAAGAGCATCAGAACTGGAGTGAATCAGCATGGGCCTTTAGTGATTATAGCCAAAGTGCAAATGATGGAAGCTTATGTGAATTTAATAAACTTCTATAAGAAACTTCAGGATTTCCAAAAATATTTGTGGAATGGTGGGACTTTACAAGGTACTAAAGCTCCTACATTAGCTTACAAATGAAAAGTGTCAGTACTTATATAATTGTCCTCATTCATAGTCATAGATTGGTGAGATTTTGAAATGTTGGGTGATATGTGCTACTCCTGGACCTACCAGTGTCCTCAACAAAAAGCCTGTAGATAAGATAACTTTGTTGTTCCAATCAATCCAGATCATACAATTTTTTCTGTAGGATAGGAGTATGAGGGACTAAGATCCAAGAGGAATTCATACTTCATGTCTTAGTCTAGTTTATTATACTCTTAAAAATAAAATTGTAACTACAATAGAATGGATTTTCAGGATTCAAAGAGCCTTTTCTGACATTTAACTTCTGCCATGCATAGCTATCTGCTGAGCCTTTTAAAAAACTGACAAGCATATAGTAAAAGCCTTTCAGAAAATGTTCTCTTTTTTTCTTACCTGAGCCCACTGTCTTCTGCCCATTAATGGTGATGTCCTTGTTGATCTACTTCCTTAAGTTACGGCATACAATAGTAAAACCTGAATAGAATTTCAGTTTTTCAAAGGAATTATGTACAATAATATTATACTCCTTTTCTCCTTCACTATTTAAGTCCAAAAATGCCTAATGTGTTTCAGTTTTGCTGGTTGACATTAGTCTTTCAGTAAATACTTCTTGGATACTTATGTGCCTAGCACTGGAATCAGCTCTGGGAACTCGGTGGTAACGGAGGCAGACCCAGTCACTGTTCTCATGGAGCTTGAAAACTGTTGAAGGATAAACACACATAAGAATAGGTCCACAGAAAATAACAATACAATGTGCAGAAGAGGCAAAATTACATGAATAGAATAGAATAGAATAGAATAGAATAGAATAGAATAGAATAGAATAGAATAGAATAGAATAGAATAGAATAGAATAGAATAGAATAGAATAGAATAGAATAGAATAGAATAGAATAGAATAGAATAGAAATACAATTTAGTATAGTATAGTATAGTATAGTATAGTATAGTATAGTATAGTATAGTATAGTAGTTAAGAGCCTGGGCCCAGAAGCAGAATATTTTTGTTTAAACCTGAGTTGGTTGTGTCAGTAAATAAAATAAAAAGCATAAAAACATTCATTAGATGCTAAATAATTCTCACCTACCATCATTAGTTTTAATTTTCTCTGATATTTTGTTTTATATTGCCATATGTGTATATTTTCTGTCCTGTGTATTACTGTAATAACAACAACAATAATAGTTATTATTATTACTGTTTATTATAATTATGATCACTGCCACTATAAAATCTCTTGTTCTAGCAGCACACATTCATTTTTGTAGGATTTTATTTTAAGCTTCTTATTAAAGTTCTAAGGCAGAGAAATTCTCTGAAAATGTTACTCATAGGAAACCTATTGCCTGGTAATCTAGAGGAAAGTGTTGTGGATCTTGTTCCTTCTAAAAGTTCGTCAATTATAATCATTATTTATCTACCCAGACACAGTCCCTCCTCTCTCTGTTTTCCTACCAGGGACCTGTTATGTCCTCAGAGAGGTTCAGCAGTGCGTTTTTTGCTACCCTTAATAAGCTTACTGATAGTATTGCCAGATGGCTAACTGTCATTAGGGTCTTGTCAAACTCCGAGGACATTATTTGATCTTTGAACTTGTGTGTCTACAAAATCACCAACTGAAAGTACTTAGAGATGATTCACCGGAACCATCCTTAGCAGCACATATTTATACATTATACTAAGATCTTGCTTTATGTATTTCTTTATTTTAAAATAAAATTAATGTTCTTATTTCAACCCCTGCTAGGGCATATCCCTGATGTGGGAAATCAACCAATAAGAAAAAATGATCATGTTGTCTCTCTCTTACTGTTTGGCAGTTTTAGTATGCCCCAGCTGCTATCCTGGTGGGAGAAGTAACTGCCTTGCTGTATCTATAATTTATCAACATGGAAACGTTATGGTTCTAATAATAAAATTTAAGAGGCCAGTCTTAGCTTCACAACTGTGCTCTGAAATTTTTCTAATAGGAGAAAATGTGTTTTCTAAAAATAAAACTGTAATTACTGAAAGTTGGTGAGGGGAGTAGGGATACAGATATAGAATATTCTGTGAAGATAAATATATAATCTATAGAGTTGGGGAGAACAGTTACAGGGCATGGACAGAGGAAGATGTAAAGAGGGAGGTGGCAGCCCCTAAATGTCTACATAGGAGAAAATTAGGAGCAGCAACCCAGTTGGAAGAGGGGATGCTAGAGGACTGTTCTGGAAGCTACAATCATATAGCAGGTACCTGCCTTCACTTAGAATGAACTTAATTTTGGGCAGTGTTGGAGAGGCTTTGGGGAGATTATGAGAAAACTAAAGTCCTTTTTTATGTCAGCAGTAGGAATGAGGGGAAAAGGTCATGAAAGCATAAATATGATTGACACTAGGATATGTTATACGTTCAGGAGCTATGATGGAGAAGATGGTAAAGTCAACAAATAAAGAAGGCCATTGCCTGCACTGGATAGCAGATCATTACCTGTAAAGGTAACAGAATGTTAAATCTAGAAGGATTGGCAAGGGCCCCACTCTTCATACTCAAGCTGTGCTTATTCTTATACCATGCTTTTTAACAACATTAACATAAAAACAGCAGTTTAGCAAATCTTTCCTAAACAAGTTTACATGTTTCCATATCACAAAAGCACCATTCTTGCAGCACTTAGAATAATTATAATTGGCCTGTTACATACCTGTATCTTCCTGTGGACATTGCAAACTTTACAAAAGCCTGAACTGTTTCTATTTATACTAATAAAAGAGAAATATGGTAATTGACCATCACTCCGCAACGCCCACAGCCAATCAGGAGGGAATATGCAAATTAGTGGGATAAATATGGTGGCGGCCATGGAGCCAGCTGGAGCAGACAGGAGGCTTGGGTTGCCCCCGGTGACAAAGGAAGCCAAGCTTCCCACCCGCCTTGGCTGGCCGCTGAAGGAGGGGCCTGTGGGCGGCGGCCACGGAGCTGGCCTGCCGAGTGAGGGGCCTGCAAACAGCCCTCAGCCCCTCGCCCAGGCCTGCACCATCCCCAGGGGGGACCCCCATCCCAATGTGGGTGTGGCTGGCCTGCAAACCACCACAGGCCCCTCGCCCAGACCGCCCTGCCCCCCAAGGGAACCCCGACCCTGATCCGGAACACCCTTCAGAGAAAATCAGCCGGCCCCCACCTGTGCACCAGGCCTTTATCTATACTAATCCTATATAATAAAAGGCTAATATGCAAATAGACTGAATGGCAGAACAACCAGAACAACCAAACAACTGGTCTTTATGATGTGCGCTGACCACCAGGGGATGTGCACGGAACATGACGGGCATCGACTGTGGCGGGATGGTGGAGCAGGTGAACAGGGGCACCAGACCAAGGCTGGGCGCTGGGTGCTGTCATCGGGGCAAGCCTCTGGTGGTTACTGAAAATTCTTTGCGCCCACGCACCATGGTCCCTCCCAGCACCTGCTGCCGGCACCTGGCACTGTCTCTGATTACCCCTCAGGGCTTCTCCACCTCTCCCTGCTCCTGAGAGGTGATCGGGGCTGGCAGCCGCCTCTTGCACCCACTGCTGGTGACAGCCCTGCTTGCAACCACTGCTGGCGCCAGAGCCGCCACTCACACCCACTGCTGGTGTCTGGTGCCAGTCCCAATCGCTCAGCGCCGTCAGTGGGTATGAGTGGCAGCTGCCAGCTCTGATCGCCCCTGAGGGCTTCTCCACCTTCCCCTGCTCCTGAGGGGCAATCAGGGCAGCAGCCACTGCTTGCACCTTCTGACGGTGCCGGCCCCACTCGCACCCACTGCTGGTGCTGGCCCCAATTGCTCCACGCCATCAGCGGGTGCAAGCAGGGCCGGCACTGTTAGCGTGTGGGAGCAGCAGCAGCGGGAGCAGGGCTGCTGGCAGACAGGAGACCTGGGGCCGCGGTGGGAGGGACTGGGTGGGGGCGCGGAAGATGGGCTAAGACCTGCCCCTGTGCCCACTGCAGCCTCGCGGCTCACAGTTCCTTTCAAGGTGCACAAATTTGTGCACTGGGCCCCTAGTAAAAGGATAATATGCTAGTTAGACTGGGAGACCTTCCAGGAGACTTTTCGGACATTTTTCTGGACAAAGCCATAGTTGGCGGGTCTGAGGTAGAGGCAGTTAGGGGCCAAGGGGGAAGGGAAGTGTGGGTGATCAGGCCAGGATGGGACAGCAGTTGTGGGTGATCAGGCTGGTTGGGGGGGCCATTGGGGGTGATCAGGCCAGCGGGGGGGGGGGGCAGTTGGGGCTGAGCAGGCCGGCGGGGAGGGCAGGTGGGGGCAATCAGGCAGGAAGGCAGGTAAGTAGTTAGGAGCCAGCAGTCCAGGATTGCCCACAGGGATAGGGCCTAAACCAGCAGTCGGACATCCCCCAAGGGGTCCCAGATTGGAGAGGGTGCAGACTGGGCTGAGGGACATCCCCCCCTCCCGCACGAATTATGTGCATTGGGCCACTAGTCTTCATATAATTAGTAATAATAATAGTAACTAACATCAACTCATCACTTATTTTTGCCAGGTAGTATACGCATTTAATCTTTTTTACAACCTATGAAGTATTTATTTTTCCACTTATGCACAACAATTCTAATTTTTGAAATTTTTATTGGGTGGAGCAATAGGCCAGACACTGGAACTAGATTAGCAAACAACACACTCTGGCCCAGTAGATAAAGCTTCCACTAGATGAAATATGCTATTAAACACCAATCAGACCCACAAGAACCCAAATAAGTAAATAAAAATAATTACAACAAATGATGTATTTGTCAGGATTGATAAATTTGGAGAGAATATCTGGATGATGAGAGAGATGGGAGCAGAAGGCTGCTTCAAATAATGTGGGCAGTGAAAGGTTTAATGAAGAGGTGACATTTGAGTAAACATAAAAACGAGGCTCTCATGTGACAGTATGAAGGACTAAAGTGGAAAGGGGCTTGGCTTGTTTGAAAACAGAAAATGAACCATGCTGAAGTAAGCAAATGAGAGGTTGGCATGAGTTTAGATGGATAGGGAGGAGTCAGATAATTTAGGTGTTGGCTTTAGACCATTGTAAGTAGTTTGAATTTTATTTTATGGGCAATAAAAAGCAGTGACATATTTATCTTCACTTAATCAATTAACAGTTGAAAAAAACAAAAACGGAGGCTTTAGTGATGCTGATTAACTTGTTTAGGGCAGTGGTCGGCAAACTCATTAGTCAACAGAGCCAAATATCAACAGTACAACGATTGAAATTTCTTTTGAGAGCCAAATTTTTTAAACTTAAACTTCTTCTAATGCCACTTCTTCAAAATAGACTCGCCCAGGCCATGGTATTTTGTGGAAGAGCCACACTCAAGGGGCCAAAGAGCTGCATGTGGCTCGCAAGCCGCAGTTTGCCGACCACGGGTTTAGGGTTACTCAGTTATCATACAATGAAGCTAGAATGTGATCTCCCATATGTCTGATTCCAAAGACATTAGTTCTTAACCCTAATTCTTAATAGAGTGCCCAGTACACAATACATTATCCATCACCACCACCATCATCGTTATCACCACCACCATAGTAATTACCACTATCATCATTACCTTAAAGATGAGGAAGTCAAGTCACAGCCAGTAAGTGGAAGAGGTAGCATTTGAACCCAGGTTCTCTAATTCCAGAACCAAGGTGTTTGGCCCCAGAACCTATATAGTTTCCAACTGATGGAGGACATTCAACAAGTATTTCCTGATTAATATATAAACCAATCTATACTAATAAAAGAGTAATACGCTAATTAGACCAGGAGACCTTCCAGAGACCTTCTGGATGTCCTTCCAGACAAAGCCAGGGGCTTGGCTGGCCTGAAAACTGCCCCCAAATGGCCCTCAGCCCCTTGCCCAGGCCCACCCCACACCCAGCGGGGACCCCCACCCCAATGGGGGTGTGGCCAGCCTGCAAACGGCCCTCTGCCCCTCACCCAGGCCAGCCACGCCCCCCAGCAGGGACCCCCCCCACCCCAATGGGGGCATGGGTGGCCTGAAAACCATCCCAGCCCCTCACCCAGGCCGGCACCGCTCCCAGTGGGGACCCCCACCTAATGGGGGCATAGCCAGCCTGCAAACCACCCTAGGCCCCTTGCCCAGGCCAGCCCCACCTCCCAAGGGGACCCCCACCCTAATCCAGGACCCCCTTCAGGGCAGACCAACTGGCCCCCACCCATGCACCAGGCCTCTATCTATACTAATAAAAGGGTAATATACTAATTAGACTGGGAGACCTTCCAGACGTCCTTCCAGACAAAGCCATGGTGGCGGGACCGAGGCAGGGGTAGTTAGGGGCAATCAGGCCAGGAGGGGAGGGCAGTTGGGGGTGATCAGGCTGGTGGGAGGGTAGTTGGGGGCAAGCAGGCTGGCAGGGGGGGCTAGTTGGGGGTGAGCAGGCCAGTGGGGGGGGGAGTTGGGGGCAAGCAGGCTGGAAGGGGGGGGCAGTTGGGGGCAAGCAGGCAGGAAGGAGGGGCAGTTGGGGGCAAGAAGGCCAGCCAGGGGGAGAGCTGGGGGGGAGCAGGCCGGCAGGCAGAGTGGTTAGGGGCAATCAGGCAGGCAGGCAGGTGAGCAGTTAGGAGCCAGCGGTCCCGGATTGCGAGAGGAATGTCCAACTGCCGGTTTAAGCCCGATCCCAGGAATCGGGCCTAAACCGGCAGTTGGACATCCCCTGAGGGTTCCCAGATTGGAGAGGATGCAGGTCGGGCTGAGGGACACCCCCCACCCCCCGTGCACAAATTTCGTGCACTGGGCCTCTAGTAAGTATATAATACTGTACTTCGTTATCAGGGAAATTGAAAGATGAGTAAGATAGAGACTCTACCCTTACAGTGTTTAAAAATTAGGAAAGTAGGAATTACAGATTAGTTAAATTCACAGATAACCTATACTACAAAGCAGAATTTCTTTTTAGCAAATACTTATTGACCTTCTGATATCTCTGTCCCTATATCAAACCTAAGAAAATAGAATATTTTTTAAAATATCACACAACATATCTGCTTTGGTAACTCAAAAAGGCTTCATGGAAGGGCTGTGAAAATGAAAGAGAATTTTGACAGGTGAAAATTTTGATAACTTTTATTGAAAATTTTTGAATCTTCACTGGCTACCTTATCTAAAGTTGCCCTCTGCTCCCCATCTCCCTTGTCTTCCAGATAAGGAACATTCTGGACAGTGATAACAATGTAAAGGAGGCACAGAAGTGGAAGAGCTTAAGAGTGGTCAACAAAATAGTCAATGGTTCAATTTGATTGAAAAAGAAAATTCATGTGGGGGGAAAAAAGACAAAAATCTTGGGGGGAAAGTTTATGGTTATATTTTGAAGAAATATGTTGTGTATTTAAACATGCCTGTTCTTCATAGAACATTGCCTAATAAACTTCAAGTGAACTTTGTACAAGGAGTTAAAAAATAAAAGAGTTCATATATCTAATAAGTTCTACATTTTTAAGAGGTTTATCTTTGACGCAAAGAGGAGTATTAAGTATCCCTTTCGTTTTATATGAACTCCATGAAAGAAGGAGAGATAATGTTTTATTTACCATGTGAATAATACAGCACTTAGAACAGTGCCTTCCACATGGAGGTACTCAATAAGAATTTATGTTTGGCCCTAGCTGGTTTGGCTCAGTGGATAAAGCATAGGCCTACAGACTGAAGGGTTCAGGCTCGATTCCCGTCAAGGGCACATGCCAGGGTTGTAGCTGGATCCCCAGTAGGGGGTGTGCAGGAGGCACCAATCAATAATTCTCTCTTATCATTAATGTTTCTATCTCTTCCTCCTTCTCTGAAATCAATAAAAAATATTTTTAAAAAAGAGAATTCACATTTGTTTGTTAGAAATAATATATTAAACCCCATACCAAGTGACTCTCAGTAGGGCAGTATCATCCACAAGGGATGTTTTTTTAAATTGTTGAGGTGTTTTTGGCAACCATAACAAATAGGAGACAGTAATGGTATTTAATGTATGGAGACCAAAAACTCATAGGACCATCTTGTAGAACATAAAAATTAACCCACATCTCACAGGATTTCTTCATGTCACATCAAATATTAGTATAAGTAAAGCACCTGTTTATAATTACCTGAGTTTTATACCTCAACCTCATTTTACAAACAAATACAAATAAGTTGTATACAGTTTATAAGTGGATTCTTCCCCAGTAGAGTTTCTGATAACCCAGGCCTGCTGAAACCTTGATTTACAGCCTTATGAGACATCCTAACCAGAAGATCCAACTATGTCATGCCCAGATCCTGTACCCACAGAAACTAAGCAATAATAAATGAGTGTGTATTTGAAGCCACTAAGTTTGTAGTAATTTGTTATGCAGCAATAGAACACTAATACACGTAGGTTAAGTAATTTGTCTGACTTGTGTAAGTACTAAGTGATGAATGTAAAATATCAAACACGGTTCTTTGTCCAATGCCAATGCATTTTCAATTATCAGCATCTTTATGTTTGAGAGAAGAGAGGTTGAGATAGTTCATGTTAAATAGTTTCAAGGCACTAATTAGATTAAAAGAGGCATCAATATGCCAAGAATGATATGGGACATATGGTTGTGGTGCCCAGGAAAGTGGTCTAGACTGAAGATACAGATTTGGGGGTTATTAAAAATGGTTATGAAAAGCCAAGAGCATGAATAAAATTGCTCAGTGTGGGTAAAATTGTGAAGATGAAGTAGAATGAATATATAAGAGGTCAACAGGAGTGAAATCAAGGAAGGAGAAGGAATATTTACAGAGTTAAGATGTGGTGGCGAATGACCCAGGAGAAGCAACATCCAGCACCCAGATGAATCAGGAAAGTAAAACCTTTATTACGCAGCACTGCTAGTCCAGGGGACTTTGATCCAAAGCCTGAACTGCCAATGTGGGAGGTTTTGATATACATATCTTCTTGCGGCGGGCCCCTCGGGGTGGGCTTTGTAGCTTCGCCCAAGTCGGTTAGAATGGGGAGCTACTAGTAAGATGACTGTTTAACTAGATGCTGAACTAGGCTGTAAGCCCCCAAAGTTGCCCCCCGATTTTCCTTCTCAAAGAGGAAAACTAGAATAATGGTACCTTGGAAGTCAAAGCAAGAAACAGGTAGAAGTCAGCATTCCATGGGACAGAGGCAGCAGATAGGATAGAGCTGAAAAGGTCTTGTTAGATTGAACTTGTGGAAGCACCTGCTAAAGCAATTTAACTGAAGGCATGTGAGTCAACAAGTTGGTCCTGGAAATCTTCACACATCTTTGATCAGCATACTGAGCAGAGTTTAGGATGATGCAATGTACACTACTGTGGCACTCCATACAGGCTAACATAGATCAGTTCATTTCAATTTAGCTCCACAAACATTTACTGAACATCTATAAGTCAAATAGATTATCTGAGTACAGTGCGCAGATTCACTTAACTACAACGCATTCCACTCACATTTTTCCAGCTTAGTGACAACAATATGGAGGCACTTTATCAAATCTTTCACTGAATTCAGGACAAGATATGTGTACATATTTCCCCTGATCTATAGTTCTGCAACCAATCTTCCACGTGGATTCCAAGAGTCTGCAGAAGTTTCACATATGAAATCCTAATTACTTCTCATACCTGAGTACACCCACAATACAAGGAATTTAGCAGGATTATCTCAATTGTAAATTATGTCCATTTTATTAATTTTACAGTATCCCTAGTTTTTTCTTCTCTCAGATACATGCCCTGGGTTCTAAGAATCTGAAGAAAACTGTTGTTTTGTTTAACAGCAATATAAATTTTATAATTAACCACAGCCATGTTATTTCTGCTTATATATATTTTAACCTGATTAAGAAAATTGCCATTTTACAGATTGCCCTGGTATGAGCCTGGAGCAATGTATGAACCAACATTTTTTTTAAAGTTTTGCCTGAAGGCTGATCGTCCACTACCCTGAAAGTAATGGTCACTGATAAGAAACAGAGCATTAGGCAAAATATAACATCCAGAACCACTGCAGGCTTCCAAACAGCATTAGTTGACATTTAGTACAAGTCTCCGGTGTTTCTAGAGCATGACATGTCTGTGTAAATGGTTATGAAATCTAAGAAAAATTTAAAACATATCCATACTTGAAACTGACCTCATACAGGGAAGTTACTGCTGATTATCACTATTATGTATTCACATTAGAAATGTTTCCGTTAAAAGTCAATATGAGAATTAAGATCAATGCACGATTTAACACCAAGGTAGTAAGAATGTGACTGTGAGGTGTTAAGAATTTGGCAAAGACTTTAAGAAAGTACTTGAAACACACCAACCAAATATACGCCAAATGAAAATTGCATTTTCAGTATTTTGTTTTGTCACTGCTGTGCCTCAATCACCTAGAACTATGTCTGGCACATAATATGTGTTCAAGTTTCATAACAAACGTGGTGCTGGCAGCTCGTGAGAAGTGGGAGTTTTGGAGAGAAGCACACACCACTAAGGAGAATCTTCCAAGTGAACAACTCAGGGAGGCATCAAAATTTCCCACTTTATCATTCTGTGCCAGAGGAGGCTTCCCTGAGAAAAGAAGGGCACGGTACACTAGTATGTGGATCAGGTGATGCATTTAAACAGTTGGCCTGGGATTGGCACATAATCATGGCTCAATCCTATTGGTTGTCATTTGTGTTATTATTAGTGGGAGTGGCTTGAGGAAGGTCATTCCTTATGAGGGGCTGCTCTCCTAGCCAATGGATAGCAAAAAGCCTAATGTATGTCCTGGCCAAGAAAGGGCGTGTCTTAGTCCATTCGAGCTGCTATCACAAGATCCTGTAGACTGGATGGCTTCAAAAGAAATGTATTTCTCACAATTCTGAAGGCTGAGAAACCCAAGACCGGGGTACCAGCAGATCAATTGTCTGGTGAGGGCCACTTGCAGGTTTGCAGATGGCCACCTTCTCACATGGCGAATAACAGAAGAGGAAGCAAGCTCTCTCCTAACTCTTCTAACAAAGGCACTAATACCATCACGAGGGCTCCAGCCTCATCATTTAACCACCTCCCAAGGGCTCCATCACATTGAAAATTAAGATTTCAACACATGAATCGGGGGTGGAGACACAAACATTCAGTCCATAACAGGGTTAGTCCTATGCCCTCCTTAATATGTTCCCAGTGCAGTGTGTTTTGGAGCAAATACATCCTATTTCCAAAAGGTCCCTCCGTAGCTGCTGGAATGATAGCCGACTGCCAGTGCTCTCTCTCACAACTGAAGGAATGTAGAGGAAGGTCTGTCTATCCCCTGAGAACAACGAAGCAGGTTTATCACTGTGTCGTCATTCTGGCACCCAAAGGAGAGAATTCATATGAAAAGGACAGTCATATTGTGAAGAACTCGAGAGTCAACAGACTTAGAGATTTATAAGTAACAGTACTCACCACTACTGGAGTCTTAGAGGCTTTGTCAGTTGAGGAATAGTCAATGTTCTTAGGCTGAGTTTGAGTAAGGAATTTCAGGAAATGGGGCTTCAGTTTAAGAACAATTCTTCCTAGCCCTAGCTGGTTTAGCTCAGTGGATAGAGGGTTGGCCTGTGAACCCAAGGGTCCCAGGTTCGATTCCAGGCAAGGGCATGGATCTCATCGATGTGTTTCTCTCACATCAATGTTTCTCTGTCTTTCCATCTTTCTTCCACTCTCTCTAAAAGTCAATAAAAAAATATCCTCGGGTGAAGATTTAAAAAAAAAAAAAAAAAGAACAATTATTTCCTCCAGTTCTTTTTCACTGCCCTCTTATCATAACATTTTTTTTTGGTCCACGTTCCTCCTATAGATCTGCCTTCCTGAATTTCTGCTCTGTCCTGCACCCTGGTCTTTGTACTTATTATTTGTTTTTCATTCATTAAGTGATATATATTGTGCTCTTCATTATATTTGATCCTCACAACAGCTAAAAGAAGTCAATATATTACCATCCTTATTTGCAGATGAAAAAGACAAAACTCAGAATTGCTCAAGTCAGCATAGCTATTAAGTGGTAGAGCCACAAATTCAGGTGGTCTGATTCCAGAAGCCAGGCTCTTAGCACAGAGGGTTGCTGCAAATAATTATAAGGAAAACTTGAATCAGTAGCCTAGGTACGGGAGATATGTTTTAATGAAAATCTAAGTTGCATGTGTTTTAAAAATACCCCATTGTTGCAAATTATCTATGATGGATCTGGGAAGAAAACATCACTTGTTGGAAGATACTGAAGTAGTCAACAACTTCTGTTACTGTCACAGCAGCTTTTTCTTTGACAAGATTAAGGAGATGAGCTGGCATGACACATATTCTGCTTACTTACTAAAGTTTTTAAAAAGTGTTTGTAGCCTTTGTTCTCACTTTTCATAGCAGCTGCATTGTCATGCCATTTATTGCTAATTTTTTTCAGTTGTTAGTTACCATTTTTCATACTTGTTTCTAATTTTTTTTTAATTTAAAGTAACAAAATTTGGATGGTTTTCAATGAGCAAAAAATGTTAAAAATTATTCAATTTGTTTGTGTGGTTTTTTTTTTTTTTTGTTAAGGCACAATAATTACTAATTAATTGGTGTTGTTCCAGTTTAGAAAAATGATTAATATTGGGTGTCTTTTTGTCAGTTTTGTTTACCGCTTCATTTCGCACATATTTTCCCATTATCACAGTTAGTTCTTTTTAAACTATTTTACATATGTCGCATTTTTTTTTCTTTATTTTGACGTTTTCCCAACTGTTCTTGTAAATATGGATCAAATTTAGCAATTTGAAGAAAGATGGTCTTTATTATGATCTCTGAAGGGCAAATGTCTTTCACTTAAAAAATGTAATAATACTAATTACTTTTGTTAAGCTCTTCAGAATAGCACTAAGTATTCTTTCTTTCTTATCTGTTATTCAAGACATTAGTATAGAGGCATTTGTAATTGATTTACTTATAATCCAAGTAAATATAAATTTCTTGTTCTCTAAGAATCTTCACGACTTTCAAGGGTTCTTATATACATCTGGTCTGGAAACTCGTCTGTTTTAAGCAATGACTGTCTTGTTAAAAACAGCTTAAAACGAACAATGGATACAACCTTTTAGTCTTAGAATAGACAAAGCCAGGATCTGAAACAGTTTTATCACTTTATTGTATTTTCAGAATATCTACTCAGGTCACATTATTTTCTACTTTATGTTCTGTTTAATTCTCTGTAAAATTAGTTTTGTTTTGAAGTGTTGAATAATACTATTTTTCAGTGGAGCAGTCCATAATGAAAGATCACAATATTTATTAAACTCAATGACTTCATCAAGGCAAACTACTGCTGGCCTTTCTGATCATAACACTTTCAGTTCCTAGTCTTATTTCCTACCCTCAAATTTATGCCAGTCTCCTAAATCACTCCTTTCCTTTTCTAAGGTAACCCATGTGAGTCTTCACCTATTTTTACCATCTTCCACTGACTCTGTAAAGGATGAGCCAAGGAGGAGGCTTTGGCCTACAGATCTCAAAAAAACACTCCAGGGCATGTGCAAACTCTCCACAAATAGAATCTTACCACTAAAGGCAGGAAGTATGCTTGTTGGAACTACCTACACATATCACAAGGGAAAGCATTCGTTCTCAGTTATAGCACAGTATGAATCCTTAAAGAAGCCTACCTATCTTCCTTGAATTATGCAAATTACATCTCCGTAGAGCCTCATATATTCTTCTTATGGTTCTCTCTTAGTTTACAAAACAATGTTTTGTGATCACAGTTCTAATAGGGAACTTGTGATGTTTTTAGCCAAGGGATCCTTACTCCCCAGAGGAGGTGGAGCTTTTATCTTCTTATTTAGTCATCACAACTAATTGAAATGGATGAAATTTTTACCTCTGCCTTTCATTTGAGAAAACTAAGGTTTAAGAATAAATATAAACTTTACATATCCACATAGCTTGTAAGTGGCAGAGCTTGTAATAAAATTCACAACTATCTAACTTTAAACTTCATACTTTTATCCAGTGATGTATGTGAGACACTTTGTAGTACCTCATGAAAGCCAATTGTTAAATTATTGGAACTTTTTTAATTGGTTGTTAAATATAGCCATTGGTAAAAACAAACTATATAAATTTACACTTAAATAAATTATTTAAACACAAAGGTAATAAGTAGTCAAAACACATTAATTTCTCATGATTTAACTACCTTATTATCAATGCTCTTGAGTTTATGTATGTCTTGTTATACTTCATGGTAGAAACACTAAATAATGGTGGGCTACTGCACATATTTTTCCAATTGATTGTTCAATAAAGTCATATTCCTAATTTGAAAATAGACATGATGGAAATATTTATACTGTGGAAATTAGCAGCACTCAAATCATGGCTTGCCTCAACTCCCTGACCCCATCAGGGCTGGTTGTCAAATATTTACCATTGCACTATTATCTTAACTATTACACTATATTCTACCTTTAAACAGTGAAGAAAATGTTATAACATAATCTATGTGTTAAAGAATTGGTCTTATCACTGCCATATAATCCTGTACCCCTTTAAACTAAAGATTTTACATATCTTTAAATATTCCACACATTGTGGACTAGGGTAGGTACATAAATGTTCTACATCATACAGTAATAGAAAAAGAACATGCCGAAACAGGTTTAGCTCAGTGGATAGAGCGTCGGCCTGTGCACTGAAAGGTCCCAGGTTCGATTCCGGTCAAGGGCATGTACCTTGGTTGCGGGCACATCCACAGTAGGGGTTGTGCAAGAGGCAACTGATAGATGTTTCTCTATCATCGATGTTTCTAACTCTCTATCCCTCTCTCTTCCTCTCTGTAACAAATCAATAAAATATATTTTTTTAAAAAGAAAAAGAACAAAATCCAATATCCTCAGACTTCTAGATGCCCAATACATTAAATGCATCACTTATTTAACAAGTATCAATGAAATGATGGATTGTTGTTCCTTTTAAATGACCTTTCTGAGCAAGGAAGAAATTTAATATTTGGAAAAGGAAATGAAAAATACAAAAGATAGAACTTCTTGTTCAGACTACAGACAGCAAAAGAGACATATAAAATAATTTTAAATAAATTATTTGCCTGTAGAAAATTTAGATTTTAAGAAGTAACTAGTGGAATTTGGGCAAAAAGAACCTCTTGTTTCCACTGCATTGTGTATCTTATTTTGAATCTAGTTATAAGAGTCACAAGAGCCAAAATTTTTCTTCTCAATTCCCATTTGAATTTAACATAGTTTATTTTGTATAGTTAAGTCATGCTAATATGTGTCTAGTGAAATAAAAATGAATTATTCTCTTCTATTAATGCTATACAGTACTGTTGTTTAAAGATATTTATGAAATTATTATAAATTTTCAAAACTTGATATATATGAGATACTGCAACAACCAAGTATTTAGTAATATATTCTAAGTTTTCCTCTAAATCACAAGTTTCCAAGAAACGACAGGCAAACATGAAAAGCAAAAGATAATATAAAATTAGAAATGGCTTCATTACAGGTGAATCTTTGACACCGTTCCTTATTCTCCAATAAAGAATAGCTACAAAGTGTAGAATAACAACTCAGAAACTGAAAGTTTAGCTTAGGTTATTTTTTAAATTGGCCTTATTGGATGATAGGTCCAATTCTGAAAGTTTCATAGAACCATAAAATTAGGACTACTGTCAGAAGGAATCATTTAGTTTACCTCATTAGGCAGGAATATATCTACACTAGCATTCCCTAAAGTTCCACAAGATGGTAATAAATATTACCTGAAAAGGGGATTAGTCAAATAAGCTTGAGAAGGACTGATATTTTTTATTTTATTTTATTTTATTTTATTTTATTTTATTTTATTATTTTATTTTATTTTATTTTATTTTATTTTATTTTATTTTATTTTATTTTACAATTCCTCTTGATGCAAAAACCCTCTCTAGCTTTTGGGAGCCACTCTTTCCCCTTGACCCTTTAGGTCCTAGGAAGATAAATCCCAACTATAGCTATCCACGGGGTATTGTACCACCTTTATTGGCGTTCCTAAAGTTGTCAAAACCTTCATAAAGGCAATTAAACTCTTCTAAAATTACCCAGTGAAGTATTGACTTTTTCCTACAAAGTCCCTGACTGATAGACACAGCTTCCCACCATTTCCTCACTAGGTACATGAAGCCATACTCTTTACTTTTTTGGCTGAAAAATATCATTGGCCATGAAATGAGGCTATTTACACTGGATAATTTAAAGGTTAGACAAAATCTCAAGGCTTCCATCCTTCTGGAAGGTAAACAAGCAAGCTGATGACTGCTGTTAATGGGTGACCTTCATCAGTGGAAACAGAAAGAACTAACAGCTTCTCAATCCAGGCAATGTATACTCTTCATTGGAGTAGAGACTGGATAATATCCAGAAATAGCCTCAGGTCCTGGCATCCCGCAGGAAATAGTAACAGAGGGTTCTGATTTGCACAGAGCTTGGTCATTTCTTGATGCTGACATCACTTCAGTCCACATAGTCCTTATTTTCTTCCCTTTCCCATTGCATGGAATCCTATGTAGTCTAGGGATAGGAAAATAATGTATCTGTCCAAATGTTTTGTCTTACAATGTGGACTTTTTAACTTAAAATCAAGAATTGCTTCTTAGATTCTCTTATTTTCATCATTCCAGAACTAATGAGAAGGCTCCCAAAGTATAGAAGAAGAAATACAATGATGCATAAAATGAAAAGAAACCTATCAGTATGTCTCCAAATGCATTTTCTTGTCACTTGACTTTTAATAGGTTCTATTTCAGATTGGTGAAGCCAGTATATATGTTTACTTTTCCTTTCTTCCCCAAAAAAGCCTCTTGAAATAATGCTATAAAATTATAAAACGAACAAATTTATGAAGGTGCTGAAAATATAATGGTAAGCTAAATATTTTAACAGATACCTGCAAAACCAAAGGCAAGTAAATTCAATCAAAAAAGACACCATAATTGAGGGATCCAGAACTCAGGATGTACATAGGAGAACATTGCAGAAGAGCTAGGAAACTCATCTCACAACAAACCAAAACCTCTCCCTGAATTTATAGGTAGAGATACCGAGAATAAGAACAGAAAAGATACTTGAAAAAAGCAGCAAACTGGCTATGCAGAGATACGCTTCAGGCAGGCCTGAAGCCTAAACCTGCCAACAAGGTGGCAGCCTAGATTTTACCTTTAATCTCCCCAGTCTACAATAGTACTGAGGAATGCTTTGGGAAATGTAGCAACTATAGTCATTTCAAATGTTGGCAGACAGGCACATAGAAAAAATCTCTAAAGAGAGAGTTGTAAGGGACCAGCAAACTCCAAAACCACTGAGGATGTCAAGACTAGTGCCCTGAAGAATCATCACCCAAACCAAGTAACATTATTAGTAATCAGGCAACTTCTCAGGCACTTAAGAGTAAGAGGGTCTTACTCATGCAACTGATAATGTTGCTGTGTTCATGGCACTATACAGCCAGTTTGTGTGTAGTAACTATGGCCTTTACATGCTTTAAAGGAGTTGTACAGTCTGCCTTGTGTGTGAGCAATGTCGTGTCAATCATATCACCTTCCTATTTTGTTTAATTGTAGATTGGTGTCAGGAGTGGAATTCTCACATGCATAACACACACATAACTAAAATAAAAAGTATCAGCTCACATTCAGAGGCAATATAGTAGAGTGGTTATAAGTACAGACTCTAGTCCCCAGCTGCCTTAGTACAAATCTTATTTCTGACACTCACATGATATTAACCTTTCATACCTCAGTTTTCTCATCTCCAAAATGGGGACAATACTTTAATTCTCAACACACTTAAGGTCCTTATGAGATTTCAATAAGTTAATACATAAAAAATTCTTTGTCCCTGTCACATAAAAAAATCCTATATGATAAAAGGCTAATATGCAAATAGACCAAACGGCAGAACAACTGGAACAACAGAACAACCGAACAACCGGTCGCTATGACGTGCGCTGGCCACCAGGGCATCGGCTGCAGCTGGATGGTGGAGCAGGTTAGTGGGGGTACCAGACCAAGGTGGGGCACCAGTCGCTGCCATCAGGGAGAGCCTCTGGTGATTACTGAAAATTCTTTGCTCCCGCACTCCACAGTCCTGCCCGGTGCTCGTGCCTGCTGCCGGCGCAGGCCCCGCTTGCACCTCAGCCAGCGCTGGAGCCTCCACTCACACTCACTGCCAGCGCTGGCTCCACTCACACCCTCAGCCAGTGCCGGAGCTGCCACTCGCACCTCCTGTCCATGCCTGGCACCAGTCCTAATCACTCAGCTTCATCAGCAGGTGTGAGCAGCAGCTGCTGGCCCTGATCGCTCCTGAGGGTTTCCTTACCTCCCCCTGCTTCTGAGGGGCAATTGGGACAGTAGCTGCTGCTTGCACCCTCAGATGGCACTGGCCCCACTTGCACCCGCTACTGGCGCTGGCCCCAATTGCTCCACGCCTTCAGCAGGTGTGAGCGGGGCCGGTGCCATCAGCGCATGGGAGCTGCGGCAGTGGGAGCAGGGCTGCCGGCAGATAGAGGACCATGGGGGCCGTGGCGGGAGGGGCCAGGCGGGGGCACGGAGGATGGGCTGAGACCCGCCCCTGTGCCTACCGCAGCCTCGCGGCCCACAGTTCCTTTCAAGGTGCATGAATTCGTGCATGGGCCCTAGTATTTTATATTATCACTAGAGGCCCGGTGCATGACATTTGTGCACTGGGGAGGGGGGTCCCTCAGCCCAGCCTGTGTCCTTTCACAGGTATTGGGCCTAAGCTGGCAGGCGGACATCCCCTGAGGGGTCCTTAGCACTGCCACGGAGGTGGGAGAGGCTCCCGCCATCGCCGCTGCGCTTGCCAGTCGTGAGCCCGGCTACTGGCTGAGTGGAGCTCCCCCTGTGGGAGCGCACTGACCACCAGGGGGCAGTTCCTGCATTGATCATCTGCCCCCTCGTTGTCAGTGCGTGTCATAGCGACCGGTTGTTCTGCTGTTTGGTCAATTTGCATATTAGCTTTTATTATATAGGATTTTATTAAAGCTATTTTAAAATAGGGTCTGTAACTTCTTCTGTAAAAGGCCAGATAGTACATATTTTAGGCCAAATATGATTCCTGTTGCATATTCTTCTGTGAGTGTGTGTGTTTACAACTCTAAAAATGTAAAAACCATGTTTAGAGCACAGGCCATACAAAACTATGGTGCATGCCAAATTTTGCTCACTGTCCTTAGTTTGGAACCCATATTTTAAAATCTTTCACTTTCTCTTGTAAGGATTAACATCCATCCCTTTTCTATTAAGAAATGCCAACCTTACATTGAAATTCTAAATCACCTATTTAAAAATGGATGAAAAGAGAAAGGAAAATTATTTCCCCCAAATTTGTAAGCTTAGGGAAAGCAACTGCAATGTCAATCTCCTCCTTATCTCAATTGGGCCCAGTCTAAGAGTCATCTCTTTTAAACATAATTATGTCTGTGAGAATAAATTATTTATCCTCTTTAGATGAATTATGTTAATATTACCATTCAGTATTGTTAGGAACCATGTATCATCCTGGAAATGAACTTATAGATGTCAATTTTTCAGACATGTCTATCTAAATATTTTCCTACTTAGACTGACTGGAAGGGTTATCAAATGGATAATATTGAGCAGAGGAAATATATATTGTACAAGGGAATTAAAAATGGATCAATGTTAATAAAACATCAGGAATTTTAGCTTCAGGAATGTGGGAGAAGAATGAGCAGGGGAACAGCCACATGCTGAGAACTGGCACAACAGAGCAGCACAAGTTGCCCCAGAAGACTGGAGGGAAGGCCAGCAGTCTTTTGTGGAAGTGACATTTGAATGAACTGGGTGTCACAAGGCCCTCAAATGGCAGCATGTCCTGAAGTAAATTCTGATACTAACTGAACATACAAAATGAGAGATTATAGTTTTACAGGGTCCCTGACAGATGATAGTCAACTGGAAGCATTTCATTTCCTATGACTATCTTTGGTGGTGAAGAATTTAAAATAAACCACAGAATTTTAAGAACAAATTTCGGATCATAGCCAAAAGCAGGAAGCTCAATGCCTAGTCAGCCTGTCAAGACTTTGGCAAAATCATTTTCAACATTTGTGGATAAGGCTAAATTGACCAAATAGCAAGAATAAAGTAATTGGCTATTTATATTGGGAGGATCATTTGATGAACATTAATTTCCAATTTGGGAACATAGGCATACTATGCATTGATATATCTTCTATATATTCATATTTCATATATATGAATTGAAACTTTCTATTGCTAAAAGTTGATAAATTCTGTTTTTAACTTATGTGAACATGAAAAGTACTAGAAATGGACCAAAAATTTCTAGGATTATCAATAAATCAATTATAGGTATTTAAATATAATTTAAATATAACACTGAATATTAAATATGTTATAATGCAATGTGTTGTTGTCTATTTTGAGTTGAGTCTTGTGGAACCAGGCACTACAGAAATTGTTTCTCCTGAAACATTCTGATTCTTAACATTTATTTATATATACTATCTGACATTCTCTAACTGAATAGTTACATTGAAACAGTAATATTGAGCTAATAAATATTTGTATATATCTACTGTATTTCAGTACCAAACCTATCTGAAATAAAAGTTATATGTTGACTAAAGTGCCCATGGAAATAAAAAGTTAAAGGTTATTTTTAGGCAAATTCTCAAAGACATCCTTTTATTGCTGGTTTCTACTAATTGTATATCATTAGACTTGAAATATTAGATATCTTCAGCCTGTATATTCTTTATAATTTATTAGGAAAGAGAGTACATTGCTTTTACTTCTCAAACAGTTTGCCCTCCAAAATGCTGATAGAGGGAGTTGTTTGGGTAGCTAATTCTAGAGTACTTAAGGCAGGAAATAACACAATAGGAAAGACTTCTAAATATATATGACAAAATGTTACTTGGTGTGACAATAAATTACATCAAAACTACTGGAGAAAGAGAAATTAGACTTAAAAGTCTCATCTTAGAAACTTAGTTACGTTGAAAATAACATCATAGAATTATCTTTTCTTTAAAACAAAAAGAAATTGTATTTTCTGCTATGTAACTCAAGTGGCTTCTTTGGCATACTGCATCCCCAATTCGCATTTAAAATACTAAAATCTCAGATCCAAGATGGCGTCCGATGGGACGGCAGTGAGCAAGATGGTGTGAGTGAGTGAGAGAGCAAAAGGAGAGTGCGTGGATGTGCATGGAGTGTCTGTATATGTGAGTGAGGGACAGTTATATTCCACAGGACTATTGGGGACTGGAGGACCAGGCTCCCCTGGCTGGGCAGCCTCTACTACTGCTGAAATCTCTCCTGGGGCAGCCGGCTCTACCACAGAGACCTTGCCATCTTGAAGGGGAGAATGGCTGTGGTCTGAGCCCCAGCCTTACCTTCACCCGGGAAGACCTCGGATACCTCCTGGGACCCTACAACCACAACTCCCAGGGACCAGCTGCCTTGACTGAAAACCCACGAACACCGAGACTACAGCCTCCCCAGCTGCAGACACCTAAAAAGTTTGTCCAGGGGGAGACAAGGTGGCAGCCAAATACACAGACGGGTCCTGTGCCTTCTCACAGAGCAGGTAGAAGAAACAGCTGAGCTGAATAACATCCACCAGGAATTGGCGAATTAAACACAGCTGGTGAGGCAATCTATGGACATAAAGATCTGAGATCACCTGGAGAGAGGTAGAATTGGGGACCTGGGCTGGAATGTGGAAGGGGTCAACAGGACTGCTGGAGAGGGGGTCTCTAGATCTAAGCCCACAGCCATGGGAGACTGCACCCAGAAAGGCAGACTAAAGTTCTATACTGGCCGCGTGGTGCCGGGGGGAGAAAGACTCGAAGTGGCGCGGTTGCTCTGTCTTTATAACTTCCTTGCTTTTACTTGCTAAACCCAGTGGATAGGATCTTCCAATTAAAAACACTCACTGAAACCGCAGGGAAAGGTGGTTTTTATAGAAACTGGGGATCAGAATAGGGAGAGACAAGCAGGAAGCCAGCTCTGGGTCAGTCTGTCCCTCCAACCCTGAACAGACTTTTTTCTCCTGAAGACCAGGCTCCTCCTAGCAGCAGAGCCACACCCACTCTTGAGCGCGGCAGAGAAAAGAAGATTCTAATTATCCCCAGGGATCCCTGGGGGACTGGGTTGAGGGGCCATTTGGTCCCTGAAATTAATACAGAAACACCGCCACACAGGGGCTGTGTCAGAAATAGAAGCTTGTGTAAATACAACTGAAAGCAGGTAGAAAAACAAAGTGGGCAGATTGATCCCACGTGCTTAAAACCAAAGTTGTGTTGTACAACAGAGGAGCAGTGGACCAATGGGAGCTTCAATACAGTGCTGAATACCTGACAGGAAACTGAGACGTGGCAGGCAGAACAGTAGAGAATGGTCTTAAACCAGCCCCAATGGGTCACTGAAGCTCCGCTGAAGCAAACGAACTTCACTACTTTATTTTTTTATTTTTTATCTTTTACTTAAGGAACTAAAATTTTTTCTCAGTTTATTTTATTTTTAATATTATATTTTTATTTATTTATTATTATTATTACCATTTTTTAAGTTTTATGTTTTTTGGATTAGTGTCCTACAGTCTATATTTATTTTTATTTTTTTATCATTATTTTACTCTATCTCAATTTTTTCTTTATGTCAATACTTTCTTCCTCACTTCTCCCTTTTTCATCCTGTTTCTCTTCCCCTGTTCCTGCTTTAGTTTTTCTTTATCCTTTCTTCTCACTCCCTGTTAAAAATTGATCTTCTTTATCTGCTTTATTGATGCATTATTATTAAAGTAGTCTCTGTTGGCCTACTCATATATCTAATTTCCTCTCCCCTGCTCCAAGTCCATGCACACTTCTCTTTGCTCTTTCTTCAATGGCCAAATTTTGTTTTCCTTTTTTTTTTTTCTTTCTTTCTTTTTTTTTGTTGTTGTTCATTTGATTGTTTATTACTTTGTTTTTTTTTCAGTTTTTTTATGCTTTTGTTTTTCCTCTCCTCAATTGTTCTCTTCTTTTACTAATAGCTTAATTAGTTTCAATCACCAACTCAGGCTTACCTGCTCTCTATTCTCCTTTTCCAAAAATAGATGAATACATAGATAGACTAAAGTAAGGTAAAATTTATATATATATTTTTTCTTTTATATATATTTTTAATATAAATATTTTTTCAATTATTATTTTTTCAATTATAATTTTCTACTTTTTTTAGTATTTTGTTTTTTACTTTTCTTCTTATAGACTCATTCTCTTTCTACCTCCTCTATACTGAATGGTGGCCATTTCCCCATTCATTCAATTCCTTGACCTTACCTTCTGGAAATAAGCTCTGACTCTTCAGATTTAGCTTCCCTCCTTCTCTTTTGGGTGTTTGTTGTTTGCATTTTTTGGATTAGTTGTTGGTTTTTTGGAGTTTTTTCCTCATATACTTATATTTCCCCCCTTTTATTCTTCTTTTTCTTTTCTCTCTTGCCTTTCTCTCTTTTCTCAATATCATTTTTGCACTCTTTTCTCTCCCCTAATTCTCTTTTCTCTAGTGGTCACCTTTATTTGGGGTTATTGGTAGCATGAATATAGTCATGTTTGGTGCCTTTTGTGTTGTGTCTTGTCAGGTTGTATTTTATGCCTTTAAGTCAATGCAGTAGGGAGTGAGCCACATAACCAGACACCCTGAGAGGAACAAAAATGGGGAGACAAAGAAACAGCCCACATATGAAAGAAAAGGAGGAATCATTGGAAAAGGAAGTAAACAAAATGAAGGAAAGAAATTTGTCAGAGAAAGAATTCAGAGCAATGGTCATAAGGACGCTGAAAAGGATGGAGGACAAATTCAACAACATGTGTAAGAACCAAGAGGATATGAAGAAGAACCAAGATAAAATGAACAATGACATAGCTGCAATAAAGAACACAATAGAAAGCATCAACAGTAGACTAGTAGAAGCTGAGGACCACATCAGTGAGCTAGAAGACAAGGTAGGAAAAAAATACCCAAGCAGAGCATCAACTGGAAAAAAAAAATTAAAAAACACTTAAAAAACAGGAGGAGAGCCTAAGGGAGCTTTGGGACAACACAAAATGAAACAACATCCACATAAGGAGTGCCAGAAGGAGAGGAAACTGAGCAAGAAATAGAAAAACCTGTTTGAAGAAATAATGACAGAGAACTTCCCTGATATTGGGAAGAAAAACTCACACAAGTTCAAGAAGCTCACAGACTCCCAAACAAGATGAACCCAAAAAGACTGAAAACAAGACACATTATAATTAAATTGACAAACACCAATGACAAAGTAAGAATCTTAAAGGCTATCAGAGAGAGACAAAATGTTACCTACAAGGGATCTCCCATCAGACTATCAACTGATTTCTCAACAGAAACACATCAGGCCAGAAGGGAATGGAATGAAATATACAAAGTCATGGAAAGCAAGGCTCTGAATTCAAGAATACTATACTCAGCAAGGCTATCATTCAAAATTGAAGGTGAAATCAGGAGCTTCACAGACAAAAAAGGACTAAGGGAGTTTATTACCACCAAACCAGCAATGCACGAAATGCTAAAGGGACTGCTGTAAAAAGAAGAAATAGGAAGGGAAAAAGAAACACAGGCATAAAGAATAAAAATGGCGACAAACAAGTACCTATCAATAATAACTTTAAATGTAAATGGATTAAATGCCCCAATCAAAAGACATAGGGTAGCTGAATAGATAAGAAAACATGACCTATATATCTGCTGTCTACAGGAGACCCACCTCAGAACAAAGGACTCATACAGACTGATAGTGAAGGGATGGAAGAAAATTTTTCAGGTGAACGGAAATGAAAAAAAAAAAAAAAAAAAAACTGGGGTAGCAATTCTTGTACCTGATAATCTGACAAATTAAACCTCAAAGTGAAGGCCATAACAAGAGATAAGGAAGGCCATTTCATAATACTAAAGGAAGCAATTCAACAAGAAGATATAACTCTGGTAAACATATATGCACCCAATACAGGAGCAACCAAATACATAAAAAAAAAAAAAAAAAAAAAAAACTTCAGGAAGATATCCAGGGAGAAAATGACAGCAATATAGTCATAGTAGTGGACTTTAATACCCCACTAACACCACTAGATAAATCCTCTAAACAAGAAATCAGCAAAGAAACAGCAATCCTAAATGACTCACTAGAACAGATGGAATTAATTGACATCTTCAGAACATTTCACCCCAAAGCCACAGAATATACATTCTCTCAAGTGCACATGGGTCATTTTCAAAGATAGACCACATATTGGGACACAGGTAAAGTCTCTTCAAATTCAAGAAAGTCTCCTCAAATTCAAAATCGAGCATCTTCTTAGATCACAATGGCATAAAATTAGAAATCAATTAATAAAAACAATGAAAAAAATCAAATACCTGGAGGCTAAATAGCATGCTATAAAACAATGATTGGGTTACCAAAGAGATCAAAGAAGAAATAAAAAGCATCATGGCAACAAATGACAATGAAAACACAACAATCCAAAATCTATGGGACACAGCAAAAGCAGTCTTGAGAGGGAAGTTCATAGCTCTACAGGCCTACCTCAAAAAAAAAAAAAAAATGTTAATAAATTCTCTAACCCTACAACTCAAAGAGCTAGAAAGAGAGCAACAAGAAAAGCCCAGCATAAGCAAAAGAAAGGAAATAATAAAGATCAGAGCAGAAATAAATGACATAGAGACAAAAAGAAAAAAACAATACAAAGATCAACAAAACCAAGAGCTGGTTCTTTGAAAGAATAAACAAGATTGACGAACCTCTAGCCAGGCTCACCAAGAAGCAAATGGAGAGGACCCAAATAAACAAAATCAGAAATGAAAGAAGTGAAGTAACAATCAATCCCACAGCAATACAAAGGATTATAAAAAAATACTATGAACAACTCTATTCCAACAAAACGGACAACCTAGACAAAATGGACATATTCTTAGAAAAATACAAGCTCCCAAAACTCAATCAGGAAGAATCAAAAAACCTGAATTGGCTGATAACTACCAAAGAAATTGAAGTAGTGATCAAAAATCTTCCAGCAAACAAAAGCCCTTGTCCAGATGGCTTTACAAGGGAGTTCTACCAAACATTCAAAGAAGAACTAAAACCTATCCTCCTCAGACTATTCCAAAAAATTCAAGAGGAAGGCACACTTCCAAGCTCTTTCTACGAAGCCAGCATTACCTTACCTTATGTCCAAAACCAGATAAAGACACCACAAAAAAAGAGAACTACCGGCCAATATCCTTGATGAACATAGATGCTAAAATCCTCAACAAAATTCTAGCAAATCAGATTCAGCATTACATTAGAAAGATCATACACCATGACCAAGTGGGATTTATTCCGGGGATGCAAGGATGGTACAATATCCGCAAATCAATAAACGTGATACATCACATAAACAAATTGAGAGACAAAAATCACATAATCATATCAATCGATGCAGAAAAAGCATTAGACAAATCCAACACCCTTTCTTGATAAAATTCTCAGCAAAGTGTGAATAGAGGGATCATACCTCAACATAATAAAAGCCTTATATGGTAAACCTACAGCCAACATCATACTCAATGGGCAAAAACTAAACTCATTACCCCTAAGAACCAGAACAAGACAGGGATGCCCAGTTTCACCACTCCTGTTTGATATAGTACTAGAAGTGCTAGTCATAGCGATCAGACAAGAATAAGAAATAAAAGGCATCCAAATTGGAAAAGAAGAAGTAAAACTGTCCTTATTCACAGATGACTTGATACTATACATAGAAAACCCCAAAGACTTCATCAAAAAACTACTAAACTTAATAAATGAATTTGGCAATGTAGCAAGATACAAAATTAACACCCAGAAATCTATGGCCTTTTTATACACCAACAATGAACTCACAGAAAGAGAAATGAAAAAAAAAAAAAAATCCTGTTTACCATTGCACCAAAAAAATTAAAATACCTAGGAATAAACTTAACTAAGAACATAAAAGACCTGTACTCAAAAACCTACAGGACATTGAAAAACGAGATAGAGGAAGACATAAACAAATGGAAGAACATACCATGTTCATGGATTGGTAGAATCAACATCATTAAAATGTCCATACTACCCAAAGCAACGTACAGATTCAATGCAATCCCCATTATGATACCAATAACATATTTCAAAGACCTAGAACAAACTCTCCAAAAATTATCTGGAATAAAAAAAGACCCCTGAATAGCCACAGCAATCCTGAGAAAGAAGAACAAAGTTGGAGGGAATCACAATACCAGATATCAAGTTATATTACAAAGTCATGGTTCTCAAAATTGCCTGGTACTGGCACAAGAATGGATATATAGACCAGTGGAACAGAACAGAGAACCCAGAAATCAACCCAAACCATTATGCTCAATTAATATTTAACAAAGGAGGCAAGAGCATACAATGGAGTCAAGACAGTCTCTTTAATAAATGGTGCTGGGAAAATTGAACAGATACATGCAAAAAACTGAAACTAGATCACCAACTTACACCATACACAAAAATAAACTCAAAATGGATAAAGGACTTAAATGTAAGATGGAAAACCATAAAAATATTAGAAGACTCCATAGGCAGCATAATATCAGACATATGTTGTAGCAATATCTTTACCGATACAGCTCCTAGGGCAATGGAAACTAAGGAGAAAATTAAAAAATGGGACTACATCAAAATAAAAAGCTTCTGCACAGTAAAAGAAACCATCAACAAAACAACAAGAAAGCCCACTGCATGGGAGAATATATTTGCCAATGTTATCTCCTATAAGGGTTTAATCTCCAAAATTTATACGGAACTCATACAACTTAACAAAAGGAAGATAAACGATCTAATCAAAAAATGGGCAAAGGACCTAAATAGACACTTTTTCAAAGAGGACATATAGAAGGCTGAGAGACATATGAAAACATTCCCAGTCACTTATCATCTGAGAGATGCAAATCAAAACAACAATAAGGTACCATATCACACCTGTCAGAATGGCTATCATCAACAAATCAACAAATGACAAGTGCTGGGGAGGATGTGGAGAAAAAGGAACCCTCCTTCACTGCTGGTGGGAATGCAGACTGGTGCAGCCACTGTGGAGAACAGTATGGAGTTTCCTCAAAAAATTATAAATGGAGCTCCCATTTGACCCAGTAATCCCGCTTCTAGGACTATATCCCAAGAAACCAGAAACACCAATCAGAAAGGATATATGCACCCCTATGTTCATAGCAGCACAATTTACAATAGCTAAGATTTGGAAACAGCCTAAGTGCCCATCAGCAGATGAGTGGATTAAAAAACTGTGGTACATCTACACAATGGAATACTAAGCCACTATAAAGAAGAAGGAACTTTTAGCATTTGCAACAGCATGGATGGAACTGGAGAGCATTATGTTAATCAAAATAAGCCAGTCAGAGAAAGATAAATATCACATGATCACATTCATTTGTGAAAAATAATGAACAACGTAAACTGATAAACAAAAATTGAGCCAGAGACAAATGGCAGGGGAGGGGGGCTTAGAGATAAATAAAAGGACTTGTATGCATGCATATTAGCATAACCAATGGAAACAGACACTGGGGCGATGGGGGCTTGCCCTCGGGGGTGGGAGTGGTAGGGGTGTCAATTGAGGGTGTGAAAGGAGACATATGTAAAACTTTAAACAATAAAAAAAAAAGAGGAACATACTAGCACTTACTTCATGGGGTTGCTAGTAAGTGAGATAATCTATGTAAGTGGCCGGTAGCCCTGTCAATCTCCATTTCAACTGAATGGAAAAGAAGAAAGAAACCTATTGAAACTATGGGCCCTCAAAATTCATCTAAAAACACCTTGTATTCAGAAGTCATCCCTGATCTGACCAGAAAGAGTGAAGTGTTTTGTTCCTCTCCCCTCCTCCAAGCCAAATAGCTCTCTGCTATGGTGCTCTGCTCCGCACATTTAAAGAAGAAAATAGCAGAAAATTTCCCAACTCCTCCATTGGGCACTGCACTACCTGAGGGCAGGAGTGTATCTTTTATGTGTACAGTTCTAATACCACCATGGCATCAGGCACATAGAAGGCACTCAGGAAACATTTTGTCATGTGCATGAATAAAGTCTGTTATTTGGCAATTAAAAAAAAAAAAAAAAAACACTAAAATCTCTTCTTTTAGCCACTAGATTTGATTTTTATTGCTTTTTTATTTTAATGAAAGGAACTAGAACCCTTTGGGTATGTGGCATATCAAAAGTGGTAGAATTCAGGATGAAATTGAAACATTTTACTGAAATGAGAAAGCAAGGACCTTTTTGCTTGTTTGGTTGGTTTTGTACCTCCCTGTACCATTTAGATGTTTATTACTGTGTATACGTATGTATAATTATCCTATCTAATAAAGAGGGAATATGCTAATTGACCCTCACACCCTCACAAAGATGGCAGCGCCCACAGCCAATAAGGAGGGAATATGCTAATTGACTGCCACGCCCTCAAAGATGGCAGCGCCCACAGCCACAAGATGGCGGTGACCAGTCCCCTCAGCCCCACCAGGGCAGCAGGCATGCAGCAAGAGGTGCAGGCAAGCCTCGGAAGGCAGCTGTGCAGCCGCCCAGGGCTGCCTGAGGCTCAGGTAACCAGGGCTGGCTGAGGCTTGTGCTGCCGGCAGTGGCAGCAGCAGAGTTGTGATGGGGGTGTTGCCTTCCCCTGATTGCCGGGTCACCTCCAGTCCCAAGGGCTCCCAGACTGTGAGAGGGGGCAGGCCGCGCTGCGGGACCGCCCCCCTCCAGTGCATGAATTTTCATGCACCGGGCCTCTAGTATAGTTATAAATAAATAAATAAATAATAACCATAACTAATGCTTAATATATGTCAAGTCCAGATTAAATAACAAGGGGGAAAGCATAGGTACTTTTATGTACCATGCCTTCTCACAAACCTGCAGTAAGCAACTTATTTAACAGAAAACAGGTATTATCAGTGGTTGGCATATGGAATGAGAATTCTCTTTCCCCAAATGACTAATATCCACTCATCTAATTGTCCTTTGGCTTATCCCTGATGCTCGAAGAAGTAGAGGGTGGGTTCTCTTCTCATCATCAGCGTGCCCTCCTCTATTCTTTACAGCTCCAGGAGCTTCCTGCTTTTCTGGGACCAATAAGTAGTTTTGTGGTCTCTGGCATGTCTTCAAGTATGTTATTTCCTCCCTTAAATGTTTTTAAAGCTCACACACAGAATATCCACAAGTTTGCCCACTAGAAAGGTGAAAAACTTCAAATTGTTATTTCTATGGTGGGCTGGTAAAGCAGTTTTCCATTTTCTGGTTTGGGGTGTGAGTGTGTGCGTGTGTGCATGTGTGTGTGTGTGTGTGTGTGTGTGTGAGATTATTTGTAGCATTTACTCCTTTATGTGATGTAAATTTTTCCACCATGGCTAATTTCAAGATACCAACAGCTTAACATCTGGCTCATAAACTTCTTAAACAATCTATAAGCATCTCTCATGAATGTGAGCCAGCTTCAACATGCTCTTTGCCCTGCTTTCTACATTTTGCCTTATCCCAGCTTTTCCTTATGGATTTTTACCTGAAAAAAAAAATCACCTCTGGTTGCCTTTGAAAACATTATTCCCTATAAATTTACAGGGCCCACTTTCTTTGCTACTCCCTGAATTATATCGTTTGTGTACACAAACAGAGGCTGAAATCTTTAACCTGGTATTTCCTACTTGTTTATAAAACTTTTATACATTATGTATGCAAATATTGATAGAAAAGAAATGAAAAGGGGAGAAGGAGAAGAAAAAAGAAGACATAGGAAAAGGAGAGAAGAAGAGAAAAAAAGTATCATTCTCCCTATCTTTTACAAACCTATTATTTCTGTGTAACAGTCATTCTTGCATATGTACCATTATTTTTCCAAGTTATTTTTCTTAAATACTTAACCTGTGTATGATTCATTCCAGTGTTGCCCATAGCATCCAGCTCAATGCCTAGCCCACAATGAGCCTTCAATAAATATTTATTGGGAAAAACAATGGAATGAATGAGTAAATAATTTCACAAGAGAAATGATTAAATAGAAAAAGCTTGTTTTAATATAAAGTCACATAAATAAGTAGTCAACATTCTGATTTCTGAATTTCCTTTTTTGTTTGCCATCAATTCACCAATGTCAACTTGGCATCGCCCGGCCATCATCAACATGCTCTTATAGTGGACCTTTTGCCTGTGCATCTTCCTCCTATAATGGGGAGCACATGACTGATTGCCTTCTTCCATGTAAGATCATTTTTATTTTATTTTAACTTGGCTTGTTTATTGGTGACAAGAATCTCTGAGATTTATGGAAAAGAAGGAAAGCTAAAAAATCTGGTTGAGGCCACAGTTAAACAATTTATTTTCTAATGAAACTAAAATCAAAACCAAAAAGATTATTTTAATGACATACATTTAGAGATGTCAATCTCTTTTTTATTTTGACCGTTCTCATGACTATGAACGGTCTCTCACTGTGGTTTAATTTACTTTTCCCTGATGACTAATTATGTTAAATACCTTTTTCATGAACTTTGTGACCATTCACATATTCTTTTGTGAAATCAGTAAATTCTTCCTTATTTTTTGGATTGTCTTTTTATAATTGATTATTAAAAGCTTGTTAGGTATCCTATTTTTTATATTCAGATTATTTTGCTGCAATTATTTTTTTCCAGTTTGTAGCTTGCATATTTATTTTTACTGGTATCTTTTGATGCGTAAATATTTTTTAAATTTAAATTCTTTATTGTTGAAAGTATTACATATGTCTTCTTTTTCCCCCATTGACCTCTCCCTGGCCGCTCCTACCCCCTCACCCCCAGTATATACCTTTACCCCCCTACTGTCTGTGTCCATTGGTTATGCTTATATGCATGCATACAAGTCCTTTGGTAGATCTCTTACCCCACCATTCCCTGCCTTCCCTCTGGGGTTTGATAGTCATGGAAGATAATTCTTTTGTGCTTCACTGAGATAATCAGTCTTTGCTGATAACAGATCAACTCAGTGTTACTTTTTTCTTCCAAATAATGATGGTAGCCCCACAGAGTTGTTCAGCATGATATCACTATCAGAATGAATTATAAAATTTTATTTTATGTATTATTGTAGCCCCCCCCCCGCCTTATCCACAGAGAATACATTCCAGGACCCTCAAAGGATTTCTGAAACTGTAATTAACACCAAACCCTATACATACTTTGTCTTTTCCTATACGTACCTATGATAAAGTTTAACTTATAAATTAGGCACAGTAAGAGATTAACAACAGTAACTAATTATAAAATAGAACAATTATTAAAAAGTACAGTAATAAAAGTTATGTGAATGTGGTATCTCTCTCAAAATATCTTAGTGTACTGTACTCTCACTTAAAGGAATCACTTTATGATTTCTATTTGGCATATCCAAATGGCCAGCATCACCACTCTTGCATTGGAGCCATTATTAAGTAAAACTAGAGGCCCAGTGCATGAATTCATGCATGGGTGGGACCCGGCCAGCCTGCTGGGCCAGTGGGGAGGAGGGGACGTGGGAGGTTAGGGGAGTCCAATGGGGGCCTAGATTGGGCCAGTTGGCCACCACAATATGCATGATAGCGACCGGTCATTCTCGTCATTTCAGTCGTTCCATTGTTCCAGTCGATTGGCTTTATATATAGATAGATAGATAGATAGATAGATAGATAGATAGATAGATAGATAGATAGATAAGGCTTATACAAACACAAGTTCTATGATACTGAGACAGTCAATCTGATAATCAAGGCAGCTACTAAGTGGCTAACATACAACATGGATAAAATGTCAGTCAAAAGGATGATTCATAACCAGGATGGGACGAGATAGACTGAAAGATTTCGTCATGCTACTCAGAATGGTGTGCGATTTAAAACTTGTGAATAGTTTATTTCTAGAATTTTTCACTTAATATTTTTGGACTGTGATTGACTATAGGTAACTGAACCATGGAAAGTGAAACTATGGATAAAGAGAGACTACCATATTCTTATCATCAAAGTACTGTTAAGCTCTGTCTACTGATGATGACATCAGTTTGTTCAGTGCAGATAGTTCAGTACTTAGCTCTTTGTAATACTTTGAGCATTTAACTCAGAAATTGTTTTTAGCTTTGTTAAGTAAAAATTAACTATACCTTCAAAATAGGAAGCAGACTAGTACAGAATTTTTATTGTTATTGTTCACTTGTTTAATGTAGTAGGTATAATTCTTAACCAGGTGAACAAGAAAAATCACATTTTATTATTATCTGTAAATCAATTTGTTTCTATTCTGAGAACTAAGTCCCATGGTGTTAGTGAGAAATTCAACCTCAGTTGTTACTTCTAGGTTTTCTTCCACTCTCAGCTTTGTGTTGAGGTTCTAAAATCCTACCCAGTCCCAAGCTTTAGAACATTGATCACTAGCTTCTATAACAGATGGATTTTGCTACAGCCACATGACCCCATCAAATCTACAAGTGTGCCATTTCTATGCCACGCTTAGGGCAGGGACTCTTTAATAAGGCTAAGATCCTAAGTTTGGCATCTAACCTACCCAATCCATCACCTGGAGATTTCCACTGAAGTGCTATTACACTCTTGGGTGCTTCCAGGTAGAAAATGAATGTCGCCTCTCTCTAAGAATCTGCAGACCTGTCTCTTCCTCAAGACCTAGAGAATGCTATTTTTCCCCTTTGGGGAACCTTCTGTCTTTCCTGGATTCACACAAGGATATCAACTTCCTCTTTCTTCAAATTCTCTTATCTTCTGTGAGCAAACAGAAGCCAGGAAACCCTGCCAAAAATCTTCCATGTGGCAAGGAAGTATGGAACTTGTTATCTGTTCAAATGGAGGATAAAGAGGGGGAAATTCAAGGAGAAAAGTGAATATCTCAAAATTTCAATTAATATATCAAAAAAGAATTCATGTTAGCAAAATAGCAAGCATCTTCCTTCTGATATTCCTAAGCATATATTTAGGGATTTCATTGCTTCAGAGTAAATGGCCTCACTTTCCCACACACTACTTTCCTTCCTCAAAATGCTAGCTTTCTGTCCTATCTACTTGCTCTTTGCCCAACAAAGATAACATTCTGTTTAAGTAAAGTAGAAACTGTCTAAGCAATGTAATTTAAGGGATAATAGGAAGGTCCATCCCCATTAAAAGATGCTAGTTTCTCTTTTGCTGATGACTTTGAAGCTACCTCTAGAAAAATCAATGCTTTGGACTGAGGCATAGCTACAGGGTACCTAAAAACTCATGGATTCAACTACTTCGTAAACAAATACTAGGTGTACCAGTTAATAATGTGGATTTTTTTTTCAATAGATGGAGTTACACATATGTTGATATATATGCAATTTGATATGTATGTTATTTTGTTGTATTGACAGCAAGCTTCAAAACTTCATATGTCAAATTTGCTGAAGGTGTTAACATCATAGATATTTTTATGCTTAAAAATGTCAAATTTCATGCCAAAAAAAGAGCATTTGTGGGAAGTTTAATTCATTACTTTATTTTGAAGAAAAAGTTATCGTATACTTCGGGAAGCTTATGGTGAACATGCTCCAATTCAAGATACTTGTGAATGCTGGTTTTAAATGCTTTAAAAGTGATGATTTCAATGTGAAAGACAAAGAATGTCCAGGTCAACTGAAAAAGTTTGAAGACCAACAATTACAAGCATTATTGGATGAAGATGCCCATCAAACTCAAAAACAACTTGCAGAAAGAGCTGCCCCCTGGTGGTCAGTGTGCTCTCACAGCGGAAGTGTCACTCAGCTGACTGACGGGCACCAGAAGCCAGGCTCATGGCTCAGCAAACAATTTCTGATCATTTACAAGCAATGGGCAAGATTTTAAAGGAAAATGGCTGCCACATCAACTGAACGAAAGATAAATGGAAAACCAAAAAGTCATCAGTAAAATGTTGCTTCAACAACATGAAAGATCTTTTTTGCATCAAATTGAGACTGGCGATGAAAAGTGGATTTATTTTGAGAATCCCAAATGCACAAAATCATGGGTTGATCCAGGTCAACCATCAACATCAACTGCAAGGCCAAATCGCTTCAGAAAGAAGACAATGCTCTGCATTTGGTGGGATCAGGAAGGTGTGGTATATTATGAGCTTCTAAAACCAGGTGAAATCTTTAATACTGATCGCTACCGACAACAAATAATCAATTTGAACCACGCTTTGATCATGAAATGACCAGAATGTGCCAGAAGACACGGCAAAGTAATTTTGTTTCATGATGATGCACCATTACACACTTCAAAACCAGTTAAAGACACGTTAAAAGATCTTCCTGGGACGTATTAACCCACCTGCTGTATTCACCAAAGCTTGCTCCTTCAGATTACCACTTGTCCCGATCAATGGCACACGCACTTTCTGAGCAGCACTTCAAAACGTACAAAGAAGTGGAAAATTGGGTCTCTGAATGGTTTGCCTCAAAACAAGAAAAGTTCTATTGGGACTGTATCCACAAATTACCTGAAAGATGGGAAAAATGTGTAGCTAGCGATGGACGTTACTTTGAATAAAGCACTTTTTGATGTTTCTCTTGAAATTATCGTGTTTTCCTTGATTACAAAATCTGCCATTATTAACCAGTACACCTAGTATTTATTGATTACTTTATATATGAGCCAGACACTGTTCTGGGCATAAGATATACTTCAATAGATAAGCAGGCATAGTTCCCTTCTCATGGAGTTTACAGTGTACTCAGAAAGAGAGACATGAAAAAACTTATTTCTAAAATTATTATTTAATCTATATATATAAAAGCCTAAGCGACCGAATGACCAAAAGACCGGTCAACCAGTCGCTATGATGTGGATTGACCACCAGGGGGCAGACACTCAATGCAGGACCTGCCCCCTGGGTGTCAGTGTGCTCTCACAGTGGGAGTGCTGCTCAGCTGACTGATGGGCGCCAGACACCAGGCTCACGGCTGGCAAGTGCAGCTGCAGTGGCGCGAACCTCTGGGGCCAGGATGAGCAGGAGCGCCACAGTGCCCTGTCAGGTTCCTCCCTGGCTGCCTGCCACTTCGGGAACTACTATAGTCCAACTTCCTCCAAGAGGTTCTGGATTGCAAGAGGGCACAGGTCAGGCTGAGGGACCCCACCAGTGCACGAATCCATGCACCAAGACTCTAGTTACAATTATAAGGGCCATGAAAAGAAATGGAGTAGCCGTGAGAGTATGTAACAGAGGAACTTTCCTGATGAAGCAGCATTTAGCCCAAAACTTAAAAAATAAATGAAGAGGCCTGCCTGCTGTGGCTCAGTGTTGAGCATCAACCCAGGAACCAAAAGGTCACCAGTTCAACCCATGCCCAGTCAGGGCACATGCCAGGTTGCAGGCTTTATCCCTAGTAAGGGATATGCAGGAGGCAGCCGGTCAATGTTTCTCTCCATAGATGTTTCTCTCTATTCCTCTCCCTTCTTCTCTTCCTAAAATCAATAAAAACATATTTTTAATTAAATAAGTAAATGAAGAGGAGAAGATGGTTCTAAAGCAAAGCATCAGACATAGCATGCCTGGAGGCCTTAAAATAAACACAATGTTATTTAGAATTAAAAAAAAAAAAACTCTGGTGGCTGAACCCTAGGCATGGGAGAAAGTGCCTCAAAGTGAGGCCATCAGAAGGTGAGCAGGGGCTAGAGTCTGCAGAGCTGTGTAGAACATAGCAAAGATTTTCATCTTTATCAAAAATACCCTGAAGTGTTTTAAGCAAAGCAATGAATGATCAGATTTCTATTTAAAAATTCTGGCTGCTGTGCAGAGAATGAATTGGAGGGAGGCAAAGATTGAATATGTAAAACATTATGCCATTATCAGTGATTAGCATCCTAGTCTCTCAAATTGTTTCCAAGTACTGTTGATGCCAGAGTGGTGACAATTAGAACCCTCATACTGAGATCCATCACATATACACATATATTCACTGAACTGTCCTTTTCTCTACACATCTCTCCTGTACTTTTTCTCATGTATTTTTCTTATAATAAAGTCTCTACCAGAAATGTCAGTTCCATCTCCAGTATCCCTGTTTTAATGAGGGAGGTTTATTTACCCAAAGACCTTGCCTAGTTAAGCCTCATCTCACTCTTACATCTCATGCCCTATGCCCATGGACTGGAGTCCTCCCCCTGAACTCCAGTCTAGGGGATGGGGCTTTGTTATATACCAACAGTTATATGCCATCACCTGACAATGCCTTCTCTAGTGCTTCCAATTACCCCACTGCAAGACACAGCTTAACTCTACATCTCGCCATTCTTACTAACACCCTCATAATTCAAGCTACTATGATTTCTCACCTCAATTATTTGAATGTTCTACTGACATATCTTTCATTATCAAATCTTGCTTCCCTCCAATGCTTTGGATCAGCAAGAAATATCTTTTTAAAGCAAGAATTTTGCTGTGTATTTTCCTACCTAAAGCCCTTCAATAGTTTCCCATTTCTTATAGACAAACTGCAAACTCCTCCTCTGTCATTCAAGGCCCCATTTGCCTTTTCAGTCTTGCCTCACACCCCCTCTCCTTTGTATTTTATGCACTAGTCACCCAAGCTATTTAATAGTTTTATTAGGGACTGGACTAGCTGGGATGCTCACCTCACTGGAGCACATTAAGAATATTGGGTTTGCTAACTTGAGTCTCCAACTCCTTGTTTAACTAGCAAAATTTATACTTGTGTTGCTCCTGGGGAAAGAGTCAGCACCCACAGAGCAAAATAAAAAGAGTGCCCTGGTCCAGTAGCTCAGTTGGTTAAAGCATCGTCCAAATACACCAAGTTTGTGGGTTCAATCCCTAGTCAAGAATCAACCAATGAATGTATAAATAAGTGAAACAACCAATCAATCTTTCTCTCTCCCTTTCTCTCTGTCTCTCTGAAAATCAATAAATAAATTTTTAAAAAAGAAAAGAAAAATAGTCTCCTTGTCCTCAAGACATACTGAAAGTGGGCAGCAAGTTGAATGTACAAAACCAAGTAATATGTGGCAGAGAGCTAATTTTTAGGAATTAATAGTTTATTTTATTCTCTAAATTTTATATTTTTAATATAGCTCCCAAGAAGTTCTCTGGTTCAAAACACACACAAACTGAAGAAAGAGAAGAAAATAGGGAACATTTCACTGAATAATTCTACAATATCAATTCTGCCTTGACCCAGTTTAAGTGAATTATAAGTGAATGTGTTTTGCATATAATTTTTTGTAATAAAAAAATCAAATTTTTCTTGGTACCAAAAAATAAATACTAAACAAATAGTTTTTCAAATGTCCATTTTAAGGGGTGACAAAGTGTTATCCCTGGTTTTCATCATGCTCCTGCAAGGTCATCTGCTTTTTCATATAGTATTTCCTTTCCCTGAAACAAGGTTCGTTCCCCCATGCTATTGCCTACTCAGCTTAAACAACACTTCTTTACGGGGGTCTTCCCTGGATCATAATCTAAAGCAAAGTCCTTTATGCTCTTCTATCTTTCAACCCTTCTCTTAGCATTTTATTATGTATCCATTCTATTTTGTGTATCTGTTCTTCTAGGTCTTAAGCTTCTGAAATGGGACATCCTGTCTTAGTTTTGTTAACTTAAATATCCCAAGTGCCTGGACCACTGCCTAGAACATAAAAGAGTCTCAATAAATATTGAATAAATAAATGAATGCATGAATGAATAAATACGTGTGTAAAAGACTACTCCACATTAGAACTCCCTGGTTCCTTGCTGAACTGTCATTTATCACCATGGCCTCCAGTTACCATGTTCTGCTTGAAGCTGTGCCCATAAACTGAGTCATTGACAAGTCTAGAATTACCTACAACTTCTGCCACACATATCCAGGCACATGACAGTTTTAAACAATGGGCATAGGAAAAGTAAATGCTCAGATACTAAACACCATGAGTTTTCTCCTTCATAATTTTGTTTATAACTGAACCTCCTCATACTCCTCCCCTGTTTTCATAGGGAAGTCTCCAGACATTGGCCAATAGTTAAATTAATGAAGCCTCAGCTCTGCACACCCCAGCGGGCTATAGCTTCGGTGGTTCCGGTGAATTCAAAGCTACAGAGAATGTCAGGCCAAGGTAGCTGCCTGGGAAATTATTGATGGACTATGAACAAGCCAAGTTTCTCCCTGGCTGACTCAGTCACTCACTGCAGAGTTGCAACACATACTTACTATATGCCAAGACACTGGATTATCTTTTACAAACATTATTTAATTTTAAAAATATGAAAATCTTACAAAGTCATTGCAACTATATTCTACCCATTCTACATATGAGAAAATTGAAGCCTAGGGAAGTTAAATAAATTGTCTACGTTCATCCATATAGAAAATAGCACAGCCAGAATTGCTACTGATTAAATCTAACTGATTCCAGTATACAGACATATAGCTTATGTTCTTCTGCTCCCACCCTCTTAGCCAACTTTTAGAAGAAATGCAAGCTAGTTTCAAGTACCAAAACAAGTTAACAAGAAAAATAGTTAATCTTTCTGTTTATGATGTTATCATTCTTCATCTTGGGTTATTTTCAACCAGCTGTTGCATGCTCTACTTTTGTTGTAAATAATGTTTCTTTAAACAGAAAAGATGTCTCATTGTTTACATTTAAATTAATTCAAAATGATTAGGAAGCATTCAGGAAAAAAATCTAAGCAAAAAACTTTGCATGCTTTTTATAAAGTATATGAAATAGAATCACTTTAAGGGTCTTGCTACTATTTTAGAAAGAAATACACACAAAAATCTGCCCAAATTATTATCATTCATAGTAGTTTTATTAATGAATTTTTAATGCTATGGTTAAGCACAAATAGTGCATGAATTATGAAAGATTCCATGAGGAAAGAGGTCAGCATATTGGTTAAAGGAGAAAATAAATTTAGAAGATGCTGGAAATAATACTGACTAGCAGAAAGAAAAAATACTGATGGTGGAGAGGGGAGAAAAAGGATAGTAACTGCCCCCCAAGAATTAATTAGAATTACTCTGCTTGCTTGAGAACTTGGAGAAGATGTGAGGGTGTGTGTGTTTATGAACTATTAAGAGTGAAACCCATTCTGTATTGGCATTACAACCTGAGCCGTGAGAAACAAAGCCAGTGAAGGTGACATTGATAAAGCCAACATTTATTGAGTATTTAGTATATGCCAGGATCTGTGCTAGACTCTTTACATGGCTCTTTACAGATTTAAAAGAAAAGAGTTTAAAATAAATGGAAACAAGTTTGAGGATCAATATACCTTAGAGAGGAAAGAAAACAATTGTTAAAATCATTTAGATCTTTGCAACCAATAAATAAACTTGTGTAGAATTATTATATTTCCAACACTTCACAAAGGATCATAAGAAGTTAAAAAAAAAAAGTGTACTATGACATCAGAGGGCCATGTAATCTGTGAAGGAGTTAACTCTGACAAGTGAACATAAAATATAGTAATAGTTCAGAACGCGAATGAATTTATATGGCTCCTAGGGTCAAATGAGGCAGCCAGGACTTGATTTATACCTTAAGAATAGATAGTACAGAAATTAGGTGAATGGTGGCAAAGGAGAGAGACCTCTCTAGACTAAAGGTATCACATGAGCAAAACAACACAGATGAAGTTCAATGTTACTTAGTAAAGGCCATAAGATTTACCTGATTGGAATTAAGAGCAGGTTCTGAGGGGAAATTGGAAGGCATTAGACCTATAAATTGGAATGAAATTACAGAAAGCTTTAAAACATTTTAATTAATTAAAATATAAGGTACTTGAACTCCAGTTAATATTTACAGTCACTCTGTCACTCCACTTATCTCACCAAAACCCAAGTATGTAACTGCCCACCCAGACGCTGACTTAGTAACTTTCTATCTACTTTACTACCAGTTCCCAATAGCTTCAGGTCCAATAGCTGTTGACCAACCCCACCTAGGATTGAGACAGGTACAGGGCAGTTCCATATCCCTTATGTGGACATAAAGAAGCGTTGCCCTAAAAGAAGTTTCTTTTCCTAACAACAGCATTCCTCTGTAGGAATACCTGCCCCTCCGTGCCTTCATCCTAGAGAAAGGCATGGGCTCTGCCATGTAGAGAGCCCAGATGCCTTAACTTGAACCTTGAGTTTCATTGGCCTAGGTCTAGGATATAAGATATAACCTGGTATGTACAGTTCACCTATAAACCCATCCCATGGCGGTCATGATCTTCTCAGAATATCTTTAAATAGAATGTTCTCTACAGGCAAAGCATTTTTTTTTTTGGGGGGGGGAGGGGAAGGTGAGTAAAGGGCATGTTTTCCAAAGACAGAATAATGTGAACATAAAAGCTGAACTCCAGTGTGACTCAGTACCCTTCCTGCCACTACAGCAAGCCGCCTCTGTCCAGTGTGCTGAGTTTCATGTCAACGGTGGTAATTAGGTGAGAAAAGGTGCTCCTTGTAGCCACTGTGGGCTGTCATGGTAAAAGATACTGGAAACTTGAGTACTGTTCAATGGTGAATTTGTCCCTCTAAGTAGAACAATGTGTAATAGTGATAAAGAAAATGAAGCAAACACCTGACATTAAATCTCTTTTATGGTATTTTCATAGAAATTGGAGGACACTACAACCCTGACCTCAGGAAGACACACAAAAATAAAAATAATGTCCTTAGTGACAGGGACCTTTTAGAGCTGGCTGAGATGTTCAGGATCATTATAATAACAATTCCCTTTCCAGGTGAAGAAACTGAGACCTAGAAAAGTTCAGAGATTTGACACACGCTCATCTAGCTTTTTGAGGCAGAGCACAACTATTTGGACAACGTCCAAAACATCTTACTTTTTCCAGTGATGCCCTGCTAATAACGACAAAGATTTGCAGTCTGCAAAACAATAGGACATATATGCTTGATTTTTCCTGCAACTCTGTGAGGGTAGTATTATTATCCCCTTTATCCCCTTTTCACAGATTCAAAATGCAAGGCTCAGAAAAAAATCAACTGACATCTCCAAAGAGCTCATGGAAAAGGTAGGACTCACACCTGCATCTTCTGCCCAAGAGGCTGAGTCAGTTCCCAGTCCCATGCTGCCTTTGTTTCAGCTAAAATGCCATAAAAACACCTTTTCAGTTTCCCCATTGCACCTTTACAGAAGAATGTATCTGTTTAAAGGAGGCACTTGTTCATCAACCACTTCATTCAGCACATAGGTACTGAGTACTTACTGCATACCAGGCAATTGCATAGGTCATAAAGATAGAGCAGTAAGAAAAATAGGCAAAGTTACTGCCCTCATGGAGATAGACAATAAATGAAGAAAACATAACATGTACACGTGGGTGAAAAATAAAGTGTAAAAGAAAATATAAAGTAAGGTAGGAGTACAGAGGGTATTAGAGATAGCACTTACTGGTACTGGTCACCCAGTGGCTCTGTCCAAGCCTGAGCAAATCAGCATGCACAGATCTGATCTGCAATGACCTGCAAGCAATAGTAACAAGCCCAAGTTCCCGGATCATTAGGGGTCTACAAACTATATTCAGATTTTCCAATAAATAAATAAACAAACAAACCATCAAAGAATAAGTTGAGTATTTACTAAGAGAAAACTATGAAAACTTTTTAAAAATATATTTTATTGATTTTTTACAGAGAGGAAGAGAGAGGGATAGAGAGTCAGAAACATCGATGAGAGAGAAACATCGATCAGCTGCCTCTTGCACACCCACTACTGGGGATGTGCCCGCAACCAAGGTACATGCCCTTGACCGGAATCGAACCTGGGACCCTTGAGTCTGCAGGCCGACGCTCTATCCACTGAGCCAAACTGGTTTCGGCAAAACTTTTTTTTTTTTTAACTTGCAGGTTACATCAACTCTGTGGAATCACAGACTAGATTTAATCATAAATCCTAATTGATAGATACACATGTCATAAACATGAGGACCCCAGTCACTACTTAATAAATGACATTTTTCTGGTTTTAAAAAAAAAAAAAAGAATCCTTCCAAAAATTAAGGATTTTGCTCGTACAAAGTAGTCTTTGGCCCCTATAAGGTTGGAATTCACCAAGCATCTTAAGACAAAGGGGACCTCTGCTCTGGTCCCTCTTTGAGGTAAGCTTTGCCCTTTCAGCCTCAGGGCCCACTACTCTGAAAAAGAACTAGGCGTGCCCTTATAACAGCTGGCGAGGCTGGCCCAGGCAAACCTGAGTATTCTGCAAAATGTATATATCCTTTATCACTTTCTAGAGCCTTCCACATTCACATGAGTACTTACTCTTCCCATCCCAATATTTCCTTGGGGGCCAAAGTGCCCTGTGTATGCCTGCTGCCCACAGCCTACAACTGTGGTGCCTTCTTAAGGCTGCTCTCTCCATTCTTAAGACCTTGCTCAGAGAAACAACACTTACTAGGCACCACATGAAGCGCTTTATACATGTTGCATGTTGTTACTTACTCCTCAACACAACGTCATGAAGTAAACTCAGCGAGTTTTATTTTGCAGAAACTGATGTTTATGGAGATTAAATATTATGTTTGTGGTCACACGTGTAGTCTCTTTCTCCTTTCAATGTAACATGCTATGTGACCAGCTAAAGTACCAATTGAATGGTAAGATCTAGATTTTTACATAATATTTTAGTACCTTTAAGTCAGGAATGGTCAGAATGTATTTATAAGCATTGCAAAAAATTACGCTGTTTACAAATTTCTTGCACATTCAGTGCACAGTGATGAGTCAACAAGGTAAAGAAAACATGAGTCCTCACCATCCTCAAAAAGAAATTTAGTTTCCTGTATATATTCTTTAAAGATTTAAAGTTTATAATTTTTTAACTTTGGTTAATATGAAGCATAAAGGAGGTGTCATTTGGGAATTTTTTCTAGGGAATATTGTTATGTTTATCTTTCCCTAAAAATAAAAGTGCAGGCATGTTTTAGGTTATGAAAAAATAAAGTTTGTATTTAAAATACACAATAGGTAAGAGACAATTAGAATCTAGTCAACATGATCTGGCTAGAAAAATGTTTTAATTTCTGGTATTATCTAGAAATCGCCTTAATAGTTTAGTAATACTTCAGCGAATGCAATTTTTAGAACTCATTTAGTCCTTATAACAACTACAAGATGAGAATTATGGCCCTCATTTTACAAGTGAGGTAACCTGGGCTCAGAGAAGTAAAATAAATTCCCAAGTGACAGAGTCATCATTTGGACTTCCATGAGTCTCTCCTCAGGTTTGTGCTCTTAATCACTCCAGCGCGTTTTATGTGCCTCGCTCTTACAACCAAACCCCAGGCCTTACACAGGGTCTGACTCTATACGGCTCCAAGCAGTGCCAGGGGTATTTGAGACCAGACCCAGAGCAGTTTCTTTTCCAGATGAACAATAATACTCTCAGGAGAGATTAATACTTAGACCATCGCTTTGAAAAGCCAAAAACATTTTAAGTGTTAAATGTGTTCTGCCAATCATAGCAATGAAGATGAATCATCGTCTTGATACTGTATTAAAGTTAAATATCCTTTTTTGCATGATTTATTCCAAAATTAATATGCTGATGATTCACAACCTCTTGTAATATCACCTTTGGTTTACTATTTTTCATCACTGTAGTATGATAGAAATTGTCTCTTTTGGTTAAAGAATGTTCTTCTTGAAAAATTACATTTTGGTCTGCATAAGTAACACTCAGTTATTTCTGAGGAATTATTTTCTTCATCAGTTCAAGTCTCCTCTATGTGTTAGCCTGAAACAGGTAACATTAAAGCCAGAATTCCTGGCTTTAAGGAACTTATTTAGCCCCCTCCCTGACCCTGTGATAAATGATCTGGATCTGTTTTACTTATTTAACAAGAGTTGCCTGACTGTTGTTTTAGTCAGGCAAAAAAAATTATAAGCCAAGATTTTCTTAAAATACTGTACAGATTTCTCCTGGGGAGGCTGGCAGTCTTTCATACAGTGTTCATTTTCCGCAGCACAAATTGTCACCACTATAGAGAGACTAAAACAAAAGCCAAATGCTGCATAAGGAGTACTTTTCCTCCTGAAAAAATTTCCAACATTGGGGAGCATACTTTCCTCTGGATGCACACGCATAATTTCCATTATTGTTAATGGGAGCTATACATGCATAACACCCATTACTGCTAATGGGAGCTAAGTGCTCACACTAGGGTAGAATACAGTGAAATCTGTCTTAGAAAATCACCCAAGAGACTAGCAAAAATCAGTTGCCTGGTAGAGAATGGTTTTAAATTAAAAGCAGAACAGAATTGAACTTAAAACCACGGGGGAACTATATAAACTTCAGGGAGCAGTGGGAATTGGCTTCTCTCTTTCTTGCTCTATTCCAGTATCTCATTTTCCTCCTCCATGTTCTTGATGAGAGTCAATGACCTTGTGATCTCCTAAAGAGATGGTCTGGAAATGAATTTCACGCCATCATTGAGTCAAATGGTAGACTTGGGGAAAGAATGCAGCTTCTGGATGATTACATCACAACACATGCAACACAAAGTCATGTGATGTCTCTAATGACAGTTAATGAACCATGATGAAAACAGTAAGGCAATATTGTTATGGCAATTTATATCAATCATTCATTAAATACCAAAAACATCTGTCCTATTATAATGTTATTGTAAAAGTCAATGAAAGATAAACCAGAAAGTGATTTCCATCCACCCAAGTGGTCTCCAATTTTCCTTTGACATTTTAGGGCTTTGAAAACACAGACTATTCTTACAGTATCATACAATCATAGGATCTTTGCTCAGCTGGTGTGGCTCAGTGGTTGAGCATACACCTATGAACCAGGAGGTCACAGTTCGGTTCCCAGTGAGGACACACGCCCAGGTTGTAGGCTCGATCCCCAGTGTGGGACGTGCAGGAGGCAGCCGATCTATGATTCTCATCATTGATGTTTCTATCTCTCTCTCCTTCTCCTGTACTCTCTCTGAAATAAATAAAAACATATTTTTAAAAATAATAAGAGCTGGCCCTAGTTCAGGCTCTTCATTTTGCAGATAAGAAAATTGCATAGAAATCAAGTGTAGTTTTTCTTCCCTCCCCAAGGTCACAGAGTACTAAATGCAGATCTTGGATCCAGAATCTAGAATTGTCCTGACCCAAGATCCAGGACAATACTGTTTTCATCCTAGTTTTAATGTCCAAAAGCCTAAAGGCTCCCAAGGACTTTTATCTTTTGTGCCTTTGCATTGGTCTTTGGGGACCAAATGCACAGATGGGTAGATGAGTTGCAAATTCCAAAAGGGGCAATTCTAGAGCTCTGGGAAGAGAAGAACCAAATGTTTAGTATGTTACTCAAGTGATTGCATGCTCCAGTTATTTCCAAAAATAGTTTCAAATACAAATCTCAACAAGTGCTTTATTTTAAAGAGGCATTAACAAAATAGGCACAGGAAATGGAAAGCTTATTATTTCATGTTTAGAAAAGAAGAATGGAAATACTGTGCTTAGGATGACTTTTCTGTTCAGTCTCCCACTTCCTAGCTATTCTTCCAAACCTGCAGAGCACCAGCACACACATACACACACAAAAAGGCATCCTTGTATAATCCACATCACATATGTGTACATATAATTTTTGTTATGCTTCATACACAGGTGTTCCTAGTTGGTCTACTTTTGCTCCGAATCTCCCAGAAATGGGAAGGAGCAGAAATAACATTGGGACTGCTTGCAAGAGCTGTCAGCGTACAAAAACCTGAATTACTTCTCTCTCGCTCTTTTCCATGAAAGGTATTCCTTGCTGCCTTGGCCGCCAATCCTCTGCCACTTACAGGATTGAATATTAGGACTCAGGGAGATCAGCTTCTCGATGGAAGAATCAGAAATGCCTGAAGTTCCATTCCAACCCAGGTAGTCTACATATCCTGGTTTATAATTTATAAATATAATCCTTTCTATATACTTCTTTGAAATGGATAGCCCTCCTGATTTAAACCTCTAGAGCAGGCACAGTTTGATGAAGGTTCCCTCAGCTAGCCAATGTCAGTCTAGTTCTAAATTTTAAGCAGAAGAATATAGAAGAGAGCAGGAGAAGAAAGAAGAGAAATGGAAAGGTTAGGGAAAGAAAGGAAAGGGGGGAAAGGAGAGGAAGGGAGGGGAGGGGAGGTTAGGGGAGGCAAAGAATGAGAAATGGAGAATGGAGTGAGGAAGAAGAAGGGGCGGGGAGAGAAGAGCAAAAGAGAAGGGGAAGAGAGTAGAAGAAGAAAAGAAGAGCAAAAAATAAGACACCATAATATTTGGGATTGCACAGCATGAAGCTGGTGTGCTGGAGTAAAAATTAAAAAAAAAAAAAAGCAAACATTTTAGAGCCTGAATAGCAGGGTTTTACTTTCAGTTCAACCTTTGTACTATATGTGAATAAACTTGCTCTCTTTCAACTTTTCCATCTGACAGGGAAGGATAAAGTACTGCCTGTGTTATTTCGTGGGGTTCTTGTATGATGAAGTGACCCATGAAAATGCTTTATAAACCAAAAGAGCTATGATTTAGGACTCATATGATTCTGACTGCCTAACAAAGCAGATGGTCAGAGAGAAAAGTCATACTGAAAGGGTCACTTTTGTCCAGGTATCAGAACACATCTTGATGGCCTCTGAATATCAGCCTCACTTTCTTTGGGCACCTTCACCACAACCCAACTTTATCTCTGAGGAAAGCAATCCAGTGGAAACCAATATATACATATATATATATCAGTTCACCATTCTATACCCATGCCATATAATTTGACAGAGTTCATTCAAAAGTCATATAAAAGGCCAAGTCATGGAGAGTCGGAGCAGCAGAGGCTCGCAGAGGGAGTGTATGTGGGCAAGCCAAGGGACAGCTAAACTCCAGGAGAAGGCGGGGGAGTGCTGGGCAGTGTTCCTCTGACCGCGCAGCACCCACAGGGGCTGGGTCCCCTCCTGGAGCTGCGGGCTCGCCGGGCGCCTCGCCATCTTGCAAGGAAAGGAGGATTTTAGTGGAAACCTGACTTTCCGCGACAACTGCAAACACTGAACTGCTGGGAGCACCAGACCACCGGTCCCCTATCAGCGCAAACATTTGGATTCAAAGAAACTCTTCACTGCACCACGGAAAGGTCAGATTTTGTCTGAAATAAGCTGCGGTTTCTGATCCCCGCGGTGGGTGAGGGAGGCGCTGGGTGAGGGAAGCGCGGCAGCCGCAGGACCGGCAGGAGCCGGGAGGTCTGTGCCTAGAAAAATCAGCGGCAGTTGGAACTGCCCTGATCCGTGAATGAGGAGGGGGGTCTTCTGAGCTGCTAACAGAAGTGACCTCTTGAAAGCAACTCATTTTAATCTGACGAGGAGGGTCAGACTAAGAATTTTCAAAGGAGTGCAGGCTCCTTAGTCTGGGGCACAGACCCACGGTCCGCACACCTGGGCTCTTTCCGGCTCTGATTGCTAAGCCCAATACAGAGGCAAACCCAGGTGGAAACCCTGAAAGACTGCAGGGGGAAGGTGTTTTTTCGGAACCTGGGGCCAGAGCTGCGTGTGACCATCAGAGAGGCAGCTCTGAGGCGCACATCTCCACAAACCGGTAGTGAGTGCCATAGAAGGGGAAAAAAAAAAAAAGAAAAAAGAGCTAGAGAGGCCCAGAAGTCAATTCAGAAACACTGCCACCCAGGGGCTGAAACGCTAATTGTCTCTGGTGTAATCAAAAATAAATACGAGAAATTAAGATAGGGCTGGCTTAAAAAGCAGGACTGGCTTCCAACACTGAGGAGCCCTGGAATGAAGCTGAACTGAAATACCGCCCAGACTGGGAAAAAGGCGTACCAAACAGAATAATAGAGGAAGTGAATGACAGCCGCTACTGCACATTTTAGTCTTCCTATTTTTTAATTTTCAATTCTTTTTTCAATTTTTTAAATTTTTTATTCTCATATTTTTTTATTTTCATTTTTTGCATCTTTTACTTAAGAAACTAATATTTTTTTCTTTTTCCTCACTTGATTTTCACCTTTTTAATTATTACATTTTTATTTTCAATCAGCACTATTATTACTATTATTTTACTTTTTTTTTTTTTTTTTTTTAATGTCATTTGATTTTCTCTTTCTTTTATTTTTGGATTAGTGTCCTACATTCGATTGGCATCTTTCCCTTACAATCGCTTTACCCTATCTCAAAGCTAACATTATGCCATCACTCTCCTAACCTTTCCCCTTTTGGTCCCAGTTTATCTTAACCCTTTCTGGCTTTAGATTTTCCCTACTTTTTCAGTTTACTCCCTGCTAAAACTTCACCCTACTTATATATCTAATTCCCAACCCCCTGCTCCAAATCCATACAAACCTCTCTCTACGCTACCTTTAAAAAATTATTTTTCTCTCGGGCCTTTTGTTGTTGATTGCTTGAATGTTGATTAGATTGAATTTTTATGCTTTTTTATGAGATTGTTTAGATTATTCTTTTTGTTGGTTTGGTTGGTTCTTTTGTTTGCTTTGTTTTTGTTTGTTTTTTACTTTTGTTTTCCTTTGCCTCACTTGATATTAGCTGCTGTTGCAGTTTGTATTAATCTCCAGGCTCGTGTTGCTGGAATTTGCTGGGAATAGTGGTTGTTCTAGTGGAGTTTACTCCCCATATATATAGTTTGTTCCCCTTTTCTCTCTTAGTATCATTCTTGTCTCTCTTACTTTTTTTTTCTTTTCTTTTTCTTTTCTGTTATTTCTTTTCTTTCTTTCTGCTCTTTTCCCAAGTTCAGATTCACACTCTTTGTTGTTGTTTTTTTCTTCGTTGTTGTTCTTTCTTTTTACTCTCCCTCTTCCACTCCTATTCCCTAATTTGTCTTTCTCTGGTGGTTACCTTTATTGGAGGTTATTAATATCGTGAATACAATTCTGTTCAGTGCCTTGTCTGTTGTGCCTGGTTGTGTTGTATTTTATACCTTTAAATCAACGCCAGAGAGAGAAATCTATATAACCAGACATCCGGAGAAGAGAGACCATGGGGAGACAAAGAAACAGCCCCCACAGGAAAGAAAAGCAGGCATCACCAGAAAAGGAAGTAAACGATTTAGAGGCAAACAACCTATCAGAGAAAGAATTCAGAGAAATGGTCATAAAGTGGCTGAAAAGGATGGAAGACAAATTCGACAATATGAGTAAGAACCAAGAAGAAATGAAGAAGAACCAAGAAGAAATGAAAAGTGACATCGCTGCTGTAAAGAACTCAATAGAAAGCATCAAGAGTAGACTAGATGAAGCAGAGGACCGCATAAGTGAGCTAGAAGACAAGATGGAAAAAAATACCCAATTACAACAGCTTCTAGAAACAAAAATTAGAAAGATTGAGGAGAGCGTAAGGGAACTTCGGGACAATACAAAACAAAACAACATCAGGATAATAGGGGTGCCAGAAGGAAAGGAAACTGAGCAAGGAATAGAAAACCTGTTTGAAGAAATAATAACAGAAAACTTCCCTGATATAGGGAAGAAAAAACCCACACAAATCCAAGAAGCTCACAGAGTTCCAAGCAAAATGAACCCCAAAAGACCGACGCCAAGGCACATTATAGTTAAGTTGGCAAACACCAACGACAAAGTAAGAATCTTACAAGCGGCCAGAGAGAGACAGACAGTTACATACAAAGGAACCCCCATCAGACTAGCAACTGATTTCTCAACAGAAACTCATCAGGCCAGAAGGGAATGGAATGAAATATACCAAGTCATGCAAAGGAAGGGTCTAAATCCAAGAATACTGTACCCAGCAAGGCTATCAATCAAAATTGAAGGTGAAATCAGGAGCTTCAGAGACAAAAAAGGACTAAGGGAGTTTATCACCACCAAACCAGCAATGAAAGAAATGCTAAAGGGTCTGCTGTAAAAAAAAGAAAGAAATAGGAAGCAAAGAAGGTACACAGGGGTATAGAATAAAAATGGCGTCAAATAAGTACCTATCAATAATAACTTTAAATGTAAATGGATTGAATGCCCCAATCAAAAGACACAGGGTAACAGACTGGATAAGAAAACAAAACCCAGATATCTGCTGTCTACAGGAAACCCACCTCAAAAAAAAGGATGCATACAGACTGAGAGTAAAGGGATGGAAAAAGGTTTTCCAGGCAAATGGAAATGAAAAAAAAGCTGGGGTTGCAATACTTATATCTGACAAATTAGATCTCAAAGTGAAGGACATTACAAGAGATAATGAAGGCCACTTCATAATACTAAAGGGAGAAATCCAACAAGAAGAAATAACTCTGGTAAACATATATGCACCCAATACAGGAGCACCAAGATACATTAAAAAACTCCTGGAAGATATCAAAGGAGAGATTGACAGTAATACAATCATAGTAGGAGACTTCAATACCCCACTATCACCATTGGACAAATCCTCTAAACAAAAAATCAGCAAAGAAACATCAATCCTAAATGACTCACTAGAACAGATGGAATTAATCGACATCTTCAGAACATTTCACCCCAAAGCCACAGAATATACATTCTTCTCAAGTGCACATGGGTCATTTTCAAAGATAGACCATATGTTAGGACATAGGCAAAGTCTCTCCAAATTCAAGAAGATAGAAATCATATCAAGTATCTTCTCAGATCACAGTGGCATAAAACTGGAAATCAACTACAATAAAAACAACCCAAAGAAATCAAACACTTGGAGACTAAACAGCATGTTATTAAACCATGACTGGGTTACCAAAGACATCAAGGAAGAAATAAAAAACATCATGGCAACAAACGACAATGAAAACACAACAATCCAAAATCTATGGGACACAATGAAAGCAGTCCTGAGAGGGAAGTTCATAGCTCTACAAGCCTACTTCAAAAAACAAGAAACAATGGTAATAAATTACCTAACCCAACAACTCAAAGAGTTAGAGAGAGAGCAACAAGATAAGCCCAGTGTAAGCAGAAGGAAAGAAATAATAAAGATCAGAGCGGAGATAAACGACATAGAGACCAAAGAAACAATACAAAAGATCAACAAAACCAAGAGCTGGTTCTTTGAAAGGATAAACAAGATTGATGGACCTCTAGCCAGGCTCACCAAGAAGCAAAGAGAGAGGACCCAAATAAACAAAATCAGAAATGAAAGAGGTGAAATAACAACAGACCCCGACGAAATACAAAGGATTGTTACAAAATACTACGAACAACTCTATTCCAACAAACTGGACAACCTAGAGGGAATCGACATATTCCTAGAAAAATACAACCTTCCAAAACTCAATCAGGAAGATTCTAAACAGCTCAACATGCCAGTAACTATGGAAGAAATTGAAGCAGTCATCAAAAAGCTTCCGGCAAACAAAAGCCCGGGGCCAGATGGCTTCACAGGAGAGTTTTATCAAACTTTCAAGGAAGAACTAAAACCTATCCTCTTCAGACTATTCCAAAAAATTCAAGAGGAAGGAACACTTCCAAGCTCCTTCTATGAAGCCAGCATCACCCTAATACCAAAACCAGATAAAGACAACTCAATGAAAGAGAATTACAGGCCAATATCCCTCATGAACATTGATGCCAAAATCCTCAACAAAATTCTAGCAAATCGGCTCCAGCAGTACATCAGAAAGATCATACACCATGACCAAGTAGGATTTATTCCAGGAATGCAAGGATGGTACAATATCCGCAAATCAATAAACGTGATACATCACATAAACAAATTGAGAGATAAAAATCACATAGTCATATCAATAGATGCGGAAAAAGCATTTGACAAAATCCAACACCCTTTCTTGATAAAAACTCTCAACAAGGTGGGAATAGAAGGCTCATACCTCAACATAATAAAAGCTATTTATGATAAACCCACAGCAAACATCATACTCAATGGGCAAAAACTAAAACCATTTCCCCTAAGAACAGGAACAAGACAGGGATGCCCACTCTCACCACTTCTATTTGACATAGTACTGGAAGTATTAGCTATCGCAATTAGGCAAGAAGAAGAAATAAGAGGCATCCAAATTGGAAAAGAAGAAGTGAAGCTGTCCTTATTTGCAGATGACATGATATTGTACATAAAAAACCCAAAAGATTCCATCAAAAAACTAATAGACTTAATAAATGAATTCGGCAATGTAGCGGGATACAAAATTAACGCCAAGAAATCTATGGCTTTTCTATACACCAATAATGAACTTACAGAAAGAGAGACTAAAAAAGCAATCCCATTTACCATCGCACCAAAAAAATTAAGATACCTAGGAATAAACTTAACTAAGGAGGTAAAAGACCTATACGCAGAAAACTACAGGACACTGAAAAAAGAGATAGAGGAAGACGTAAACAGATGGAAGAACATACCATGTTCCTGGATTGGTAGAATCAACATCATTAAAATGTCCATACTACCCAAAGCAATCTACAGATTCAATGCACTCCCCATCAAAATACCAACAGCATATTTCACAGACCTAGAAAGAACTCTCCAAAAATTCATCTGGAATAAAAAAAGACCCCGACTAGCCTCAGCAATCCTCAGAAAGAAGAATAAAGTAGGTGGGATCTCAATACCAGATTTCAGGCTGTATTACAAAGCCACTGTTCTCAAAACAGCCTGGTACTGGCACAAGAACAGACATATTGATCAATGGAACAGAATAGAGAACCCAGATATCGACCCAAACCACTATGCTCAATTAATATTTGACAAAGGAGGCATGAACATACAATGGAGTCAAGACAGTCTCTTCAATAAATGGTGTTGGGAAAACTGGACAGATACATGCAAAAAAATGAAACTAGATCACCAACTTACACCATACACAAAAATAAACTCAAAATGGATACAGGACTTAAACATAAGACGGGAAACCATAAAAATACTAGAGGAATCCACAGGCAACAAAATCTCAGACATATGCCACAAGAACTTCTTCACTGACACTGCCCCTAGGGCAATGGAAGCTAAAGAGAAAATTAACAAATGGGACTACATCAAAATAAAAAGCTTTTTTACAGCAAAAGAAACCATCAACAAAACAACAAGAAAGCCCACTGCATGGGAAAACATATTTGCAAATGCTATCACTGATAAAGGTTTAATCTCCAACATCTACAGGCAGCTTATGCAACTCAATAAGAGGAAGATAAATGATCCAATAAAAAAATGGGCAACAGACCTAAACAGAATATTTTCAAAAGAAGACAGAAGGAAGGCCAAGAGACACATGAAAACATGTTCAAAGTCACTTATTATCCGAGAGATGCAAATCAAAACAACAATGAGGTACCATCTCACACCTGTCAGAATGGCTATCATCAACAAATCAACAAACAACAAGTGTTGGCGAGGATGCGGAGAAAAAGGAACCCTCGTGCACTGCTGGTGGGAATGCAGACTGGTGCAGCCACTGTGGAGAACAGTATGGAGTTTCCTCAAAAAACTGAAAATGGAACTCCCATTTGACCCAGTAATCCCACTCCTGGGAATATATCCGAAGAAACTAGAAAAACCAATCAGAAAGGATATATGCACCCCTATGTTCATAGCAGCACAATTTACAATAGCTAAGATTTGGAAACAGCCTAGGTGCCCGTCAGCAGATGAGTGGATTGGAAAACTGTGGTACATCTACACAATGGAATACTATGCTGCCATAAAAAAGAAGGAATTCTCATCATTTGCAGCAACCTGGATGGAATTGGAGAACATTATGCTAAGTGAAATAAGCCAGTCAATGAAAGAAAAATACCACATGATCTCACTCATTTAGGGATAGTAAAGAACATTATAAAGTGGTGAACAAAAAGATAGATACAGAGACAGTAAAGCATCAAACAGACTTTCAAAGTACAGGGGGAAAGTTTGGGAAAGGTGGGGGAGTTATGAAATCAAACGAAGGACTTGTATGCATGCATATAAGCATAAACAATGGACGCAAAACTCTGGGGGGGGAGGGCATGTGTGGGTGTGGGGTGGGGGGGGTAATAGTAAGATATGTACACATATAATACCTCAATAAAAATATTTAAAAAAATAAAAAAATAAAAAAAAAATAAAATAAAAGGCCAAGTCAGTTCTGCTGACTCTACAGGAAACAAACTCCAACTCCATAAAGATATAACTCCAAGCAGGGAAATATCAAAAGGGCCATGGCTCAGCCCCGTGATTGAACCTGTTCTGAAAGTGGATAATCTTCACTGACTCCCTTCAGATTTTTGTAGAAAAAGAACGAAGGTCCTAATTAAACCTATGGAATCCTGAAATGAGGTGTTTTTGTTATTTTTGTGGCCTATATCACAAACTAGCTGTCACTGAACTTCTTTTGTGTACATTACATATTTCATTGTTTACATTTTTCCTTCCAACAAACTATAATCATGTTGAGGGCAATAAGTGAGTCTTTTGTTGTTGCTGTTCATCTCCAGGGCTTAGCACAGTACAAGGCATATAATAGAAGCTCAATAAGTATTTATTTTATTTATTTATATATGTATTTATTTGCCTGTCTTCCAATAGATTAAAAAATCATGTAGACATAAGCCAGTTTATGTAGGCACAAGCCAGTACATAGCTTACATATTTAAATGGTTATTTAATTGATTGAATAATTAATTAACTCAATTGAGTATAAACAATTGCCCACAAAGCCAACTAAAAAGAATAATTGATCGTATAACAAGCATGAATTTCTGCCAAATAGTGCTAGAATATCTAGTAATCATGTTCCCAAAACCCATCTTGTTGTAGCTCTTTAAAAAAGACAAAGAAACAGTGGTTGGGTCTTCAGGAACATATTTGGGGATGATAGCTTCTCTAAAGAAATGTTGAGATAATTATTTTGTTTCTAAGAAACATTGTTTATTGCAATCTGTTTAATGGTTTATTTTCTTTGATTTCAAGTCTACCATTTTTTATTAATATAAGCATTGCATAAGTGAGGTGTCTACTATCTATTCATCTACTTTGGAGACATTAAAAATAAATATTTTCTTTGTGTAGGAAGATGGCACAATTGCTTTATTCTTCACTTAATGTTGTATAGTGAAAGGAGTACAAGTTAAAAATTAAAAGACTTGGGTTTGGGTTTCAGCTTTAATATTTATAATCTTGTGACTTGGCAAGTTGCTAATTTTGCTAATCTTGCTGAGCCTCCACTTCCTATCTATAAAAAAAACTTTTTTGCAAGAATCAAATGAGAGAATGTCTGATGTGAATGTTGCCTATACACTTCAAAGCACCATAAAAAGGTTCATTAGTAATAGTTATAACAGTAGATACCACTTGTTTAATGCCTACTGAAAGTTAGGAATTGAGCATTCAATATTTCTAATAAAAATTATACAATTTAGGTGTTATTATCCCCATTAAATAAATGAGGAAAATAAGGCTTAGGGAATTTAATTATTTTATCCTGGATCAAACAATAATAAAAGGGAGGAGCAAGAATTTTAAACCCAACTGTCTCATTCAAATGTTAGAAGAGAAATACTCCACTTGGATTGGAATGAACTATTCACAGTAATTTGCAGACAATTTGATTATATTTGTGCCTCTCCCCTTTTTATTTTCTTTTTCTTTATCAATATGATCTAAAATATCCTTTCCCTTTCTAATTTTGAAGAAGGCCTCTGGTGACTTTCTGCATTACAGTATGTCTTTAAGGTTTACCTTCACTTTTCTTCCACTTGATATACAGGATTTATGTAATGTTGATGTTCATCTGATCTAATTTAGTTTCACAGGGCACTGAGGAAGAAACAAGCAATATCTTAGATGATAAGAGGGTAAGAATGCTAGTATCCATGAAGGAAATTTCCTAAGTATTTTTGGGTAGATATTGTGTGACATAAAATAACAAAAGGCCACAAGAAGAAGATACCTAAATAGTACTTCTAAGGATATTTTTGAGTTGAGAATGAATGTCATATTTACAAGTTTACTTCCTCCAAATCTTTTATTACATGTATTATAATATTTTTTATTAAATGTGTTGGAGTGATGTTGGTTAATAAGATTATATAGGTTTTAAGTGTACATTTCTATGATACATGATCGGTATATTGCATTGTATGCCCACCACCCAAAATCAAATCATCTTTTGTCACAATATTTGACTCCCTTTAGCCTTTACCAAACCCCATCCCCTTCACTCTGGTAGCCACTATACTATTGTCTGTGTTCATGAATTCCCATTTTATAACCCATATATGAGTGAAATCATATGGTTCTTAGCTTTTTCTGACTGAGTTTTTTTCACTTAGCATGATATTCTCAAGTTTTATCCATGATACCACAAATGGCAGTATTTCATCTTTCCTTATGGCTGAGTAGTATTCCATTGTATATATGTACCACATTTCTTTATGCAATCATCTATCAAAGGACATTTTGGTTGTTTCCATGCCTTGGCCACTGTGAATAATGCTGTAATGAACATAGGGGTGCATATATCTTTGCAAATAATGTTTTCAAATTTTTTGGATAGGTACCCAAAAGAGGAATTGCTGGGTCATATGATAACTCTATTTTTAATTTTTTGAGGAACTAACATACTATTTCCAAAGTGGCTGTACCAATTTACATCCCCACCAGCAGTGAATGAGGGTTCCTTTTACTCCACAACCTCTCCAATACATTTTGTTACTTGTCTTATTGATAATAGCTATCCCAACAGGTGTGAGATGGTATCTCATTGTAGTTCTTATTTGTATTTTCCTAATAGCTAGTAAAGTTGAGCCTCTTTTCATATATCTTTTGGCCATTTGTGTGTCTTTTTGGGAGAAATGTCTGTTCATGTCCTCTGCCCATTTTTTAATTGGATTGTTTGCTTGGTATTGAATTATATGAGTTCTTTATATATTTTGGATATTAACCCCTTATCAGAACTTCTCCCATTTGTTTGGCGTTCTTTTTCTTTTGTTGGCAGTTTCTTTGCTGTGCAGGAGCTTTTTAGTTAAATGTAGTCCCGTTCATTTATTTTTGCCTTTACTTTCCTTGCCTATGGAGTCAAATTCATAAAATGTTCTCTATGACCAAGGTCCATAAGTTTAGTACCTATGTTTTCTTCTATGTAATTTGTTCCCAGGTCTTTGATCCATTTTGAATTAATTTTTTTATATGTGGACAAACTATAGTCTAGTTTCTTCTTTCTTTCTTTTTTCCTTTTTCTCTTTCTTTCTCCCTTCCTTCCTTCTTTTCTTCCTTCCTATCTTTTCTTTTTTATTTTTTAATGTGGCTTTCCAATTTTCCCAGCATCATTCATTGAAGAGGTTTTCTTTTCTCCATTGTATGTTTTTGGCTTCTTTGTCAAAAAGTATTTGCCCATATACATGTGGTTTTATTTCTGGGCTCTCGGATCTGTTCCATAAGTCTGTGTGTCTGTTTCTGCCAATACCATCATGCTGTATTGATTATCATTGCTCTATAGTATAATTTGAGGTCAGGTAATGTGATACCCATGGCTTCATTCTTTTTTCTCAGGATTGCTTTGACTATTTGGGGTCTTTTGTGGTTCCATACAAATCAGTTGTTTACTTATGATTTTTTTTTGTTCTATTTCTTTAAAAATGTCATTGGGATTTTGATTAGGATTGCATTAAATCTGTATATTGCTTTGGATAATATGGACATTTTAACTCTGTTGATTCTTCCAATCCATGAACACAGAATATCTCTTTTCATTGTATTGTGTCTTTTTCAATCTCTTTTAATAAAGCTCTGTAGGTCTTTAACATGCTTTGTTAAATTTATTCCTAGGTATTTTATTCTTCTTGTTGCAATTACAAAAGGAATTATTTTTCATTGCTTTTTTTCTGAAATTTCATTGTTAGCATAGAAGAATGCAGTGAATTTTTGTAGATTGATTTTTACCCTGCAACTTTACTGTATTTGTTTATTGTTTATAATACTTTTTTAGTAAAGTTTTTAGGGTTTTCTATATAAAGAATCATATCACCTACAAATAGTGATACTTTTACTTTTTACTTTTCAATGGATGCCTCTAACTTCTTTTCCTGCCTAATTGCTCTGGCTAGGAGTGGTGAGAGTGGACTTACCCTCTTGTTTATGATCTTAGAGAAAAAGCTTTCAGTTTTTCACCATTGATTATATTAGCTTAGGGTTTGTCATACATGGCCTTTATTATGTTGAGGTACTTTCCCTCTATACCCATTTTATTGAGTGTTTTAATCATACATAGATGCTGTATCTTATCAAATACTTTTTCTGCTTCTATTAATAAAATCATGTGATTTTTATCCTTTATTTGGTTAATGTGGTGTCTGACATTTATCAATTTGCATATGTTGACCCATCCTTGTGCTCCTGGAATGAATCCCACTTGATTGTGGTGTGTTATTTTTTAATGTATTGTTGTATTCTATTTGCTAGTATTTTATTTAGGATTTTTGCATCTGTATTCATCAGAGATATTAGTCTGTAGTTTTCTTTTTTTGTGTTATTCTTTCCAGCATTTGGTATCAGGGTTATGTTGGCCTCATGAAATGTGTTAGAAAGTATTGCCTTTTACTCAATTTTTTGAAGAGTTGAGAAGGATAGGTATCAAAACTTCTTTGAATATTTGATATAATTCACTAGTAAAGCCATCTGGTCCTGGGCTTTTTTTCCAGGGAAGGTTTTGATAGTTGTCTCAATTTCCTCATTGTTGGTTGGTCTATTTAGGTTTTCCAATTCTTCATGATTCAGTCTAGGAAGGTTATATATTTCTAGGAAATTATCCATTTCTTCTAAGTTATTGAATTTGGTGTCATTTAGTTTTTCTTAGTATTCTAGTATGATCCTTTGTTCTTCTGTGATGTCTGTGGTCATTTCTCCTCTCTCATTTCTGATTTCATTTATATGGGTCTTTTCTCTTTTTTCTTAGTGAGTCTAGCCAGGAGTTTTTCAATTAAATTAATCTTTTCAAAGAACCAGCTCCTTGTCTTATTAATTTTTATATAGTCTTTTTGTTCTCCATTTCATTCAATTCTGCTCTAATTTTTTTTTTTTCTTTTGCTGACTTTGCGCTTCTTTTGTTCTTCTTTTTCTAGTTCTTTAAGATGTAATGTTAGGTTGTTTACTTATGATTTTTTTTTGTTTGTTTCTTGAGATAGGCCTGTAATGATAAAAACTTCTGTAGATGCTATTTGCTTGAAAAGTCATTTTCCACCCTTTCACTTTGATTCTATCTCTGTCTTTGCAGCTTGGATGTGTCTCCTGAAAACATCATATGGTTATTATTTTTTTTATCTAAACTGCTACTTTGTGCAGTTTTATTGGTGAATTCAGTCCATTTAAATTTTGGATAATCATTGATGTATAAAGATTTCTTATAGCATTGTATCTTTTGTTTTTTGGCAGTTCTGTGCCTTCATTGATTCTTTTCTTTTGTGTTTCTGTCTGTTATTTTTGTTTAGTGGTGTAACTCCTTTCTTCTCTATTTCCTCTTTTTTTAAGTTATTTGTCTCAATTTAGGGTTGGTTTTTTGTGTGGGTGGTTAGCATTAAGTTTACGAAAAAAAGTTTCATATACATAGTAGTCCTTTTTCTTTTAAATACACTTAATCTCCATATTTTTTTACAAATTCAGACTTTTACCTGTCCTTTCATGGTTTTTTTGTTGTTCTTTTTTTGTCACAAATTATCCCTGCTTATGCTGTGAGTTTGTTGGTGGTCTTAATAGTACTTTTGTGACGTTTATTTGTTTGTTTGTTTTTTTTTGTTTGTTTGTTTGTTTCAGGTAGAATAACTCCTTTGACTATTTCCTGCAATGGATGTCTTGTGGTGATAAATTTCCTCAGCTTTTTTAATGTCTGAAAACATTTTTATTTCTTCTTCATATCTAAAGGATAACTTTGGTGGATATATTATTTTTGACTGGTAATTTCTCTTTTATTAGTATAAATATTTGGTTCTACTCTCTTATAGCTTGTAGAGCTTCTGCTGAGAAGTTCAACAACCTAATGGGTTTTCCTTTATAGGTTACTTTCCTCTTTTCCATGGCTACCTTGAGAATTCTTACTTTGTCATTAATTTTTGACAGTTTTAATACAATGTGCCTTGGAGAAGGCCTTTTTGAATTGATGTAATTAGGTGTTCTGTTTGCTTCTTGTATTTGAGGATCTAGTTCTTTCCATAAGTTTGGAAAGTTCTTGCCAAGTATTTATTTTTAATAGGCTCTTTCTCCCTCTCTTCTTCTTCTGGTATGCTTATCATTCTTATATTGCTCTTTCTGATGGAGTCAGATAGTTCTCATAAAGTTCTTTGATTTTTTTTCATTAACAATTTCTTTTTTCCTCTGCATCATTTCTAGATTTCTATCTTTGATGTCACTAATTTTTTCCTCCATCTGGTCAGCTCTATTTTCTATGTTCACTAGTTCATTCTTTATCTCTTTTATTGAATTGTTCATATTCAGAATTTCTATTTGTGTCTTTTTTAAAGTTTCAGTATTTTTGGTATAAAGTACTCATTTTGTTCTCTGATTTTGTTTCAGAGTTCATTGAACTACCTACCTAAGTATCATCTTGTTGAGTTTTTTTCAGAAATGCAATCTTGAATTCTCTGTCATTTAAATCACATATTTCCATGTCTTTAAGTTTATTTTATGGAGATTTTTTTTTCTGAGCTGCCTCATTACCTTAGTTATCCGTGGTATTTGGTGGATTCTTTCTCTGTCTATGCATCCATGTAGGGGTGGCATTTCTCTAGTAAATCTACTAAAGAAATGTCAATGTTAGTCATGAGAAGTCTTTCTATTGCTTTCCAGTAGGGGGCGCTGAATCACAAGTTTGGGTTTTGTGGGTTTTTTAGCTCTCTTGCACTTACCTGGCTTTTCAGGTTTCTGCAGGGTGGTGGAAAATCGCCTGTATTCCCTAGGAATATGGGTGCCTCCCTTGTGATCTGGTTGTTCTGGTTCCAGAGCAACAACTCCACAGAGGAATGTGTTGAGCAATGAGGCTTCCAAATCTGTGAAATCCCAGTGCTGACCCCGTAGTCAGATGCCACTGGCAGTGTAACCTCTATATGTGGGAGTGGGATAAGCTAGGAGAACTCAGCCACTTCCTTTGTTGCTATGCCTTTCCCACAATGGCAACCTTGAACCTCAATGGACCCCACCCAACCCTTCAATTAGGTACAGAGTCTGACCTTCATTTAGGAATAGAAGTGTTTCTGTAGTGCTATTTCTTGAGTTTGCAGATAATGTGCTCTGCATCCCAACTTGATGAGTGAGGGAGGTAAGCTCTGGGAGGTTCGGGGATGGTGGCCAAGTTCTGTGGCTTTGTTTCTCTGTCTGGAATACCAATTGTCAAACAACTGTGGCCACACCTCTCTCCATCCCAGGTCACTGGGCTCAGCTTCAGCTAGTCCTACCCACTTATGCAGGAATGCTCATTGTATCTCTTTGCTCTTCCAGACTGAATCCTCTCCTCTCCAGAATGGTAGCTCAGCTCAGCTTTTCTCCCTTCTCACCTCCTCACTTAGTTTAATCCCACTTACCCACTTCTAGATGTTATAATGTGTGGATCCCTCAGACGTGTTTGTGCACTGAACAAACAATTTACATGTTTGTAAATGGAAGATCATTGTGCAGAATAACCAGCCTGAACCCTTAAAAAATGGTAATGTTATAAAAAAAAGGAAAAGGAAAAATTAAAGACTACTAAGACAAGCAACTAAAACTTAGTATATCATCTTTTATTGGACATCAAATCAAAAACAACAACACATGTTTTGAGATAAATGGTAGAAGTTGAAGATGGATTATATATTAGAAATACTATTAGCAATGTTAAATATTTGAAGTATGGTAATTATTTGTATTTTGGTTCTATTAAGTATAAATTCTTATGCTTAGGAAATATGTACTAAAGTATTTAAGGGTAAACTGTCCTGAGGTTTGCAACTCACTCTTAATTGACAGAATTCAAGATTGCATTTCTGAAAAAAACTCAACAAGATGATACTTAGGTAGGTAGTTCAATGAACTCTGAAACAAAATCAGAGAACAAAATGAGTACTTTACCAAAAAGACTGAAACTTTAAAAAAGACACAAATAGAAATTCTGGATATGAACAATTCAATAAAAGAGATAAAGAATGAACTAGTGAACATAGAAAATAGAGATGACCAGATGGAGGAAAGAATTAGTGACATCAAATATGTATGTATAGATATAGATATAGATATAGATATAGATATAGATATAGATATAGATATAGGTATAGATATAGAGATATAGAGAGATATATAGATATATATAGATATATGTGTGTGTATATATATACATATGTGTATATATGTTTATGCACACACATGCTGGAAGAGAAAAAACATGGCAAACTATTTATGATTGATTATTTAGATAAAGAATAGTCTCACAACTTTTCTAAAGGATTGGTATACCTCAAATTAAAAATTTTAGGAGGAACCTGATTAGGCCAATAACAACTGATGAAATAGAAGCAGAAATCAAAAACCTCCCACCAAACAAAAGCCCAGGTCTGGATGGCTTCACAGGGGAGTTTTACCAAACATCCAAAGAACTAACACCTATACTCCTCAAACTATTTCAGAAAATCAAAGAGGAAGAAACACTTCCAAACTCTTTTTATGAGGCCAGCATTATCCTAATTCCACAACCAGATAAAGACACTACAAAGAAAGAGAATTACAGGCCAATATCCATGATGAATATAGGTGCTAAAATCCTCAACAAAATATAAATTGCATCCAGCAATACATTAAAAAGATCATACACCAAGATCAAGTGAGATTTATTCCAAAGATGCAAGGCTGATACAATATTCACAAATCAATAAACATGATACATCACACAAACAAATTGAAAGACAAAAATCATATGATCATATCAATAGATGCAGAGAAAGCATTTGACAAAATCCAACACCCATTTTCTCAGCAAAGTGGGAATAGAGGGGGCATATCTCAACATGATAAAGGCCATATATGACTAACCTACAGCCAACATCATATGACTAAAAACTAAAACCATCTCCCCTAAGAACAGGAACAAAACAGAGATTCCCACTTTCACCACTTCTGTTCAACATAATACTGGAAGTGCTAGCCATAGTGATCAGACAAGAAGAAATAAAAGGCATCCAAATTGGAAAATAAGAAGTAAAACTGTCATTATTAGCAGATGACATGATATTGTACATAGAAAACCCAAAAGACTCCATCAAAAAACTACTAGACTTAATAAATGAATTTGGCAATGTAGCAGGATACAAAATTAACACCCAGAAATCTATGGATTTTTTATACACCAATAATGAACTCACAGAAAGAGAAACTAAAATATATATATATATATATATATAATTTATCATTGCAACACAAAAATTAAGATACCTAGGAATAAACTTAACTAAGGAAGTAAAAGACCTGTACTCAGAAAACTGCAGTACATTGACAAAAGAATAGAGGAAGACATAAACAAATGGAAGAACATACCATATTCATGGATTGGTGGAATCAACATCATTAAAATGTCCATACTACCCAAAGCAATCTATAGATTCAATATAATCCACATTAAGATACCAATAGCATATTTCACAGACCTAGAACAAGCTCTCCTAAAATTTATATGGAATAAAAAAAGACCCCTGAATAGCCACAGCAATCCTGAGAAAGAAGAACAAAGTTGGAGGGATCACAATACCAGATACCAAGCTGTATTACAAAGCCACTGTTCTCAAAACTGCCTGGTACTTGTACAAGAACAAACATGTAGATCAATGGAACAGAACAGAGAACCCAGAAATCAACCCAAGCCATTATGCTCAATTAATATTTGACAAAGGAGGCAAGAGCATACAATGGAGTCAAGACAGTCTCTTAAATAAATGGTGTTGAGAAAACTGGGCAGATACATGCAAAAAAAAAAAAAAAAAAGAAACTAGACCATCAACTTACACCATACACAAAAATACACTCAAAATCATAAAGGACTTATGATTAAATGGTTTACCATAAAATGGGAAACCATAAAAATCTTGGAAGAATCCATAGGCAGCAAAATATCAGACATATATCATAGTAATATCTTTATTGATACAGCTCCTAGGACAATGGAAACTAAGGAGAATATAAACAAATGGGACTACATCAAAATAAAAAGCTTTCACACAGCAAAAGAAACCATCAACAAAACAACAAGAAAGCCCACTTCATGGGAGAACATATTTGCCAATGTTATCTCCAATAAGGGGTTAATCTCCAAAATTTACAGAGAATTCATACAACTTAACAAAAGGAAGATAAATGAAACAATCAAAAAATGGGCAAAGGACCTAAATAGACACTTTTGGAAAGAGGACATACAGAAAGCCAAGAGACCTATGAAAACATGCTCAAAGTCACTGATCTTCCCAGATATGAAAATTAAAACAACAATGAGGTATCATCTCACATCTGTCAGAATGGCTATCATCAACAAATCAACAAATGACAAGTGCTGGTGAAGATGCAGAGAAAAAGGAACCCTCATGTGCTGCTGGTAAGAATGCAGACTGGTGCAGCCACTGTGGAAAACAGTATGGTGTTTTCTCAAAAAATTAAAAATGGAACTCCTATTTGACCCAGTAATCCCTCTTCTAGAATATATCCCAAGAAATCAGAAACACCAATCAGAAAGGATATATGCACCCCTATTTTCATAGCAGCACAACTTACAACAGCTAAGATTTGGAAACAGGCTAAGTGCCCATCAGCAAATGAGTGGATTAGAAAACTGTGATACATCTACACAATGGAACACTACGCTGCGGTAAAAAAGAATGAACTCTTACCATGTGCAACAGCATGGATGGACCTGAAGAGCATTATGCTAAGTGAAATAAGCCAGTCAGAGAAAGATAAGTATCACATGATCTCACTATTTGTGAAATATAATGAACAACATAAACTGATGAACAAAAATAGAGCCAGAGGAAAAAAATATTTTAGAATATAATAGAAATAATCCTGTTATTTGCATATTTTTTATATTTCCTACAACTTTTGTGATATTATACTATGTTAGTACAGTTTTGGTAATCCTATCTAATAAAAGAGTAATATGCAAATTAACCAGCACTCTGCTACACCCACCAGCCACGCCCACCAGCCAATCAGAGCAAGTATGCAAATTAACCCCAACCAAGATGGCTGCAGCCACAGAGAGCAGGAGGGAGGCTTGGGTTTCCCTGGCAATGGAGGAAGCCAAGCTTTCCACACACCCTTGCTGGCTGAGGCCTCCACTCAAGGGTACAAAGTTTCAATTATAGAAGGTAAATAAATTCCAACACAAATGGCTGCAGCCACTGAGCTGGAAGAGTAGGAGGCTAGGATTGCCCCGGGTGATGGAGGAAGCCAAGCTTCTGCAGCCCTGGCCGGCTCAGGCCTTCACTCCAGGCTACAAAGTTTCAATTGTAGAAGATACATAAATTCCAACAGAAATGGCTGCCGCCATGGAGCGAGCAGGAGGCTTGGCTCCGCTCTAGGCTACAAAGTTTCAATTGTAGAAGATAAATAAATTCCAGATACCAGGGCCTCCACTTGGGTCACTGGGGGGTGTGGCTGGCCTGCAAACCACCACAGGCCCCTCACCCAGGCCGCCCCACACCCCAAGGGAATCCCCACCCTGATCAGGGACACCCTTCAGGGCAAACCTGCCGGCCCCCACCCATGCACCAGGCCTCTATCCTATCTAATAAAAGAATAATATGCAGATTTACCATCACTCCAACACACAAGATGGCTCTCCCCATGTGGTCAAAGATCCTGCCCCCATGTGGACACAAGATGACCACCACAAGATGGCCAGCAGGGGAGGGCAGTTGGGAGGGACCAGGCCTGCAAGGGAGGACACTTGAGAGGGACCAGGCCTGCAAGGGAGGGCAGTTGGGGGCAATCAACCCTGCAGGGGAGGGCAGTTAGGGATGACCAAGCCGGCAGAGGAGGGAAGTTGGGGGCAAACAAGCTGGCAAGGGAGCAGTTAGACATCAATCAGGCTGGCATGGGAGTGGTTAGGGGATGATCAGGTTGGCAGGCAGAAGCGGTTAGGAGCAATCAGGAAGGCAGGCAAGTGAGCAGTTGGGAGCCAGCAGTCCTGGATTGTGAGAGGGATGTCCGACTGCCCGTTTAGACCCGAGGGGTCCCAGATTGGAGAGGGTGCAGGCTGGGCTGAGGGATACCCCTCTAGTATTATTATATTTAAAATCATTTTTCTTGAAATATTAATGTTTATTGCATATAAATGGCTAATTATTTCATATCTACAATCTGGTAATAGATTTATTTTGTATATTACAATAAAAATAAACAAAATCAACCCAAACCCTAAAAAGAAAAAAAAAATTGGGAGGGATAGTTGAAACTGTCTATGTATTGTGAAACTGTCTAGGTACTGACATGGAAGAAAGATCTAAAATAAACAAACATAAACAAATGAATATATATATAGTGAACAACTTCATAAAAATTATATACACACACATTTGTGCACTAAATACAAAATCACAATAGAAATCCTTGGATGCAGTGATGGGTCAAATGGATCATGCTGTAAAGTTAGTTGTCATTATACATAAAGTCAGCTCATGATTTTGCTTTTGATCATCCTATATAATAAAAGGCTAATATGCAAATTACCCCCTCGACCGGGAGTTCAACCAGGGGGCGGGGCTGGCTGGCCATGGCCCCTTCCTCCAGTCCCCTACCAGGGTGGGCTGGCTGGACCCCACCCGTGCACAAATTCATGCACCAGGCTGTAGAGGGCCCCCTGGGAAGACACATGGACATTCCTTAGCTTGCTGTTGATTAAGCCCAAGATATTTGACAGAGTCATGTCAGTTGCACCTCGCCCCAGGAGTGCGCAGGTGTTGTTATTTCCTGGCTTACCTTTGTCTAGGTTCCAGAAGAGGGCTTTGAGATGTGGAACCAGTCTAGCACAGGAAAAGAGGAAATGAAATAGACCTGGGCCCTCCCAAGCTCCTTTAATCTTAAGTTTTTCAGTGAACCCGCCTTGTATATGGGAGTATAAATAAATGTGCTGCGTGGCTCAGGAGTCGTCTGTCTCTCCAGCAGAGGAGGTCAGTGACCCACCCGGGACCCAGCTTGCATCTACTTCTGTGTCTCTTTATTTCTTTATTTCTCAATCCCTGGACGCCTCTATCAAGAACCAGTTTCATCTCTCTCCATGCTGGCCACGGAAAAGGGAGATCCCCGCCGCATCAGGCCCCTGCATATTGACGCCCAACGAGAGGCAAGAGGCAAGAGGCAAGGGATCGCTCCTAGAAGTGTGCGCGCACCACAGACTTAAGGTAAGAAGGAGTGGATTGTTGTAAAAATTAAATCAACCGGGTGTAAAACGTGGGTAATCCTCAAAAATGCTTTAAACTATGCTCTGTTAAGCATAGTCAGATTCTTGATTTCTTTTTTAAGTTTTGTTGATGAAACCTGGGAAAAGGTTAGAAAGCAGTTGTGTGAATACCATTTGCACCTCTTCTGCCTCCTGCAGTGGAAGGGTGCAAGTCTAAAAGGAACTTCTCAGCAACTGCCAATAATTCTTTATCTTAAAAAATCTTTTTCTTTCCTTAAAAAATAAAAATAACAATAAAAATTGAAAAAATAAATAAGATAAAAACAGTAGATGCCAGACCATTACTGAAACTTCCCCTGAAGAAACAAGGAGGTGGGGGAAAGGCCACTTTGAGAGGCCTCATCTTCGCCATCTTTATTTATTTTCCAGCTAATGACTTAAAGCTTTTACAAATTCATAAATGCATCTGGGGTTTCTGTGCACATGTAAAGGGAAAAGGCCAGTTTAAAAACGAGTGTGCATAGTTTTGAGCTGAACTTAACTTTTTGCTGTGTACAGAATAAAAACCCGAGACTGTTTTGGCCTTAAAAATGGTGAAGATGAACCAGAGAAAGAAATACAGGCCAGTTTTCCAAGACATCTAAAGTAACTCTTGAAATTTCCCACCAGAGGCAAGTAAATAGCAGGAAGAAAATAGTCAAGTTTACATATGAATGGCTGAGAGTTTGCTTGACTTCCCCAGCAGGAAAATTGTGACCGTTTTGAAATTTAGAGGCTGGTCCAGGCCTATCGGCTGGAAATTTAAAAAGAACTTGGAAGTTTACTAAATCAAATGATAAATTTAAAAGATCTAAATGTATTGAATTGTTATAATACTGAAATGTTGATCTGAGTATGCATTGCATGAAACCTAGAGGACAGAATTGAAGCTCTTAATTGATTATGTCTGTATTTATTCTTAGAAATATAAAGTGTTATTGTGTTATTAATCTAGGACATGCTAAAAATATTTGACTGGCCAGCTCTAAAAGTTTAAATTTGATATATTAAGATAATTATAAAAAAGTATTATAATCTTTAAATCATATACGGATATATATATATATTTGATGGTTTTTTTACCATGTTAAAATTTCAAGGTCTTAACAGAGATGATTCTTGGAAAGCTCCAAGGGCCCGGAGTAATACAAGAAATTTATCCTCTCTTCTTAAAGGAAATCTTTTAAAAAGAGATCTAATATACTTGAAATTGCATGGAAAGCCTTATCAAATAAAAATTAATAAATATACTTTAAATGTTATGAAGGTTTTGGCCCCAAAAATGGCAAAACAGAGTAACTAAATAATTGACAGCCAGTTTGAAATTGGATTGCCATGGCCTAGAGCAAAGGATATCCTTACATGATATTTTTCTACAATGTCATTATAATTTTTGATATTTTACAACAGCATATACCAAACAAACTTACAAACTAATTCTTTGAATGTTTGACAGCAATTTTAAAGCACATGAAAGGATTTAATTCCACTGTGTGGAAGGCCCCCTTGGGAAGGCAATTGAGCATTCTATATTGGTCCTTTTTGCCAAGAGGGACCCTCCCACAGCTGTTGCCTGAGTTTTCAGTTCATGCTGAGGTTGAAGCCTCGTGATGGCTGGTACCACGGATCTGTCTCTCGCACAATGGCATGAGCTGGGCCCTCCCTGGAGAAGAAACCTGGGTTCCCCAAGATATGTGATCAATGCCAGGGCCCCGCCAGCAGGCGAGGGGATCCCAAGGCAGGTGCTGGGCATGGAGGCCATAGGGGCATAGGCTATCAAGGAGACGGAACTGAACCTCACATCACCCTGCTTGGCCCCGGAGGATGGCTGGTTAGTCAAAGACGGGTAAGATTCCTCAAGGGAGGAACAACCTAAGACAGGCACAGTCGCAAGGGGCCATCAGGAGAGAAAAAGGGGGTCAACAGAGGTGGGGCACAGAACCTCACCCCCCCAACATTGCAGGGGCTTGAACACTCGCCCCTTCTGAGGGAGGTCTCCTGCCCCATGGCTGCTTCGCGCTTCCCATGCCCAGCTCAGATCGGGACCCAGGTAACATACAGAGACTTGGCCCAGCTCAAATCGGAAAGAGACCCATACAACAGAAAGAGACATGGCCCAGCTTGGATTGGGACCCAGGCAACAGAGAGTTGGCTGATGGCAGCTGCCCTATGTCTAAATCCAGCCTAAATCTAGGAATGCTCAGGGCTTTTCTCAAGGATGCAAATAAACCTTTCCATTTAACATTTACAGGATAAACTAACATTGTTGTTAAGAGTATTAAAATTTTAACAGTAAAATAGTCAAATTTTCAGATTAATTTAAATTGGCTAAATGGAATAATTGAATATTCAAGAAAATTTAATTGTACAAAAGGCTGTTCCTAAAGTATTAACTAAAATTTCTATTGGTAGTTCATTTCATGGTAAAATTACTTAACATGTAATGAACCTAAAGGCAGTCATATTTTTGTGCAGATGAAACTTAAAGTGATCAAGACTACATTATAAAAATTTTGCAAAATCCTCCTAATAATTAAATCAAAAACAAAGGGGTGATAGTGGAAAAATATTATGTAAGGAAAAATATCCAGAAAAATTTTTACTTTGAAAACTAATTTTCATTTATAATACTAAGAGCAGGACACCTATGAAAAAACACACTTGGTATCAGAATAAGCCAAAGGAAAATCATTTTGGGCAAAAAATGAAAAGGATCCCAAGTCAAATTTATAGAAAGGATTGCTTTACTAACTTTTGGTCGAGAATATGTTTGTATATTTTCAGAAAACAACTCCAAGACCATGTGGATTCCTGCAGGAGAGGAATTGACAGGAATGCTCCAGCCATGAAGACAAGAGGAGAAACAGTCCAGAGATGGAAGATGCTGATGACACCTTGCCATGCTAGCAGTCAACAGCTGTGCGTCACTGCAGGATGCCCAGGACCAAACCAGAGACGGTCGGGCCTGCATCACCACCGTTTGTCCACCATCCAGATATCACTGCTGAGATGTACACATGAGGAACTGCTGGACATTGAAATTGGGACTCAAACATTTTTCATTCTTATATGTTTATTTCTGGTCTGTAAATGCAAGATTTTTTAAAAAATTAAAAATGGGGGAGATGTAGAGGGCCCCCTGGGAAGACACATGGACATTCTTTAGCTTGCTGTTGATTAAGCCCAAGATATTTGACAGAGTCATGTCAGTTGCACCTCGCCCCAGGAGTGCGCAGGTGTTGTTATTTCCTGGCTTACCTTTGTCTAGGTTCCAGAAGAGGGCTTTGAGATGTGGAACCAGTCTAGCACAGGAAAAGAGGAAATGAAATAGACCTGGGCCCTCCCAAGCTCCTTTAATCTTAAGTTTTTCAGTGAACCCGCCTTGTATATGGGAGTATAAATAAATGTGCTGCGTGGCTCAGGAGTCTGTCTGTCTCTCCAGCAGAGGATGGCAGTGACCCACCCGGGACCCAGCTTGCATCTACTTCTGTGTCTCTTTATTTCTTTATTTCTCAATCCCTGGACGCCTCTATCAAGAACCAGTTTCATCTCTCTCCGTGCTGGCCACGGAAAAGGGAGATCCCCGCCGCATCAGGCCCCTGCACCAGGCCTCTAGTAATTTTTAATGGTTCTAAACTGATTAGTCATATGGAACTGGATCACAACAGGTTTCAGGTTAGGTTCTTCAGGAAGCAGATGCTGAGACAGGATATATAATTATATAGCAGAATGTTTAGTAGGCTGCACCATCAGACTGACATCCACAGAACAGAGAAAAAGAATATGCAGAATATGTATTAGGCTGTGCCATCAGATTAATACCCATAAACAGAGAAAAAGGAAGCAGCCTGATGATAGCTTCAGCCAACCCCATGGGCACTCTGGAGCTAAACTGGCCCATAAGAGCTGTCAATTGCTGTGTCAAAATAGCAATCTCTTAACCCCCCTACCTTGATCAATCTGGGGATATTGGCGGTGTTGTGAAAGTTGTAACCTTGGGCAAGGAGCTCTCTAAATTGCAAGAGCTGACCATTGAAATCTGTCTGCAAACAGCACTCCCAATAGCTCGGCAATAAGTTCTTTCTTGAAGGAGAAACAGATGATGCATCTCATTTCCATCACACAATTTATATCCTTTTATTTCAGCAGTTATAAATTAAAATTTGGGGATTCTAATTGCAACTGCTCCATACTCTTCATTCATAGCCCTGTCACTGCATATGAGTTGTACATTTGTTCTTAAACTCTAATGATCTCTTTTAGTCTTTTTTAGGGCCTGCTATGGACTGAATTGTGCCCCCTACCCCCCATTCCATATGTTGAGACCCTAACCTTCCATGTGACTGTATTTGGAGATAGTGTCTTAAGGAGATAATTAAGGTTAAATGAAGTCATAAGTGTGGAGCCTTAATCTTACAGAACTGGTGGCCTTATAAGAAGAGATAAATCTCCCTCTCTCTGGGCACTCTCAAAAAAAGGCCATGTGAGCACAAAAGTGGCAGTCTGCAAGCCAGGAAAAAAGCTGTCACCAGAAACCAAACCCTACTGGAACCTTGATCTTGAACTTTCCAGCCTTTAACACTGGGAAAATAAATGTTTGTGTTTAAGGCACATAGTCTGTGGGTTTGTTTGTTTATAGCAGCCCAATCACACTAATACAGGACCAAAATTGAAGGTCAGATCCAAAACCTGCCAAATAATTAGTCCATGTAATTTATAGTTCATAGACTGACATGATTGCATTAATGGAATAATTGAATTCTAATCATAAGAATCTGTGCTATCGAGAAGACATAGCATATTCAGCTTCCTTTCTTTCTCTGTGTCCTAAGTACTCTCATGATTGTTCTGTCTGTACTTTTATATTTAATTATCATTGTTTAATTTTACATTTTTTGTGTTTAAATAAATAATTGAAATACATGATGGAAAAAAGTTTCTGCCTTAGAATTAGGCTTAATTTGTTACATTGCTTGTTTTTATAATCCTGGTATTATTATGAAGACAATAAGTTCCCTAGGGTTTTGTGAGACAGACGGGTCCATTTTTCTTTACCTTACCCTGGGATTCTAAAAAACCAGAGTATCCAAGAAAGGGAAGCAGTAACAGTAATATTTCCCTCTTGACCAGGCTGCTTTGATTTATTTTTTCAGGAGGAAAATGATGTCCTTGAAAAAAATCTATCCAATCCCATTTTTGCACTTTTCTTTTTTTAATCACAATTGAAAAGGAGCTAAAGTGTGAACATGAGCAAGGCATGTCTTTTTATGTTCTGTTCAGTGAGTACCAACTATCCTTTATGGGATCAAATCCATGGTCTGGGGTTTATTTTCATTTGCCCTTGAGGAGAAGAGCTAGCCTGAACAAGAGAATAAATTGGGAGATGTCATTAATTGAAGAGAATAAAGCAAAAGCATGTCCAAATGTAAGCTAATATAATACATCCCTAAGCAGAAATCAGAATATGTGCTTTTTCAGATGTAACATTTTAATTGCCTACCTGATAGAAGGTTACATTTGTACACCAAACCTCATTAGTGCTCAATTGTCAAATACCCTCCCTGAAACATGACTAAAACTAGCAGTAAGTGGGTGCAACCCAGAATTATGAAAGACCTAAAAAGTGATCTTTAACAATAATATTTGTAACAAAGATTTCCAACTGGTCCATTAGATCAACCACCCTTTTACTATTTTATCCAAGAGGGTTGTGTGTGTGTGTGTGTGTGTGTGTGTGTGTGTGTGTGTGTGCACGGGCATTTTATATTTTTATTGATTTCAGAGAGGAAGGGAGAGGAAAAGAGAGATAGAAACATCAATGATGAAAAACTCATTGATTAGCTGCCTCTTGCACATCCCAAATGGGGAACAAGCCTGTAACCCAGGCATGTGCCCAGACCAGGAATCCAACCTTGACCTCCTGGTTCATAGGTTGGTGTTCAACCATTGAGCCATGCTGGCCAGGCTCATCCAAGAGTTTTAAGTTTTAAGCTGGCTATTTGAAAATTCCTTTTCATATAACAGTCCATTTCAAATGTCCTCCTTGAAATTATCTGTGATAGGTAATTCCTAATAAAATACCACTATTGAAGGAAGAAGCCTTACCACCTGGCATGAAAACAAATTACTACATCTTAGCATCATGTTTGAAAAATTTTCTGGAATAAAATGGTTACAAAACCAAGAGATTATCTTCCCTACCCACCCACCTCCCCTCTAAAAAAAACTCTGTAGAGGATCATCTCATTTATAACAAAGACAGATGTATGAAAATGAATGTCCTAGACTCAATCAATGTTTGTCGAATGTCCTAGAGGCTCAATCAATGTTTGTTGACATAACGGATGCCAGTAGCATAGTGACATGTGCTATGGTATTTCTCTGTCCTGAGTATAGAAAGATATAGATGGTTGGAACCATTGGTAGTCACCTTGAAGAAATAAAGAGAAAATGTGGGCAACTCATTCACCAAAGCAAGGAAGAGAATCAAGAAATATAATCACGACACACTTTAAATTCATGTTCATTTAAAAATAATTTTTATTTTTGGGATTTGCATGGGCTTCTGATACTCTAGGACCTATAAAAATTAGCCAGGATCTCATTGGCTAATATGGGAAAGCACAGAAAAACAAACAATTGCAATGCAGTGTGATAAGAACTAAAATGGTGAAAATACAAGATGCAATGGAAAAACACAAGAAGGATATCTCACTCTATCTTGAAGAGAGCGTCAAGTTTGAAGATCATAGAGGAGGTACTAAGTTGAAACCTAAAATAAAAAACAGGTTTAAAACAAAAAAAAAAAGGTAAAAGCTACCACAAGTGCCATGACCATAAGACCAGGTTTTTCACATTTGTGATTTGTGAAAATCCAGTTGATTTACAGCTTAGTTTGGTTTAGGTTAGGTAGGAGGCATTGGTGAGAAATAAAGCAAGAGAGGTAAGTTTATAAGGTAAGACTTGAAACCTGCTTTAAAGACTTTGAACTTTAAAGGCAACATGGAGCAAAGAAATATTTTAAGCTGGGAAGTCACAGGATCATGCTGGCATTTGGAAAAATCACTCTGGCTGAGATACAGAGAACAGATTGGATTGAGGTACAACTGGAGGCCAAATGGTTGGTCATAAAAAGGCTATTGTGGCAACCCAGTAACTGCAGGATGAAGAAAAAATATGAATTTGAGAAATATTTATGAGATAGTTTTGACAAGTCTTAGTGATTGTCTAATATGAAAAATGAGGAAAAATGAAGAGTCAAAGGTGAGAAACAAATTTCTAGTGTAAGAAATTGGATATATTAGATAAGCAAGCAATGATGAGAGGGAAATGATATGGAGTCATAGAGGACTAGCTTTAAAACAAAAAATCACATTTTCCACTTTCACTGAGAGATATAAGAACCAGAAGAACTGGCTGAATATAATAAGTTTGTGGGTGAGGTGGCAGAACTTTGAAGTAGTTTCAATCTAGTGATTTCTCTTTTCTTGATGAAGTCAGAGGCAAAGCCATCTGCTGAGAGGAAGAGAGATAGGAAGCATGGATATTTGAAGAGATTGGAAACATTTTAGAAAGCTGGTGCTCAGAATAGGAGAAAAAGTAATGAGGGATCTATAGAAAAATTGTAGGTGGTATTGATCCTTCTGAGGTTGGAGATCATGAACTTAATTGGAATTAATAGCATTTAAGTGGCATTAATTTTCAGAGTTGCATGATTGACATTTTTTTAAGTAATGTTTATCCTGGATAAAGAGAAGAGGGGAAAAATCAGATTGAAGTAAAGTTCAGAATTTTTCCCAATGGCTGAGACATAAAATAGTGTAAGGGACTTGAGGATAACAGCACAAATAAAAATTGTTTGAAGTAATAGATGAGAGGGTTTAGGCTGGGTAAGAAAGTAACAGTGAGAGGGAGCTAACAGAGAAAAGTAAAATAATCAAGGGATTAGAAGCCCTAAGAACGTTGAGGAACAAAGCTAGTCACAACGCAGAGGAAGAGGCAAAGATAGGAAGATGTGGTCAGAGACGACAACGATTTTAATTAGGATTTCAAAATTGAAGCAGTTTCAGATGATGACAACTGATGCTGACTTGCTCTGGGGAGTGAGTAAATTAAGGTCAAGATAGCTGAAGGTGGGGAGGTAAAGGCACAGAGAGACGGGAATGGATGTACTATCCTTGAAGTAAGTACTCAGGAGGGTGGAGAGAAATGGCATGAAGTAAAGGACTATAAAGCCAGTGTCAATTTCTTCAAGGAGTGAGGGGAAAATAACTGGTTAGGCAAGTGATGACACCAACAATTTTGTGTGAAGGATGGAGTAAGCCTCAATGAACAGAGATTTTGTATGAAAGTGAAAGAGTAATGATCTGGAATAAAAGTCAAAAGTGAAAACTACAAATACACCACTATCCCCGAGGCATGTTGGACACAAAAGGTAGAGGGCAGTGGCCTTTTCTTCCATGAATACATCTCCATCCCCTCCTCAGCAATTCTGAAAAGGACCACCCTCCATGGGTTTATTCAAATTTAATCACCATCTTGCATGGGCTTTTTGTATTTATGTTTGTGGAGAGTGCATCTTTTTCTCTCCCTCTCCAAAACTAGCTGGATTTTCATGGCATGGATATTTGGGACCCTACAGTACAGCTGCTGCACATCAATCTTGCATGAACTCCAACACAAAAAAATATGCATGTGCCAGCAGAAAGTAGGGACCACACTGGGTTTCCCCACCCAGGAATGGTCACCATGATGTGTAATCAATCAACAGGAAAGGTGTGCCTTTTGCAAAGAAACTCCAAGAGGTCACTTTCCTAGGTGTGATCAATCTCCCCCATGCTGATCATGTTACAGCGATTACCACTCTCTTCTAACAGCTTCTTCTCGAGGGAGAAACAAAACTGTGTCTGTGAATGTTTAGTATGGTGTGTCTTGTCAGGTTAAATTACCTTGTAACATAACTCACTGTAAATTCACCTCATAAGTAAAAAGCAGTTGGAGATTTTAAAACACCATCAAAAAACATTCGATTTGAGGGTGGAATTATGTTGTGCAATTACAAGTGAACCATGCCAGTGACCCTCATCATCAGCCAGAGAGTCAGCATTTCTTTAGTTCAACACATGAGGGGAAAAAAAAAATCGCTCATGCTTGATGGCCTGAAAAGTTCCACTGGACAAAGAAAGTAATACTTGTCCTTATGACTTTTGAAGGAGACAGAAAAAAAAATAACTTAGCATTTAATAAGCATCTAATATATGTTAGGCTAATGCTATACATACACATACTCTCTCTTAGGTAAGACTCAGTATAGGCACCACCTCCTCTGGGAAGACTTCTTGATCACCTCCCAAATCAGAGCATGATGTTAACTTTATGTGTTAATTTGACTGATCTGTGGGGTGCCCAGATATTTGGCTAAACATCATTCTGGGTGTGTACTTGAAGGGGTTTCTGGATGAGATTCATTTTGGCATCAGTAGACTGAGCAAAACAGATCACCCTCCCCAATGTGGGTGGGCCTCATCCAATTTGTTGAAGGAATGAATAGAAAAGAAAAGTCAGGAAGGGTGACTTCACTGTCTGTCTGTTTTTGAGCTAGGACATTGGTCTTCTCCTGCCTTAGGAACTGAACTCAGACTGAAACTTATACCCTTGGCTCTCCTGATTCTCAGGTCTACAAACTCAGACTAAAACTGTACCATCGGCTCTCCTGCGTCTGCAGCTTACTGCCTACAGGGTCTTAGACTTCTCAGCCTCCATAATCATGTGAGCCAATGCCTTATAATAAGTTTATGATAAGTAGGATCATCTATACCCTATTGATTTTATGAAGAACCCTAACGAATACATAGTGTTAGGACCACATGGAACTGGGTAAAGTAGCTCACAAGGCCAAGTCAAGGGGAAGAGAAATATGATTCTCCCACAATGAGGCCATGACAATGATGTGAAGAATTAGACGGGGAGGAATTAAAAATCAGGCCAAAATTTCAGCCTACCACTCAGGGCTGTTGTGAGGGTGGAGTAGGTTTCATGTATCATACACAGAACAGAGGCTTGCACATGTTAGAAGATAAATAAATGTTCTGAATGCCCTGTCTATATATTAAAAATCATGTGGCTCTGTCATTAACCAGCTATAAGAGTTAAATAATTCAAAGGGCTTTCCTGTGTCTTTTTTATTTAACCTGCCACTTGAGTTTATAATAGCTGTCTCACTTTCTTCATTTTGTTGCTGAAAGGACCAAATAACATGTTTGAAAAAAAATAAGGTATTCTAAGAATGCAAAGTATAATACAAGACTAACCATTTGGTTGAGGTCAGTAAATCCCTCCAACTTTAAGTGATAGGAAGCCATAGTTCTTATTTTATAGATGAGGTAAATGCTTCAAGGAACTAAAGTAGTTCTTTTCTGGCCATAAATCCAAATACTGACTGAGACGGGATAGAATTAATGTTTCCTATCTTCTAGATGTTAGCCGGGTCAAAAACTGAACACGGATGCCAAGGTTTAATCATCCTTCAGTACTAGGTGGTTCACATTCAGATTTTAGCGTTCAGGGCAGTAAGGAAATCGTCAAGCAATTTCATAGTGGCATCCTCTCATTCAGCTAATAAATCCCTGTGAGCTAAGGATAGAAAGGCCAAACTCCCCAGGGCCTATCCTCGGGGACTTAGAGCTGTGGAGTTAGAGACTATGAAAGCCACCATGTATCTCTGAGAATACACAAAGTATCCCAGATTCATGGGATTCCAGGTGCCCACAGACCATGTTCTATCCACTGCCTATCCCCAATGATGAGACAGAAGAGGGGAAAAGTAATTATCATGGAAATTATGTCTTTTTTCACTCATGGAAATTTTTCATGATACTGCATCTAGCTTCTTTTAGGCTTTCCCTAACCCTGTCATCCCACCCTGGTAAATATCTCTGAACCCTGTTTCCTAGGGCCGGGCTTCAAGGGCCTTCCTATGGGGTTCCTAGAACTTGGAAATCAGGGACTTGGCTAGATACCAGGAAGGAAATTACCTTCATCCGTCCACCATTCATAATAATCGTTTACTGACCACAATTATTATGGTCAATCTCTAGAGCTGTGGCCAGGCATTGCTATAGAGATTGGGGAGACAAAAGTAGGTATAACAGACAAGCATCTCAGCCTCCATTTGCTTTCTTTCATCCCCTGTCCTTCCCCATTCTCCTACAAGTACTTCCTGGCATCCCTCCTGAGAAACTAATCACCTTTGAATCCTGTCTCAGGGTTGGCTTCTGGAGGAACCCAAACCACAACACACAAAATCCTTGCCCTTAGCATCCGATTCAAAAATCATCAACGTGAACAGTAGAAGTTGCATGTCTCACACGTGCGGGTTGAGCTGGGCTCTGTTCCAGTGAACGCAGCCTAATACATGTGTCTTGGGTGTGGATCTTATACCTTAACATCCCAACCATCATCAGCTCTTTGAAAATAAGACACTAGTTTTACACAATCTTCATAACATTTCCAAACCCCTATGCCTAAAAAAATACCAAACATATGATACTGGTACAAAATTTGATCTGAACCAAATGAAACCAATTCTAATTTGATACCTGATACCATTTACCTGAAAAAGATAAAATTCTGGGCCTTATTGACTATGTTTTCTGTGCTTAGGGAGATACTTAGACTTTTTAGCAAGAGTATTGCTATCTGTTCTGACCCTACATCCAAACGTTTAAAAATTAAGATGGCAAGTGCATTGATCCTTGAGTATTGATTATTAATAACTTCTGATTAAATTTACTTGCATAAACTAAATTATGTTAAGTTATATACTTAGGACTTTCCTTGGGGTTACAGACTTTTAAATTTGATGCATATATTCACATAAGCCAAAATAGATAAATTAGTAAAACTCTACATTAAGTGAGGAAAGTTATATATGTTATGTTATTCCTGCATGTTATTCCATAAAACTTTACTCTCAAAAAGATAGGTATGTTCATAGCTACCTTCCTGGAATAAAGTTTGAGGCTAAAAGGTTAAGGCAGAAATATACAAGAAATACATTACATTTTAGGGCAATCAAATATATGAATTTCTCATAATGTTAGATGTTGTCTGAGAGACAGTGGATTTTTTTTTTTGTAAAGGAAAAAGATTCAAGCATATTTCTCAATAATTTTTTTGTCCATATTTCCTCCTAAGTTATATTTTGAGACAAAATTTCCTGTGGAAATTTAAGATTTTAAGATATTGTGTAGATGTTCACTTCAAAGGGTTCTAATAATTTGAGGTGAAGTAGTATTAGTTGCCTATGGTTCTTAACAAATATCTCATTAACTAGACACCCCAGTTATAGCCTCTAAAATCTCTGTATTATGTTTTAATAAGAGTCATCTCCTTTTGTTCCTGGTGGGCGGGAGTGGTCTTCTCTTACCCCCCTCATTGCTGAAATGTTCTCTATGCCAACTTAAGTGCAGAGTTCTTGGCAGCCTCAGAACCCCAAATGAATGACTCTGGAATATACTGCATTTTTCCAGCAGTGACATTTGGGCCCCTAGCTTGTTCCCTGGCTGGGATCTGACAGCAAGCCGCACACAGGGCTGCCTTAGGCTTGAGACAGAGTCAGCATGTTGAGTTTGTACTTCTAAACAGTATTTATCACGGATTTTCTTTGGATGACCAGCAATTGTTAATTCCAATATACAAAATAAAATAAAACATCTGTTCTATGTAGGGAAAACAATAAAAATTCAGTCTGAACATACTGATTTTATGTAGACTCTAAATCTTTATTTTTTAGGAATAATTATTTCATGCTCAGATTAATATAATACAAAAAAAGTAATCTGTAGTATTCATATTCAGTGGAGACATGACCTGTCTCACTCAAATTATAGAAAATAATTTCTAAATCACTGAATATCATAAGAGTATATGCATGAAGACACTAAAAAAAGGCCTTTTTCTTTTCTCTAGTGTTTCACCCATGCAGGATTGTATCTCATTTCTTTGAGACCAACCCTTTGGTGCTTATTACTGTGCCATCTTTGAGAGCCAGATTTCCAGACTTCTGTTATAATGAGCCCTAAAGAGAGAGAGAGAAAGACAGAGACACAAAGGATTATAATGGGAGGGTATCTTGTTAAAACCAATAAAGCTACAGCAGCCCTAGAATAATAAATTATTTTGTTTCATCATTTTCAGAACACCATTTGAAGAATATGCCAACATCTTCTTAAAATGCTGTTCTTTCTTTCTGCTTATAATCTCAAGCAGAAGTTTCCAGATATTGTGAAAGCATATTCACATTTCATTACCACAGCTGCCTGGGCAGCTGTATAGAAATCTATCAGTTGTTGGTGTTTTTGAAGCACTGACAGACTGCAGGGAAAATTAAGCAGAAAAGCTAACCCTGAATTAAAAGGTATGCAGATCTCTCTTATTATCATGATGAATAAAATTCAAATAAGATACACACACTCACATTTCTCAGTTAACACCAGAAGAAGTACACTAAAATCCTCTGAGACTAGATTGACTCACTGGCAAAAATAAATATACTGCCTCTAGAGATTACACAACAGCAGCAGGTACCAGGATATTTATTTCTCTGAACAGCAACTGAACCCCTAAATCTGCATTTTCTTCATGGGATTGTGGTTAATTAGAGCCAATCATTTTAATTAACTTCATAATCAATGCCCATCAGTGAGATAGTATTTTGTACAGTGATCAAAGGTTAGCCATTGAAATCAAAATACATGGCCTCAAGTAAAAAAGATTAAATTTCTAGGATACTCATGGGAGGAAAAAACAAATACTCTTTCAATATCGCACCGCTGTTTCTTAGGTCTTCAACACCAAAGAAAGTGCCTTACTTACATGGTAGAAAGGAGTGCAGGCAAGTGGCAACTGATTGATAAAAGCAAATTAAAGTATCAAGAGTAATGAAAGAAGATGGATAAATATGCTAACATAACTTATCTTGGAAAAGGATAAATTAAAATCTTGAGAGAGAAAACCTGGGCTTTGAATGTTTAAACTTTATGAATAAAATCTGAAAAAAATTAAATATACTTAAGATAAATTAATTTAAATGCAAACTTGACTTTTATTTCTAAACTAATTGTACAAACAAAGTATAACAACTGCTATGCCCAATTTCTAAGAACAGCACCCTCATAACCATCTCCCCTCCACCCTAATTCCCTTTCCTCCTCTGCATACAGAAACAGGGAGTGTTGAGTATATACCAAAGGTATTATTTAGAATGTTTGGTGCTTAATCCAAATAAAAAGGTACTTGAATATGAAAGCACATTTTCTTCTCACTGGTGTGAATAATTCCAGTTCACAGAAACTCAGGGGAATACACAATAATTTTTGTCACTGATCATGATATCAAGTAGTCTATAAATTGAGAAACTAGGTCATTGTGTTCCCTGGAATCTGTCCATATTTCCACTGCTAGACTTGTTTTCTGGAGAGGAATACCTCTCCAATGATTTGGATGAAGTGTATGATAAGGTTGTGTGTTCTGGAACACAGACCTGAAATACGATCTTCAATCTCACACACAGTGATTGCATATGGCAGATTAATGTCAAAGAGGCTTTGAACAAGCTAGGTTCATCATCAGAATATTTCTCCAGCACTGAGTTATGACCTAATGTGTTTCCCTGCACTGTCCCAAAGAGATGAAAAAAGGTGGCTGGAAATATTATATAGTGCTCATAAAAGAGGTGTTCTTCCCCATCATTCAGGAAAAAAGCAAGGAAAAGATGGGCTAAACTCTCATTTCCAGAGAGCAGTCTATTGTGTGACCATTGAAATTCACCTAAATTATTTTGAAATAGAGCATTCTTTGAATGCCATTTTTAACGTACTGATATGACCAGATACACATATTACCAAAACCTGAAAGCACTCACTCATTTTGGATGTAGTCATCACACGTGGTAACCTAGGAGTTTTATGGGTAAGAACAGAATCTTAGAGGGAAGGCAAGGATGGGTGAGTGGGTGGGAAGAGAGCAACCAAGGACCTTGTATGCATATATATGTAGAACCCATGGACACAGACAATAGTGTGGTGAAGGCCTGGGGTGGGGGGAGGGGGCAGGCTAGATGGGGTCAACAGGGGGGGAAAATGGGGACATATGTAATACTTTCAACAATGAAGATTTAAAAATAAATAAATAAATAAGAAAGAACAGAGCATAAATGAGGTTACACTTAATACTTTTGATTTCTATATGAACCTCTTATAGGACCAAAGACTGTTCCTTACAATGACAAATTTCTTGCTGTTGGTCATTTCTTGCTTTGAATGTCATTTTTAACATTAACCAATATGGGCAGCTCAGTATAGGCTAGATCAGTCGTTCCTTCATTTGGCTTTGCCTCAAAATTACTGTTCTTTTTATTTTTGTTTTTCTGTTCCTTAGCCTGCCTAAACTTCTGAATCCTAATCTCTGAGATGATTATTATACAGGCATTTATGAGCACTTGGGAAATATTGGACTAGACAAATCCTCACCTGAGGGGAGAAAAATGTAGTAGGTCAATCAAGCTATCTTCAGACCCCATGTGCTGTCCCATCAAAGAATGATGCTGCCTGTTCATAGTTTGGTAACATAACTCCTGGAAGAGTTTTCAAGCAAGAAATAGCTCATTGTTTAGAAATCATGAAGACCCTACCTCGCTGAGCTAAGTGGCGTTTATCTGCGCCTCATCTTTAAAGTTGCTAAAATGTATTTTGTTATTCACTGAAGGTGTCTGATTCCTTATCAATTGTCTTCTCTTCCAAAGTTCTTGAGAATAAGAACAATCTTTAATTCCTCTCAGTGACTACTATCAAGTATTGCATATGTTCTCAAAATATATACTTTTTTGTTGTTAAATAAACTAAATAAAAGAAGACGCATGCTCACACACTAGCTCTGATATCTCAAGAAAGATCTCTTGGTCTTCCATGTCTTCATGAAGATGCTGTGCTAAATGTTTTCTCTGATGGGTTGTTTTGTTTTTTTTTGTTTTTCATCTTTCATCTCTGCTACTGTATATTTACATAAAATGAATTGACAAAGACTGGACAAATCAGACTCTACTCTCCAGGAAACAAAAATATATTCACTTCTTAATCAATTTCTGTTTGACACTGGCCTGATCTACTTAGCTCAGCCACAGAACTGAGGAATTTCCTAGGAAACGTGTGTTCTATATGCCAAGAACCTAAAATATTCATATCAATTTTAGAATCTAGTAGAGACATGAATTATACTTATCGTCCATTTAATGTTGATCACCCATCCATTTGGCTTCACAGGGATAGATTACCAGGAGGAGTTTTAAGGTGCTCCAAAGGAGCTAAAAACTTAATATTGAAGAGAAAAGAGAGTAACTCAAAAACCCCTTTGCCAAAAACTTGTGGTTGAAATTATATCCTAATGAGGTTTGTTTTAAAAACCTTTCAGTGTCTCTTTCTGATTTTAAGCAGATGCAACCTAAAATTACTCAAATATTTATATTTATGACAATGACTCTAATCCATTTTGTCAATTGTATAAAGCTATCTTCTACAAAATAGTATGCTGGTTTTTTGAAATAAATTGATTTTTTAAATGGACATGGATAAAAAAGCTACAGATGGGGTTTTTATATACAGTTGTTTGCTCAGTAGATGGAATATTGAATCTTTCACCCATTAAATGTATCCTCACCACAGATTTGCTGCACCTGCTATTTTACATCTCAGTATATTTCATACTGAATATTTATGGTTCTTTCAAATTAATATAGAAACATTAAATGGTCAGAAATAGCCCAATGCTGACATCTACTGGATACATAAATAGATGCATTTGAGTATCAAAAGAATCCTTATAGCATACTTTGTAAAGATGTAAGAAACCTAAAGTAAAACTTACTTTGCTTTACTTAATAAGCATATCTACTGGTTATCTTAATTCATATCTAAGCAAAAAATGTCACTATATTTTGAAATGGTTAATGTTGGGAGGTTGGACACCATTGGACTCAGAGACCAAGGAACTATGATATTCCAAATGAAGATGAGCTCAGAAATAATGCACTTCAGCCACTGAGAGTATCCTTCAGCCACTAACCCAACCACTTCAGTGAATGCTGCTTTCTCTGTGTGTAAATAGAAAAGGCAGCTCCAGCTCCATCCTCTTTTAGTTTTGAGAAATTGTGTGAGTCCTGCTCTAACTGTTCTTTTCCACACCAAGATGGTTTCTTTGGCAGATTTTTTCCTTGGCTTCTATGAGCCCTTTATGAATTATATCTTGCTTTTGCCAAGGCATATTTAATGGCTAGATAAGTTGTTACAATGGAGAGTCAGACAGGCTTAGGTTCAATTTCTAGCTCAGCCTTTTATATATGTACTAGAGGCCCAATGCACAAATATTCATGCAAGAATAGGCCTTCCTTCCCCTGGCTGCCGGCACCCGGAATCTGGGCCTTTGCTCTGGCTACTGCCTTCCTCCTTTGCTCTAGCCCGGAGCCGCCTTCCACCTTCGCACGCTGCCCAGAGGCCTGGAGTGGCCGGGACAGGGCGGAACACCTGTGTCGTCACCATGGCAACAACACAAGCATTCCGGCCTGGCCGCTGCCATCTTTGTTGAGTCAATTTGCATATTCCCTCCTTATTGGCTGTGGGTGCCGCCATCTTTGTTGTGAAGTGATGGTCAATTTGCATATTCTGTCTTTATTGGATAGGATCTGAATAAAATAAGAAGTTATTTAATTAAAATGCAAATAAGTTGCATTTTATCGCACTATTATTGAAAGAATTTATGGCAATATATCAAAAAACACAGAGCATTTTCTAAAAAAAAAAAAAAGGGTGCTAACTAAATAGTGGTTATTATTACCACTATGATTATCATTATTTTCAGCTAAATCTATAGTATACCCCAAACCCAAATTCTACTACCATGTGAGGTCTTCAAAGGCAGGGGCCATGGCTTACTTATGTTTTGTATCCCTTGCACTTAATATAGTACCAGACACAAGTAGGTGCTCAATAAATGCTAATCTGAGCTCTCTGTCTAAAATCGGTGGTATCAAGAACTCACCTTACATTCTACAGAGATTGCACAGTGCTGAAGCATATGGTTATGCTCTTGGTTAAAAATATCACAAACAAGGAACAGTAATAAATAGAGAAGGAGTATGATCAGCTTACTGATGTCAGTTTTCACTCAGTACCATAATAACACACTGTCTTCATTATAGCACAGGAGGGCTTGAACTCATGGTATTCTGATGTGTCCTTAGCCTAACCAATCTCGTGGCAGGAGGGTTGGTGCAGAGAAAGAAGATTCTACTGTTCTGGAGCCAAGAAACAGACCCAGATACATAATTGCCCTGTTTGTGACTCTTGGCCTTTTCTCATTTGCTCCTCACTCTCATTGTCAGAACATGTCCATCACTTGGGAGCAACACAGAATTTTAGTTAAGCCCTAGCTGGTTTGGCTCAGTGGCTAGAGTGTCGGCCCACAGACTGAAGGGTCCTAGGTTCAATTCGGTCAAGGGCATGTACGTCGGCTGTAGGCTCTACCAGGCGTCCTCAAACTACGGCCCGCGGGCCATATGCGGGTGTTTTTGCTGTTTTGTTTTTTTACTTCAAAATAAGATATGTGCAGTGTGCATAGGAATTTATTCATAGTTTTTTTTAAACTATAGTCCGGCCCTCCAACGCTCTGAGGGACAGTGAACTGGCCCCCTGTTTTAAAAGTTTGAGGACCCCTGCCTATGCCCTTGGTTGTAGGCTCTATGCTCTGGTCAAGGCTTCTCTGCCTTGGTTGGGGCATTGTTTCTCTCTCTAATTATCTCCCCCTCCCTTCCACTCTCTCTAAAAATCAATGGAAAAATATCCTGGGGTGAGGATTAACAACAGCAACAACAAAAAGACTTAGATAAAACCAGAATGAAAACTATCTCATAAATAACTTTATATCTATTGTATGTTAACATAATATTTTGAATATTTGGATTAAATGAAAAAAATTATTAGTTCAACCTGTGTCTACTCTTTTTAATGTACTTCCTAGAAATAATAAAATTATACATTTTAATTATTACTTGCATTATTTACTATTGGGCAGCACTGACTAGCATGCATCCCGATTGATTTTCCCGTTGTTTGTTAATCGCATTGTATTCTGGGCTCCCACAGTCCTTTGCTCATAACTCTATAAGAGACTTGTAATAAGTTACTCCACTAGCGTAATAAGAGCCACCACTAGACTGTGAGAGGCTCCAGCCTTATTCACTTGTCTCCTGTGAACCTAGCACAGCGCTCGGCACCTGACAGATGTTGATGAACAGCTGATTTCTCCCCGTTCCTTGCCCAGGGTCATCCAGATTGTTAATTGCAGAACGCAGGCTCTAACCTAGGTCGCTTGACTTCTGCTCTGATGTGTTATCCATGACATCCCACTGCCTTACACCCTTTCTCCAAAGACTAGCACAAGAAGCAAATTGAAGTAAAACTCAAATCAGTCTAATTTACTACTCATTAGCAGTTTTTATGAAGACTGGTTATAGAAGAGATTGATACTCAAAGCTAATGTGACATTTTGAATTATCTCAAGTTGTCACTTTCATATGCTGTGCTTCACTCTCATTAGGAAAAGTAATCAAGAGCTGGGCCTATTATTGTACCGTATCCCTCCCTGTTATTAACACTTAACGCTTGGAGATATGTAACGCTCACGTTGATGCTACACTTTTCTTACTGGCACAAGAAGTAGTCTATTCATTTTTTCCCTGATTAATGTTTTGGGGAGATTCCCCTTTTCAAAGCTGCCTCCTCAGCCTGCCATTTAGATACACATATTGATTTTCTCTGAAAGGATTTGCTTCATAACTTGATGGATCCATTCGGGTTCTTTACAATGGAGACATCCTGTGATGCCTTTAGTTTCCTCTGCTAACACCACAGAATCCCTAGGTTATGCAGGACCGACCCTGGGAAAATACTTTTTATATACACTATAAACAATTTGAGCTTAAAGTGTATTTAAAAATTTACAAGCCTACGATAGGTGTAGTGAGTTGTCTGAATAAAAATTTAGAACAGTGGGTAGAGAAGAAATACTTATATATTTTATTGTCCCATCTGTGCCAGTGAAGATTCTCTATAGTGTCCAGCTACTATCTCTTTCTGTTCAGGTACAGTAACTATCGCCTTGGGTTCTTTATTGCCAATACTCTATTCCTGGCTGATTTCATATATCTTGATAAGCGGCAATGTAGCAATGCTGTGATACTCACAATGCCATGGCTCTTTGAAACCTTTTATATTGAAACATGATAGATCTTCTTGCCTCTGTAGTTCCCTAATGCCATATATTTAATACTGGTTACTTCATTATCCTATATAATAAAAGGCTAATATGCAAATCAATCGAATGGTGGAACAACCGAACAACTGAACAACTGGTCACTATGATGTACGCTGACCACCAGGGGTTGCATGCAGAACATGGCCAGTGTCGGCAACAGGTGGCAGATCACAGAACATGGCGGGCATCGGCCATGGTGGGATGGTGGAGCAGGTGAGCGGGGACACCAGACCAAGGCGGGGTGCAGGTCACTGTCCTCTGGGAGAGCCTCTGGTGGTTACTGAAAATCCTTTGCTCCCATGCACCACAGTCCCAACCCACACTCACACCCGCTGCTGGTGCCAGACCCACCACTCTCACCCACCACTGGTGCCCAGCACCAGCCCCAATTGCTCAGCGCCATCAGCGGGTGTGAGCAGTGGCTGCTGGCCCCTATTGCCCCTCAGGGCTTCTCCACCTCCCCCTGCTTCTGAGGGGCAATCAGGGCAGCAGCCACTACTCGCAGCCGCTGAAGGCACTGGCCCTGCTCGCACCCACTGCTGGTGCCGGCCCCAATCCCTCTGCGCCATCAGCAGGTGCGAGTGGGGCCAGCGCCATCAGCGTGTGGGAGCTGCGGTGGCAGGAGTGGGGCTGCTGGCAGACAGGGGACCAGAGGCCACAGCGGGAAGGACCAGGCAGGGGCAAGGAGGATGGGCCAAGACCCACCCCTGTGCCCCCCGCAGCCTCGCAGTCCACAGTTCCTTTCAAGGTGCATGAATTCGTGCACTGGGCCCCTAGTTTTATGAAATTCGTTCACGAGTAGGGTCCCTAGGCCTGGCCAGTGATCAGAGCCAATCAGGGCCATCTGGCTGCCAGCCAGGGCCTTCCTTCTGGCTGCTGGCCGGGGCCTCCCTTTCCCGGCTGCCGGCTACTGGCCAGAGCCTTTCTTCATTCTGTGCCGCCCCCTGGTGGTCAGCACATGTCATAGCAAGCGATTGAACTCCCGGTCTCCTGGTCAAACTCCTGAGGGGACACTTTGCATATTAAGCTTTTATATATATATATATATATAATTATCATATCACCCATGAATATTGGTTTCTGATGGCAGTTTCAAAGGTTATTGCTGTGTTTCATAGATGATGATCCTTAATGTAGTTCTTATTCAGAGTATGAGGAAACTGAATGGTATTTAATTTTCTGATTATTAAATTTGCCACTTAGAATTTTATAACATAAACATAGGAAACTACTCCTTCCAATCATATCTTCTCCTGAACTCTCTCTTAGTAGATTTGGGCTGCTACAACAGAATATACAGATTGGGGGAGGGCGGGGTTTCATAAACAACAAATGTTTATTTTTCATGTTTCTGGGGGCTGGAAAGTCCAAGACAGAGTGCTAGTAGATTTGGTATCTGGTGAGGGACAACCTCCTGGTTCATAGATGGTCTTCTCACTCTGTCCTCACTTGGTGGAGAGGCTAAGGAGCTCTCAGTGGTCTCTTTCATAAGGGAACTAATTCTGTTCATGAAGGCTTCACCCAAATTGCTTCCCAAAGGCCCCACTTTCAAATATTATCATATTGAAGATTCAATTTCAACATATAAATTTTAGGGAGACATATTCAGTCTATAGCAACTTTAAACAATTTTAATTGTATTCCTAAAATGTGATTGCTTTTAATGTTGACCACCCCTGCCTCCACATTACCACCAGCTAGGAGAATGCAAAAAGAGCCCATGGGCACAGTGGAAGAGTGATTCCATTCGTTGAAGGAATTGCCATCCTTTGGCAGGCACAATTTAAGATTATCCAGGGATAGCATAGAATGTTCATATCCATTAGAAGCAGGAAAAGAGATTGATTAGAAGGGTCTAACATTATTGCAGAACAATGGTCCCAAAAAGTCTCAGAGGAAATAGATGAGTTCACCCCAGAAAGACTACCTACTACCTGGTATGGAGCCTGCAGAGGAGTTGGGATGATACCCTGGTTGTTAGTGGTGAGGTATGTACAGGGTTAAAGGCATCTGCTGCCATCAGCACAGCCCTTTAGCACTGTGGCCCAGAGGTGGCACCACAATTGGAACCCAGTCAAGAGCTGACACATTCAGCACAAGGCCAAGGGTTGGGGTTGGACTGTCCATAACCAGAACACTAAACTCACCCTATGTTCTATGTAAATGAAAATAATCAAAAATCTCCTGTGATCCTGTGAAAGATATACCACACTAGCCAGCATGCCACCCTCCTGACTCTTAGTCCCAGTCCAGAACCCTGGGATGATCTCACAGGTATAAGTCCCAGAGCTCCTTAAGGCATCTGGTTGACCATATGAGGGGGTCAGAGAAGGTTTGAAAGCACCACAAACAGGACCAGATCCAATGTGGTATTGATCCAGTCTTGGGGTACTCCTTCCTAATGGCACTGCCAGCCCTAGCCAACCCCAAACTAAAAGTTTTAAGAGAAACACACCAAAGTGTTAAGGTGTCCCTGAGAACTTTGGGTGGCACTAGCTAAAGCATAGGGGTAAAGAGCTTTGAAATGCCCTCAAAAGTAGAATAGAGAAGAAACAATATTCTCAAGGGAAAATATAGCATGCCAGAGGGAAAAGGGAAGTCTACTGGCCATTTCAGGTGATGATATCTTTGCAATTATGTCTCACTTACCATCTTGTGAGTACATTTTAGGTGATATTTCTTTTAACATTCAGATGTATATAACTCTGAACTCTCAACACAAGGATGTCCTAAAAGTCTCCCTGGATCACTTGTCCAGGGTTTGTATTTTGGGTTTGGTTCCTCTTATTTTACCAGTGTAATAAACACACTTGTGCCTCTACTTGAGTTGGGTGCTGAAAGCTAGTTTGGGTATTTGTAATGTTTTTTTTCTCCCAAAGACACTTGAGGCTCTTATGCAAATTTGTACACCCCTACTCCAGTGACTTCCAGAGTTCTGATAGTGTGACTTTCCTTGTTAGATCCAAAAGATATCTTATTTTACATTATATTCCACTATTACTCCTTATGCCTGGTCTAATAAAAGAGTGTAGTGTTGGGCTAGTATTAATGGCACAACATTGTGATGGTGTCAAAGTTTGTCTCTATCACCTCTTTCCATCTTGGCAATGTGATACAGCAGTAAAAACATGGTTTTTCAGTCTTTTAGAATATGGCTCAAATTCTGCCTTTATTATTTCTTAACTCTGAAACAGTAGCAAGTTATTTCATCTCTCTGAACTTTGATTTTCTTTTCTGTAAAATAAGGTTAGTAACATCTGCCTAGTAGGGTCATTGTGAAGATTAAATAGGATAATGCATTTAAAGTCCTTGACAAATAAGAGGAAAGAGTGCACACTAGTTAATTTCCCTCCTACTTTATATTCTGTCCCCAGATCCAAGCACAGAGTGTTCCTGACTGCCAAGTACCCACTGATGTGGTCTCTCGGCTCCAGGCAAGTCCATGCTCACACTTCTGACTATGCACTCCTCCCTTCCAAAGGAATTTACATTTGAGTCCCTTGGAAATTCTCTGTTCATAACAATGGCAGGAATAAATCATTAATTCAATAGTTAGCCAGATTCTAACCTTGCCAGTGGTAATTGAAAGCCTGAATGGGAGCTTAGGATTCGAGGAACATTCAGGAGCTGTTATTGCTGAATCAACAAGGGAGAGAGTGGTACAGTGTATGCCAAAGAGATAGTCAGGGAACTACTTCCTATGAGCAATGATTCTAAACAAGAAGGAGAGATGGCTTGTCCCCAGCTTCCCCCCACCCACCCATGATATTGGGCCGTGTGTGGAGTCGTTTTGGGTTGTTAAAACTTGCAGGGGGTGCTATTGGCACCTAGTGGGTAGAGGCCCAGAATGCTGCTAAATATCCTACAATGCACAGGAAAGCCCCCAAATAACAAATTATTCCACTTAAAATGTCAATAGTGCTGAGACAGAAGTCCTGCTATAGGACAATGATTATCAATCCTGCATGCACAATAGAATCATCTGGAGAGATTTCAGAAATACTATGCCTATGGTCTTACCCAGAGATTCTAGTTGGCTTTAAAACCTAGGCATCAGTAATTTTTCAAATGTAGAGAAGCATATAGAACAACTCATGCACTTATCATATTCACAGTCAATAAAGATGCTAATTGGTCTTGTTTCTTCGAGACTCCAAGTTCCATGACTATATTGTTCTCTCCTTCTAGACTCCAAGTTCCATGACTATATTTTTCTCAACAATATCTCAGTCTAGCCTAGTCACTGACAAACAGTAAGAACAAAAAAAAAAAAAAGTAAAAGAAGAAAGGGAGGCAGGAAGAAAGGAAGAAATTCAAATTGAAATGTGAAATGGAAGCATCATAAACAATACTTTAATGATCCTCATCAGCAGCCTTATGAGAAACTTTAAGCAGAATTGGTCAATGGGGGAGTTATTTATAACTTCTTACTTAAGACACAGGGCTTTCACATCCAAATCACTCCAGTTAAACTTCTGATTACCCATTTTCTTCTAGGGCTAAGCAATGTCACAACTCTCTATCACCTCTAATTTTTTATATGTATTCAATGTAGCTGCTTGGTCATACTCAGTAATCCCTCTATCTTAAAATGTGTTTTCTTCATGGTTCCCTTAGCTGATATAAAGCATATGAAATCTTGGTATTTGTGGAATGTATTAATGCTGGGAACCAAGCAATATCATTGAGGCAAGATTTCAAGTAAAGCTTCAGCGATTATAAAAGTATCAAAAGTCAAAAGATCCTAAGAACTCTCAAGAAGAAGAAAAAAAGGAAGCCTGCCAAGGGAACAAACCTGCTTATTAGCCAATTCTCTTCCTCTGTCTTCTTCTTGTGAGTTTTTGGCATCTTTTGACCTATCATAAGCAACCAATGTGATCATCTTAAAATAGCACTATCCTGCATAAAAGCTCCAGTGACTTCCCATAGATTTACAATAAAATCCAAACTCCTTAATATGCCCTACATGATATGACCTCTGCCTACTTCTCTCATAGCTTCTCCAGTCATTCTTCCTCTTGCCTGAAACTCTTTAGCCATCTTAAATACTCTAATCCAGTGATTTTCAACTGGTGTGCCGCAAGAATTTTTAAAACATTCAATACCTGACTATTTAGTCAGGGGCACTGACCTATTTTCCCTTAGATTGTCAAACTAAAAAATGACAACAGCCAACACAACAATAGCCATCCGGTGTGAATGAATCAAAATTATACCTATACTAGGGGCCCAATACACAAATTCATGTACCTTGAAAGGAACTGTGGACCTTGAGGCTGCGGTAGGCACAGGAGTGGGTCTCGGGCCATCCTCCGCGCCCCCGCCCTGGCCCCTCTAGCTGCAGCCCCTGGTCCCTTGTCTGCTGTCAGCCCTGCTCCCGCTCCCACCGCTCCCACATGCTGACAGCGCCAGCCCCAGCACAGAGTGATTGGGGCCGGTGCCAGTAGTGGGTGCAAGCAGGGCTGGCACTGTCAGTAAGTGTGAGAGTTGGCTGCTGGCCCTGATCGCCCCTCAGGAGCAGGAGAGGGTGGAGAAGCCCTCAGGGACCAGCAGCTGCCACTCACACCTGCTGATGGCGCTGAGTGATCAGGACCGGCACCGGGCACCGGCAGCAGGTGCAGGTGGTGGCTTTGGCACCAGCTGTGGGTGCGAGTAGGGCCAGGGCCGGCGCCGGCAGTAGGTGCGAGTGTCAGGTGTAACTGTGGCACACAGGAGCAAAGAATTTTCAGTAACCACCAAAGGCTCACCCTGATGACAGCGACCAGCACTCCGCCATGGTCTGGTGCCTGCTCACCTGCTCCACCATCCTGCCGTAGTCAATGCCTGCCATGTTCTGCACATGCCCCCTGGTGGTCAGTGCATGTCATAGCAACCAGTTGTTCAGTTGTTCTGTTGTTCCAGTTGTTCCACCCGTTTGGTCTATTTGCATATTAGCTTTTTATCACATAGGATTTTTTGTCAGATCAGCAAAAAATATATATATTTGGTGTGCCACAGAATTTTAGTAACTAGTTGATGTGTGCCATGAGATGAAAAAGGTTGAAAATCACTGCTAAACTAACAACATATCTTCATTCTCAGCATGGGGCCTTTGCCCTGCCAGGAATCTTGTCCCTCTAAATCACAGATTGCTCACTGCTGTTTGTTATTCAGCTAGCACTTAAACATTACCTCCTCAAAGAAGCCTTCCCTGATATTCTAAAGGAACTCCCATCACTCTCTCACACACACCACTCCACTTTAACACTGTGCAAAACACTTAAACTGATATTTTTCTTCTTTAGTTATAAAGTTTTTGTTTGTCTCCCCACCCCCATCAGAACATTCACTTCATTAGAGTTTGGAATTTGTCTGCCTTGCTCATCATTGCCTCAACAAATCCTATCATATAATTGGCACTCAGTTACATTTTTTAGATGAATGAATCAAAATTGGTCTCTGAATCTAGGAGGCTGAATCTGGTTCCCAAAGTCATTTCCCAAACAACAAAGAAAATAGCCCATAAACACTAAAGTTTACTATCAAGTTATCAAGCAAAAAATATCTTATTCATCTTCAGGCCAATTATAGATATCCAGTGTTTCTAAAAAGACAAAGTCAGAGACATGCAATAAGGCAACACTTTTTCCTTCAAGATGAGTTTAAACTACATTGTGTCAAAGTAAAAGTAATGGTTTTGGAGGATCCACTGTAAGCCCGAAGCCCTCCTGAGTGAGGAGGCTGAGCTAGAAGTGGAGGGCCCGGGGATGTGTTTGCTCTCCACTCCTTCTGGACTCCATCAAAAAGAAGTCCTCAACCCTTTCAGAGGAAGGAGTTGTCATGGCTTTTGGTGATGTGGATACCCACACTCCTGGAGGCACAGGAAAAGGCACATGCAAGAGAGGCAAGGTAAGCCCTAGTTGATTTGGCTCAGTGGATACAGCATCAGCCTGCAGACTGAAGGGTCCCAGGTTCAATTCCAGTCAAAGGCACATGCCTGGGTTGTGTTCTTGATCCCCATTAGGGGACATGCAGGAGGCAGCCAATCAATGATTCTCTCTCATCATTGACGTTTCTATCTCTCTCTCCCTCTCCCTTCCTCTCTGAAATCAATAAAGATATATATATCTATATATATATATATATATCTATATATATATATATATCAAGGTAAAAGGCCATCCAGAGGACAGTGGATATCTATATATCTATATATCTATATATCTATATATCTATATATCTATATATATATATATCTATATATATATATATATATGGCAAGGTAAAAGGCCATCCAGAGGACAGTGGACACCAGAGGGAGGGGACACATGGTAGAAAGCTTTAGCTGAGGTCAAATTCCATTAATCTTGATATTTTATTTGGAGACAGTCCTGAATGTACCCATTATTACTTAACTTTTTAATATAACTCCTAATATATCTCTTCATTCCTAATATATCTCTAAGACTAAAAAAAAAAAAATAGTCTCCAAAATTACTATTCAGGGTTTTAAATGAAAAGATTAAAATACCATAAATGTGTATGCTGGAAAGCATACCATGCCAATTTTTGCTTGGAATTTATTTGCAAAAACTTAATGTCAATGTCAAAATCTTAAAATGGAATATAGGATGATACTACTATATTTAATTCATAACGAAATTTAAAAAATGTTACAATGAGACACTTTCCCAAATTGCAAATGGTATCAGGTTCTGTACATATAGATGGATCTTGACTAAGGTGTTTAAGTGCTAAGAGCCAATAGGTTAAAACAAATATACTCTACGTGACATTAATTCAAGTTAAAAGTTTTAAAACGAAAAATGCTCTTCCACTAAATGGTAATGTTGTTCCCTAACAAACGGCCAAATCATGCCCTTGTCAGGAGAAATAAGCAGAATAACAAAAGATGTGCCCCCAAGGGCCTGAGAGGCAGAGTGTAGCATATTAACTACATCACATCTTTCAAACCGCACCGTAACTCCCTCCTGCTAGTCAGCATATGTTAGCAGCAAAGCTCCACACAGCTCAGCACAGGTCCGAGACTACAGCAGGAGGGTCCAGAGGCCTGCACAGTTGCACAAGAACAAGGGGTCATGCCATCTCTGCTCCTCTGAAGATATCAGCGATGCCTTTTAAATCCTACAAGGTACAACCTGAGAAGCCTTGAGAATTGATGGATTTAAAAAAAAAAAAAGAGTACGGGGCTGAGAGTTCTTGCTCAACAAAGCATAACCACTAAGAGCGTGAGTTCTGGAGCAAGCATGAATTCAGTCTTTGCTGGACCATTTACTAGATGAGTAACCGAAGGCCAGGTGCTTGACTTCTCTGTATCTCAACTTCTTTGCCCATGAAATGGAGATGTTAATAACTACCTATTGGGTTGCTGTGAAGTCTAAATGAATGAATACATACAGTATAACATACCTTAGTAGTGTCTGGCATATAATAAACACCAAATAAGTATAAAGTATAAAGGATAGTAATAATTTCTGGGCATAAAATTATACAATACTAGAGGCCCGGTGCACGAAATTCGTGCACAGAGGGGGGTTGTCCCTCAGCCCAGCCTGTACCCTCGCCAATATGGGACCCCTCAAGGGATGTCCGACTGCCCGTTTAGGCCCGATCCCGGTGGGCCTCTTTCCTTGACTTGAGTGGGATCGGGCCTAAACGGGCAGTCGGACATCCCTCTCACAATCCAGGACTGCTGGCTCCCAACTGCTTGCCTGCCTGCCTTCCTGATTGCCCCTAACCGCTTCTGCCTGCCAGCCTGATCACCCCCTAACCACTCTGCTGCCAGCCTGTTTGCCCCCAACTTCCCTCCTCTGCCGGCCTGGTCACCCCTAACTGCCCTCTCCTGCAGGGTTGATCACCTCCAACGGCCCTCTCTTGCAGGCCGGGTGCCTCCCAACTGCCCTTTCCTGCTGGCCATCTTGTGGTGGCCATCTGTGTCCACATGGGGGCAGGATCTTTGACCACATGGGGGCAGCGATATTGTGTGTTGCCGTGATGATCAATCTGCAGATTACTCTTTTATTAGATAGGATAGAGGCCTGGTACAGGGGTGGGGGCCAGCTGGTTTGCCCTGAAGGGCGTCTGGGATCAGGTGGGGGTTCCCTTGGGGTGTGGGGCAGCCTGAGTGAGGGGCCTGTGGTGATTTGCAGGCTGGCTACGCCCCCTGGCAACCCAAGCAGAGGCCCTGGTATCTGGGATTTATTTTCCTTCTACAATTGAAACTTTGTAGCCTGGAGCAGAGCCAAGCCTGGGGCTCCCTCCGGGCAGCCATTTCTGTGGCAGTTAATTCACCTTCTACAATTGAAACTTTGTAGCCTTAAGTGGGTGAGCCCCGCCAGGGTGTGTGGAAAGCTTTGCTTCCCCTGTTGCCGGCGGCTACCCTGGCCTGCTCTCTCAAGCTCCATTCTGCCGCCATTTGTTTGAATTTGTTTACCTTCTATAATTGAAACTTTGTAGCTTGAGTGGAGGCTTAGGCCTGGCCAGGGCAGGCGGAAAGCTTGGCTTCCTCCGTTACCTAGGAAACCTTGCTCTCTGTGGCTGTAGCCATCTTGGTTTGGGTTAATTTGCATGCTCGCTCTGATTGGATGGTGGGCGTGGCTTGTGGGTGTGGCTTGTGAGTGTGTCGGAGGTATGGTCAATTTGCATATTTGTCTATTATTAGATAGGATGATACTTACGCTTACCAGTACCTCAGAATGTGACCCTTTAAAGAAATAATTTATGTTAAATGAGGTCACATGGGTGGACCCTAATCCAATCTGACAAGTGTCCTTATAAGAAGAGGACGTTTAGACACACAGAGACACCAGGGATGGGAGTGCACTGAGAAGAAACCATCTGAGGGCACAATAAGCAGCCATCTGCAAGTCAAGGAAAGAGGCCTCTGAAGAAATCCAAACCTGCCAGACACTTTGATCTTAGAGTCTGGGCTCCAGAAGTCTGCAAAAATTAATATCTGCTGTTTAAGCCACCCAGTTTGTAGTATTTTGTTATGGCAGCCCTAGCAAACTAATACACATTTTAAACATCAGAGGTTGTTAGTTAGTTAGTTAAAACTATTCTCAGATATTATGTCTTCTAGGAAGTCCTCCTTGGCTTAGCTGAATCCTGTTTCTACACTTCACTGTTCTTGTGGTGACCTGTTTATATAAACATATTCCCCATTGAGCTAGATCTAGGCAGGAACTGTTTATCATCTTTACGGCCCTACAGGGCATGGAGGTGCCTGGATCAACATAGACACTTTGTTTACTTTTCCTTACTTGGTGCCTAGTGTTGCTATCTTTCCTGTGGATTTATTTTAAAGACCAATTCTTTTCTATCCCCTATTCCTACAGCTGCCATCCAAATCCTTTCATCCAGATTTTATCTCTGATTCACATAAGTGCAGTCCAAGAATTGTATCTATCTTCTCAAAATAAACAGTAGCAACTTTTCAAAACAAAAGTTTTTCATGCAATGCTGAGCAAAGAGACTAAGGAAGAATTGGCCTTCCCCTTTAAAATAGTAGAGGTACGCTTTTGAGGTTCCAAGAATTCTGCAACAAGTCCTAATTAAGTTCTGGGTAAAGAGGCCACCAAGGGCTTGTTTTAACTGGGAACAGTTACTCAGGATTCTCAGGAGCTTCTCTTTTTAGATGAGTAAACTCACTTCTTGCTCCTTGAAAGATCTTCCCAGTCATCACTGGCAAAGCTTCAGAAACTTCTTTAAAATGAGATTTATTACGTCTTCAAGCCTTCTGAGGTGAGTGGGAATGATCAAGCCCTCAGTAGACCTTAATGTAACAGTCTATTTGATCGGGCTTGGCCTCCAAAGAAACAAATCAAGGAGGCAGCTTTATAGTAAATATGATTCTAATGAATGAAGAAAGGGGATATAAAACAAAGAAAGTGGAATTTATTGGAAGACAAACCATTTCAATTTACGACATTTTGGGAGACACGTTGTGAAGATAGAAATGGAAAGAAGGTTATAACTCAAAGATGTCCTGCCTAAATCAGGGGAGTTTTCATAAGGGGCACTGTATTTACAGTATAACTTATGATTTGCTAGCTATCCTAGGTGCTACAAAGCAACATTAGTTTACCCATTTTCTTTTTGAAGGATATAGTATATGGTTGGCTACATAGATCTTACCTACAAGCAAAGCTCAATTTTGAAACCTATTTGAGTTTTCTCTATTAGTATGAAGCTATATATTGTAAGACTCAGTATATTTTATGTATTCTCCAACTTATATATCTAATATATTTTTTATATTATTTTACAGTGTGTTTGCCGTACTCTTAAAAATGCTGAAACACTGCAAAGTTGGCCAGGCAGAAAAGTAATTCAGGTATAAACTACAGAAATAATATTAGCACATGTGGTAGACTTCTGCCAGCGAAGAAGTATACAAGGTCAGTAGCTTATTGATGGCAGAGCTGACTGATGGCAGAATGGCAGAGCGCATCTGGTACACAGAGCATGATCTGAGAGTCAAGAGACTTGGACTGCATCTCAGCCAGGTTTTTGGTTCGGGTAGTGACCTTGAGCAAGTAAATTAGCCTCTGCCCCATATTCCCAACTTGTAGAGCTGAGATAAGAATATTCTTAATTCATAGAAATGTGTAAGAATTAATGGTTGTTATTATGAAAATCAGTGTAATAAGGGTCTGGCCATATAGAGACAAGCAATGAAACCTAAAGAAAAAATGTGCCTGTCTTTTCTACCTGGTTTAATTCCTCAGGAGGGGGAGTCCAGTGTTTTAAGGATTATAGTGGAGTCTAATCAATGTACTTGCCTCAAAAATTCTAATACTACGAGGAGTCCAGAACCATCAGAATAACTTGTAGATCAAGCAAATTGCCTGGAGACACAGAGCATTAAGCCAAAAAGGATTATTCTTTTTATTTTTAATAGTTTTATTGATTTCAGAGACGAAGAGAGAGGAAGAGAGAGATAGAAACATCAATGATGAGAATCATTGACCGGCTGCCTCCTGCACGCCCTATACTGGGGATCGAACCCACAACCCGGGCATATGCCCTTGACTGCAATCAAACCCAGGACCCTTCAGTCCGCAGGCCGATGCTCTATGCACTGAGCCAAACCGGTTAGGGCCAAAAAGGATTATACTTGAGCACTAAAATCTCATGGTGTTTGCCTTTTAGTTTGGCCTACTTGATATCTGTTACCCCTTTCTTCTTTTATATTTCTCTCTTTTTCAATGGAAAGTCTGTACTACGCTGGTCCCACCATTATATTTGAGACACACATTGCTTGTTTGATTTCACAGATTCATAGCTACACAGGAATTTCCCTCACAGTGAATCATACTATCCATAGCTGTCTTAGATGATATTTAAAAGAGACTTTGGATTTTAGACATTAGAATTGTACTGGAATGACTCCAAGACTTCGGGAGCAGTTAGGGCATAATAAATGTGTTTTCTTGTGAGAGAGGCATAGATTTGGGAGGTCAAGAGGCAGAATGTTATAAACTAATTGTTTGTGTGCCCCACAAATTCATACATTGAAACCTAATCCCCAATGTGATGGTATTTGGAGGTGGGGCCTTTGGTAGGCCATTAGGTCACGAGGGCAGAGCTGCTGTGAATGGGATTAGTGCCCTTTTCAAAGAGACTCCAGGGAGCTCCGTTGGCCTTTTTACCATGAGAGGACACAATGAGAAGACAGTCACCTAAGAAACAGGTCCAAGCCAGACACCGAATCGACTAGCACCTTGATCTTGGACTTTCTAGCCTCCACAAATATGAGAAATAAATTTCCATTGTTTATAAAGTATCAGCGTTTGTTATTATTATAGCAGCCTGAACAGGCTAAAACAGTCATGTTAGGATGAACATTCTCAAATCTGAGTCCTGATAGTTAAGCTCTGTGGCCACACAGGATCTTAATTGTCACAGTAGAACATATCCTAGTTACTTCAACAGGACTCTCTGCGAAAACAACAAAAATAAACACAAATGCTGAAAAAGGAGAGACACCAAGGGAGGAAAGAAAGGGAAAAGTAGCGTATGGTTTTCCAGTAACAAACTATATGGGCGCAAAAAAACAAATACAACTGCCTTTGTCAGAGAAGTCTTTAATTATTCACAAGGGTGTTACATAGCAAGGGTGACTATATGATTTACATCCAAACTGAGAAACATTTAAGATTGTAAGTGGATGCTAAAATAAGTTACAGGCTCTAACATGTTTCCAACTAATATAACCAGGTTCCCAGGCAAATTTCTGGTCATCCACATTACAGCCTAAATAAGCAAGCTCTAGCATAAAATTTAGAAGAAACAATAGATGTAATTACTATCTGTGGACTTCAGTTTCAGCTCCGACACATAAAGAGCTTGAAAGTTACTCCCATCCTTACAAGAAAAAAAGCTGAACAAATTAAAAATCAACAACTTTTCTTGGATTTTCTTTTCATAGAAATGATGTCTCCGAGCAAACAAACCACCACTGTAAAATCTGGAGAGACAATAGAATAAAAGAAATCACAGCTGTGTGGGTTTTTCCCCATACCAGCCAATTCTCCAACACCACCTGGGTACCCTACAATTCAATTGAATTCTGCCTCTATGTCCCAGGACTTAGCATCAGATCTCTTAAGAGCTCAATTCTACAAGACTTGCCCCCCACTTCAGATGCCAATCACAAGTCTGGGTCTCCGGGTTCCCATGACCCCCTTCTCAGGTTCATTAATTTGCTCAAATGGCTCACAGAATTCTGGAAAACACTTACCTACATTTGCCAGTTTATTATATAACTAGAAGCCTGGTGCACGAAATTCCTGCACAGGGGCCAGGGGGTCCCTCAGCCCAACCTGAATCCTCTCACAATCTGGGACCCTTCAGGGGATGTCTGACTGCTGGTTTAGGACTGATCCCTGCAGTTGGACATCCAGCAGTTGGACATCCCTGTCGCAATCCGGGACTGCTTGCCCCTAACCACTCGCCTGCCTGCTTGCCCCTAACTGCTCGCCTGCCTGCCTGCTCGCTCCTAACTGCTCACATGCCTGTCTGCTCAGTGGACATCATAACGACCAGTTGTTCTGGTCGTTCTGGTCATTCTGCCATAACGGTCGCTTAGGCTATTATATATAGAGATAAAGGATTGATAAGGGATACAATCAGCCAGATGAAGAGGTACATAGTGCAAGGTCTGGAAGGGTTCAGAATGCAAGAGCCTCTGTCCTCATTGAGTTTAAGTGGGCCATGCTTCAAGAATATGATGTATTTACCAATTAGGGAGCTCTTTGAACCCTTCAGTTGAAGTTTTTTATAGAGAGTTCATCTTGTAGGCATGATTAGTTATTAACTCAATCTCCAACCCCTTCTCCCTCTCTCATGAGGATGGGAGTGTGACTGAAATTCCAACATTCTAATCATGTCTTGGGCTTTCTGGCAACCAGCCCCCTTCCTGAGGCTATCTAGTGACTGCTAGCTACCAGTCATCTTATTAGGATACAAAAAGACATCACACTAGAGATTCCAAGGACCTTAGAAGCTCTGTGTCAAGAACAGGGGCAGAGGCCAAGTATAGATTTCTTATTATCACAGTCCACCCCCTGGTCTCTGGTCATGGACCTCTTATGACAAAGGGATTGTAAAAGTCCAAAGATAATGGTACATTAGTAGAATCCCACTCAGTCATTTGTAATTACGGTAGTCCAGTAAATCATCATATTATATGATAATGTATCCCAGGGCAAGGCCACTCAGGTTTTTAAGATTTTCTGTGCAATCGCCTCAGGTTCCAAAAACAGGAGCAATCTCAGCAATACATGATTTCACCCTTTCAGACACCTGGTATAATTGAGCTAAAAGACAATATCATCATGTCCTACCCAGTGCAGCTCAGTTGGTTGAGTGTCATCTCATGTACCAAAAGGTTGCCAGTTTGATTCCTGGTCAGGGCACATACCCGGGTTGCAGGCTTCCCAGTGGGTATTTGCAGGAGGCAGCCAATTGATGCTATGCTCTCACATCAATTTGCTCACTCTCTTTCCCTCTCCCTTCCTCTCTCTCTAAAAATCAATTTTAAAATCTTAAAATAATAATAATAATAAAATAATAATAATAAAATACAATAGCATTGCTTTCCCTGGACCTCTTTTAAATTGTTAATGTATTTTTGGATTTGCCTAGTTAAATACCCATTTACTTACTTTTTCACACTCAGCTACTATTCTTCCTCCTCTTCATTTATACTCAAATTTTTCTAACTTTAGGAGGAATGTTGGGTTTGGCCATTGTGCTTGTTTGGCTTCAAGCAGCAATGCCAGTCTAGCAAGTTCCACAGTTTCTCAGTCTACTCCATCATACAGGTAAGGTTACATAGGTGAACAACTAGAGGTCTATTTTTACCACCAGGCAATATAATCACTGTTAACACCAATTTTGTCAGATAAAGTGAAGGCACAACCCACCCCATCAGGCCCTTAGGAATTCTGACATAAAGGTTTAAAGATATAGTTACAGTTTTTGTTTAGGAATTATCCCTGCTTCCAGCATTTGTAATTGTAGCCCTGGTCCTATAGCCACTACATTGAGTGGGGTTGGGGGGCGGGGGGCGGGGGGCAGGGAGGGAGAAAAAGTATAGTTGTTATACCAGTGTCCTCCCTGCTCAACAAGAATTGCAGTCACACAGGTACCCTCCTCCAGTCACTTTTCCCCAGATTCATCAGAAAAATAGAGAAATCCAGCTAGTAGGGGACACTTCTTTTTGTTGTTATTGTTGTTTATTTGTTTTTGTTAATCCTTACCCGAGGATATTTTTCCATTAATTTTTAGAGAAAGTGGAAGGGAGGAGGAGAGAGAGAAAGAAACATCGACGTGAGAGAGATAAATCGATGGGTTGCCTTCTGCATACTACCCAACCAGGGCCAGGGACAACCAAGGTATGAGCCCTTGATGGAATCGAACCCGGGACTCTTTAGTCCACATGCCAATGCTTTAACTACTGAGAAAAACCGACCAGGGCCCTTTTTTAAGCAGCTTTACTGAAGCATAACTTACATAGATAAAATGAACCCGTTTTAATGGTACAGTTCAAATGTATAAAGTTGTGTAACCACCACCATAGTCAAGATATAAAACATCTCATCTCCCCAAAAGTTTCTAAATGCTCTTTTGAAATATATTCCCTTGTCCATCCAATCTGCTCTTTGGTTTGCTTTCTGTTGCTATAGTTTTGTCTTTCCTAAAAATTGCTTATTAAGGAGACCATACAGTATGAAGTATTTTTGTGACTGGCTTCTTTCACCTGGTGATGTTTTTTAAGATGAATCCATATTATTGTGTGTATCAGTAGTCTTCCCTTTCCTATTTCTGGGTAGGATTCCTTTGTATGAATGCAGCACCATTTTTTTTTTTATATATATCCAGCAGCTATTAGACATTTGAGTTTTCTTTTTTGATATTATGAATAAAGTGGTTATGAATATTTGAATACATTTCTCTTTCTCTGGACTAATTAACTAGCAGTGGGGTTTCTGGCTTTATGGTAAGTATATATTTCATTTGATCAGCAATTGCCAAACTGTTTTCCAAGATGGTTGTGCATTTTGTATTTCCAGCAGCAATGTATGGGAGCTCAAGATGCTCCGCCTCTCCAACACCTAGCATCATTGGTCATTTTCAGTTTATGTAGAAGTATTTCATTGTGATTTTAATTGGCGTTAACCTGATGACTAGTGATACTATTTGTACGTTTTTTTGTGTGAAGCATCTGATCAAAAATGTTGCCCACTTTTTATTTGATTTTCTTATTGTTAAGATTTAAGAGCTCTTTATGTATTCTTAATACAAGTCCTTTGTCAGATATACATTAATCATCTTATTTTTTTAATAATGTCTTCCAATGAGCAAAAGTTTTATTTGTGATGAAATTCAATTTATCTATTTTTAATGGTCTGTGCTGTTTGTGCAATTTCCCTTTATAGAAAAAAAAGTTATATAAAAAGGATTCGACAATGACTGAGAGGTTAAGGAGGTAGATTGATCGGTCTAAGCAGGGCAATTCAAATTCAGAGATTTAAACCATCTATTTGCTTGGCCGAATTGGACTGTTTGCAAAAAAAGACTAGTGTGAATACAAAGAATGTTGCACAACCTTGCTCATAATGCCTGACTGAGAAGGTATTTGATTTAGGGTAGAAGAAAAGAAAAGATCAATTCTATAATAGAAGTTACTATTTTAAAATAGTTTAGTCTTAGTGTTGAGAAGTGAAGCCAAACATGCTTATCTTTGTTCAAAGCCTTGTTCAAAATAAAGCCCAAAGCAAGGGAATCAGCTCTTAATGATTAAGAATAGTAAAGGGAGAGAAACTCTTTTCTAATAAAGAAAAAGGTAGGAAAAATAATAGAAAGGGGAATTTGGAGTATGGCTCAGCTGAAATATTAAACTATATTCTGGATAGGAGAGGCAGAAAACTGTTTTTAAAATGAAAACACAAATTTAATTCCAGTACACAATTAAGTTTGGACCATATGTGAAATACGTAAAAATACCTAACTACTTTTAGAGGGAGACACCTTTTGAAAATGGGTTTTTCTAATTATAAGTTGTATTTTTTAATACCTCATACCAGTCAATAAGCTAACATTCCATGTCCTCCCAGGCATGTGTAGACAAAATAACTGTGCCTTTTACCACTTTTCATTCATGTTGTAAAACCTGAGGAAATATAATTTTAAAAACTTTAGAACATTAATAGGCTTAACAGCTAAATTAAAAATAAAATCAGAGGTTGTTCTGTTTTCCTAATATTTCCTGGTGTTTTCAGAAAAAAAACTATATTTAATCACAAGCACAAAACCATTTGCCAAAGTTTAAAGATAGACAAGATTTATAATGAGCCCTCCTTTGAAATTATAATTTCAATAAAAATTGAAAGCTTTTTCCCCCTCCCAGAAAGGCAACTATATATGGATAATTTATTCATCTCTAGGAGAAAAAATAAATTAATAGGCTTAATGCATATTATAATATTCTTTCTATAGAAAAAGTAGATGGTAAAAGAAAATGCATACAAACTCAATATTTGATATTTCAATATGATCGTGATTCAGATAGGGAATGCATTTTTAATGTTGCCTTTTCACATACTGAGTTGTTGGTTTTTAAAGACAGAAAAGCTTTCCTAAATTAGACTATCTTTAAATTCTCCAGGATACTAAAGAAACAGAGGAACAGCTTGCCTTTGATAAGAATTTTTCTTTCAAATGTGACAGAGAGAGCTCCAATTTTTGTAGCTAACTGGATTAGAGTAATCCTAAATAATTTAGCCTCCATTTATAGTTTGAGCAAGTTCATTATAGGTGAACTCCCAATATCTCCTCTCTTTAAACTCTCTTTGATCAATTAATGAACTTTTAAGTAGGAAATGTACAAAATCTCCATAGATTATCACTTCAAGTATTTCTCCTTATAATTTTATTCATGTCTTTATGCTAACTAAGAAGGGAAAGTAAAAATTATTGAAAGCTCAAATATAAGCTTCTCAAGAGTAAGTAAGCTTTGGGGGCGGGCTGGGAGAGGACAACGGGGGAAAGGTGGACATGTGTAGTACTTTCAATAATCAAGAATTTTTTTAAAAAAAGAATGCATGGAAGAAACTCAATGTGCTCTTATTGAGTAACTATTGGGTGCGGGGGGCGGGGAGAGTAAATAAGTTTCTTGAGCATGGGAATCTGGTGAATTTTTTTCTTGTTCACCACTATACCTCCGTTCCTAGCACAGAACCTGGGACACAGGCACGTCCAATAACAATGTATCTCTCTATGCCTACTACATACCAGAATAACAATAAGCACTTTAAACATTACTTAATATACTAATATCCACACAAGAGAACATAAAAACATAGGTATTACTCTTTTTCTCAGATGAAAAATTGATTCTCAAAGAAATAGGTAACTTTCCCGGAATCTCTCGACTGTTAAGCAATGTTGATGTTCTAGTACACAGACCCAGGCCTATGAGCTCCCAAGCATGGTGCTGACATTTGGCTTCTATAAACCCAATGCAGATTCAACTGGATCTCAAAGACGCATTTCATTGATCCTTCTCTCCATGCTCACCTTATTTTTGGCTCCATGCTCTTGGATTGCCTCTCCGTATGACAACAATTTTCTAATATCATTTTATAAAGAAAATGGAATGGTAATTCAGCTTTGCCTCTAGCATAACTGACTTAATATTTTTATTATTGCTAATGTAGTGATTTCTAAGTATTGTTATGTTAATGTTTAAGATTTTTGTCAAATTGAAAAATCCTATTGGGTAGAGTACAAAAAGTGACCATAAGTTCTTTGCAGCAACTCATTTTGCCACTCCTTGAGTCTGGGCTGGTCACAACCTCAGGAGCCTCCTGGGTAAAATCTGAAATTGACCCAGGAATATGGAGGCACCCACCCTGAACAGGACTGTATCCCTGAGGCCTTCATTGGAGCAGGTAGCGCATCAGAGATGGTAGGGGCAGGTGGGGCAGGTCTGAATTGTTGTTCAGGTTTTAAGTTTCCCACAGGCTGATGAACACAGTGTTGGGTTGCCAAGTTTCTCTTTGCACGTGGAATCCCAGCAATAATGAGATCAAACCACATTTGCTTACCGGTTACTTTTATTGGACACGTTAAGGCAGAGTGAGATAGACTTCTGGCTTTCCAAGATTTTAGTCTGGGGTGTTTCCTACAACTCAGACCTGTTCCCAGATTTTGTTGTTTTTTTTCCACATCAGCAGTGGCTTGCCCAACACTATAAATGTCTTGTCCCAGGACTGGGGTCAGCATGGATACCAGTGTCCCATAGCAAGCGCATTCCTGCAGTGAATGTGACCCTATCAGGGCTTTCAAAGACAGGGGCATAGGTTGCCTGCCTCATTTCCAACTCCTTAGGAATTTGTTGTACCTCCTCTATAGATTTGTGGGGACCCATGTGCCCAGGGAGAACCCCTCATTGGGCCAAGTCTCTCTGCAGGCTAGAATAATCCAACCTATAAGGGAGTGAGTGCCTTGAATGCCTCCCCTCCCCCAAGTGCCATGCAGGCACTGCCAGAGAGCAGGGTGTGGAGTGATGTTGCTCATTTTCTCTGCCTCCTACCAGGTCAGAGAAATGCCACCACCCCTTGTATCCTATAGCCAGACTAACCATGCCTGGATACTTTTCCTGGCCTATTGTTGGAACTTGACAGCTACATCAATAAGCTCAGCAGGAATATCTTCTCTCATCATGGAATATTCCCTGAATTTGGGGTTGCCCTACTGGCTGGGGTTATTGTTGTTATGCTTTTGCTTTCTTTTGCATTAAGGATCAGACAGCACAGAGATGTCCGTTTCTTTGTCAATCATGACAGTATCTTCCTCACTTTCCCAGGAATTCTACCTCTTAGTGCACCAATCAAGCTTTGTCATAAGCCCTTGAACCTTAATCCATGGCAGCTGGTGCCTTCTTAGCTTTGTTAAAGGCATGATAAGTTCTCCGACTTATCCTGCTCACCCACCTTGTCCCCAGCCTTAAAGCTAACAGAGTAGTAGACAACTGCATGTCCTTCTCTAACCTCAGCTCTTCTTCCAATTTTCTAAGTTGAGTTTCAGCCTCTAGTGACCAGCTCCTGCCCAGAGTAGAGGTCTTCCCACTATCCCATTCATGTCCTTCTTTGCCACAGTGCATGCTGTGTAGCTCCTCAAACAAATGCATTAAGGCAGCCGGCATTTTCCAGGCATCACACGATGGTCCACAACCATCTAACACATGGGCTACCCCTTCCCACATAGAGGTCAAGAGCCCATTTCTTCAGTCTCCTGGCTGAATCGCCAGTTGCCAGTTCACAACCTTGGGAACTTCCCAGTCGGAATCTGAAACTGGCCCCATGCAATGGGCAAGTGGAGATCAAAAAAAGAAGCAGATCACTCCAGATTGGTAATTGGCAGGTTTAATAAGTAAGAGAACTACTTACCAGGCTTATCTTGGGTAACCACAAAACCCATAGATCTCCTCACTTGCCTGCCAGAATCTTAAAAGTTTAGATAGAGGCCTTAACTGGTTTCAGTCACATTTTCAGGTCAGATTGTCTCAACAACACATTACTCTTTCAAGTCTCCGTTCTTGAAATAACTCCTAGTACGGGACAGTGGGCGGAATGTACATTACAAGGACAAGACAGGGAGTGAGCAGCCTCTTATTGTCCAGGACAGTCGCATCCTCTCCATGACTTACTCTAACATGGCTTTTTTGACTTGTTTAATAAAGTGCAGCAGAGGCAACATTGTATGAGTAAGCGACCTTGCCTATGCTATTACTCTGTGAATGTAAACAAACCTTGGCTGCTTCGTAAAGACTTCGATATCTTGTGGGGAGAATCTAAAGCACTAGACAACGCCCAGCCAGCATGGCTCAGTGGTTGAGCATTGACCTATGAACCAGGAGATCACAGTTCAATTCCTGGTCAGGGCATATGCCCAGGTTGCAGGCTCGATACCCAGTGTGGGATCAATGATTCTCTCATCGTTGATGTTTCTATCTCTCTCTCCCTCTCCCTTCCTCTCTGAAATCAATAAAAATATATTTTAAAGCAAAAGCACTAGTCCCTCCATCTGAGATCCCAGAATTATGTGCATGCTCAGAAAAACACCCCACGGAGTAAGATGAGCCACTTTAGAAGAGCCCAAGCCAAACTGCCAACCACAGAATAATAATTTTTGTTTTAAGTCAGTAAATATTGGGGAGGTTAGTTATGCAACAGTAAAAAACGATACAACTTTTCTAAAGTTCCTTTTCTATATGGGATTATAGACATAATCACTATTTGTAGAAATACTAGAGATTTTCCCTACAAATGCAAAAATTTTAACAACTTCTCTTTCACCCAATTTCCACCCCCCAAAAAGCAAAAGCATGATTAATTCATACACTGTATTATTAAGTATATACCTGACAGGTGAGAATATTGATAGGAACCAAATGCTCCCATTATAATTTTAAATAGCTAATGATTAGAAAAGTTTTCCATAAACTAACTTCCGGCTCCATATATTTCAAACTTTGTTTTTGTTTCACTACACACATACTTTAGATGCTAGACACCTTAAGACATATTCATATCACTTTGGCCACATATCTGTGAGTTATAACATCAATCATGTTGGCAGAGTGGGCAATAGGAGTATTCCTGGAAGCTATTCCTCTGTCAGAATGAGGAAGTAGTAACTTAAATATGTGGGAAGTGATGGTGTGAGTCACATAAATATATCCCACTAAGTTAAAAATATATTCTCTACTCAAATTTTCTTGGCTAGAACTCAAACAATATCTGGGGTCATTCCAAAGCCACCCCAAAAAAGGAGAAATGTAATGGAAGAGGAAACAGAGTGAAAAAGACAGGATACTTAATTGATGCAGTTAAATAACTATCTTGCATAAATTTTACAATAGTGTTTGGCTGTGTGAAAACATTACTAGAGGGTCCCTATCAAGGCCTTGGAATAGTCTCTGTCATGGAAGGACCCTGACGTTCATTACCTTCAAGGTTTATCCTCCTCTTATATGCCACCTCTTTCTGGCTTCCTTCTCTTGCAGTCATGGAAGTAGCAGCAAACTGTCCCCCTATATCCAGCCCCTTTGGAATCTTATTTTTCTAAGTCAAGCACTTGTCCAATATATAGTCATATCCATATTATTGTTTCCTTCTCCTTGCTTCTAAATCCCAGAACTTGAATTTTATGGCAGTACAAGCCACCTGAAAAGATAATTGCTTGAGTGTGATAATGGTGACTGACAATTTCATCTCCAAACTATTTATCAGTTCACTCTCCATATAGCGGGAATCAAGAGAACATGACACCTCTTGTCAGTAAAACAAAAGAATCTTGTGACAGCATTTCAATTGAATTTTTCACCTGGCACTCACCACATTAGCACTCAGTTAAAATAACTCCATTCATTACTCAAAAAAAAATACCCCACAAAAACACTTGCTGTAGACAAGGTAAATGAAATTGTACACATAAATAAAAACTAATACTGCACCTGAGCCCAGGTTTTTAAGACCTTCAAAATAACCTGTCTTGGTTTACTATAACTTTTTTTTATATGTTTCTGACAATAAACCAATCACAGGTCATTTTTTTATACAAGTAAATCATTCTTTTCAGCAGAGAATGACTATCATGCAGAACAGAAAGCAAAACATGTCAATTTTAAAGTTCAACCTAAAGTATCTTTGGTAACTTCTAAACTTCAGTAAATGTGTGAGTCCAAAACCCTCAATTGGCCTGATTGCCATTTTCATAAAATGTGAAGCTCAAATTTATGATGGTTTGGGTAACTTCCCAAAAGTTGTCTGAAACATAAGCCATTCCTGTTCTCCAAGGTTTCCACCTTTTTTCTTTCCAAGGATACTTCTTAGCCTTCAAGAGAGTCAATTTTGGTGGTCAAGGTCATGGGCTAGATGAGGGTGTGTTCATATCACAGCTCTGCCATGACTGATAATGGGATTTAGGCAAATTGCTCAAATCCTCTGAGCCTTAGGTTTCTAGTTTATAAATCACAGATAACAACTCTTTTTTTTAATAAAGTCGTTGTGTGGATTAAATGATCTGATATATGTAACTTAGCATGTTGACTATCTGGAAAATATAATCACTTTCCATTATTTTTCTCCCATTTATAATTTCTCATTGTAATTGTTGTTTTGCTCTGAGAAAGAGAGCAATAGTCACAGGTATAATGAAAATGAAAAAATAATTCAACTTATCCTTCTAGGAGTCATCCCAGCTTCCTATTTCAACTCCATGGGCTGAGTCATTTCAAAGGAAGAGCTTACTATTGCTCTTTCCTCAGGTACCACTTTAGTTTAAAAGACATGGCCTTTGGTTACAGAAGATAACTAGACTTATCATGGTGATCACCTCATCTATATATATATATAAAAGCCTAAGCAGACTGGCCGACAGGCTGACCGTCTGGTAGCTATGACACGCTCTGACCACCAGGGGGCAGATGCTCAATGCAGGAGCGGAAACCACAGGCTTGGAAACATGGAACAGACTGATGAATCTCAGAGGGAAAGGGGGCATGGGGGAGGGCAGGAAGAGATTAACCAAAGATCTTATATGCATACTAGAGGCCCGGTGCACAGATTCGTGCACCAGTGGGGTCTCTCGGCCTGGCCTGCGGGGATAGGGCTGAAACCGGTTCTCCAACATCCTCCGAGGGGTCCTGGATTGAGAGGGCTCAGGCCAGGCCAAGGGACCCCATCAATGCACGAATCTGTGCACTGGGCCTCTAGTAATGTATATAAATACTGAATCACCATGTTGCACACCTGAAATTAACATAATATTGTAAGTCGGCTGTTTGCTTCCAGGCCATTTACACATAGGTCAGGGATTCCAGTATATATATGCCAGGGGTTTGCCATGGAGTCCTGGAAACAAGTTTCTTCTTGTTCTGCTTTGGAGTTTGGAAGAGAAGTCCTGGTCGTTCTCACAGTGCGATGTCACTGCATTCTGTCAGTCAGTGTGCCCTGCACATATGCTCAGGGAAGAATAGTCCAGGCAGCAAAGGATTTGGGCACTCGTGGGTCCTCTGGCCACAAGCCATCCAACTATCACATTGATATCAACTCTATTAAACACCCATTCATTTATTCTGAGTTCTGCCTAAGAAACATAAGAACAAGTAAATGAGAATATTTTATCCTGTAATGAATGTATCCTCCCTTTGACTTTTTCAAAACATGAGCAAATAATTAGGGAGCAGAGTTGAACTCCTAGTATCTCGGGCAGGATTAGTGCTAGAACCTGAAAGACAGACACCCTTTTATTGTCTACAATTACACACTGACCAGTCAAACAGGAATTTCTTCATCTTCAATTTTAGCAAAAATAGCCAGATTCGCCTGAAAGATCATACTCACTCTAATATATAAGCTTTAAAAAAAAAAAAGTGTCCAGTCATTCATTCTAGTCGGGTGTGTTCAGGGCAAGGGCAGGAAAAGTGGGAGGAAGGGGGCAGATTGGTGGCAGTGAGTCCAGCCCTGCTCTCTTAGCTGGCCCTCGGGATAGTTTCTGAACCTAAGCTTGGCTGTCTTCACAGCAGACTTTAGAAAGTGAGAAAGTTAACATCTCTTCTGTTCAGGTTTTGGCCTTAACCAAAAATCTAAGACAATGGAAAAAGTGTCACTTGCAATCTAGTCTGTAAAATGTCGGGGGGTGTGTGGGCGGGGGGGGCAGTGAGAACAGCAATTTATAAGATATAAACTCTGAAAATGCCAAAATAATCAATGAAATACCATAATCATTAAGGTTTTCTTCACAGTTGGAGAATTACCAAACCTCTTTGCCACAAGCAGTTCTGATTTTATTCTCAAAGGCATTGACTACTATATATATAATACTTCGGAAATATGCCAGATAGATATGCCTACCCCCAAAAAAACAAAAATATTCACAAGTCAGTTACTGACTTTCCCTTTAAACCCTCCAGGCTGGCTCCCTGTAATTTGGCTCTCAGCATTATTCCCAGCCTTCTGGAATCTCCTCCGTATCACAAGATGGCTGGGAGCCTGTAAACTACATCTCACAGACTTCCTTGCCAGCTGCTTTCTAGTGAGGTTCTGCCAATGGGAGGCACTCCCAGGGAATTGAAAGGCAGGTGTGGATTTTTTTTTCCTGCTTCTGGTGGCAGAGAGAAGCATCAGCCAGCGGGCCAGGACAGTGCAGGCTGCGGGCTCCTGCTCAGGCAGTGCAATTCCACAGCAGTGGCAGAGACGGTGCTGGGCAACAGGGTGCTGATGGGCTGTGGCTCCATCCAGCAGCAGCAGCTGAAGCCTCCATGGCAGGAGACAGTGGGCTCCTGGGCTCCTGCAGCATGAGTGGGGGTATGGGCTCTTAGCTGCCTGCAAAGGGTCGTGATAGTTGCAACAGCAGTAGAAACTCAACAGGCTCCTGAGCACATCAATTCTAGGTTCTGGAAAACCCCATTTGCCCTGCTGCTCCTCCAACCAGACAGGTGGTAGGTAGGCAACTTCCCTTCCCCTCTTCACTCCTTTAGTCTTTCCAGCAATTTATAATGAATTCCTTACATTGTTACCTAGTTTTTCTGAATTAACACTTAATAATATGCCTTCTTTACCTCTCTTAATACTAATGAATCAAGAGAAAATAATAAAGATATATATTTTGTTAATGTTATGTAGGTATATACATATTTGATAAATGTGCAAAAATGTTATGATGTAAAAGTAACTTACAGAGGGTACTACTAACTCTGAAGTAAAAAACATTAAAAATTTATAGAATTCAGGATAAACATGATGAATTAAACACATACATTCAATCCTGAAATACCACTAAAATGAGAGCTAAGGAATGAAAAATATATAAAACCACAAGGACAAAGAAAGTGCAAGAGGGAATGTGGCAGCAGGAACAACAGACAAGAAATAAAAACACAATTTTGAAAGATGGAAAGGACATGGCCTAGTGGAAGCTGACTAAAAGATTCAAGTAGCAAATCATCAAAAAGGCTCAGGACTTTATTTTAAAATCAGAAATTTAAGTAGCTTCAGACTTAGAAATTGTAACAAACAAATCAACAGAAATTAGCAAAGCAATGTTTTCTAAGTTCTAAGAGAAAGTGATTTCCAAACTAAATCCCTGTCTTCAGCTGTACTTTAATCAAATGCAAAGGTAGACTTAGAATATTCTCAGCATGTAAGATCTCCAAACATTTTATCTTTCATGTAGGCTTTGTAAAAAAAAAAAAAAAAAAAAAAATTCTAGAAGATATGCTCCGTGAAGACAAAGAAATAGACCAAGTAAGAAGAAGACATAAAATCCAAGAAATAAGGAATTTAATGCAGGGGGGGAGAGAATAAAAGATAGAGAAAAGGAGGGAGGAGGAAAGCATATGTTCAAAGGCATAAACTTTATAGAAAGCTGTCTTACAGTTCTGTGAGACAGCTTGGGTCTAAAATAGTCACAGGAACCTATGATATAATTTAAAAACTTGTAAAGAGGAGGAGAAGAGAGATGTAATCAAAGTACAATACAAATTTAAACTCTAATATTGATTTATCAGAAAAGCATCATATAACTATGGTGGAGGAAGAGGAGGAAAAATAGTTGTATGCATGGAAATTAGGGTTGAGGAGACCAGTGTAAAAGAAATAATTCTAATCTTTCATAGAAAAAAGCTAATAGATAATGTCTAAAATTGAAAACAAAAATGCACAGAACTAGCAATAAAGTATAGTATTAGAAATTGGGAGGTAAACAACTAAAAGAGATTGAATATAAATGTTTATATGAACAGAATAAGAGGACAGGAGTTTGCTTGCTTGTTTTTAGGCTTGTTTGTTTTAGGCTTGCTATACTGGTTGGCTTTTAAATTCAAACATAAGTATTCCTTTGAGAACAATAATTAATTTTTAAGTAAATAAAATAAAAGATAAGGAGTTTGGGTAATATATACAGTACTCTAACAAATTGGGACATATGAAAGTCAAGCTCTATTTTCTTTATTAAAATTAAGCAATAACTGTTTAATAAATGCCCTGATTTTATGCACTGCTAATGTACTTTGTGATTTTCATAATATACAAAGACATATTTCAGGCCAAATCAGATGAAACTTTTCTAAATTTTGAATTGAATGGATGTCAAATTATTTTGGTTACTAAGGCATCTGTTAGGTCGTGTTCTGATTATTATTACTACGTATGAAATCATCCTAAATCATAGTGGCTTAAAGCAATGGTGATCATTTTATTATCTCTCTTAGTTCTGGGTTTCTTGCTAGGAATCTCTCATGCAGTTATATTCAGATGAAGAGGGAAGCTGAGGTTAGAGTAATCTCAGAGACTGCCTCACATATGTGCAGTCCTTGAGGTTGGCTGTTTTCTGGGACCTCACATAAAGCTGTCAGATGACATAGCTACTAATCTCCTGTCCCTGTGGTCTGGCTACCTCACAGCACTGCAGTTGAGTTTTAAGAGTCCGTATCCCAAGTGGACAGGAAGAAGTTTTATCACCTTTTATGACGTAACCACCCAAATCACATAGTGTTACTTCCTCTATAGTCACAATCCCCCTAAAATCCAAAGGAATGAAAAATAGATCCCCACTTCACTACAGGAGGAGTATCAATGTCACATTGTAAGAAGAGAATGTGGGACAGGGGAATCTTTTTGCAGCTATTTTGATATATATAATCTGCCACTGTTCTCTTTGTTCCAATGTTGAAAAAAATCTACGTTCACATAAGGTTGAATAACCAGTAATGATCTTCTAAAGGAGAAATGCTTAGACCAGTAGATTTCAGATGGGGAGATATGCACTTTGGAGGCATGAATAATTTTAAGGAAATAATTTCCAGATTCTAAGCTTCACATGTACTTTTTCCAAAATTTGTCTGCCTGAGAATAGTCACACCAGTTGGTAATTTTTTAAAAGAGAGGTATGCCTGTCATCCATTTTACCATCTTACTATGGTACATTGACCCTGAGTATAAAAAAAATCTCCAGATCTCCAAACAATAGGGCAATTCAAAATATTGGTTTTAGTGTTGAGAAAGTAAATGACTAGTAACTAAGTCATAAAATCTAGAATTAGTTTTGATACTTTGCCTTTAATGAAGTTGAAAAAAACTAATTAAGGTGACAGCTGGTAGATCATTTAAAATAATTTTTAATGATAGATAACTATGTAATTTTGGCATATAATTTGGAAGGAATTCAAATCTTTGTGTGACATTGCTAAAACAAAACTCTTTCCATTCTCCTCTACTTATTTATGGGAATATATTTTCTCAAATCTTTCATCCATAAAAGCAAAAATAGAATAGATTGATGCTGAGCTTTGTCTCATTCTAGCAATAAATAATATGCAGCCACAGATACATATATTCATTAAACAAAAAATAACACAATCATTGAAATAATGGATACATTTCTAATAAATGTTACCTTTATGTTTATTACCTAAATGTGCGGTTATTTATGTTGTTTAGATTAATTTTGTATTAATCAGTGTAATAAAAATTCAATTCAGAAGAAATTTTAACACCTGGAGTTTAATGGTCACAAACTTTCAATTATTTTTCAATGTGCATGCATATTTTTATAGTATGAAAAAGTGATCACTAAAAGACTTTAAGGCATTTAAAAATATATTAAACTAGAATAAAATTCTACTGGAAAAGTGGTTTGGAAATAGGAGTCCAGAGAGAGAGAAAATAAAGAATTTCCAATTGTTAAAATGAGTTCATTCATGTATTTTAATATAGGTTTTGGAGGGAATCAAATGGACACATTTGATACAGTTGTAGGCTCTGCCTGTCTCTCTCACATTGGTGTTTCTCCCTCTGTTTCTCCCCCTCCTTTCCACTCTGTCTAAAAAATCAATGGAAAATATCCTCGGGTGAGGATTGACAAAAAATAAAATTTACTTAGGACCATTGATTTAAAATCCTAAAATACCCTCCAAAATAATATGAAATATTAGCTAATTTCACAGCAAGTATTTCACATCAGAGTTGTATTTTGTTAGCTGAAAGAGCTTCTAAACATTTGCATATCCTGTTCAACTACATAGTTGTTTTTGCTATATATTTTGTGTGTAACTGTGAGGCAATTTAGTAGCACAATAAAAGAAGAAAATCTTGTTTTATTAAACCTGGCAGAAAATCGGTATGATTGAATTTTATTACTGTGTCTAACACTAATTAATTAGAGCTGCTATTTCCAGTTTTACCTGGATTTTTTTTATAGATGAAGCTACATGCCTAGAATTTAAAATCTGCATTGCTACACTTATAAGTATGGTTTATATAAAAATACAAAAATAAATGCTTTTCCATTTCTTTTGAATATTATTGGTAATATTTACTGAATATAAGACCTGGAAATGCAGATAAGTACTCCTTGCTTTCTTTTCAGTGCCTCAATGCCACCAATAATGAGCTAGTATAGCCAGTCTCAACTAATCTTAATGGTATTATGTGTCCCAGGACACACTCTGGTGCCTGACACACTATAAATGCTCAACATCTGTTTGTTGAATTATTGAATGAATGAAAGAACTGGGATTCTTCATTTAATGAGCTGGCCAGCAAGCCTTTTATACTTTCAAACATTTTCTATTGAAGTGCAAATGTAAGTTATATCATCTAAACAGTGGTTCCCAAAAGTCACCTCATTAGTCTGACTGCATCAGTGACACTCAGAGTGGGTGTTATAAATTTAACTTCCTGTACCCCCATCTTATATTACTAAATTACATACTTGAGGGGTGCGAGGTCTGGGAATCTTCATTTTTAATAGGCTCCCCTGATTATTGTCATACACAGAATTGACAGGAAACTGGAGAATCAATTTTGGAAATAAGAAAAGCCAGGGCTGATTCATTCACAGAATGAGAAAGCAGGAACTACAGAGTCTCAGGGGAAAACAAATATCTGGTCAGGGCACCACCGCTGGTTATGAAACAACACCAAACATTTGTCACTGTGCTCAAGATTCAAATTTGAGGAAGAGAGTGACTGCTGGTCCACCTTGGTCATGTTGGTATCCATGATTAGTAGTTCTGCTGCACTGTATCCAATAGAGAAGAGGATTTTTCATACACATAAATTAAAATGCTGCTAGAAATCAGTAAAGTTGTCTAGGCAGCCAAAAATAATTACAAATATAAGGCTATACACAATGGAATTGGGGTGCCACATAAAGTAACATGACCTTGTCAACAGAGAACCAAACACTAGACTGTCACTCAACCTAAACACTACAGCAAGAATTCCCACAGCAAGAGCAATTGGATAATCTTGAAAATGTTCTCCTATCTTGAGTCTGTGGCTCTATATAACTAATTGAATTGCAAAATCATCCAACTCAGTTTTTAAAAATCAGTCCTATAGAAAAATTAGAATCCTATAGAAAAACTAAATAATTGACTAAATTTGTCACCTTTTTGGTGTTAAATATTTTAAATTGTGTCTGAGAATACTAAGCAATGTCTATTGTAGGGAAGAATAATCAATAATCATCTGCTTAGCTCTCTGCACTTTTATCCAGTGTGACCTCTTCCACTTATCATGTGCCCACCACTGTTCCATAAAAAAAAAAAAAAAAAAAAAAAAAAAAAACTCAGTCATCTTATCTACTAGCATTGTCAAATGAAGAAATTGTTGAAGAATCATCTGTTCTCTCTCAAATGGCTTTTGCTCTTTTTTTTTTTTTTTCTTTTTTTTTTTTTTGCCTTTAGTTTTTGGCTGGAAAAAAAAAAAATTGGCCTAATATGTGGCTCTGCAAATCTAATGTCCTTTCTTTCTTCTGACCTCTAAAATTTGAAGTTCAATTCCTTTGGCTCACAGAATCCCCAGAGTCTGGAGTAAGGATTCCTACTTCTCTTTATCCTGGAACATAATTAATAACTCATTTTCTCCAACTTGTTTCACATCGGTGGATCATTTTCCAATCTCCATCAAGCAGGGAAGTTCAACTATGCTCATAAATCTGTGACATGGTTGAATGTGGAGATGCTCACTGTTTAAGCAGGAAGTAAACATTGACAAAACATCCAAATAATTAAATAACTGCACACCCACATCATTTTTAAGAAATTTAAATGTATATGTGTTCAGCTTTTCTGACTCATGCCATTATTCTTTCAGTGATAGCATGGATATGGTACACTGCTCTGTGCAGAATACCTCATTACCTTTTCCAATACCTCATACAGTTCTTTGAATTTCATAGTATTTCCTAAAAATACCTTTTCGCTAGGAGAGCCTAGAAGAACAGCACTCAAGAGAGAGTTATCTTTTCCATGACACTGATCTTAGTCAATAGACTCCCATGCATGATTGAGTTGCATGTGTTAATAAATCAACAAGCATTATATCTCTTCTCACCTGCACTTTAGTCTTTCATTTGTGTACTGAGAGACTTAATGTTAAGCTAATACTAGTGTTGTCCTCTGTCTATTTGGTTTGTTTTGGATTATTTTCTATAATATGTTTACCAATAACCAGTCTCTTCAAAAATTCATACCTTCCTATGATCTGTATAACATATCCAGAAAAACAATTTCATTTTTCTCAAGAAAAACATTACATGTGCAATGACTTAGTTCTTAGACTATGAAAACCAACTTGTTGACAACATAATCAGGCTGAAGTTGACAGCTTTTATTGGTGCCAGAAAGAAATCAAATGTAAAATGGGCCTGTAGTAAAAGTTTACTGGCTATTAATTTGAACCCTACTCACATAGGAGGTGATACTGGTTAAAGCAAATTAAAAAAAGGTAAAAGGTAAATCTTATGCCACATGATTAACTCCTGAATATAGGCTGGTTTCAAGTACTAAATTGACCTGATAATTTTGAGAATTGTTAATGTTGTCTAATGCAAAAGTATAGGAACTCAATATATATAATCCTCATCTGGCAAAAATATAGTTCCTGATTAAGAGTTGAGGGCAAAAAGAAAAATCTATAGCTAGATGCCAAAGGTAATCAGGGCAGAAGCACTGCAAAGGATCACTGTATTAGTCAGGGTTCTCCATAGAAACTGAGCCAATAGGAAAATGAGATATAATATAAGAAATAGGCTCACTATGGAAGCTGAGAAGTACCACTATCTACAGTCTGCAAACTGGAAACTCAGAGAAGTCGGTGGAATAAATTCCAGTCTAAATTTAAAGACCTGAGAACCAGGAGCACTGATGATGTAAGTCCCAGTCCAAGCGCAGGAAAAGACTGCTGTCTCAGCTCTCACAGTCAGGAAGAGAGAATTCGCCTTTCCTCCACCATTTTGTCCCACTCAGACCCTCAAGGGTTTGGATGATGCCCACCCACATTGGCAAATGGCAATCTGCTTTGCGCAATTCACCCATTCAAATGCTAATCTCTCCTGATAGCACCCTCACAGACACACCCAAAAATAATGTTTAACCTGGCCATTCAGTGGCCCTGTCAACTTGGCACATAAAATTAACCATCACAGGCACTGATCTTAGCATTAGAAGATCTAATTTAAAGTCCTGACTGACAACACTACCTAAGTCCTCGAGCTTATGTTTCTTCATCTCAAAAAAATGAAAGTAATAACACCTCTTAGGCTGATGGGGAGAGTAAAGGGATATAAAATAGATGTAGATGTGCCTTTTAAATGTTAAAGTGGCCTAGAAATATAAGGTATTATTACTTGATTCCTGTTAGCGCCACATTGTACTCTATCACAATATAGTTACAGGCCAGAATGTACAAATTTACAATAAAACTTTTGTCAAAGTGATTTCATTGAAGGTAACAAGCTTAATAGGTAGTCTTATGATTTGATACAATAGTAGGCAAAATATTATCAAAGATATGAAACAAAAGCCTCTACTAGAGAGGCTGTGCTAAAACAGACCTAGAGCCCATGAGATCCATTCAATAGGAACTCATAGAGATAGGTAAACCCACTAATGCTTGAACTGTTTATCCAAGCAAAATTGTCTCAAAAATTAAAATAATCAATTGGAGTTACTATCTCAATAACAGTGCAGGTGAAGGCTGTGGAGTTCTGGTCCTGAAACATCTACATTTTTACCATACCCCTGGGAATACCCACTTAAATAAAGAATGTATTGAAAAATGGAAGAAGCCATTGCTATGTCAATGACAGAAAAAAAAAAATGTCTAGAGAAAAAGAAAAAAATCACTAATGGAAGTGAGCACACACAGAATAGCTCATACTTTAAAAGCTATATGGACATAGGCTTCCCAGAAGTCCCAGATCTGTCATTCCCCCAGCTACTATCACTTCTTACCCCAAAGCTGTCAGCTTTGAATAACAGAAAACCTTCTGTTGCTTTCTCTGGACACTGAGATCACCGAAAAAGGCAATTTATTCCACCGTAGTCCTGGTTCTTTCTTGCCTGACAGATCCAACTTCTACCAAGAATGATCTCCCAATGCAATGATTAGAAATGAGAGTTGGAGAAAAAGATAGTCACAAATTCAAACTAAGGGTCTGCTGAAATAGTTAAATAAGGTAAATTATTCAATTTGGGTAAAAACAATTTCCCTGAAACAGAAATTTTCTCCCAAGCTTTCTTAAGTTGGTAAAGATTCTATCACTATATCAGTCACTCAAGTTCAAACATGTGCTCATTATCAATCACCCTTGCTACCATTATCCCACAGTTTATTAACGGACAAATTTTATTAGTTATAGCACACACTACAGGAGTAATTGCTCTTGTCTCTTCCTCTTCAGCTCCTCTGTCAATACTCAGTTTGTTTTCACGTTATTTTTGACACCATTAAAATAGCACCCGAACTGGCCTCCTTCTTCAGATCTTTCACCCTAATCTATGCAACCCTACCAGATGTACACACCACTTTCTAATTCAAAATCCTTCAGTGGCTCACCAGTACATAGAAGATTAATTTTAAAATTTCTAGGCTAAAACTTAAAAAATCTGAAAATATCAAATTTTGGAGAGGTTGTGAAGCAACAAGAACTCTCGCCCTAGCTGGTTTGGCTCAGTGGATAGAGCGTCAGCCTGTGGACTGAAGGGTCCCAGGTTCGATTCTGGTCAAGGGCACATGCCTAGGTTGCGGGCTTGATCCCCAGTAGGGGACGTGCAGGAGGCAGCCAATCAATGATTCTCTCTCATCATTGATGTTTCTATATCTCTTTCCCTCTCCCTTCCTCTCTGAAATCAATCAAGATATATATTTTTTAAAAAAAGAGCTCTCATGTTCTGCTGGTGGAAGTGTATACATAGGACTATTTTGGGAAGTTGATTCTCAGAATGTACTAAAGCTGAACAAGTGTATATCCTATAACCCCCAAATTCCCAAAAACAACAGTGATTTTGATAAACTGTGGTATATTCATACCCTGGAATACTTATGAAACAATGAAAATAAATGAACTATAGATATGTTAAACAGCATGTATAAATCTCATCAACAGCCCTGGCCGGTTTGGCTCAGTAGATAGAGCATCAGCCTGCAAACTGAAAGGTCCCAGGTTCGATTCCGGTCAAGGGCACATGCCTGGGTTGTGGGCTCCATCCCCAGTGGGGTACTTGCAGGAGGTATTTGATTCATGATTCTCTCTCATCATGGATGTTTCTATCTCTCTCTCCCTCTTCCTTCCTCTCTGAAATCAATAAAAAGTATATTTTTTAAAAATCTCATCAACAATCTTGAGTTAAAGAAGTTATACACAAAATAATTTATACTATCTAATGACACTTATATTGAATTCAAAAACAGACAGCCCATGGTGTTAAAAGTCAGTGTAGTTTCCTTCAGGGAACTATTTTTCACAGTTATGGGAGATGGGGAGTCCAAGGTTAAAGTTCCAACAGATCCAGTGTCTGGTGAGGATCCACTTCTTGGTTTTCAGGTAGCCACCTCCTTGCTGTGTAGAAGCAAGCTCTCTCAAGTATTTTCTTAAAAGGGCACTAATCCCATCATGACGATTCCCTCCGAATGACCTAATTACCTACCAAAGTCTCCACTTCCAAATATAATTCCATTGGGGGTTGGGGTTTCAACATATAAATTTTGGGAAGATACAAACAAATAGTCCATGACAAACTATATTGGTTTATTCACTCACTCCCAGAACAGGTTCTGTTATTCTTTTAACCCTATTCTTTTGTTCATCCTCTTTCTCACTGGGGGTTATCTTATACATCTCTTCATCTTGAAATCTTATGTGTTTTTCAAAGATCAAATATACCATTTTATGAAGACTTTCCTGACTTCAGCAGATGTTGTCTTTCCCTCTCTGAGTTGCAACAATAACCTCCCTTATGAACCTCTATGATTTGAACCTCTCTTATGAGTTTGATCCTATAAATTCCTGTATTTCAGATATTTTAAAATAACTCTTATCTAACAAGTGTATGAATCAGGATAACCAGGAATTCCTTGGAATTCCTTGCATTACTTCAGCATATGTTGCTAAGTGGATAACTGGATGAGCATATAACTAAAAGGACAAGCAAATAAACCATTGAATCAGTTCCCTACAAAATATCTATAATCCTCCAAGAGGACCTTATGGATCAAGTTTTATCCCAGCCTAAGAGTACAGGTAAGTCTCCCAGTGTCCTCTTGTTTCATAACAACAAGCCAGTAGATGAATGTTTCAGTGTTTTGTATCTTACTGAACCCCAAAGGTGAGAGATGAACAGACTAAAAGCCTGGAATTGGTAAATACACTACCAATCCAAGACAAAATTGTGAAAAGGGAAGCTATTTCTTTCCCAACTTTCCTCTAATCCTCATGTCTCTATCCACTCCCCCAACCTCCCACTCTCTCTGCTTCCTCTCTCCCCTTCCCTTTTAGAGGTCAGTACTGACACAGTATCAACAGGATGTGTGTATATAACCAACTGTGTGTGTGTGTGTGTGTGGTGTATAGAGAATTTATGATAAGGGATTGGCTCATGTGATCACATAGGCTAACAAGTTCTAGTATCTGCAATCGGTATGTCCAATGTCAGGAAAAGACCTTTCAGGAGAAGGTATAGTTCAGCTCTACCACTGGCTAGCCCAGAATTTAACTGGGTTTCCTATACTGGAACTGTTCTGCAGGTGCTGGGCAATCAGGAAACAACTCTGTTGGGAGTGCAGGTGGTGAGCAAAGAACCAGCAACTGGTAGCAGGTAGAAACCTGGGCAGCAGGCAAAGCATGGAGGGCTTTCAGAGAGAACAAAACCTGGCTTGATGGCAACCCTCTGTGATACAGGCAGGTTGCACAGGGGACCTGCAAAGGGAAATGAGGCACTGGTGCAGAGAGGAAGCCTTGGGAGTGCTAATTTCCATGTCAAGTGTGCAGCAGGAAGGTTACTGCCAGGCTGCAAGGTTGCTGAAGGAACACATTTCAGGCGCATGGCTGGGCAGAGCTTCACCAGATGTCCTTACATCTACACTGTTGGCTCAGCAAGCAGCAGCTCAGCAAAGCAGGAGAGCTCCTTCCTCCACAAAGTCCCTCCAGAGCCCTCCACTGAGGACACTTAACATAGGTCTCACTTTAAAGGAGAAACACTGAAAGAGATTGTTATCACAGGACATATATTGAAGGGTGAATTTGGAGCTGAGAGGCAATAAACTGACAAGTGGCACACAGGCTGTGAGTATTGGTCATGAGAGTCAATAAATTCCTTTCTGGTTTTAGACACTTTCTGCTGGATTTTCTGAATGTTGCAATTGAAAGATTGATAGGACCCTGCCCTCATACCAGCAAGGTTTTTCATTGAGCATTCCATGGTTTTCTGTCAGACTTTCTGCTACCATTTCCCACACAAAATCTCTCTGCTCAGGACTCTTTTGTTGTTGTTGTTGTTGTTGTTGTTGTTGTTGTTGTTGTTAGAATCCTATTTATTGTCATTACTATATATTTTAACATCCTATTAATAACATCTTTTTTATTTTAATAAGAGCAGTCAAGAAAATGAAGGCTTTAAAAGAACATTTTTAGGTTCCTTAACAAATTGATAGAAAGATATTGAGGGGACACTGGCACTTTGCATTTCCCTCAAATAATTACACTATGGCTATAATAATTTTATACAGTCTGGATTTTCAAGGCTCTCAAATTTGCTGGTCATTCTAGAATTCCACAGTGGCAACAAAACAAGACCCAACAACAAACAAATTATTTTCAGTAAGAAAAGAGAAGATCTCTAAATAAGCAACCATGCTAGTCATTGACTAGATAAAAAGACAATTGTGTGTGTGTGTGGGTGGGTGTGGGGGGGGGGGGGTGTGGGGGGATGTGTTTTGTTGTTGTTTAAGAAACAACAGAACTACCAGGTACTGGAATGAAGGAAGTAAACATTTTATTCAATACTCTAGATGATTAAAATAATTACTTTATGATGATGATTGCAAAGAATTTATAAAAGTCCTTAATTAAATAACATTGACCCTTTGAAAAGTTTGATTTTAAGATTAAGGCTAATACATCTTTTCTTTAAGTGTCTGTGATTTCTCCTAAACTCCTCAGTAGTCTTGTCTATATAATGATAAAGCTGGTCATTTTCGTTTGTTTATAAGTGTTTCTTAGTCCCAAGGCTTTATAACCACAAATTTTATTATTAAAAAGTTTTAGTTCACTTCAAATACTTTCAGTGCTATTTGGAGAAAGTATCTAGGGGGAAATTCACATAAGAAGAATAAACCCAATTTAAGAGAAACCATGAAAAATTGTTGATGAAGTGTTTTATGTGTGCATGTGTTTGGCCCAAAGGAAGCATCGGACTAGCTCTGGGAGTGGGAGGCAGAGTGAAAAGATACAGTACCTCCTCCTCTGCCTGCTTGTGTTGGATAAATGGATCATTTTATTGTCAAGTTGGTTGAGACTGAATGTCAACATTACACAGGAAGGTCCCAAAGGTATGCAGTACAGGGAATGCTATTCCAGCTTCCTTCGCTTAATGCTATTAAATGAGCTCACAGTCTGTAAGATAAAAGTTAGATAAATTGAAGGCAAATAAGTACCTAGTTTTATAGCAGTAGTTTAAGTTCAAACTCATAAGCACGTAAGTTTATGTGTGTTTCTATGGAAAGACTGCATCTAAAACAACACTCTAATAGTTGAAATTTACCAGAGAAAACAAAATTTATCTGTACTGATTGGTAGAAGTTTTTTTCCTCTCAATAACAATAGTGTTATCCAGGGATTTGGGGCATCCCTTTCCCTGCTGTGTGCTGAAGATAGTGCCCTTATGATAGCTTGAGAAAAAGAACTTTCTGAGACTAGCATGGGAGGATGAGTGATTTTTATTTGCATCCAATTACATCTCTGCATTTCCAAAGTCCCATTTCCCTTAGTCCAGTCATGCAAGTAGTGCAGCTGGGGTTTCAGTAGACCTAAAAGCAAAGCCAGTGTCCAGAGTTTCCATTCCATGTTGCAGTTGTGGCCAGCTCAGCATCAGGCTAGTTACAGCCCATTAGTCCATTGTGTGCGGGAGCCATATGGCCCTGGACCATGTGGGTGAACACAGGGGAGCCAACCGAATGCACCTCCTACACACCAAGAGTCTCAAAAAAGCCCAGAGAAACAAAGAGAGGCCAAGGGGAACCAAGAGAGGGAACTCCTTTACTTAGAGGATTAAATATTTCAAAGTTTTGGCCCTTGCAATGGCCACCCCCATTCTGGCCAATGACTTGTTCCGAGGTGACTGACAGGTAAGTACTTTCCCAATGTCACCCCAAATTCACTGTGCATGTGTCTGTTCTCCCCTTGTCCAGTCCCTTCCCCCAGTGATCTGTGGGTAATGGACTGGTGGTACCCTGGGGAGTGTAATGCTTTAGAATCCTGGCAAAGCTGCCCAAGTGGCGTGCCTGTAATATTTGGCCTTCCCTTTGCTCCTTTCCTGATATTAGTAACTAGGTTAATTACAATGGTATGAATAGCACAATAAACACCTTAGAGTGTGTGAAAACTCTAAGCATTAACAATGGATAGTATATTTAATTTTAAAAATCAGAAATATATTTTTGATGTTCATTTAGAAAAATTTGGTTGGGTTACATATAAGGAACATTCACCCATTCATGACACAAACATGTATTATCTATCACATACCAGGGAACTATGCCTTCATAAATCTGTCTGGCATGAGAAAGTTTTGTTACTCTAAACATCTATGATGATCAGGTGTTAAATGGGTGCCACACTTTAATAGAGACATAATAAAAATAATTATCACTTTGTGATGATATAAAGAACATTCATATTAATCAATGGCAATATCCAATATATTTACCAATTGGTACAACACAGGCTCTAACAAACCAAAATGCAAATAGAATAATATTGATTTTGGAAGAAACCAATGTAGTACAGAATCTCAGTCATTATGTGTGTGGTTTATAAGTTTCCATTGAGCCAAGGGCAGGACCTTAAAATGGAACCTGTCCCTCTTCCCACCATAAGCAAGATGAGGGCTAACAAGAGATCATAATATTGGCAATTAGAAATTGATCATTAACACATTTCATGTATACTATGTGTCAGACACTGTATTTGGCATTTGATCAAGACAAGTCAAGTTGCAGGCTGCTAAGGAGTAAATATGAAATAAGAAAGAGTAATTTGGGGGTACAGTGAAAAAATATTGATTGTGGTGGAAACAAAGCTAAGGAAAATATTTATTGGATAGAGCATACTTTTGCATGTTTTAGACTGAAAAGAAAGTTGTGGAAAGCGATAGCAAGTTAAGAACGGGCATAATTATTTAGCAAGAATTTGCAAGAGGTAGAAGGAGTGGGCTCATAAGCTCAGGGGAAGAAAAGGAGGAAGAATGACTCTTTTTTCCTGTGGAAGGAGGGAAGATAAGGATCAATGAGACTAAATCAATTCAGAGGTGTAGAAGTAAAATAAGTCCTAGGATGATGACAGGAATTTGGAAGGGAAGGAAGGAAATGATCTAGAACAAGAAAGAATAAATGAACTTCAAAGAGGTGATGTGAATAAAGTTTTTCAAAGCTGTAACAACTATTTCCTCTGAAAAGTAGCCAAGGTAATCTGCTAAGGGAAATTAGTGCAGTATTAAGTACAAAGCTTGAAACTGGTGGTAAAAAACTTACCAGTATAAGAAATGGGCAAAGGTAGGTAAATATTTGCTAGATCATATTGAGAGTCCAATAGCGGTTGGAAATCATAAATGTATAAGGCAGACAAACAACATGGTACATGATTTTCTGCAATATTATGCAATGCCTGGTTCCAGAAACAGTTGGTTAGGTTATTCTAGAATTTATTAGGATAATGGGATGAAAAAGAGGTCATGAGAGTGTTGGGAACCAAGGGTGCTGTTAAGAGAGAGATTTAACTGAATGACCATGGGTTGTCAGTTGGATTAAATAAGGAAATGAAGTCAAAGGCTTATTGATCAAGACCATATGAAGCCAGCCACGTAGAAGAAGCAATGGAAGTGAAGAGCAGCGCTCCTCTGCATAAAACTCTTAACGGGCATTCTGCAGCCTGGGAAATAAAGTTTAATTTATTTCTTATAACCAGGTTTTCCATAAGTTCATTTCTCATTTCCTTCCCCCAGGTGTCCCCAGGCATACCACATGTCCAGGCACACAAAACAACTATGCCTTCATGTCACTGCTATTCTTCCCAAAGAGCTCCTCCTCCTCTTCTCCTACATCCCCGCCCACCTGATAAAGTTCTCGCCCTCAAGATTCATCTCGTAAACCTCTTCCTCTTTAAAGTCTTCTTTGGTGATTTGTCTGCAGGAAAAAAAGAAAAAAAGAAATGTTGCTAAATTTTCATCTCATTCTTGTACACTCAAGCTATTATCCCACTAAAACTGTTGATTCTGGGAAAATTAATAGAATGCTACTGCATTAGCACTCTGCCAGTTCTAGCCTAACCCAACAATCATGCCATAAAAAAAAAAAAAAGTTCAGGCTGTAAGAAGATATTATGCGGAGAGAAAGGCTATAAAAGAATAGGTGGCATATAGCACCTATATCCCAGACATGTGAGTAAGACTTTCTTGACCCTACCTGCCCATCCCAGACCCCAGCTAAATATAGTTGGAACCATGTCAGCCCACAGAATTGTGAGAAAGAATACATCACTGCTACTTTAAGCCACTAAGTTTGGGAGATTTAGTTATGCAATTATAGATAAACTAGAGGCCCGGTGCACGAAATTCATGCATGGGGGGTGTGTCCCTCAGCCCAGCCTGCACCCTCTCCAATCTGGGATCCCTCTCACAATCCAGGACTGCTGGCTCCCAACTGCTCGCCTGCCTGCATTCCTGATTGCCCCTAACTGCTTCTGCCTGCCAGCCTGATCACCCCCTAACCACTCCCCTGACAACCTGACTGATGCCTAACTGCTCCCCTGCCAGCCTGTTTGCCCCTAACTGCCCTCCCCTGCAGGCCTGGTCACCCCTAACTGCCCTCCCCTGCCAGCCTGGTGACCCCTAACTGCCCTCCCCTGCAGGCTTGATTGTCCCAACTGCCCTCCCTTGCAGGCCTGGTCCCTCCCAACTGTCCTCCCCTGCTGGCCATCTTGTGGCAGCCATCTTGTGTCCACATGGGGGCAGCCAACTTTGACCACATAGGGGCAGCCATCTTGTATGTTGGAGTGATGGTCAATTTGCATATTACTCTTTTATTAGATAGGATAGAGGCCTGGTGCATGGGTGGGGGCCGGCTGGTTTGACCTGAAGGGTGTCCCGGATCAGGGTGAGGGTTCCCTTGGGGTGTGGGGCAGCCTGGGTGAGGGGCCTGTGGTGGTTTGCAGGCTGGTCACACCCCCCGGCGACCCAAGCAGAGGCCCTGGGATCTGGGATTTATTTATCTTCTATAATTGAAACTTTGTAGTGGAGACCAAGGCAGGCCAGGGCTGCAGGAGCTTGGCTTCCTCCATCGCCGGTGGCAACCCAAGCCTCCTGCTCTCTCCAGCTCTGTGGCTGCCGCCATTTTTGTTGGGATTTATTTATCTTCTATAATTGAAACTTTGTAGCCTTGAGTGGAGGTCTGGGCCTGCCAGGGTGTGTGGAAAGCTTGGCTTCCTCCATTGCCGGAGAAATCCAAGCCTCCTGCTCACTCTGTGGCCACAGCCATCTTGGCTGGGTTAATTTGCATACTCGCTCCTGATTGGCTGGTGGGCGTGGTTTGTGGGTGTAGCGGAGTGATGGTTAATTTGCATATTACTCTTTTATTAGATAGGATGTTATATTTCCCATATTCAACTCAACTGCAACTGCTCAGACTTTCCACTATATCACACTACTGTACCTCTACTGTCTTACTTTCCACAATAGGCTTGCAAATAAAATTTTCCCCATATCTGCTCCTTCCTACTCTGTGAAATTCTAAATCCAAGCATACTTCATATAATAGACTAGAGGCCTGGTGCACAAAGTTCATGCATGGGTGGGGAGGTCCCTCTGCCCGGCCTGCACCCTCTCGCAATCCGGAACCCTACAGTGGATGTCCAACTGCTGGTTTGGGCAGTCTGACATCCCTCTCGCAATCTGGGACCAGCTCCTAACTGCTTGCCTGCCTGCCTGCCTGACTGCCCCTAACCACTCTGTCTGCCTGCCTGATCATCCCTAACCATTCGCCTGCCTGCCTTATCGCCCCTAACCACTCTGCTTGCCTGCCTGATTGCCCCTAACCATTCTGCTTGCCTGCCTGATCACCCCTAACCACTTGCCTGCCTGCCTGATTGCCCCTAACTGCTCGCCTACCTGCCTGATCACCCCTAACTGCCTCTACCTCAGCCCCCACCACCATGGCTTTGTCTGGAAGGATGTCCAGAAGGACATTCAGAATGACGTCCAGAAGGTCGTTCGACTGTCCAGTCTAATTAGCATATTATGCTTTTATTATTATAGATAATAAATGATGTGAACTAAATCAAATCTAAATTGAGTTAGTGGAAGGGAGAAAGACACTATGCTCAGTCACTGAAATTTCATGGTTAAATATTTCACAGTGGAGCAGTTCCTGGAACAATGTGAAAACGTTTTGGAGGTGAAGTTTACTGAAGTGCAGTTGACTAGAGCAGAGACTGGGTGCATCATCAAGGATGTGGACTTGTGGCCTGGCATGATGACAGGAATTGGTGTGGAGTGGAAGACAGTGATCCTGAATGGAAAGATTGTGAACTTCAGAAAAGGAGAGGTTGAGTGACAGTTTTTCCAAGTGATAACAATACTCATAAATAAAGCCATAGTGAACAAATAAGAAGATAATGATCTAACCTTCTGCCCAATGTATGCCTAAGGGAGAAAAAGTAAGTCTCCACTTCACAGAGTTAGGTGGAAGTTGTATTATGCTGGTTTTCCTTTCAGCCATTTGAATTACTCCTTCTCAATAGTCCCCCTGATTCTTTTCATTGCCAATGAAATCTTTCTGCGTAATCTTCTTCCCTATGACTATTCTCTGGGTCATCTGAGTCATAAGTATGGCTTCAACCGTCACTTATTCATTGACACCGCCCAAATTTCAACTTTCTGATTCCATATCTCTCATGAGCTTTAATACTGTTACTTCCAATTATCTTCTGAATATCTCAACTTTCTGGCCTTTCAGGTAGATCAAACTCAAAATGTTAAAAGTCATACTGATAATCTTCCATCCAAAACATGATTTTCCTCCTGTATTTCCCAACCCAGTAAATGGCATCACTCCCCACGCAGTCAGTTTAGAAGGAAAGTCAGTACAATGGCTAAGAGCTTTGGTTCTATAATCAGTTTAACAGAATGTGCTCAAATTTGGCCTCCATAAATTACTACCTATATGGTAACCTCGGCAAATTACTTAACTTTTCAAAACTTCAGTTTTTCTCATTTGTGGCAAATCTCAAAAGCTTGTGAAGAGGATTAAATAAATGCCTCTCCAAACCCTCAAAACTAATCATGCAAACTTGACCTCTTGAAGCCATCCTTAATTTCTCCCTCTCCCTTAGCACCTGCTTCTGCCAAGCCACTGACCACCAAGTTCTGTCAATTCAGTTTCTAAAATGTATCTTAATGTATGGTTTTGTCCATTGTCCCTTCCACTGCCCTCGTATGACACCAAAACATACTTCAACTTACCTGTTATTAACCTAGTCTAAACCATCTTTCACACCATTGCCAGAGATAGCTTTCCAAAAATAAATCAGATCACATCCCGGTCTTCACCTTCAATTTTTTTTTCAACTGTCTACTTTGTCCTACAAAAAGAAATGTCAACCTCTTTAGAATCTGATATTTGCAGTCTTTCCCTAAATTGCCTTTCCAATCTGACTCTACATCATTTCCCACCCTTCCCTATATTTTACACTGTCATTATCCAAACATACTCTCTGCCTTTTTATCTATTTCCTTTCCTACATCCTTAGCCCCCACTTCTCCTCTGAGAATTCCTGCTCCAGCTCAAATGTGATTTCCTCTCTGTTGTCTTCTTGAACCCACAAGTGACATAGATTGCTCCCTCATCTGTTTTCCCACAGGACTGTATACAAACTTGTCACAGCCTTTATCACACTACTAGAGGCCCAATCCATGAAATTCGTGCTCTGATAAGGTCACTAGCGGCTGCTGGCTGCCAGCTGGGGCCTCCCTCCCTTCCCCCGGCCAGTCCCGCCCCCTGGTAGAACTCCCAGATGAATTCTCAGTCAAGGGGACAATTTGTATATTATGCTTTTATTATATAGGACTAGAGGCCCGGTGCACGAAATTTGTGCATGGGGGGGGGGGGGGTGTCCCTCAGCCCAGCCTGCACACTCTCCAATCTGGGACCCCCGAGGGATGTCCAACTGCTCATTTAGGCCTGGTGGGATTGGGCCCAAATGAGCAGTTAGACATCCCTCTCACAATCCAGGACTGCTGGCTCCCAACCATTCGCCTGCCTGCCTGGCTGATTGCCCCTAACCACTTCTGCCTGCCAGCCTGATCACCCCTAACCACTCCCCTGCCAGACTGATTGACATCTAACTGTTCCCCTGCCTGCCCGATTGCTCCTAACTGCTGTTCCCTGCTGGTCTGGTAACCCCAAACTGTCCTCCCTTGCCAGTCTGGTTGCCCCTAACTGCCCTTCCTGCCGGCCTGGTCACCCCAACTGCCCTCCCCTGCTGGCCAGTTGCCCCTAACTGCCCTCTCTGCAGGCATGATCCCCCCAAACTGCCCTCCCCTGCAGGTCTGGTCCCCCCGAACTGCCCTCCCCTGCCAGCCCGGTCACCCCTAACTGCCCTCCCCTGCAGGCCTGATCACCCACAACTGCCCTCCCCTGCTGACCATCTTGTGGCAGCCATCTTGTGTCCACATGGGGGCAGCCATCTTTGACCACATGGGGGTGGCCATCTTGTGTGTTGGAGTGATGGTCAATTTGCATATTACTCTTTTATTAGATAGGATGGTGTAGTTATTAATTTATTTGTCTATCTTCCCAGTTATACTCTGAGGTCCTGCACAGAGGCAAGGGTGGTGAAATATTTATTCTTGCATCACTGGTCCTTAGCATAGTCCCTGGAATATACAATTACATGTGAGATGCTCAATAAATGTCTATTGAGAGAATGAATGAATGAACAAATGAACGAATGAATGAATAGATAAAGAAAACATGAAACTTGAATGGTGCTTACTATATATTATTGAAATATTAATTAAATCCAAATCCTTCAAGCATAAAAGAAAATCCTTAAAAGTATGCAGAATTTAATTCTTTTTTAAATATATTTTTATGGATTTTAGAGAGGAAGGGAAAGGGAGAGAGAAATAGAAATATGAATGATGAGCATGTGTCCCTGGGTCCGGGTGAGGCCATGTGTCCCTGGATCCGGGTGAGGCCTCGCGCACCTAGGCCCGGGTGAGGCCACGCGCCTCTGGGTCTGGGAGAGGCCACGCGCCCCCGGGTCCGGGTGAGGCCACGCGCCCCTGGGTCTGGGAGAGGCCACACGCCCCTGGGTCCAGGTGAGGCCATGTGTCCCTGGATCCAGGTGAGGCCTTGCGCACCTAGGTCCGGCTGAGGCCACGCACCTCTGGGTCTGGGAGAGGCCACGCGCCCCCGAGTCCGGGTGAGGCCATGTGTCCCTGGATCCGGGTGAGGCTGGGTCCCAGGTCCGGGTGAGGCCACGCGCCCCTGGGTCTGGGAGAGGCCACGTGCCCCTGGGTCCGGGTGAGGCCATGTGTCCCTGGATCCGGGTGAGGCCTCGCGCACCTAGGTCCTGGTGAGGCCACGCGCCCCTGGGTCTGGGAGAGGCCACGCGCCCCTGGGTCCGGGTGAGGCCACGCGCCCCTGGACCCGGGTGTGGCTGGGTCCCTGGGCCCGGGTGAGGCCACGCGCCCCTGGGTCCAGGTGAGGCCTTGCGCCCCTGGTCCCGGGTGAGGCTGGGTCCCTGGGCCCGGGTAAGGCCACGCGCCCCTGGGTCCGGGTGAGACCACGTGCCACTGGACCCGGATGAGGCTGGGTCCCTCGGCCCGGGTGAGGCCATGTGCCCCTGGGTCCGGGTGAGGCCTTGCGCCCCTGGCTACGGGTGAAGCCGGATCCTGGGTCCGGGTGAGGCCGTGTGCCCCTGGATCCATCCGGGTGAGGCTGGGTCCCGGGCCCGGGTGAGGCCACGCGCCCCTTGGGTCTGGGTGAGGCCACGTTCCCCTTAGTCCGGGTGAAGCCGTGCCCCTGGGTCCGGCCGAGACCAAACCAGAGGGAGTCGGACCTCCGTTACCACCATTTGTCCACCATCCAGAGCTGAGAGGTCAGTGCTGACATGTACACATAAGGAACTGGTGGACATTGAAATTGGGTCTCAAAAGAACTGTTGGTCCAGAAAGAAACTCACTACAGACTGATTCATTTGCCTGTCAGCATAACTATTATTGCTCGTCTCACATTCAGTTCTTATAAGTATATATCTAGTGAAATATGATCTCGCTCATCTAGGGGAAATGATGAACAACATAGACTGAGGAACAAGAACAGAACCAGAAACAAGGAGGCATCAATCGGACTATCGGGCCTCAGAGGGAGGATAGGGGAGGTTGGGAGGAGGGGGGAGAGATCAACCAAAGGACTTGTGTGCATGCATATGAGCCTATCCAACGGTTAAGTTCAACTGGGGGTTGGGGCATCCGTGGGGTGGGGTGTGGGATGGGAATGGGGGGATGAGGACAAATATGTGACACCTTAATCAATAAAGAAATTTTAAAAATAAAAAAAAGAAATATGAATGATGAGAGAGAATCATTGATCAGCTGCCTCCTGCATTCCCCCTACTGGGAATCGAACCCACAACCTGGGCATGTGCCCTGACTGGGAATCAAACCATTTCCTCCTGGTTCATAGGTTGATGCTGAACCACTGAGTAGGCATAAATTTAAAACATATGACCTCTAAGTATCTTTCCCAACTCCAAAATTCTGGGCTAAACCTTTTCTCCTGGCATGCAGTATTACAATCTCATATGGGCCAGATACATTTGTAGAATAGGATCTAGTGGGTTGTTTAGGGTATATATCCAATTAATTCTATCATATTTAACTTTAAAAAATTATATTTTATAAAGTTTATACTTTTCAATTAAGCAAAATTGAATTATGTGCAATAGTCGATCTTTAAAAATGATAACATGGTGAAGAAAGTGGTGTGTTTTTTTTCTAAAACCTTGTCAGCTTGAGTGATATGTGAGTACCCAGCACTAAGCATCTGTTAGGGAAATCTTATTACTCTGTGTCTGTCACTAGAAAATTGGAACAAATGTTGCAAGACCTACACACTTAAAATGTTATGATGTGTTTTTAAAACTGCTTTTCCACAGAAGGCCTTTTATTTTATTAGAAAATTATAAGCAAACAAGTCTTATTTAATGGCTTTCTAAGTATAAGCACATTGCATGTCAAAATTGTATCACACTCAACTGCCTACTTGTGTGAGAAATCTGTCAAGCCCTGGTGTCCAAGAAAATAGGGCAGCACAGCGGAAGATTTCTTGCTGAGGGGTACAATGTATGCTCAATTAAACCAATACAGCCTGTGTAATGGTCTGAGTCCATCTTAGCAAGAACTGTCAACATTCTCTTCTGGGATCAAAATTTTCCTAATGCCTGGACATTTTTGGTGACCCCTCTGTAACAAGAGATGCAACCTTGAGTTTATTTCAGAGAAGGTTGAGCTTTTATTCTTTCTCCCTTTAACATTCAAAAATTTGTGGAAATTTTACCTTCTCTTATCCTCTCTATCTCTGCCTCCTTTCCATACCTCTCTTAACTTGCTAAATATTTTAACTAGCAATTAAAGAAAACATGCATGAAATGCTAAAATTACAGCCTGTTTTTCAGAGGATTCAAATCTTGTTTGTAGTGTTATTTTACTTGAGAGTCATACCCAAGTGCGTTATCTCTTCAAATATCAAAAAACATCTATATGTGCTCAAAACGAATCAGTTGTTAACAAAACATGGTGGAAAAATACCAGAGTACCCAATGTCCCTTTTATAATGTGTGGCATGTGACAAATTTATAACAATTCTGTTTCTCTAAAGCATCAGAGATCACACACAAAACCTTTCCCCAAAACAGATGACAATAAATTTATAATAATTAAGATACATATTTTCCTATATATCCTTTAAAAAAAATATGACTTCTAAATACGAGAAAATGATATTGTATGTTACTAAACTGCCATCTACTGTGCTTGTTCACCCAGTACACAATACCATCTCTTACAGGCTTGCCTTTTACAATGAATAAGTGAATTTCCCCCACAGCTGTTTCTTGACATTCTTTCTCTCCCTAGTTCTAGCCATGTGCACTCCTAAAGACCAGGGGAAAAAAAACGTTTCAACTAATTATAGTTCTATCAAAGCCTTTCACATCATTTAAGGCTTAGATTGATTATTCACAGTGCCGTGAAGACGTGTCAGTTTGAGACAAGAAGAGGTTTAGAGAGGTTTACACTTTGCAGAGTGCCACCTGTCTCCAAAGGGCACATTCATTAAAAAGCTCCAGGTGCAATTTGTAGGAGCAAAACAGCATAATGAAGTTCTTTGCCTCCTTGTGCACTTTTTGATTAATAACATCCTCCTTCGGTTCTAGCAGATTATGCACCAGTGTTTGCTGCAACAACCTAAAATACCAGCCTACTTTTCTCTCCTTCTCTGAATTGAGTAAATTGCCATTTATTTGTGACCTGGATCAAAAGAATATACAAAAAAAAAAAGGGATATTTCTGGCACAATTTACTTTTATAAGAACAGCTAATACACCAACTGAATGATAGGTATTCAATAACCAACATTTAATATGTGTCACTGATCAAATTCTACCTAATCCTCTCTGTCCTATATCCACACACATAGAAATCCAATTGATATTTATAGTGATAACCTGAAGGCATTGTAAAATTCCAAGTAGTCTCCTGAATCATAAAAATGGGAAATAAAACTGGCATTTATCAAATACCTACTATTTACTAGACATTTTCACTGGCACTATCACATTTTATCCACATAACAGCCTAGTCCGGTGGATGTTATTATCCTCATTTTCACCGTTGAATGTGATTGAGACTCAGAGCTATAATAAGAACTAACATTTATTGATTGTTTATTATTTTCCTGACATGGTTTTTATTACTTAAGAGGCACTGCCTCAATTAATCATCAAAACCACATTATGAAGTAGATACTACCATTATTCTCATTTTATTACGGGTGACCAAGATCTGAACCCAGGAAAACTGGTGCCAATGCCTGTACCATTAATCCCAAAATTGTACTACTTAGAAGTGTGTTTGTGCACTTTATTTTTAAATTAGTCACATAACTTTGTTTTTGAAAATTGGGAATACACATTTGGTACATAACTTTCAATTGCTCTAATTCTCCTACTAATAGTTATTAATTCTTGCTTTTTATTGAGCATTCACTGTCAAGCATTTTACATACTAGTACATTATCTCATTTGAAATTCACACACATCCTATATAATAAGGAGGTAATATGCAAATTGACCGCCACTCCAACACACAAGATGGCCGCCCCCATGTGGTCAAAGATGGCCACCACAAGATGGCCAGCAGGGGAGGGCAGTTGTGGGCGATCAGGCCAGCAGGGGAGGGCAGTTGGGAGCTATCAGGCCTGCAGGGGAGGGGAGTTGGGGGGGGACCAGGCCTGCAGGGGAGGGCAGTTAGAAGTGACTGGGCCGGCAGGGGAGGGCAGTTGGGCCGGCAGGGGAGGGCAGTTAGGGGGTGATCAGGCTGGCAGGCAGAAGCAGTTAGAGGCAATCAGGCAGGCAGGCGAGTGGTTGGGAGCCAGCAGTCCTGGATTGTGAGAGGGATGTCCAACTGCCTGTTTAGGCCCAATGATTGGACAGTGTGCAGGCTGGGCTGAGGGACACCCCCCTCCTCCGTGCACGAATTTTGTGTACTGGGCCACTAGTATATAATATTATCCTCACTTTACTGTGATAAAACTGAGGTTTGGAGGACAATGATAATAATAACCACAGTAAATACACGGTATTTTCTATTGCTAGATACTTTTTTTTTTTTTTTAAGGAGTGACTTGTTTAAAATATATTTTTATTGATTTCAGAGAGGAAGGGAGAGAAAAAGATAGAAACATCAATGATGAGAGAAAATCATTGACTGGCTTTCTCCTGCACGCCCCCTACTGGGGATCTAGCGGGAAACCTGGGCATGTGCCCTTGACCGGAATAGAACCTGGGACCCTTCAGTCCACAGGCCAACACCAGGCCAACACTCTATTCACTGAGCCAAACCAGCTAGGGCTAGACACTCTTCTTATAAAGAGTTTTAAATACAGTACTCATTTCATACTGACAAAAACAATATAATGTATTATCCTATTATACAGATGAGAAAACTGAGAGGTAGCACTTCGACCAATATTACACAGCTAGCAGGCAGCAGAGCAGGAATTCTAGTTCCAAAAGCCCATGATTTTTAACCACTACTCTAAATTGTGGAACAATTTAAAGTAGTCATTTCCTTATCTATTGCAGCAACTGTTAGCCACATACCTTAACTATAATAGCATTCATCACAAACAAATCAAAAAGCTTCATGATATGAATTGTCTTTGTTTCTCATCTGATTTTTATCTGATGACTATTCTAGCAGCCTTGTTTGTTCCTGAGCTCCGAGGCCCTCCTTCCAGTCTGGCCCATACCAAATTCCAGCTATATGAGTCAGAATTCTTGATTGCAAGTGACAGAAATCATGCCCAGTAAAGTCTGGGTGAAATAGGGAACATACTTGTTTGTCACTTCTGGGAACAGGTCATTGGCCAGAGTAGGTGTGGCCACTGTAAGGGAGTGAAATCTGAGATACATAAGCTCCTAAACAAAGGAGTTTCCCCTCTTGCCACTGGCGCCTAACTCCTGGCTTGTGGGCTCTCACACTCTGCACTTACCCACATGGCCCACAGCCATGAGGACCCCACACACAATTGACCGATGGACTGGCACTAGCCTGATGCTGTGCCAGACCCAGCTCCACTCTGGAACAGAAATTCTGGATGGCTTTGCTTTCAGCTCTGCTGACTCCCCAGCTGCACCTTTTCCAGGAATGGTTTAAAGGCAAAGGAAATTTTGATACCCAGAGATGTAATTCCCTGCAAATAAAGCTTTCTACCACATCTTATCCTCCCATGGGGGCCTCTGGAAATGTTTATTATAGAGGGACCCAAGAACCCCACTATCACTAGCAAAGGAGAAGCGCAAGCCATGCAATCCTCTGATAACAGAAGGTCTTTGAACAGTTCATCATAATCTCCCTTCATTGCCTAGAGCAGTGATCGGCAAACTGCGGCTCTCGAGCCACATGCAGCTCTTTGGTCCCTTGAGTGTGGCTCTTCCACAAAATACCACGGTCTGGGCGAGTCTATTTTGAAGAAGTGGCGTTAGAAGAAGTTTGAGTTTAAAAAATTTGGCTCTCAAAAGAAATTTCTATCGTTGTACTGTTGATATTTGGCTCTGTTGACTAATGAGTTTGCCGACCACTGGCCTAGAGCCTTGCACAGGCCTGCTTCATTTATGCTACTGCCTGGTGGTCCCTGTAAACAATTCAGCTTTTTGTTTCTTTGTTTGCTTTTAAGTATATTTTTATTGATTTCAGAGAGGAAGAGAGAGGGAGAGAGAGAGAAACATCAATGATGAAAGAATCATTGATCAGCTGCCTCCTGCACAACCCCCACTGGGGATGGAGCGAACAACCTGGGCATGTGCCCTGACCGGGAATTGAACTGTGACCTTCTGGTTCATAGGTTGATGCTCAACCAGAGCCATGTCAGCTGGGCACAATTCAGTTTTTGAATTATGGTTTAAGGACTTGATTTCTGCTAAACTGAAAATTTTCTTTAAAAGAATGTATACTTTAAATTGTTTTTAGCTATTTACATGAGTGTGAATGAGTTTCTCAACTGTTTTTCATTGGAAAGAAAACTAAAAGAAAAAGAAAAACTTGAAGATTTTGACTAAGGGTAGGACTTGTCAACATGAGAAATGTCCAAACCTATAGAAAATTTTTATAAGCGTTTTTTTTTTTTTTTAGCCAAACTGACAACATATGCCAGGGAACAAGATCTCAAAATGCTCCAGAGGATAATAGTTTTTCAGTTTCTTTTATGCATTTGAAATTAAGGAGAGAATGTAAGGAAGATTACATGGACTTGGGGGAAAAGCAAGGAGGGGATTAGATTAGTTAACAAGATTATATGCTGTCTTGAGAGTAGTTTATTTCAAACTTGAGATAACCTAGAAGCGCAGAAACAATAGATAGAGCCTGCTTAAGGCAAAGATAAACCTTTTACTAAAAAGTTATATGCCTGGGGCCTGACTACCCACCATGACCTGCCCAGTTAGGAATTTATGATCAGATCACCCATTTGAGGTTACCTCCTTTTTTAATCCATAGACTGAAGGAATAAATTGGGTCAGGGCTAGGGTGAGCCAGACATTTAATATACAAATTTAAGGAGACACTCTCAGGTGACACCTTCAGGCTGAGCACCTGAGAGTGCCTCCTTAAATTTCACACCTCTTATGACTTGCTTGCTTCACTCTTGTCCCAGTCCTAAAGGATGAAGTTTAACCAGACTTGTTAACCAGTTTTGTTACTGGTGATGAAATAATCTTGTTGCATTTCCCTTCCCCACCCATGAACTGGGAGAGTTGTTCCTCCTGGGAACACCCATAATATCCTCTAGAATGCCTAAACGACACTACTTTCTAACCACCTCTTTCACATCTGTATTCACCAGCACTCTGTGAGCTCCTTAAAGAAAGAGGCTATGATATTGTCTTCATAGCTGATATCTAGCCCTGTCCTGTTGAACAAGTGAATGAATGAATGTGCTGTCAGCATCAAGCATCCATTCCTCCTGTGGCATGGAACATATGTGAAGTCATGTGTCAGCTAAAATTTTAATCTTTGCCATACATTGATGGCAAATTTCAATATTTTTTTTAATTATAGTGATTTTTCCCAAAGATTTGCATGTAATCTCAGTATTGTTCATTTTTTTTAACATATGTGCTCAAGAAAGCACTGCTGACACCTTATATATACTTTGCCTTTCAGTCTCCAGCAGGGCCAGGCTTCTTGACCTAAATAGATTTCTCCACTCCCTCCTGGCTGCTAAATACTATAATTAATTTATAAAAGACTCTGAAACACTAGGTGGCAAAATCTCCTATTAGTGGTTTGCACAGAACAAAAAGAACATTGAAGTTGTAGGGGATTTGTAAAGTGTGTATGTATGTAAACTCACATTTTTTAATCCACTGAATTTCCAAGAAATTGTAAAGTGTATTAAGTAAACAATGCTTAATAATTTTTTCTCACTTCTTTTAGCACATTTAGTTTGAATTGTAGAAAGAATCTGTGTGATAAAATATTCTCAGAGATGAATATTTGGGGGACATGAGACTTGAATGAATGTCTACGAATATCCACACAAATATTCGAAGCACTATAATAAACTCATTTTGTTCTTAAAAGAATGTCAAAGAGAAAAAGGTGAACATGGAGGTGGGGGAAAGCAAGGAGGGGATTAGATTAAAGGGTTGTTAACAAGATTAAGGATTTCTCAATGCTTTGAGAGAGTGACAACTATAGTGGCCAACTCTTGAAGTATCTATCTATTCTATAGCCACGGTAGGCAGAATTTTAAGATATCTTTTAAGATTCCTGCCCCCTGTGTTGTACCCTCCCTTTGAGTGTGGGCAGGACCTGTGAACATGATGGGGTGTCACCCCTTTGAGTAGGTTACATTATACACAGCAAAGGTGATGGAATCATTTCGTCATGATTTCATTACGTTATATAAGATTACTCCCATGGTGGTGGTAGTGGTGGTAGCAGCAACAGTAATGGTAGCAGGCGGCAGCAGCAGGAACAAATTGTAGAGAAATTCTGCAGAATTTTGAGAAGTAAACTTGTTGTGAGAGGGCCATGTGATCAGAACCTGAGGGCAGTCTCTAGGAAATGAGAGAAAGCCCTGGCTGACATCTGGCAAGAAAACAGGGACCTCAGTTCTCCAGCTGCAAGGAACTGAATTCTATCAAAAATCTGAATGAGCTTGAAAGATGACCCTGAGCCTCAGATAGAATTGCAACCCCAGCCAATACCCTGATTGCTATCTGGTGAGACCCTAAGCAGAAAATAAGCCATGCTCAGACTTCTGACCCACAGAAACTGAGAGATAATAAAAAAAGTGTTGCTTTAAGCTGCTAAGCTTGTGGTAATTTGTTACACAGCACTGGAAAACTAATACAGGAATGAACTGCTTTTTCTTTTCTCTGATGCTACCCTTTTCCCACAGGGGTGCCTCCTAGCAGTCAGGGTTGTATATTACACCTGACATGGCTGATTGAATCTGACCCAAGCTAGCACAACCAGAGCCTTTGTCTGGAAATATAAAGTGGGAGCTACAAGATTTGTTCAGAATCCCTTGAATGGAAGAGAGACATAACCATGGATGTTTTAATAAAACCATCTTCTGTCCAGACTTGCCTCTAGGATATACAAGGTCCTGGGGGAAATATTTCAGGGTGGGCAGGGTAGAAGCTACCTATAGCAACAATTTGATTATAAAAGTAATTAACAAAAATCATGGGCCCATGTGAAGTGTAGTGATGTATTAATAAGTTTTGGGTCAAGAAAAAGGTAGTAACATAGATGTCTAATCAGTGCTCAAGAAACATTTTCTTGGTTTCCAGGATCCATTTCTATGTGTTATTGATGGTTAAAGATACCATTCCCAGCTAATTTCATATATCCCACTGCAAGGAAAAAGGTAGCAACACCTTATATATGTTATTATTCACAATGTTATGGCTCTTTGGGAAAAATTTTTTTTGGAATTTTTTAATTGAAACAGTATAGATCTTCTTGCCTCTGCAGTTCCCTAATGCCATTAATTTAATGCTGATTACATCATTACTCATCTCATGGCAACATCCATAGTGCTGCCCATCAATAGTGGCTTCCAATGACTCACTAATGTTGTTAATGTGCTTTGTTGATATGACCACAAATGGAAGTCTTACCCAGAGAATGCAGGAAAATGTAAAGAACTAATCTCTTTTATGGTCATGTTAAATTTATCATTTAGAATTTTATAGCATATACTTATACCATGTAAAGCTTTAACATAAAACAATACATCTTCCAACCATGTCTTCTCTTTTTTTTTTTAAAATATATTTTATTTTTTACAGAGAGGAAGGGAGAGGGATAGAGAGCTAGAAACATTGATGAGAGAGAAACATCGACCAGCTGCCTCCTGCACACCCCCTACCGGGGCTGTGCCCGCAACCCATGTACATGCCCTTGACCGGAATCGAACCTGGGACCTTTCAGTCCGCAGGCCGACGCTCTATCCACTGAGCCAAACCGGTTTCGGGCCGTGTCTTCTCTTGAACTGTGTAAGCCTCGCTGCATTGGTACAATGTGACCCTTTTAATGTTGACTCCAGCCCTGCATTCCATGCACATTACCAGTGGTGAGGATAGGCAAGGAGCCCTGGGCAGAAGCAACATCACAACTGTAAGAAACCACACTCGCCTTTAGAGTCAGAAGGGACCCAGGCATGAACGATACTCAGGTCACAAGAGTATCTGCCTTTGCCCTGAAGGATTACTGCCTTTGCCCTGAAGTTGGTATAATATTTAGCAAGTATTTGTTGAATGAGAAGATAGGTGGGATATGATGAGATGGGTATATTTAAATATTTGTTTTTTAAACTTCTTATTGAAGTTGAAAATAATACCCAAATCATAAGTGTTGTAAAAAGTATTTTAACGAGTCTGGGCAGCCATTCCAGAGGAACTGCATTGCACACCTTATTTCTTGAACCTTTGGAAAGTTTGAACTGGGCAAAATCACCTTTGGACTGAGCCATTATCTTCCCAACAACTGTAAAAGTAGCAGGAAAGCAGACCTCCTGATTATAAGAACTCACAATTAAAGACATTCTTTAGAACCAGTAAATAGCCATGTACAGCTAAAGAATAACTTAGCTTGTTAGCACAAATAGAAATTTCACCCTTTTGTCCATGTAATTTTTCCCTTACTTTTCTCATAAAACCTCCTTAATCAGAACACTCTCTGAGTTTCTGCCTGAAACAGTGCTTCCCAAGTAGCTATTCTTTGATCTCAAATAAACACTTGTTGCCTCTCACTTTGGCCTTTATTTTTAGGTTAACAGCATACAGCTCAATGAATTTTTAGAAGGCTAAGAACCCAGATTATGACAAAGAATATTATTAGGACCGTATAGGTCCCTCATGTTCCCTTCTAGTCCCTATGTCCTCCCCACTCCCTAGTAAACATTATCCTAGATTAGTTTTAGCTGCTTTTGAACTTCACATACATGGAATCATAAAGTATGTACTAGTTTGACTGGTTTTTTCAATTAAATATTGTGAGTCACATCTATAGTGTTCAATGTGGTTGCAATTTGTTTATTCTCATTGTTGTATATAGTATTCCACGGTGTGACTATATAACCATTTATTTACCAGGTTTATTTATTCATAAGCATTTGGAAACTTCTAGTTTGGGGCTATTGTGAATAGTGCAGTGATTAACATTATTATACACATTTTTGTTGAACTTATGTGCTTTTCTCTTGGGAGTGTACTTAGGAGTGGAATTTCAGGTTTGCATATATTCAAATTTAAAAAATTCTGGCAAATATTTTCCAAAACATATGTATCAGTTGACACTTCCACTAGCAGTGTGTTAGAATTCTAGTTTCTCCATACTCTCTCCAACACTTGGTATTGTCTCAGCTTTTCATTTAATCATGCTGATGGATATGTATTGGTAAGTAACTCCCACCAAAATGCAGTAAGACTACTGCAGCCTAGCTTTCCTATTGATTACAACTGAAAGCTCAGAACAAAATACTAAAAGCAAATACCTGGAGACTCTGAAGAGAATACAAAAACAGACAGATTGGGGAGAATCAAAACTGGAGAGAAATGCCCCATGTTTTTTTTCCTGTTTTCTCTTACAGCTTTGACCTGAGCCCTGGCACCTACTGAAACTGATGGCAGCACAGGCAGAAAATCTGAGAAACAAACAAAAAAAACAACATATTTCTAGCCAGTTGAATGGTGGAAGGGGGCTCCTGTGAGCCAAAGTTTGTGGGAAATTCCTGGCTTTTTCTCCATCTTTTTCCCCTCTAGGCTTTTACCTGGGAGTTAAGGCCTGGGATTGGACAGTTCCAACACCAAAAGAAACCCTATCTTTCCAGACAAGAGAGACGGGAAAGTGGGCCCCTGTGGACTGAAGCGTATAGAGGTAATACAATTGTTTTTCCTCCCTTTTCTCACCTCTTTGCCAAGTGTGGACCTTAGTCAGCTGCTGTAGCTATGCAGGCAGCTGAAACTCCAAGAGAAACCTCTAATTTTCCTGGCAAGAGGGCCAGGAAAAGGGGACTCATAATTCTGTGTGTGAAACCACATAAGCTCTGTGTTCACCCTAAACTGAACACCTGCAGGACATAAAGATGCATAGCAAAAGATATGTGAACTAAACTACAATTCCAACTACTGTTTAAGTTCCAAAATAATGCCTGAGTGTTGTACTAGTATATACAGGACAGACTCAAAACAAAGCAAAGCCTCTGAAAACTGACCTGACACTGAACCGGCACCCACAGAAGGTGAGACTGAACTTCTAATCTGAATCAAATTGGATTGATTGCCTCCTAAAATAAAATAAAACAAACCAGCATTCCCCAAAGGCTTTTAACAGGACTCAGAGCTGATGCAACGTAATATTCAAGTTGTCCAGGATAAAAACCTCAATTATGCAATCTACATAGAATTTAAAAATATGATCGATTCTAAAAGAAAAATAAAATCAAAAGCTGTCAACTCCTAGATGGCCAAAATGTTACAATGATCAGAAATAGACTTTAAAGCAATTATAACTATAAAATAGTTGAAAACATTCTCTTTCAGGCATACGCTGTGCTCTAAAAAAGTTTTTGCATTTTTGTATCCTAATCTATGCATAAGAATGTTTACACCAGCATTGTTTGTAATAACAAAACCTGAGAAATAAAAGGGCTGAACTGTCACACAAAGAAATATTACCAGCATACAGCAAAGAAACTACTGCTACATGCAAGTATATGCAACAATCTGGGATGAATTTAGGATCATATTGTTGAGAGAAAAAAAATTAACATCTGATTACATAACTATCCTTGTAAAGCTCAATCGTTTATCAGATTAAACATACATGTGCATAAACTAAACTTCCAAAAGCAAAAGAATAAAGTCAAAATACAGAAGAGTGTTACCTCTGGAGGAAAAGAAGGGGATGGAAAAGAATAAGCCAAGCAGAGAAAGACAAATGCCATATGATCTCACGCAATCTATCTATCATCTATCATCTATCTGTCTGTCTATATATACACACACATAGACACAGACAACAGTGTGATGATAGAGAGAAGTGGGGGCTCGGGTTAGGTGGAGGTGGGCAAAGGTTAGGTGGAGGTGGGGAGAATGAGAGGAAAGAGACTGCTTGGGGCTATGGGCGCACAATGCAGTGTGCAGATGGCGTTATTGAGTAGTATACATGAAACCTGAATAGTTTTGTGAACCAAAGTCACCCCAACAAATTCAATAAAAAAATAAGATTTTTTTAATTTTGGCAATATGCTTGTTCAAAAATTAATGGTCCGTTTCCATGTGTACGCTGCTTATCTGTATGTATGTATCAAAAAACAATAATTTTCTAAACGACATGATGTGTGCATAATAGAACAACATTTTCAACCTTTATTAAAGTAAGTGTTCCAAAAACTTGGGTAAGCCACTGTTCCTAACCCTTTAACAGTAGACAGAGCTAGGAATAGACCAGCTATTCCAAGACCCAGGCTGAATACAATCACTTCTGCCCTAGGCCGACGTGGCTCCGCCCATCTGAGCTACGCCCTTCCCTTTTGGGTCCTCCCGCCGGTAGGGGGCTCTCCAAGGCTTCTAGGGCCTAGAGGCCTCCCGCCTGGGGTGTCCCTGCGGCGCCTGTTAGTTTAGCTCGAGAGACTCCATTTGCGTTGTAACTCTTTGGGGCCAGGGGAAAAAAATCGCACAGGCATCTGACTCTGGGCAATAACGTTTAAACTCAACCCCGGCTGAGCGCCCACGTCATCAAACCCTGACGCAGTGGTGGGAAGGAGTCAGGCGGCACGAGGACAGCCCCGGAGTGCCGAAAGGCCCCAGCCCGCTTTCCTCCGGTGAAGACGTAGCTGCGGGTGGCTGTGGTGGTGGCGGCGTTCAAGATGTCGACCAAGAATTTCCGAGTCAGTGACGGCGACTGGATTTGCCCTGACAAAAAGTGAGTTCAGCAAGGGCCCCGAGTCGGAGCGCGGCTGATCGGTGACGTCCTTCTCAGATCGGTTCGGCGTTTTCCCTTTTTTTTTTTTTTACGATCCCCGTTGCCTTCAGCCGGGATGAGGCGGCGAATCGCGGGCTCCGGGGCGGGAAGGAGGCTCCCAGTCTTCCTCACGGGGAGGGCTTTCGTGGTCATCTCTCCAGCCTTTCCTCGCTCTTAATGTCTCCAAGTCAGCCCCTCTTTTTGGAGAGCGAGATTGGCCTCCCCGTTACCCCCACACCCCCGTCCCGCCCCGGCCAGGTTTCAGCGATCAGGAAATCCTCCTCGGTGAGGCCCGCTTGGTGTTGGGTCTCCCTCACGTGACTTTTCCCCGCAGAACTTTTATCTTGTTCCAGGAAAGCGTCTCGCTCTTTGGCTTCTCACAGTTCCCCTTTCTGGATATATATATATATATTTTTTTTTAATTAAACGTTTCTTCGTAGCGCATATATACACCCCCCCGCAAAAAAAAAAAAATACACATTAACAGCACTACCCTTCTTTGGTGTGGGAAATTCTGACTTTTTTCCCTTTTATTTCCCCCACAAGAATTAAACCTTTCGCCTCGTTCGAGCCAAAAGGCTTGAGGCCTGTGTTTCTGCCCCGTGGAAGGCCTGCCGCAGAGAAGCACGTGTTACGATGGCTCTGCCTTTGACGTTGTTGCTGAAGTCATTGTGCTCCATGGGATGGTGGTTTTCCTCCTAGGGCGCCCCAATAGGTGTATCTGTTTGTAAATATATGGAGATTACTATGGGAAGGAATGGTCAAAAGTATTGAACGCACAACTCATGTCCAGATAAAAACCTTCGATTTCTTGTGCCACAGGCAGAGTTCATGGTGGTACAGAGGAAAAACTTTGAAGCAAACGGACCTGGGTTTGATTTCAGCCCTATTGCTCGTTAACCATGTAACCTCTAGTAGGTTATTTAACTTTGCTTAAAAGTAAAAACTGGAATGGAATGGCTTCCTGAACTTTAAATAAAGACGTGAAATAGCATAGTGTGTGGAGAGCAGTGACACGTACCAAATACTGATTGACAGCTAGCTATTGGTAGTAGTTTCAGAAAATTAAGTCACCTGATGTCACTCAAGGAGATGAAGGCCTTATTTCCTCAGCATTTGTTTTCTGTCCATACTTTAAGCAGTTTTAGTGAAACATTATGGTTTTTACATAATAAATTGATGGTTCTCAATTGCATAGTATTCATAGCTATACCATTTATGCTGGCCACAATCTATAAATAATCCAAAGGTTAATCTGTAATTGAAATAAATATTGGTATATTTATACAGTGGAATATTACACTGTGTAAGTAGAGGATTTAAATTTACGTGAAAAATCATCAGTGGATCTCCAAGCAAAATGTTGAACAAATTGAATAAGATGAAAAAGTATTTTTAAAAAGGCAATTGCATAAAAATTAAGATAACCTGAAGGATTTCAAGTCTGTTTGACAATCTCAAACAAGAACAGGAGTGATGTGTTATGAATAGCATTGCTCCTAGAGATAAGACTATTTGAAAACGTTCAAAGGGTATTCAACAATGTCTCTCTTGTGGTGTTGGTCACTTGTAGAATAACGTGCTTTTGATAGCCTCATTAATGCAACACACCCAAATATTTAAGGAGGTCTCTCAGTTACAGACATGTGGATAGAATATTATTTCTACAATCTATATAAATCCAGGGAACACTTCAGAATGCGTTTGGGTCAGAACAGATATTCTTGGGCGTTGGGGGGGAACCAAAAAGTTATTTAAAATGCTTTGGTTTAGTGGTGATTCCATACTTTACATCTTTATTTTATTCCAGTATAATAGCAAAAAAAAAAGTAAACAGTTTTTAAAATTAAGTTTTACATGTCAGACCATTTAACATTCTGTTACTGATATGCACATGCACTATTCAGACCATGTTAGTGAATCCAATATTTTTTTTTGTTTTTATTTGAGTTTATAGACTACTAGAGGCCCAATGCACGAAAATTCGTGCAAGATTAGGCCTTCCCCCAGGCTGCTGGCACCAGCTTCCCTCCGGCACCTGGGAGCAGGGCTGGCTTCCCTCGGGCCCTGGCTTCCTCAGGAAGGACATCCTGTCTAATTAGCATATTACCCTTTTATTATTATAGATAAGTGTAAAGTGATACTGTTAATCCATGTGTTGAGGTTATTGGTTATGATTATAATATTTTTAAGTTAGCTTTCAGAGGTTTGATAATCCAAAAAACTCCATTTCCTTAGAATTATTGAACCTATGTATAGTTTTTAGTCAGTAGAATCCATCTATCTTCCTTTTCTTACTGTCCCACCTCCTACTTGTAAAAAGAGTGTTTTATCAAGATCCATGAAGCCCTCTATGATTTATTTATTTTCTCTCCATTGGTCCGCCCTTAGGATTTTGTATTTCTTATAATACTTAATACGTTTGTGTGTGTATATCTTATTTTCTATACTGGGAATTACTTTAAAGTTTTTTGGAACTCCCAGGTACCTTGTTAGTAATTGTAAGTGGAGTCATATCTTACCTCAGCTTTGCAAGGAGATTTTATTAAAATTACAGTTATATTGCCTGGCTCAGTAGGTTGGTGCTTCATCCTGTTCACAGTTTGCTTCCAGGTCAGAACTCTGCCATACCTAAGTTTTAGGTCTGATCCCCAGGGTCGGGCATGTAGGGGAGGCAACCGGTAGATGTATCTCCCTCAAATCAATGCTTTTCCCCCTCCCCCTCTCATCCTCCCTCTTTAAAAATCAATTTTAAAAAATTCAGTTATACGCAGCTTAATCACAGGGAAATGTTCAGAGAAATGTCATTAGGCCATTTTGTCATTGTGCAAATACAGAGTTCATGTACACAAACCTAGGTGGTATAGGCTACTTACTACACACCTAGGCTATATGATATATAGCCCATTGCTCTTGGGCTACAAGCCTATATATAGCATGTTAGTGCACAAAACAACACAAGATTTAATCAACCAGTAACATAGTCATTTATTGTCATTATCAAGTATTACGTACTATACATGACTGTATGTGCTAAACTTTTATACTACTGGCAGCGTAGTAGTTTTGTTTACACCAGCATCACCACTTGGGTTGCAGTAAGAAGTCACTAGGCAATAGAAATTTTTCAACTCCATTATAATCTTATGGAACCATTGTTGTATGTGCTGTTCATTGCTGACCAAAATGTTATTTGGCGCCAAACTGTAATGACATGCACTAACAGGACACTGAGTCATAGAGATCCTAAGTGACTTACCAGGATCACATAAGTAGAAAGTGAGATATTGAGTTTCTTATCCTGCACTTGTGACTTTAAATCGTACATTTTCCCACTAAATTGTGAAGACTTTTTTTTTTTTAAATATTAATTACATGGCTTTAGAATGAACTTAGATGGCATTAGAATTTCTGGATCCAGGTATATTGTGAGAGAGGACATGTTTGAAAGTGGTGTATATAGGATTTAAAAAATTATATTGATTTAAAATTATCTAAATATTTTTCACTTTATTTTTCAGATGTGGAAATGTAAACTTTGCCAGAAGAACCAGCTGTAATAGATGTGGTCGGGGTAAGCATTAAGGAAGCTTCTATTAGGACAGTATATACAGATAACTGCATTATTTCTCCAGATTCATATTGCATAATTTTTCTATTTTCAGAGAAAACAACTGAGGCTAAGATGATGAAAGCAGGGGGCACTGAAATAGGAAAGACACTTGCAGAAAAGAGCCGAGGTCTATTTAGTGCTAATGACTGGCAGTGTAAAACGTATGTGTTTATTATCATCCACTCTTCTTCCATAAAAGTATACCTCATTACTTGTTAATGTTACCACCTCTTATTAGTCACATTAACAAGCCAAGATCACCTTTAAATCAAAGGTCTGTTGATTGTTATTCAGTCTATATCTTATATATAAGTGTAAAGAACTATTAAGTTCTATTTTTTAATGGTAATATTAGTTGTTACAAGGATAAGGGTATGTATACCAATAAACATGCTTAAGGTGAGCTGACATTCCAAAAAAGTCTACTTCTATTACTGAAAAATCTCAAAAATTATTATTAATGTGAAATGCATCAAAATTTGTTTTGCCTGTTTTCGAAGTAATTTTAGAATCATGTGTGCCATAATAATTATTCCTACTTAGATAGATTTCTTAATATTTCTTAATATTTTCAATATATTCTATATTGATTTTTCCAATTTCCATTTTTTTGTGTTGTGCACATGAATCAAATATATAAAAGAGGATTTCATCAGAAGGGGGTCTTATATAAATTTCTGATCCTGTAGATATTAATTTGTGCTGAAGAATTTTCTAGCAACAGATTAAGACTGGGTTTGGAATTCAGTACTTGAACTGAATTAGGAAAAAAAATTACCCTTTGAGGTGAAGTCAGAGGCAGAAATTAGTAGAATCTTTGACTTAAAATGTTTTTCCCATAAGGCATCAGAATCTCTGAATATAATTTGTCATTTCTTTTTCATAAAATGAGAAAGGCACCATACTATATTGCTTTTGCTTCTCTGCTTAAATAGTTAGAACCCACATTCTCTCTTCAGAAAAAAAGTACAATGGTACATTTTCCTTGTTTGCAATATTCTTAGTAAATTATGGTAGTGATTTCATCCTAGTTTTTACTTTAAAATTTTAGAATGTTTAAAAATTTACTGTTTTTATTGTAGTTATCTACTAACTTGGTATTTTTAACTTCTAAAGTTGCAGTAATGTGAATTGGGCAAGAAGATCAGAGTGTAACATGTGTAATACTCCAAAGTATGCTAAGTTAGAAGAAAGAACAGGTAAGATAAAAACACATTCTAACAATGATTTCAAAAGACCTAAAAGTTGAATTGACAAGTTATATCATCTGAAGAGCACAGTGATTGAGGATTCTTTCTGTTCTACTTTTATGGTTTTTTTTTCCTTGATTTTTTTCCCTCATACTCATAAAAATCAGTGTTTTAATAGAATAGCATAATTTTTGAATTTTACAATTTACAAAGTACAGCATTAGGAAGCTGTAGCCTAACATACAATGACATTACGATACTTTTAGAAATGCTCTATTTACTTGCTTTTCCCCCACTCATCTAAATGTTTATTATCCTATACTAGAGACCCGGTGCACGAAATTGTGCATGGGCGGGGAGTGTGTCCCTCAGCCTGGCCTGCACCCTCTCCAATCCGGGACCCCTCGGGGGATGTCCAACTGCTGGTTTAGGCCCAGTCCCAGCAGTCGGAGATTCCCTCTTGCAACCCAAGACCACTAGCTCCTAACCACTCACCTGCCTGCCTGCCTACTGCCCTCCCCTGCTAGCCTGATTGCCCCTAACTGCCTCTGCCTCGGCCCCCACTACCATGGCTTTGTCGGGAAGGAAGTCGGACATCCAGAAGATGGCCAGTCAACCCGGTCTAATTAGCATATTACCCTTTTATTAGTATCCTATATAATAAAGAGCTAATATGCAAATGGTCATCGCGCTCTCGCACGGGGGCCAGGGGACCTGAAGCCATGCTCCCTGCCCTGGTGCTATGGCTCGGGGCCCTGAGGCCGGGCCAGGGGACCTGAGGTCGCGCCCCCTGCCCAGTTGCTGGGCCAGAGGACCTGAGGCTGCACCCCCCAGCCCTGCGGGGCTTGATGGGGGTGGGGCCGGCCAGGTCTGGGTCTCGCTTGATTTTGAGGCGCGCATGGGTGGGCGGGGACTTGACTCTGGGTCCTGTGGCACGCCCCAGACTCTGACAGGAGGGAGATTTTCATATACATTTTACTAATTTTCTTTCATCTCTGACACTTCTATTATAGAGAAAGGGCACATAGCAATATTAAAATATTTCCTCTAATTAATTCCCTTTTAATGTGCATGAATTTCATGCACCAGGCCACTAGTAGATAATAAAAGGCTAATATGCAAATCAACCGAATGGCAGAATGACCGGTCACTATGACACACACTGACCACCAGGGGCAGATGCTCAATGCAGTAGCTGCCCCCTGGTGGTCAGTGCGCTCCCACAGGGGGAGCACTGCTCAGCCAGAAGCTGGGCTCATGGCTGGCGATCGCAGTGGCAGTGGCAGGAGCCTCTCCCGCCTCCGTGACAGCACTAAGGATGTCAGTCGGACATCTCCTCCCCCCCCCCCCCCCCCCCCCCCCCGTGCACAGTGCACAAATTTCATGCACTGGGCCCCTAGTTAAGGATAACTGCAGTACAAACAATTTTAATACACTGATCTTCATACTTTTGATTTCATTAGAATAAATTCTCAGAAGTTGGATTAATTAAGTTGTTCAAAATATTGAATCACAGAATTTTCAAGTTAGTGCCTTAGTTCTTCCTTTGAAGTACATGTTATATTCATCCTCTTTTCTCTGTTCATTTCCATTGTCACGGCCCTAACTATTTGTGGCTGTTAATGAAATGATAATAGGATAATGATCATTCTTTTAATGCCCATGTTTGATAAATTTAAAGTTACAAATTCCAAATTAAAAGTATTTGTTTGCAAGTTTAACATTTTTCTGGTTCCTGGGGGGAGACAGTCTAATTGTAGGTGTTAATTGTGACATCAAAGAATAATGGTTTGCTTGCTGATCTTGATTACTTTTTAATAGAATATTTTCAGTTTAAAAGTTAATTGGCTGCTTCAGAGAACCTTCAGTAACTTTTACCTCTGTATTGATTAAAAGCAGTTTGGATCTCCATTATCATTTTGCCTGGTGTAATTTGTAATTTTAGCCCAGCAAAATTTCAGTATATCAAAACTGCAGACTATCTGCGATTGGTAAACAGTGAAATTTGATTCTTGGTTCTTGTTTAGGCCAATTCACCCGAAGAATTATGATAAACTACAGAGAAAAGTCCTTTTTACTTTTTAAACTTAGTTATACCAGAGGTTTGAGGAGATGGAAGTGTAGTGACAGGACTTTCTAACCTTTAAGTATCTCACAATGAGACTTTTCTCTGTAATGGTGTGTGTGTTTTTAAATAATGCTTTTTAAAATACTAGTAAGTATTATATGCACAGGCAAATCTCATTGGTAAGATTTTTCTTTTTTCTGTTGCTTGGAGATGATTTTGAGGAGTTTTTTTTGTTTTCCTATTTTAATGAATTGTCAGAGGATAACAATTTATGCCCTTCTTATTTTAGGATATGGTGGTGGTTTTAATGAAAGAGAAAATGTTGAATATATAGAAAGAGAAGAATCTGATGGCGAATATGATGAGGTAATAAGCTATGCATTAGTGTGCAGTTTGAATACAAATTAGAAAGTATCTTAAGTGCAAAGTAAAAATATAAATTATCTTATTTTTGTAAGTACACTTTGAGTCTTACAAAAACTTACATTGTAGGAAATCATAATTGACTTTATTAATTGGCATAATGGACCTAAAATACATAATAATTTAAATACGTACAAATTTTTTTTAGAAAAAAAGTGTTAATACATTTTTAGCTGACAGAAATATTATGAAACTTTTCTCTAGTTTGGACGTAAAAAGAAAAAATACAGAGGGAAGGCAGTTGGTCCAGCATCTATTTTAAAGGAAGTTGAAGATAAAGAATCTGAGGGAGAAGAAGAGGATGAGGATGAAGATCTTTCTAAATATAAATTGGATGAGGTAAATTATTTCCTTTTTTCTCCTTGGTGTTATTTCAGCTATGACATAATATATGAATGTTTTTGATGGCCTATGGCCTTTGGCCTGTGGCGAAGATATGTTCTGGCTGTGTACGCATTTGTTCTCACAAAGGTTTTGAGCTTTCACTCCGCCAAGCACTATTCTGGCTCTGGAAGTACAATAATGACTGAGACAGAAACACCCTTATTTTAATGGAACTTAAGTAAATAAAGATTCCCTGAATAGGAAACAAGCCAGTTACATTTTTAAAAAATCAACATAGGCTAGTGTGACTAGAGCAAAGGGAAGAATGTGGGAGGGCAGTGACCACATCAGGTCTGGTGTTTGTTCTGTGGGCCTGAGTGTAAAGTTTTATGGTTGGATGTATAGGTCTAGATTAAGATCATAAGAGGCCCTTGAATGCAACTAAACAAAGTTTTTAAGAAACAAATAAGGTATCTGACCTGTATTTCAGAGTGATGAGTGTCAATATACACAAGTGACTGTTGAACAACATGGGTTTGAATGGTGCAAGTCTACTTATACACAGATTTGTTTTTCTGTGTTACTTGTTTTATACATGTATTATAATGTATTTCTTTTTCTTGTGATGTTTTTAACCTTTTTTCTCTAGCTTTATTTATTGTAAGAATACAGTATATAATACATATACTGTATAAAATGTGTTAACTGTGTTTTCGGCAAGGCTGTTGGTTAATAGGCTGTTACTGCTTAGGTTTTAGGGGAGTCAAAAATTATGCACGGGTGCCTCTAACCTCTGCATTGTTCAAGGGTCAACTTGAACATTGAGATAATTGGGGAGGCAGAATGGATTTTCTGAATTAGATCACATAAAAGGTTACTGTAATATCTAGTAGAGAATGAAGAGTAAGGTATATGGATTCAATGACGTTAATGGGAGTAAAATTGAAAATTCTTGACAGCTTATTTGGTACTACTTTATGACAGAAAAAGAGGAATAAGTACTATGAGGTTTACTTCTTTGAAATATTTGAGATAGTTGTTAAGTCTGCTTAGCTTGAGAGTGAATTTGCTGAGATATTTGTGATGTATATCCATATGGTGATGTCCAATACCTAGAACTGTTCATCATCCCTATTAGATAGCATTAATATTTAAATATCAAGTATAATTGACTGAATTTTTGTTAGGATGAGGATGAAGATGATGCTGATCTCTCAAAATATAATCTTGATGCCAGTGAAGAAGAAGATAGTAATAAAAAGAAATCTAATAGACGAAGTCGCTCAAAGTCTCGATCTTCACATTCACGATCTTCATCACGCTCATCCTCCCCCTCAAGTTCAAGGTCTAGGTCCAGGTAAACGGGTACAGGTCAAGGGTAACACCAGTCAAAATGTCAGTATCTAACTTCTTTATTTATAAATTTTGTTTTTATTGACTGAATAAGCTTTCCTTTTATTTTAGAGATTTCATTCAAGTCACCTTGTGAAAGATATTTTTTTAGTGCCTTGAAGTTACTGTCCAGTATTTTCAGAAATGCAAATTTTAATATGAAACTTCCTCAGTCCATTTATCTCCAGACCTTTTATTAAAATAGACGTTAAAGATCTAATTAAATCATTACATAAAGTGTATTACTACGTATACAGTTTACATTTAGAAATTTTTAAGTGAATATTTGTTTTCACTGGTAAAGGCTAATATAGAAATTTTCTAGGCCTTAAATTAAGTTTTTGCTTATTTTACATAGTGCTTAGATAATTTACTTTGTTATAGGTATTCTGAATAAAGGAGAAAATTCAGTCACTTAAGTTCTATTGGCTTAATGCGTATAATTTTGAGATGTTCAAGAATAAATAAGAGGAGTCAATTGGTGGTGTACTTGAATATTGTTTTGTTAGTAATGTAAAATTTTAGTAAATATTTCCTGATTGAGTAGTCGACAATAAAAATAAAATTTTATGTGAGAAAAATCAGTGCTTTGTATAAACTGTTCCCTGGAAGAATTCTTATTCACAGTTTAAGTTAATCAACACGCAATGTTTAATGTATTTAGGAAAAATTATTAGCTAATTGAGTACTTAACAGTTAGTTAAAGCTTAAAAGTGATTGATTCTAAATATAATTTTAAGATGAAAATGTTACATTCTTTTGCTGCAGACTATTTTAAGGAACAAATTAAAGGTGTAAGATTAGTACTGAATTTTACTTCTGCTGTGACTTCTGAAATTTAAATGGACCATAAAATTTAAATTTTACTTCTGCTGTGACTTCTGAAATTTAAATGGACCTGTGTCATTTTTCAATAATATAATTACCTAAAACAATGACAGGGTTGTTAATGTATTTTCCCTTTAATTCTCTAACATCTGAGCAGGAAGAAAAATAGGGTTAAACAAGCATACACATGTCAACATTTAAAGCTTCATACTAAATAGTGAACGAGTAAATGGAAGGAATTTTATAAGGAAAATTAATAGATATTCCAGAGAATTAATTAAACATAAACTGCAATATTCGAATTCTTGGATATGTTAAGTCCTGTTAAGTTACTTTTAAATATTGTAAATGTAAAGTATTCAGTGTTAATAAAATGCTTTAATTTGTACAATCTTGAGTATTTAGAGTAATTTTGTCATACTTGAAAAGTGATAGTTGATCATTTTCAAAAAATTACCTATATCTTTTAAGTTTTTGCATAAATGTCAAAACAAAAAGTTACATTAAAATAATTGTGTTATGAAAACATATCAAATAGTTGTCCTTTTACATGAAAATGAATTCTAATGCATATCTTCCTTTCAGTGTTCATATCACAAAGTTCAGTTAAGTGGTCCTGGAAAAAAAAATTCTTCCATGTTGTTCCAGGTCCCGTTCAAGAAGTTCTTCCAGTTCGCAGTCAAGATCTCGTTCCAGTTCCAGAGAACATTCGAGATCTCGTGGGTCGAAATCAAGGTGAATGAGGTAGCATCTCTCTGTAAATCAGAGAGAAAAAAGTATTTAAAGGCCGCAGAAGGTGTTGCTGCTTTTTTTCTCTTATTTTGCTTCTACTTGTCAATTTTATTTTAGCATTAGAAAACTAATGCACTTGCCTTGGCTTAATTTTCTCACCATAAGATGTTTCCATTGCCTGCAGTGTGCCAAGACATTCCCATGATTGAATTAAGGTTATTTTGCATTATGCAAGGTTTGTTATTTGTGCTAAAATGTGAGGAAGTAGGAAGATAGAGCCAAGTCTTATTACCAAATATCTCATACATTAGTTATATTTGCAGTAGTAGTTCAAATAAAATTAGAGATATGCAAATAAAAAGGAAATGTTTATTCTTTTTGTTTTTTGTTAATCCTCACTGGAGGATATTTTCACCTTTGATTTTTAGAGATTGGAAGGGAGGGAGAAGGGGGAAGGAGAGAGACACACACACATTGCTTCCCACATTCACCCTGAATGGGGCAGGAACCTGCAGCCCAGGTATGTGCCCTTGACCAGACTCAAACCTGTGACCCTTCCGGTACGCAGGAACACTGGCCAGGGCTTTTTTCTCATTTTTAAAAGGAAGATAAATAAGTTCGCCCCAAAACAGATTTTGTTTTACAAGGCAATTGTTTCAATGTTTCTGAAATGATTTTGTTATTTATATCAGATAAAGTTTCTGGGGTGAGGGTCTTACACATATTTTCATTTCTCTGTAATATTACATAGACTATTATAAGCAGTATGTGAGAGCAGACACTCTTAAATTCCACAAACTAAATCAAGAAGTTGGTTGGTTAGTCTAAGTAGTGTGTGGTCTTAAGTAATATTATTATTAACTCTAGTTTGCATTTAGTTATGCAATTTCTAAAAAAGCACGAGACACTAGTTTTTCTAAACATTGTCAAAATATACTGCATCTCTTTTTAAGTTAATTTATTGATCTAGTAAATGCATCTAATATTAATAAGGAAAACAAAAAATTCCACTTGTGTGGAACTTTACACTGAAGTTTAGTGGTAGCTTCTTTGGTAAAATAATGGCATAATAGCTTATTAGAGCCAAGTTTATAGCATTAGAGGGCAACAACAGTTTAACAACATTAAGAAAAGAATGATATGCACATTTGTATTACTCCAATACAAAAAGAGAGCAAATGAGTTTATTGTTGTTACTGTGGTGATGATGTATATTTATCATTGTTTTAGTCTTTTGAGTGCTTCGTAGGTGAAGATCAGCCCTAGTTCCCTTTGGGAAGCACTGTAATAAGGTTTACAGAACAGCCTTTATATTCTTTCCAAACATTTTTTCATTGCTTATAACTTTCCAAAGAATTCTCCTTTTGGGCTTTCTAAGTTTATTTTAAGCCCAAAGGTGAATTTTTTGGGAAGTTTGAGCTAAATTACTTCAACCAAAATATGTAAATGAAGAAAAAATTGCATTTAAACATTTGCATGTTTACTGCTACCTAAAACATGTGAATGTCAACACTTCATACTTCATGAATAGTGGGCCTTCATAAAAATAAATATTGCTGATATAACGTTTTAAAGTTATTCATTTTATTTTTCTTTGAATATTTAGCAGTTTAATAGTTGCTGTTTTTCTCATTTCTGTCCCCTTTCCCTGCTTTTTTTATAGCAACTTAACTAATAAGTTTTATAATTCCACAAGGAATTGTTTTGTTTACTTTTCTCAGGAGGTTGTGTATATATGATACATATTTTTCTCCAAATGGAAAGATGTATTTTCTAGACAAAATGTGTAAATGCACAGTTTACCTGTTGGTTTTGCTATTTATGTATACTTTAAAATGAAAGCCTTAAGTTTTAAAAAAATAATATAAAATTCTACTTTAATATATTGGGCTGGTTGTTAATCATAAGTAGTAAATACTTACCTTACAATTTTATAAAGAGATGAGATTAAAGTAAATGTATTTAAATAGAATTATTTTTATGGTTGAACCAGAAGTCTTCTGTTGAGTAAGCAGTAAGTATTTCTTCTCATAAAATTTTCAGTCATAAATCCTTTTTGTTTTTGGAGCTTTTAACTAAATGATCTGCCTCATTTCTTCTTTTAATGAAATGTTTGATTTGTTTCTCAATCAATGAAGATCCAGCTCCAGATCCCACAGGGGCTCTTCTTCCCCACGAAAAAGATCTTATTCAAGTTCATCATCTTCTCCTGAGAGGAACAGAAAGAGAAGTCGTTCTAGATCTTCATCTGGTGATCGAAAAAAAAGACGAACAAGATCACGGTCACCCGAAAGGTTTGGGTTTCTGTAGAAATAAGAATGGGTGTTCTTAAGTGTGTTTAATAGATTAAACTTCTAGTCAAGCATTAGATTTTTATAATCTCCTTTAGTCCAACTTTAAATGATACTTTTCAACTTTAAACTTCAAAAAACATTAATTACTTTGTTTATCCTTCGTGCTTTGATCAGGTTGTTTAGTAAAAGTTGTAGATCAAGCCACTCTTCTATCTGTTCATTTTATTACTTAAATACTTATTTTGATATATAATTATAGCCAACTCTCGGTTATTTCTTTCTTTTAAGATTTTAATTTAAAAGCTTTGTGTTGAAGTAATTTAGTTGATTTTATATGTATTTAATTGATATTATAAATTTTACATTAAATATTAGAAATTAGTATTTTAGGGCATCTAGAAAAAATAATTATTCTAGATCATTGGAAATCTGTCCTCATTTAAATATGTATAAATGCATTTTCACAGCAAATTATTGTTTCATACTCTTTATAATGAAATTGTTCTTGTAGCTAATACATTTTTCATCTTGCAGTACAAATCCAATTTTTTTTCTTTTTGAGAAAGACCGTTACTTGATTACGTTATCTATGTGGACATTTTTTAGTTTGGAGAGCATGTCATCTGTCAGCCTTTCCTACAACAGGCTAATTAATTAATTAACTTTACTCTTGATTCTCAACGTCTAATTATACAGTCAGTTTAATGGCTTCCTTTGTATCCTGGGCAAAATTTTTCTTACCTTTCTGCTTGTGAAAGTAGTGATTAGGTAAAATCTGATTGCTGGGTTTAGTGGTAGGATGCTTCATGATTCCTATTTGTTTTGCTTCTTCACATTTTGAAGTTTAGATATTAAGGTTACACACAACTAGTCTTCTTTCTCTGCGTTTGGTTTTATTTTGTTTTTGGTTTTTTGGGGGGCGGTTTTTTGTAAGAAAATAACTCCATACTTGAGTGAAATTCATTCTGTTGATTTCTTGATACTTCTGCAAATTTTTATTTTAGCCACATAAAATCCCCTTAGTTTGTTGTCATCTAAACTTAATGAACATGTTCTCTATTCCATAAGCCAGGTGATTGGTGAAAACACTAAACAACCCTGAGCCCAGGGCCAACCCCTCGGAACACCACTACTTTACCCAGGTGGATATATTGACTTATTCATATTAGCTGCATGAATATAACCATTTAACTAATTGTACAATCATCTTGTGAGACCTAGATTTCCAAAATGTAGTTATTTATGAATATATGTTCTCTACACAGAAGCCTTGCTGTATCTGTTTTACATATAGACTTACCACACTATCTACAATGTTATCACAGAGATTACTCTTCCATTAACAAGTTTATATGCCTTTGTTGAATATTATCTGTAATTTTACATGTTTTTGCAAGGCTTTTCTTCCTTACCTTAAATAATTGAGAGGTGGCTATATATTGAGAGATTTTTTTAATTATAGAGAATTTTAAATTATACTGTTAACTGGGTTCACATCCAAAGTCTAAACACTAATTTTATGTGTATAAGTTTATGTCTTAGATTTTAATTATTTTTTTTCTAGTATAATTAGGTTTGATTTTTTTATATTCTCAAAGTCTTATGAGTGAATGATGATATCCAACTCAAGCTTATTAAGACTACCTGCTTTTCCATTATATCTTACAGGCACCACAGGTCATCTTCTGGATCATCCCATTCTGGTTCCCGTTCAAGTTCAAAAAAGAAATAATGTATTAAAATTTACATCTTAAAAAAAAAATCCAGTACAGTGCATGAAGCATATTTTTTAAGAAGTTGGTGTCTTACTTGGTCAAAAGTGCTAAGTCTTCTAGTAGAGGTGCATGCCTTTCATTGCTTTTCAGAACAATACAGCTGTGTTTATTTGTGAAATTAAAAGTAAATAGTATTTTAAGCCATAATGTCCCAAAATAGTTGCTCTATTTATCATTCTTTATTTACAGCCTTTTTTTTTTTTAAACCATCTCATCTATAACAAAGTACTTTGTTTCTTTTGGTTTTTGTTTTTGTTTTTACTTTGTTTCCTAATTTGAACTCATGTTTTTCTCATTTCCAAATAGGAATTATTTAGTGACTTAAGGTTACCTTAGGCTTGCCTGAACTTTGGGCATAGAGGCAAGACTGTGGTGAAGTAGTTGGAAACAGTGTGTTTATGTTAATCTGAGAAAAGGAGTCAGCCTCTTTATGTTAACCTGTGTCAAAGTGATTCTTCTCAGAAAAAATTAAACTAATTGTAAAACAGCCAACTAGAAACTTCATTCTTAAATTCCCTATGCTAAGGGTGCCTTAGAATCATTGTCTGTCTGTTACTCAGTTTTGTTTTTTGCACCACATTTAATGCAGAAAAATCTTGTGAATTGTAGAAGGAGAAAGGTGTTCCATATTTCTCACTCTCTGACACACAATTTTGAGCAAGAATATCTAATAGTCATTTCTAATCTGATGGTTGTCTGATGAGAAAAACATCTTATTTCAAAATGTTTATCTTAATATTTTAAGAAGCTTTGTGTGATGTCTTTTAAAAATCCAGTTATCATACATGATAGGGTAGACAAAGCTAAATTATAGTTAATGAAGAAAGCTTCTGAAATATAGTTCTCTTTGGGTGAAAGACCAACAAAGACATGGTTAATTTAAACAAACCTTTGCTGTGAGATGTTTAACTTTAAACATTTCATAAAATTTTCTTGAGTAATAAATGAATATTTATTTCTGCACGACACAAGCAGAAATAATTGTTCCTGTTCACTTGAAATTACTTATGGCTTAAAATACTTTTGAGTTTGTTTTATTTCTCAAAATTAAAATCTGGTCGAGCTTTATTATGTCTTTTGGTTTAAAAACAAAAGGTTTCTCTTAACAGTATCTTCAGTGACAATGCAAGGTAAGTATGTTAAGGAAAATCAGCAGTTGTGCTTGAGGACTTTTTGTCATGGGGATTAATACCCATTATTCTTGTTCTGTTTTGGGGGGGGGGGTTTGAACAGTAATGTCTGCTGCAATTAAAAACTAAAATGCTTTAAGGTATTTTGTAGACAGACCAAACAAAATTATATTTGTTTCTTTATTTTAAAATGAGTGATTTTTTCTCTTGATCTAAAGATGAAATCAAAATATCTTATGTAGAAATATTTTGATAATATTTTTACAATGAACTTGCCCCTTATTTTTTTGTCTTAATTTCCTTTCCTACATTTATTGTAGTTTGCACAAGAACTTTTCTCTCTTATAATTGTGCCTCAGACTTCTTGAAAGTCCACTTCCTAAAATGCCCAGATGATCTTTTAGATTCTACATGTTACTATTGGTTTATTCTTGTGCTTTCTGTATTTAAACTTTGGCTGTACTAAGTAAATGCAAGATTATAAATTTAGCTAATAGTTGTTTACAGACAATTCAGATGATTATGATTTCATTTGGTTTATCTAAGCTGTAGTAGTCCATAAGGAAATGATGCTGTAGACAAATGTAAATAAAGCTTGTGAGTCAAGCATTAAGTGGTGTTTGTTAGAAATAAATTAGAATTTTTAAATGCTGATTTAATGTTCATTTTTAAAGCTATTTGCAGTCTTGTTTGTTACTTCTTAGTGTGCATTTTAAACTCTTTATATTCACTTACCCTGTATATAACGTCATATTTTCATATAGGAGTGCTTGATTTAAAACATTACAAAGCATTATCACTAACACCTTGGGTACTCAAAAATTTTTGAGACTTTTTAATGTAGATTTTAAATTAGTTTAATACTTTCTACCAGAACACTACATATCTATTTCATAGCACACCATAGCATGCTTCCTGAATTACTTTTTTTTTTTTCAGAGATGGAGAGAGAGAGATAGAAACATCAATGATGAGAGAGAATCACCCATCAGCTGCTTCCTGCATGCCCCACACTGGTAATCGAGCCCACAACCCAGGCATATGGCCTGACTGGGAACAGAGCCTGTGACCTCCTGGCTCTTAGATCAATGCTCAACAACTGAGCCATGCTGGTCAGGTTCTGAATTACTCTTAAAACTCACTTTATTGCACTCAATAACTGTTCTTTTTAACTGCTAAGTTATCTTAACTTTCTATTTGCAGTCCTTTCACCAAGTTCAAAGTAAGTCCTAAATGTAAGACCATCTCTAGGCACATTTATCAAGATAAAACAAGTCTTGTCTCAAAAAAGTTTCCTGTCTCATCTCTTTCTGCTATGTGGCATTCATAGCCTGTCTTATAGATGTTGGTAAGAAGATAGGTAATTAAAAGTCAGTTTAAGGTATGTAATAAGTGGTTTACAGGTATTTAATTTTCTCTGTCACCCTTACATAATATGTCCCATTTAACATACAGCTTAAGGAAATTAAAAACTTACTCAAGGGAGCCACAGGTGTGGCTGAATGGGGATTAACCCCCAAATCTGATGCGAAATTCAGTATTACCTCTGGTAACCAAATAACCTTTTTGAGAAGATAATGTTAAGCTAAAATGGTCAGTTGTTTTTGTAATCTAGTGATTTTATAAGGTGATAATATCAGTCATGTATGGGAAGATAGGTAGACATGTTCATTTTGTGGAATACCTTAAATTTACAGAAAAGTTGTGAAGATTATAGAGAGAGTTTTCATAAACTCCCCATCCAGTTTCTACCATCGTTAAGATATTACCACATATTTTTGTCAAAACTAAGAAAGCAGCATTGGTATATTATTACAGTTCAGATTTTATTTGAATTTTACCATTTTTCATTACTTTGTTCTTAGATCCAATCCAGGTACCACATTTCCTCTCTGGTCTGACTTTTTTTTTTGCTTTTGATGACTGACAATTTTGAGGAATAGTGGCCGGGTATCCTGTAAATGTCCTCATTTTAAGGTTGTCTATATTTTTCCTTGTTATTAGACTGAGGATATGGGTTTTTGAAATATGAAAACTATAGAGGAAAAGTGCTCTTACCACATCATACCAGGGTTACATGGTATCACTGGAGACATTAATTTTTGTCACTTGGTTAAGGTAGGAATTGCTCTAATACACTATTGTAGTTAGTTTCTTCCTTCTTAACCTACTCCCACTTTTTTGGTAGCAAATCATTAAGTATAGCCCACCTTTCAGCGTACGGATGGGAGTGGCAGTATTAAATGCCGTCTCCTGTGGGGGAAGGCTGTCTCTTCATAATTTCGATTCTTCTGTAAGAAAGTTTTGTCTGCTTCTTTATATCAACATGGACTCATGCATATTTATTTTAGACTTTAGGTCATAGTCCAGTGCAGTGTTTAGTTTATGGTTCAAATTGTTCCATCTTTAGCCATTGGGAATTTTTTCAGGTTGGCTCCTGTGTCTTTGACATGCCTCCATACTCCATCAAATACTTAAGGGAATGGGATCTAGCAATGTGGTGGCAGTGGCGTCAACCTTAAATAGGGGCCTTGACAGTTAATTAGAGTAACAGGAGGAATGGATCCATGTAGTATTAGAGCTAAGTTCGTAGTCACTGAGAGTGACCAGTAAACACATTACGATTTTTTCCCAGCCACACTGTAGCACATGGGTGCTTACCCAGGATATGGGGTGTTGTAGCATTAAACACAGAAGATAAACATGTAATAAGTAATAGTTCCTAAATGTCTGTATTTATCAAAATAAAAGGTACTAGTATAAGGAAAACATAATAACCAGGTAAATTCACAAAAACTGATGAATTATTAAAATAAATCTAAGAAGAAGATTATGAAGAAAGCTATTTAACATTACTCAAGTAAAACACCTGGATTTAAAGCTAAAAATGTATAAGACAACCTCTTTCCTATTACTTCAATCCAGTGGAGGAACATTCCATAGAATTTTTCATGGTAGGAAAAAAAACTGGTAAAATAGGAAGAATCAGTTTTGCCTGAATGAAATCTTACAGATTAATAAGGTAAGCTAATTTGTGAGGGTTCAAGGTTTGATCACATCTTTAGGGGACCAAAAATAACTGGCTATGGGAAACTTTGGAAAATGAGAGGAATTTGTAATATTGTCTGAATTAAATTGTACCACATTGAACACTGATTGAAACTGATGAGGTAAAGACCTTTACATTACCTCCAAAATGAAACATCTGTAGCCTATTAGTGGAGTCATCACAAAGGCTGAGTACCTCCAACCTGAATGTAACATGAAGTACTAGTAATGTTTGCTTTAATGGGTGTGATCCAGTTTAGAATTGGCAGTGATAATTGATTTCTATATTTCCCCCTAGATTTAAAGTACCTGCTTTGAATTTTTCATGGTAGCTCTATGACCCCGGCCATGTTCTTTATGTTTGGCACATAAGTATATAACAAATATTGGCTGTTATTTTACCCTCTGCTCATGTCTTCAGATGTTTCATAAAATACCAACACTCAAATTTTATTTCCTACTTATTCCTTTCTACAGCACCAAATCCGTATCTCTACCCACTGTGTATCTGTCTCCCTTTAAATAAATGTCAGTTTCACCATATCTAAATTCCCCCAGTGTCCACCAAAACCAGTATTATATTTCATATCAATAAACAGCATTATCAGTAACGGGAATTTTTTATTTTCTTTACTCTTTGTCTTTCTAATTAAATTGGGGTGACATTGGTCAATAGGAAGGAATCCTTATTCTCTTTTGCTTCCCTACTCTAAACCAAATCTGATTTACTTAGAATTAATAGTTCTACCTCAAAGCCTCAAAACCACACTGCTCCATTACTACTGCCACTAGTTTGGTTTGTAAGCGAAGATATTACAGTTGCCTCCTAAATGGTCATCTGGCCTCCAGTTTTGTCTTGCAAATAGAAGGTTTTCCATAGTATTTGCTGAATTAATTTGTTTCACCGAACAGTGATACCAAAATGGTCTTTTTAACTATCAATTCTGTTTGTCATTTCTTTCAGTGTCTTTCCATGGCTTTCAGGATTAAACTACAATCTTTTTATATGTCATAAAAAGGTCATGTTTATTTTTTTAAGTACTGACATCTCACCACCTCATCCTCCCAAACTCCAAATCTAGTATACCTGGGCGCACATGAACTACTTGAGATAGACTTTCATTGTTGTACAAGTTTCCTATGAATTGAATGCCCTGCACACACTCCACTGTCATCCCTTTCACACTTGGCCTTCGTAACTCAACTGAGAATACTAAGATGCCATCCCTGGTACTTCTGAGTTATCATAGGAATTAGGTGAATTTCTTGATAGACCATGTCTTTACCTAGTAGTCCTAGCCCTTCGAACAGCCTGTCAGGAAATCATAGTGTTTGACAAGGGAGTCAGTTAATATCTGCTATATTTCTTTTTTTTTTTTTTAATATATTTTTTAAATACATTTTTATTGATATCAGAGAGGAAGGGAGGAGGAGAGAGAGATAGAAACATCAGTGATGAGAGAGAGTCATTGATCTGCCTCCTGCACTCCTACTGGGGATCGAGCCCACAACCCCAGCATGTGCCCTTGATTGGAATTGGGCCTGGGACCCTTCAGTCCACAGGCTGATGGTCTATCCACTGAGCCAGACCAGCTAGGGCTATGTTAACATTTCTTAACCTTTTGCACTCTGATGTCGAGTGTGACTCGACACTGTTAGCATTGGTAGCAGCTCGAGAAAAAAGCGAGTGCAAAGGGTTAATAGTTCAGTAGAAGTAAATAGCTCAATATTAATTGTGAAGTTTAAAATGTAAGATGCAAGAGTAATACAATTAAATTTGGATTAAAATCCTTTCTAGGGTAAAAATATAGTTAAAATATATATTCTATATAATAAAGAGGCAATATGCAAGTTGACCATCACACCCTCACACAAGATGGCCACCCCCATGTGGTCACAAGATGTCTGGCAGGGAAGGGCAGTTTATGGTGATCAGGACAGCAGAGGAGGGAAGTTGGGGGCAACTGAGCTGGCAGGGGAGGGCAGTTGGGAGCAACCGGGCTGGCAGGGGAGGGCAGTTGGGGGTGATCGGGTTGGCAGGGGAGCAGTTAGGCGTCGATCAGGCTGACGGGAGTGGTTGGGAGTGATCAGGTTGGCAGGCAGAAGGGGTTAGGGGTAATCAGCCAGGCATGCAGGCAAGCAGTTGGGAGCCAGCAGTCCCAGATTATGAGAGGGATGTCCGACTGCTAGTTGGATATCCCCGGGGGCGTCCCAGGTTGGAGAGGGTGAAGGCTGGGCTGAGGGACCCACCCTCTTCCAAGTGCACGAATTTTGTGCACTGGGCCTCTAGTGTGAATATATACTTTAAATCTTTAAAAAATATTTGAACATGTGGTATTTTAATTATCTGACTCTATAATTTTAATCCTCCACTGGTTTATTGATTAAGCAGACATGCCAGTTTGTGCACTCAAAGGAAAACAAAAGAACCAGAGTTAAATCAGTAGACCCCTAGGAAAGCTATCAGGTTTCTTAAGCAAAATATGTCTTAAGCAAAATTGTTATTAGAACTTTGGTCACTAGAGGGTGCTGGTGACCAAAATTCAGAAATTCATACTTTTTCTGCTCTAACATGAGAAAGTACCAAACAGGCACCTGGCCTGGTAGCTAGGTTGTGGGTCCAGGCACAAATTCAGGTTGCAGGTTCAGTCCCTGGTTGGTTCCCAAAGTGAGAAGCAGCAGCAGCCTATGGATGTTTCTCTTACACACAGATGTTTCTGTCTGTCTGTCTCTAAAATCAGTTTTTGTGGTTTTTTTTTAAAGATGTCAGACAATCCAAGTAACTGCCAATGTACTATTTGTGTGAATCCTCAGATCCCCCAAATCACTGTTTTGCAATGTGAATAGCTACAAAACAGACAAAAATTGAAAGAAGGAAAGTGTTACACAAGAGATCTAATGGTGCATTAGTGTAGAGATGAGTAAAGGGGTTAACATTAATTCTTGGATACTCCATGGCCTGATGTTTGTTCCTATTATATGAAGTCCAATTGGCTACAGTATGCATTGCAATGGAGAAAATTTTTTTAAAGTTAACGATTTCACATTTTTATTTTTATATTTTTAAAGAAATTTAGATTTTATTTTTCAATTATGGTTTTTATTCAATATTATTTTGTAATAGTTTCAGGTGTATAGCATAGTGGTTAGACAATCATAAACTTTACAATGTATTCCCTCTAATAGTTCTAGTGCCCACCTGTCACCATACATAGTGCAATATTATTGACTTTATTCCCTATGCTGAACTTTACATCCCTGCCATTATTTTTTAACTATCAATTTGTAGAGGGATTGCACTTCTAATCCCTTTATCTCTGCCCCCCAACTTCCGTTCCCTCTGACAACCATAAGTCTATTTTCTGTGGCTATGTCTTTCTCAATTTTGTTTGTTGAGAAAGTAAAATTTTAAAGTCACATTCATAAATAAAATGAGAATAATTCAGCTTTGTTTTCTTAGCTATATAAATCGTGAAAAGATCTTACATTTTTTAAATATATAATTACACTAGAAATTTATTGCCGAAAAAATTTAATGTGTACTTTCTTTGGATAAAGTGTATATCTAAGAATGCCATCAAGACATTTTACTTTTCAACTGACATTCTAGAAAAATACTTCCCAATTTTGGGGTTAAGAATAATTCAAAGTAGTAAGACAAAAGTTTAGTGAACATTTGAAAAGCAAACCACTTCACTATTTTTTTCCTTGCTATTCTCATTAGAAATGTGACATTTAAAAAGAAAATTGGAAAATTTAAGAAATTTTTCATATGATAGCAAATCACAAAATTAGTAATGGGATTAACTCATGTTAAAATGGTGTTTTAAGTTATATTTTGGCTTTTCTTCAAGAAATATAGCATCTTACAACGATATTTTTTCAAACTCTTAGTATGAAAATAGCATAGAAAAAAATGCAGGAGAACTCAGTGGGTAGAGCGTCGGCCTGCGGACTGAAGGGGTCCCAGGTTTGATTCCAGTCAAGGGCACGTACCTTGGTTATGGGCACATACCCAGTAGGGTGTGTGCAGGAGGCAGCTGATCGATGTTTCTCTCTCATTGATGTTTCTAATTATCCCTCTCTCTGTAAAAAAGCAATGAAATATATTTTTAAAAATTTGTCCTTTTAGAATAACATTGAGAAAAAAGAATTCAGGAGAACATATTCCATTCTCATCATCTACCACTTTACATTCTCCAAGGATACCAACTAGAAAAGACAAACTGATATGATCAACTCTAAAAGTCGATCTGAAGTCTGAATCATGGTCATAGTTCTATCTGATTAGGTCTAATGTATTAAATATGAGGAAAAATGAAGTTTGTTCATAATTTTTACAATCTTTTCATGGACAAAGCCCTTTCTAGATTTGGCAACAACTGGTCTTACCATTGATTTTCATCTGCTGAGGGTGTTGATGGTATCCATGTGATGGTATCCATCTGTGCTATGAGAAGAGACGGGAATTGAATTGCTGAAAGACGTCGGGCATATATTTTAACTTTATGGAGCCTCAGTTTCCATAAAAGGGAATAATAGCAAGGGGACCTTGGAGGATCTCTGACAAAATGAGAGAATACTTGTGAAAACAAAGTATTATCTTAATAAAACATTACTAGGCAATCAAGCCCATTTCACTAAAAGCGAAGGCCTTCCAAACATCCAAATACAGTTAGAAGAATGGTTGCAGGCTCTGTGAGAGCATGCCTCTCTCCTGCGCGCCCCCCCGCCCCCTCTCTGCCGCCCCCATTTCCCACAGCTAGCCGCAGGATCTCGGGTATGCAAGATATCCCACCTCCCACCTGCCTCTAACCACTTCGGCTGTCTTATCTGGCTTGTTTATAAGGGGAGGGGGAATTGAGGTGGGAGGTGGGAGCTGGGATATCTTCATTTTTTAATTCGACCAGCAGATTTTATTTTGTTTCCCTGTACCTATCTCCTTGAGTCCCAAGGCACTACTAGTTTTAGAAGTTTCAGTGCACCTCAGGGAGGCAGAGCAGCCTCGCCTGCTCGCGATCATTCCAGAGTCCTGAAGTAGGAAGGGGAAAAAGTTCACAATCAACTTTGCAAAGGAGTGTGGTTTGCCTAGAATACTTGGGGACAGGTGAGTTACACTTGCCAGGGATACAAGAGATCTTCAGGGGGAGGATCCAGTCCTTGTGGGTGGAAAAGGAGGGCGGGCGCTTTCGGCGCGCCTTGGCAACTAGCCTGGGGCTGGGAAGTCCAGGGAGACATTTCAGCCCCCGCCACCCATGGACGCTCCTCTGGCAGAGACAGGAGGAAACGCAGAGCAGGCAGGGCGTCGGCCAGAAGCCGGGCATTTCGACAGGATCCCCCTTGGAGGTTTTGTTTCCCATCTCACGCGGCCAGGGTCGCCCTCAGTCCGCAGCGGAGAGCCGCGTTCAGTGGGTTGTCCCTGCTCCTCCCACCGCACTTAAGCCCACACCCACGGGCGCCCCGCCCGCCTCGTCCTTATAGAAGGGGCGAGGCACCTCGGCGCGCCTGGGAGCTACAGGCTTCCCGGAGCCGACGGCGCGGCTGCTGCTCGGCCAGAAAGCCCAGGCGCCGCCGCGGCCAATGTAGCCAAGTGAGGCGGCGGCTGCGCCCGCACCATGGAAGACAGCCCCACCCCAGCACCAGCCCGGGTCGCTCCAGACCTCCGCCGCCTCCCGCGCCCCGCCTGCCAGCTACCGCTGCTTTTCGCTGGGCGCCGTCGGACCCTCACCTCGAAGCTGACATGAAGGAAGCCCGGGGCGACGGGAGCGCCCCTTTCTGCACCCGCCTCAACCACTCCTACCCGGGCATGTGGGCGCCCGAGCGCTCCCAGGAAGCGCGGGGCAACCTCACGCGCTCCCCGGAGGCCGGCGAGGACTGCCGCTCGGTGTCCGTGGTGTACCCCATTACCATGCTGATCACCGGCTTCGTGGGCAACGCGCTGGCCATGCTGCTGGTGTCCCGGAGCTACCGGCGCCGGGAGAGCAAGCGCAAGAAGTCGTTCCTGCTGTGCATAGGCTGGCTGGCGCTCACCGACATGGTTGGGCAGCTGCTCACCAGCCCCGTGGTCATCGTCGTGTACCTGTCCGAGGAGCGCTGGGAGCACCTGGACCCTTCGGGGAGGCTGTGCACTTTCTTTGGTCTGACCATGACTGTCTTTGGCCTCTCCTCGCTCTTCGTCGCTAGCGCTATGGCCATCGAGCGGGCGCTGGCCATCCGGGCGCCGCACTGGTACGCGAGCCACATGAAGACGCGCGCCACCCGCTCGGTGCTGCTCGGCGTGTGGCTGGCGGTGCTCGCCTTCGCCCTGTTGCCCGTGCTGGGCGTGGGCCATTACACCGTCCAGTGGCCCGGGACGTGGTGCTTCATTAGCACCGGGGGCGGAGGCAACGGGACTAGCTCCCCGCACAACTGGGGCAACCTTTTCTTCGCCTCCACCTTTGCCTTCCTGGGGCTCTCTGCGCTGACCATCACATTCGCCTGCAACCTGGCCACCATTAAGGCCTTGGTATCCCGCTGCCGGGCCAAGGCCATGGCATCGCAGTCCAGCGCCCAGTGGGGTAGGATCACCACTGAGACGGCCATCCAGCTGATGGGGATCATGTGCGTGCTGTCGGTCTGTTGGTCACCATTGCTGGTAGGTAGTTCCTGGGTGTGCGGAAGTCTGGGTGGGGCACCTGCAGACTTCGGAGACGTCTCAAAGTGACAGCACCTGCAGAGGTGTGTTTGCATCTACAGAACATTGGGGAGATCTTTCTGCCCGTGCTTTCTTGGTTGAGGCTTCATAGTTGAGTTCCTCACTTAACTTGCCGAGCGCCTTCCAAGTACCATACACCGCATTAGGTTCTGGTTGTACACACGTGGAGACCACAAGGGCGCTCACATTGTAATCGGAGAGAGACAGAGGAAACCCAGGTCTGAGTTCAGTGCGTGTGCAGAGATAAAGTTTTCTCTTGGGTGCATTATAAACAGAATGGCAATGACAGCTGTAGCCCGTGGCTCTGGGTTTTCCCCTTATTCCAAATACCTCTGGCACGTTGAAGCGATTTTCAGTCTGCAAAAGTCCTCTACCTGCGTCCTCGGGCAGGCACAGCTCTTGCAGCTTTGGAGCCTCTGAGCGCTCTCTCAGCCCAGCCCAGCCCCCCACTCGCCTTCCTAATAGGCTCACTTTAGATTAGAGGCAGGAGAGTGAAGGGCCCGGTGGCTGCAGCCAGCCCCAGCTCTTCGGAATGGTGCTGGACCCTCTGGAAGTGCTTGAACTGTCAGTGAGTCCATGGACCCGGAGGCCTTGTAACTCCTGCCCACCAGCCTTTGCTTGCCCTGACGGCAACTATTCAGGACGGGGAGTAAGGCCGGTCCTGGGGGAGGAGGTAGAGGTTTCTGCGCTTCCCAGCTCCGCACAGGGGCGCCCAGTTTGGGAGCAAATGATGTTGCCACAGGCTCCTTGTCTAACAGCCACTCTTACATCATACTTTCCTCTGTGTTACTTTTAGCTGGAGATTTCTGTGGGGGGTAAGTGCTGTTTACGAATTCCTGGTGAATGGAGGATTATTGAGGCCTCAAGCTGACTGGCTTAATAGGAGCTATGTTGCAGAAAGAGCAACCTGGCCGAGTTTTCACAAATTTTATATTGGACCTGGAAATGTATTAGACAGTTGTGAAAAACTTCTGAAACCCATGGATATGGTTTTCAGAACCCACACACATGTAGTTTTTCCTTTTCAATTGTGGTAAAATATACATTTTTAAATTGTAGCAAAATTTACCATGTTAAGTGTCCAGTTCAGTGATATTAAATACATTGGCATGGCCCTGGCCAGTGTGGCTCAGTTGGTTGAGTGTCATCCCATGCACCTAGAGTTCACTAATTTGATTCCTGGTCAGAGCACATGCCTGGGTTGCATGCGGTAGGCAGCCAATCAATGTTTCTCTTGCCCTCTGCCTCCTATTTCTCTAAAATCAATTTTTAAAAAAATGTTTAAAGAAAATTGTTGTGTACCACTTATTGTTTTCAATCTCTTGTATTTAAAAATAGACCCACTAGTTCCTTCTCCCTCCCAACATGCCCTTCATTTGACAAAGCAGATATTCCAGAATACCTGTGTTTAACTGGTATTTAGAGCACAAATCTTGGCTACAAATCAAGATAGTGACAAGGAGAGCTCTGTTGAGACCTCACTGCCCACAAGTTGCTGCATCAGCCACAGAATTCAGGCTGATGTCATCACCATGGCTTATCAAAACCAACGCCAATTTTAGACATATTTACTTCTATGGTTGAGGAATGGAGTGTGTAGGTGGCCAAACAGAGGGGGAAAGGAGTTCTAAATAATGAACACTTTACTATGATCATTAACATAACTTTAAAGGCAACCAAGATTCTGAATTTTTCCCAACTGTCATTTGAGTCCCAGGTTCTTGAGTTTGCTCTATCACACTATTTCCTGGAAAAAAATGCAGTTAAGTCATATGAATAAAATGCTTATTCATACAGTTAACCGAATTTATAGTTTTTGGTTTTTTTAAGTAGATGTGATACTATGTACAGTAGTGTGTCTTTTATCTGAAAACTTTTATCTAATACCATGAGCTTGGTGACCTTAGGAAGAATTTAGATCAGTTCTGAGAATCGTAGCCTAGAATGTCCAAACTTACTTTCTTAAGACAGATGGTATTTGGGAAGTCTTATTTAATTTCAGTTAATATCTGCATTCAAACAATATCTATTGCTTTGCATTATTTTATCAGGCATTTTATTAATTTGGTTCTCATAAAAACATTGAACTTAAAAAATTTTAACGTGATTGATTATATCGAAGAGGAGAAATTCAAGATTTGCAAAATAGGTACTTCTTAAACTAAAGCAAATGGGTCTATCATCTGCTTTATGCCCTGTTGAAATTAACTCTCCAAATATCAGTAAATAAAAAGGTGGAATTATTTCAAAGGAAAGAAACTGGCAAAACTGCTTTCTTAATAAGTGAGGGAATTATAAGAATAAAAACACTAGAACTTAGTGAATTGAATTTTCAGTGTTCAAGTGAGAGATCATATTCTGAACTTTTTTTTCTTAACTCTGGGTAAAATATAGATGCCCTGTTAGTTTTATTAATCTAATGATCTAAACTCCCTCCTTAAAAGGACCCTGAGTATATCTTCTCTTGGAAGTTTATCATGATTATAATAACATTCTATTGTTACTGCTAGAAAACTTAGGAGAGAAGAGAGTAAGAAAGTATCTCAACTGCTACAAGTTCCTACCACATAAATACTTCAATTTAGGTTATCTGTGGTGCAAATAAGAGCTTTTTTATTTTTTATTTTTCCCAGAAACTTCACAAAAGCAAGATGTGAAATTGAAAATACACTGGGAAACCATGTCATCAGCCTTCGCCCCGTTTATGTTTTATTTGCCATCATTCAGAATTAGCCAGTTGACTCCGCATGCAATCCGTTTGATGTGGTGTTGTTGTTGTTGTTATTATTATTATTATTATTATCTTATTTTTGTATGAACCACAGTCGCCTAATAGTTTAGTTATTTGACATGATAGCCAAGATTCCAGAAGCAGGAATACCCTTAGGGTGTTGTATGAGTACATTTTGTGCTTTTGTAAACCAAGGCATTCCCCCAACAGGTAGAGTGTGGCAAATACTGTAGCTCTCTTAAAAACAGTAAAAATAAAATAACTCTCAACATTGTGAAAAGTGAGGTCTGAGGAACAGAATTTCTCATTTGCAACTTTGGAACTGGATAAAAGCAGCCTTAGAAATGTTTGCCTTTCACCCTGAACCAGCACACTCCCTGCTCAGTCTCCACAGATGCAGACAGCAATGCTTCGGTTCAAGAAGAGAGTTCACAGTGTAGATGTAACTTTAATTAAAGGAATCCCTGATATATTTTGACAAATGAAATTTGCCTGAAATATACTACATGTGCTAGATTATTTTACAGAAATAATCCTGTTATAGTATTAAAATGTTCTGTTCAATTGCTAATTTTCACTTCCTATAAATTTCAGAATGTAGTTTCTAGGGAAATGATTAACTGTGTGAATTGGCCTTATAGGGAAAAATCTTCTATAACTTGCTTTTATAAGAATTGACATTATTTAGCATTCTTTACATTTTTTATTGTACTACAATACATTTTAGGCACTGTGGAAGGGATGTTAAGCATAAGACTTTTGAAAACTTGGTCAGAGTTATAATCTGTTCACAGAACCAGAGTTGCCACATTTATGAGTAAAACAATTAGAGAACAATACAAGATAGAATGCCATTAATGCCTTTGACTCAGAGAAAAAAGCCCACTTAAACTTGCCAGGGTAGGCTCCTGGGAGGTGGTGGGATGGCATACCTTGAACTCAGGGCTGACAGCGAGTGGCCCAAGAAGCCAGCCAGAGAAATAGAGTGTGCACACTGGAAACGCGGGGAAAATGGTTTGAAAAGGCTTATGGGGCCAAACTGAGGTAGTTAAGATGAACACAGGATGAAATTTGTGTTCTTTTGCCAGTAGGCAGTACAACCTCTTTTTATTTTTTTTAAAAAATAGGGGAGAGGATTTTTATTTTTATTTTCTTTAATTCTTTTTTGTTTAAAGTATTACGTATGTCTCCTTTTCCCCCGTTGAGGGGAGAGGACTTTTAAAAGTTTGGCAGTGCAGTGGATTTGGGTTGGAAAAGGGAAAGCAAGATCAGGCATGGCTTGCTTTTGCAGGCTGGTTAAGGCTTTAGGTCAGAGACAGCGGGAAGAGATGAGTCAGAGAAGGAAAGGTAAGAGGGAACTAATGCTATTAGAAATGGTCGATTTAAGGAGTGAGTGATTCGACAAGCATTTCTTACACATCTACTATGTCCTATTTACTGTGGTAAATTACCTAATTTAACTTCGTCCTGTAAAAGTGCCACTGTTTTCTCTATCATTCAGATGAATAACTCAAGTATAAAGTATATTAGAATTAGAATAATTTTGGATATCTGGCTCTGAGTTTATTTTCATTTTTGTTGTTGTGTATGTGCTTGCTTAGCTTAGATGGAGGCCGTGCATTCTATTGATAATCATGGCACTGAGTAAGTTATATATCCTTCCGTCTGTAAGTGCAGCAGTAGGACTAATAAATATCCAAGGTCTTTTCCTATTTATGTTATTCTCAGGTTTCCTTATTTGGGAGGATCATGGTTCAGTGAACCAGAATGAGAAACTTAGGATTTTGTTTTATTTTTGTAAGAATGGGGGATTCTGAGTGACTATGGCTTTTGGACACAGTATATAAGATAGTGGATTATCTGAATGATATAGCCAGGAAGCCAATATAACTTGAAGACTGATAAATCAGAGCTAAAAAAAAAAAGTGCAGATTTTTTATTTTGAGTTTATCAGAGAGCCAAGAATTAAACAGTCCTTAAGCCATTAGATTTGAAAAAATTCGGATGGTATAGAATTGTAGCATAATTGTGACTCATTGGCCTTTCTCTTTTGAAAAAGCTGGGAAGGTCAGTGACTCAATTATGAAAGTTTCCACAGGTTCATTTTTCTGGGATCCTCTCTAGGCTGGGTTGGGTACTCCAGCCCTTAGTCCACACAGCACCGACCTTGCATTTCCCTGTCGTAGACTGAGTTACACTTCACTGACGTGTTGTTTAAGGGACCTCCTGAGGTTAGGTAAAGTATCTGTCTTGTGCAATGATTGTTCCCCACCCCCTTTAGGAACTACAATTGCCTGCCATACAGGTATGCCCAATACATGCTTATTAACTGAATATCTATGCACCCAAATCAGAAGACAGGGTCTGGTCCCGGTTACATAAGCAATTAATTGTGTGACCTTAGATAATTCACTTGATATTTTTGTGATCTATTCTCTTCTGTAAAATAGTAATAAAAACACCTACGCAGTGCATTTCACAGGACTATAATGAAAACCAAGATAAATGTATATGAGAATAATGCGGACTGTCCCCCCCATATTAGGAATACTACTCTGGTGTTTTACTGGATGGTAATGTTGACTTGTGTTCAGATAGATCTTTCCCCCAGGAACCCGGAGAAAAGAGACAAGTGATGTTTTACAGCTTAATTATTTAGTGTTCATTGTGGGGGGAGGGGATGTGGTGGAGGATATGACTTTTCAGAAAATAAAATAAAATAAGAAAAATGGTAAACCACATGTGCTTAAACTTTTACAAGGTATTGTAATTCCTCCCTCCTTCTCTCCCCTGCCACCATCACTCTTGCTCTCCTGCATTCTCTCAGCTCTGGAATCCTTTCCCCTCACAGCTGCCAGGGAACTCTCTACATCTAACAAGTGCTGGGTCCCATCTCCCCTCCTTCTTAAACCTGAGGAGTAACCACTACCTTGTGCTCTGAAGACCTCCGCCACAGATCTAAAATATGTCACCTGTCTCTCCAGCGTGGCCCTTCTCCCTGTACTTCTTGATATGCTCAGATGTGTCCTCATGCAAATGCTTGAGTCAAATGAATTGTGATTCTAGTTGTTGTCCTAGGTCAGATCGTTCTGCAAACGTAAGGGTATAGCCTGTGCCTTAGTTTCCCTCATTTTCACAGGTGCTCAGAAATGTTGGGGCTGAACAAAATTGTTACCACTGACTCACAGCTCAGAATTGAGTTTGCAAGAGTCTTAACTCAGACCACAGCATGAGAATCACACAGTTGTAAACTACTTCACAGATTGGCCAGATCCTGGCGAGGCATTAATATTATTTGCAGCCTACAAATAACACAGCCTATAAATTTACCATCAAATGGCCCACCCAGACATTCTCTTGGGTAACATTCATAAGGAGGAGATTTCAGTGGCTGATCTTGGCACTTATTCAAAATCTACATATTATTTCACCAGTACTGATTTTTATGATTAGTGTTTAAGGATCATAAATCTAAAAATGAAAGATGGTGGCAGAGATGGAAGAGAAGGGCTTGATCTTTCACACCTTAATTTTGTTAAAAATAAAAAAGTTATTAATTTAGGTAAGAGTCATGTAATAGAAGTACAGGACAAATTCTATAACAAACATCATTACTATTTTTACAAAGCTTGGTAATGAAAAAACAAAAGGTCAATTTGGAGCTGGAGGCCTATTTTTTTAAGCAATTATTGATTCCAAACAAATCAAGTGTAATTTTAAATATATACTTTTCACTAATCCTTGGCTATTTCCTGAAAGTAGATTTGATCTATCCCTTTGTTCCTCTTTCTGAATATGTAATAAGTGTCATTTTCTGTGGTTGTGAATATGCTGCTGTTGGTGTAAGTCATAAAAATTTGGAAAAAGAAGCATGTCGTTAATGTTGAAAATAATGAAAGCGAAATTGTGAAAAACTAGATGCATTTTGGGCAATTCACCACACAGCAAAGTTTATTGCAGTCTTGTAGGAAATTTTCCTGGTAATATCCTGCTAACAACCACCTTGCTTGAGTCAGATAGAGCATGCACTTTCGATTTCCCCAATTCAATGAGCATCTTCAACAGTCCCAAGGCAGCAGCGAAGGTAGTGATTGAGTGATCGCTGACTAGTGAGCACTCCTGTTTTGTGAGAAGAACAAAATCTAATGACCGAAGAAGCAGGTGAGGGCCACAGAGAGATGAAGGCACCGGAAGGCAAGAGACCTGGATTCTGGTCTTGGCTTTTCCACCACATGATGGAAGTCACTTTATCTTTCTGGCTTTTCTTCTCCTTGTCAGTGAGATAAAACAATTATCAACTCTAACCTTCTCTCCAGTTCTGACTTCCTGTAGCTCTAAGCAGATAAAATCATCCCTGCATGGGGGGAAATAGCCAAAGACTTCGTAGGAAGAAGCATAGAAATGTGTACGACAGAGTAGATCTTGAGTTCTTTTATACAATCATTGTAGAACTATTTATTGAGTGTTGCTAAATGCCTGCCACTCTGCTCACTGTGGTTATACACTGGTGACCAGGGCTGAATTATACGGTTATACGTACTGAGAATTACGTAATTCTAGGAGGCCCTATTTACGCTGTATCCTATGCGAACGCTGCTCCTAATTGAGCAATGTGCAACCTGTGCCCTCTTTGGTAGCCCCAATGGTAAGCCAAGCAAACATGCTATCCTCTTTCAAAAAGCTTTCAATATACTAGACAGACAGTCAATAAACAATCTTGCCAAGAAACCAACGTAACTAGTCTGATGGGTCATTCCTGAGGTTTCTTGTGGCTACTTGGTTCCGCTATTTCAGATTGGACTTGCCTGGGCAGAAGGGCTATTCCACTGATGCTGGAGTGTGTCTTTGTCCAGGCTGTAGTGGGTCTGTGCTTGGATTCACACCCAGGACTCCCAGCATAAAGCCCAGCAGTCATTCCCTGGAGGACAGCCTAGGTGCTGGAGAGTATGGACCCAGAGGGCAGCTGGCCTCAGGCCACACACTGTCTAGAGTCAGCCCTCCCTTTGGGGCTCTTAGGGTCTGGGTTGTACTCAGATCACCTTCTCACATGTTTGCCTTTCCCTTCCAATGAATTGTCTTTTAAGACTTTCCATGTCTTCTCCCTCTAGAGAATAGAGCCAAAGGCACTCTTCTCCGAGTTTCTTGGCTTCAGATCTTGGGAGAAAAGGGTAGGTCTTGGCCTCTTATTCCCCCAGAAGACCCTCAGACCCCTAAGCATGATGGTCTACCTCTCTTAAAGTGACCAGCAATATATACCAGGAATATTATGAAGATTTTCCACATAAACTTCTGTGAATTGACTCATTCTACATTTACCAAAGTAAATGATTCTTGCTTCTGTAACATCTGCTCCAAGATGACTTGCTCTGACCTCCTGAACAGAGAAGTGGGGGCAGCTGCTGGCATTCCCTGGCATACATCACCGAAACAGTGAGTATGTTAGGAAGGCAAGAAGAAGGTGTTCTGGGAGAGTGTCACAGAGGTCCCCTTCTTGATGTAGTGGTAAGAAGTGACGTGGTTATGGAGGGTCTTGCTGAGAAAATATCATTTATGATGAATCATTTTTAAAAATTTATTTTAATTGTTGACACTATTACAGAAGCCCTCATGCCCCCCCCCCATATTTGCCCACCTCCTCCCAGACACCCCTCCCCCCCGGCTTTCACACACTGTTGTCTGTGACCATGCATATATGTTCTTTGACTAATCTCTTCACCTTCTTTTATCTAGTCCCTTCCACCCCTCTCCCTGAATCTTGAAAGGTGGCACTTTGAGGAAGAAAGCAGCCTATGAAGGCATCAATGTAGGAAAGATGGGAAGAACTGAAGGAAGGCAAGGTGGATGGGTTAGTGTGAATAAGAGAGAGTGCCTTCAAGGTGAAGCTAGGGAGGTAGGCAGGGCCAAACCATGCAGCACCTTGTCATTTTTGTTTGGAAGTTTAGATTTTTATCTTAAGTATGATGGAAAGCAACTAAAAGCTTTGAATGATGGTATGATTTGACCTGCTTTATGTATTAAAAAGATCACTCAGGTTTTCTTATGAATTAGAAAAGTGGGGGATTAGAGCCCTGTGTACTGAGGTCAGATAGAGATGTAGAGCCATTAATAACGAAAAACATTTATTCCGTAAGTGTTGCTTTAAAAGAAGGGAGGGACATCATTTAGCATAGAATTGGTGGAAGGAGGAAGTCTGTGAAGAAGCGCAGAAGAAAAAATTGAGCCAGGTGTGCTGGGAATGGTAAGCAAATCTGTTTTTGTGGAAGTATATTTGAGAATGTCAAGAAATATTATGAGTCAAATGGGGATGGAAGGAGAAGGAGGGAGGAGTGCATTGGTAGATTGCCTTGTAGATTACAAATAGGAATTTTTATTTCATCTTGGACAAGTTGTATTTTTTTCTATACTTGTGTTCCATATTTGTGCAATAAGAGGGTTCCCATGATAACATCCCTTAGTTCATAAAGGTCCTTTAATGAAATAACCCCTCTAATGTTTGATCTCTTTCTAGGATATTCTTGGTGAGTTTGTCTAAGCTTTGAACACCTTTACTTACAGGAAATGTGTTGCTTTTTAAGGGGCACAAAGAATTTTCTAAAGGCCACGCATTGTGCCAGGCTCCTTCTCACAGATAATTTTCTTTATTTCTTACAACCCTATGAGGCAGGTATTATTAGCTCCAATGTGCAGATAATGAAGAAATTAAAGCTGAAAGAGGTTGAACAATTTGTTCAATGTAACACAGCTAGTAAATGGTCAGGACAGCATTCCAAAGCCAAGCTCTTTCCTCTAAGCCATGATACCTCAGAGTAGTCCAATTCACCTTAAGCTGTTCTTTCCATTAGACAATTTTCCTTTTCCTTATTTTGATTGAATTCTAGTGGTACTAATTCTAGTCCTTTGTTTGTATAGGTTTTAGTTATAAAATTATATGATACTGTACTTCTAGATTAGCTATTAAGAATTTCCACTAAGTTTTTGAGCAGCAAAATAACATGAAATAATCTTTACAGTATGAGGAACAGGAGCTATGATGTATTAATTCATTTAACCAACGCTTTGTGTGAATGCCGCTGTGCTACATGGCCCTTGTCCTCAATAAATGTGTTCTCTCCTGAATGATTGCCTGGAGAAACTTGAGGTTGTGAATCAAAAAAGGCAATGTTATTTTTCATTGTCAATGTTGAATTTAAGAACAAAGCTGAGTGCCATTTATAATTCACTTATCCACTCATTCACTCAATGATTGTTTCGTGAGTACCTACTAAGTGTCAGGCACAGTTCTGGGTGCTAGAAATATAGTGAAATAGAAGAGTTTCCTGCTCTCAAGGAACATGAATTCTAGTGGAAGGAAAAAAAATCAAACAACAGATGTATAAACTAGAAGTTAGATTGTGATAAAAGCTGTTAAGAAAATAAAATAGCATGATGGGATAGAGGGAGCCTAAGAAACTTTTGTATATGGGGTTTCAGGGAACGATGCCTCTGGGAGGTGGCATTTAAACTGAGTCCTGAATGAAAGGGAGGAGCCAATGAACAATCTACAGAAAGAGTATTCTATGCAAAGGGAACAGCAAAGGCCCTCACCTGGTGCCTTCAAGGGATAGAAAGAAGGCCAGTAGTTGAGTGAAATGAGAGAGGAGGGAGTGGAGCTCTCTAGATTAAGGTCAAAGACGGTGTTGAGGCATGCAAGTTTATACTAAGGAGTTTCAACATTATTTTAAGAGAGCACTGGAAGGTTTGAAGCAGGGGAATAACATTAATGGATTTATACTTTATGTGTGTATATTTTAAAAATATGTTTTTATTGATTTTAGAAAGAGAGGGAGGGAGATGAATAGAGAGATAGAAACATCGATCAACTGCCTCCTGCACATTGGGGATCGAGCCCACAAACTGGGCATGTGCCCTGACAGGGAATCAAACCAGTGACCTCTTGGTTCCTGGATCGATGCTCAAGCACTGAGCCACACTGGCCTGGCTGGGTTCATGTTTTTAAAAGCTCCTTCTGGAAGCTGTGTGAAGTCTAGATTGCAGAAAGGCAAGAGTGGGATTGGGGAGAGCAGGTAGAAGGTATTAAAGTTGTCCTGGTGACAGGATAGCAGCTGGAATTAGGGCGGAGAAGTGGATGTGTTTTGGAGACAGAGTTATAAGGCATTCTGACATTTCTCGAATTTGTTTTTTTTCTTTCTGAGACATGAATCAGAGCAGTCACACAGAGAAAAAGAAATAAGCAAAGTTTGCTCACAGCATAATAGGATGCCACAAGAATCATGATCCCCCAGAAGGAGATCCAGACCAAGCTGAAGGAAGCTAGCTTAAGGAAAAAAGAAGAAAGAGGAATGGGGTCACTGGACTCACCTAAATCGAAGGGATTGCCAGGAGTGGAGGTGGCCCTGTGGGAGGCTGAAGCCAAGACTCCTTTTGTTTCTCTCACTTTGACTCCTTGCCCTGTGCCAGGTCCCCAGTTCAGGTTCTGTTTCTAAGGACGTAGCTTTTCAGTTCATTGGCCCAGTACTGTGGTCTTTATTTCAAAGCCTTTGGCTAATAGGTTTATATTTCCAGTCTACATGTGGAGTTTTAATTTTGCTTTTATGGCAGTACAATATTTCAGTCAATACGTCATTTTGAAGCACTGTTTCAACATAGATCTTTCTTTCCTTCTCTCTCTCTCTCTCTCTCTCTCTCTCTCTCTCTCTCTCTCTCATTTTCTTTGTTTTGTTTATCAGGATCCTGCTTCATCTGCAAAGATGAATGCGCATTTTGTTAAGCTACAATGAAAGATTTAGGCTCAGAGAATTGTCCAGAAGTGAGTTGAGGGTGTAATGTTAGTTTTACAATGAAACAGAGGTAGCTGTATAAGGCTCTGAAAGCTCACACTATGTTAGAACCATAGTGAGGAAACCAGAGAAGAAAAAATTCTTTCTTTCTTTTTCCATAAAGGGTGAGTTATAGTCTGGGTTTGATGGTAATCTGGCAGCTTTCTCAGTAGATGTGGTAACAGCCAACATACTGGGTGGCAGACGTTTAAATTTATTTAATGGTAGCAATTTCCTCCAAGAATAGACTAAGGATTTGCCTGGATTCAGAAATAAATTTCTTAATGTTAGCTTTTGTTCTATAAAAGGCATTAGGAAACATTTTGAAATGTGGGTGTTTGTTTGTTTTGTTTTTTTCCCTAGCATCTATTTCTAATTAAATATTGCTGTAGGTCAGTTTTAGGAAGTATGGGAATATCTCCTGACTTCAGAGCTCGTCTCCTCCCTAAACTTGGTCCTTGGTCACAAACACCAGAATCCAAGCACAAAGGGCACATGAGGAAAGGATACTGGGGGCTCGGGGGCCACAGAAAGCTGGCGGGCCAGTTTGGAAGGCAGGTGGGACCCAGGCTCTCTGGATGCTGAGCGTCAGTTGCTGCATGCTGCTGGGTGAATCTGACATCTAAGAGCTGCCTCTCCTTGGGGTCACTCTCAGTCTCTTAACAGTCAAAGTCCTGGGTGCAAACCTGGCTGCTTTAGCTTGGGATTTTTTACCCCCGGGCTAATGCCAAGTGGTCACTAGAAGGATCAAGCACCTGCAGCATCTTGTTTTTTTTTTATTGATTTTTTACAGAGAGGAAGAGAGAGGGATAGAGAGTTAGAAACATCGATGAGAGAGAAACATCGATCAGCTGCCTCTTGCACACCCCCTACTGGAGATGTGCCCACAACCAAGGTACATGCCCTGGACCGGAATCGAACCTGGGACCCTTGAGCCCGCAGGCCGATGCTCTATCCACTGAGCCAAACCGGTTTTGGCAGCATCTTGTTTTTGAACTAAGAGGTGATAGTGTGAAGTAAATGCTGGGATTTCTCTCCCACCTAGAATACATAGAAGGAGTATTTCAAAATTAACGTGTTAATATAAAAGGTGGGGGTTCATTATTACCATATAATTAATTTTTAGAAGCATTGTAACAGTAATATAGCGTGTGTGTGTGTGTGTGTGTGTGTGTGTGTGTGTGTGTTCATGTCACTTACAGGGGCGTTGGAGTGGCAGTGAGACTGAAGGAGAAGAAGCTGGAGACTCACAAAGCAACAGGATGCCTACCCTATGCAAGTACTTGAGAATTATACTAAGTCCTTTACTTAGGGACAAATCTTTGATTTGTCCACATTTATCTCTCACATAGGATTTTTTTTTTGAGAGAGAGAGAAGATGTGTGTGTGTGTGTGTGAGAGAGAGAGAGAGAGAGAGAGAGAGAGAGAGAGAGAGAAACATGTATTTGTTGTTCTCCTTATGCGTTCATTAGATTCATTGGTTGCTTCTTGTACATGCCCTGACCGAAGATCGAACTCACAATTTTGGCCTATCGGGATGATGCTCTAACCAACTGAGCCACCTGGCCAGGGTAAGCCCTTTACGTATATTATCTTATTTAATCTTCACAATTATTGATCAGTTGGATATTTTTTATCTCCATCTTTCAGTTGTACCTACTAAGATTCAAATAATTAGACTGTTTTCCCTAATCATTTAATGCTATAATGCTCTGTCTCTTTTTTATTAGTTTATTAAAACATTTTCAAATTATGTCATTGAAAATGTACAAAAAAACCCAACAGATTGATTGAAAATAGTCAATAACCACAGAAACTGGCAGGGTTAGATAGTCAAGGTGATTAAAGATTTTTTGAAGAATCTCTGTTGATTCAGGAATTGACTGGATTTTTTAGGAGCTTGGGTTTCTACAGATCATATTATGAATATCTCTATAGAAGGTGATAAGAATTTTTGCTTGTCCTACAAAACCCTGTGATCTCATTCACTGTGATAGTATAATTTCGTGTTTTCTGTAAAGGTGTGGCATCAATTTCATGCGGTTCTGTCTGTCCAGGCTTAGAATATTTACACACAGTGGTCAAGTTTTACTAGGCAAACATTTTTTAGCTAGTATGATTCACAAATATTATTCTTTTTTTACTAAACTATTTATAAAACAAACTAGAGCCCTGGTGCATGAATTTCTGCATGGGTGGGGTCCCTTGGCCTAGCTGGCTATAGAGGCCGATCGGGGCCATCTTGCCCAGTCCCGATTGGGGCCAATAGAGGCCAGCCAGCCGGGGGAGGCCATGGGAGGTTGGCCAGCCACGGGGTGGGGGTTGGCTGTGGGAGTGCACTGACCACCAGGGGACAGCTTCCACATTGAGTGTCTGCCACCTGGTGGTCAGTGCGTGTCATAGCAACCAGTTGACTGGTCAAGTGGTGGTCGACTGGTCGTAATGTTCACTTAGGCTTTTATATATATATATATATATATATATATATATATATATATATATATAGAGAGAGAGAGAGAGAGAGAGAGAGAGAGAGAGATAAAACTGTTTATTGAGTTCCCTTTCCTTAGTGGGAAAGTGTTTGACTATAGTCAAAATTAGAAAATGTGTTTTGATGGTTTAAAAACTTTCAGCACGAGGACAGTGCATCCTTGCAAACCTGCTTTCATCTTTTTCTCTTAAAATTATAGAGGAGAGAAAGAGCCTCAGCAAAACCCGGTGTGTTCACAGTGCCTCGCTAACATGGAACTCAGGCATGTTACTGTCTAGCACCCTCTCACCTGGATTAAAAGGCTTCAGAGTCCTTAATTTAATCCTTAAAATCTTGGATTTGTCCACATTTACCACTCATATTCAATTTCTCCCCCAGGATCCTTACCTTCAGTCATAAAGATCTATTTGCAGTTCCTAGAATGATTCACAGTTTCACACTTAGAAGTATGAACTCTTTGTCTTTCAAAACTCTCCAGAAGTATCTGCTTTTTTAGGGGACAGTGTCCCCCTACCCCCCTACATCTGGAGACTGATTCAAAAGCCCCCTCCTCTATACTCCATAGTTCCTGTGCGTACTTTTTTTGCACTTAATTATGCACAATTATATTTACAATTGTCATAATATTTATTATGGCAATGGGGATTATTGCCCACAGTGGACAATTGTTTACTTTACTCCAGGCACTGAGCTAATCATTTCACAGACATAATCACATTTTTTTTCTGTCAACAACACTTTGAGGGGACATTGTTATCACCTTGTTCTGATGAAGAAGTTGGTTTTGAGATGTTAAGTAGCTTTTCCAAGGTAAGAAAGTTAACAAAAAGCAGAGTTGACTTTCAAATATAGATTTGTCTGATTTTATAGCCTACATGATGAACCACTAAAGTAAATGGCCTCCCTCTTGTTAATAGCCATTTATTTGTCTAATTCACTGTAAACTGCCATATTTGTTGATAAATCTTCCTGGACCATAGCAACTATTCAATAAATTATTGTGATTGAAGAAAGGAAGTTGTAAAGTTATAATAAAGTGGAAAGGACACTAGAATTGGAATCAGAAAATTGAGGTATAAATCCTGTCCTTAAGAGTTTTACATATATTTTAACTGGTTTTTAGTCTTGACAAAAATCTTCACAGTACATGGTATTTATCTCTTTTTTAAAATTTTATCTTATTTTTTTTTTATTTTCTGGGTAAGCAACTTGTTTTAAGGCTCACAGTTGGTAAATGGTACTGAGAAAAATGAACCCAGGTGTTTTTTATTCCCAAACTACCCATTCGCCTTGTAACTAATGACTAATGGGTACTATTCATACAGTAAAACTTGTGAATGTTTCTAAAAACATTATATCTTTTGCTTTATTTGCTACTTTTATTGTTGTTGATAGTAATAAAAATTCTTAGAAAGATTAAAAACTAATTTCCAGATAGACAAGGATGGGAGACACAACATTGTTTTTGTAATGAAGAGGGAAGTTAAATTAGAAGCAGTGGACAGAAGCACTAGAAATAGCTGCTCTAATGCCTGATGTTCAAAGAAGAAAAACCAACAAGAATGTTTGGGAAGGTGGCCTGGGAATAATAATCAAACAGTGAGGAATTTTAGTAGCAATAGGGAAACAATAAAAATACCAAAGAAAAGGAAAAACAATGCTTCAAAAGATGCTCACAGATTTCAGTATATTTATGTTGGCTGTAGTCATTATTAGAGATGGCATAATATAGCAGCTATGGAATAAAAAACATAACTGCACATCTAGAGTTAGAGCAGCCTTCACTGCTGGCTGATCCAGAAGCTCAGCATTGTCATCAAGGACCAAGGCTGGTTCCATCTTTTGCAGTCAATGGCATTGGTCTCATCCTATTTATGGCTTGTTCCCTTCAGTTGGTGGGATGGTTGTTGGTACAACTTCTTAGTTCACCTCTAGCAGGAGAGAGAAGAGGTGTTTTTCTACGGATCTCTACTAAAGATAAAGAAACTTTTCCCCAGATGACTTAGGGAACTTTCTCTAGGATCTCATTTCCTAGTATGGGGTCACTACATTAAATCTGATTGAAGCCCATTCCGGTAGCTAGGGATGAGGTCAGCCCTGAAGCCCTTAGGTTCCAAGGAAAATAAGTGTGCTAATGGGAAGGGGAGATGGGAGAATGGGTGCTGGATAGGCAATGAATAGTGAACAATACAGTGACAATACCTATGCAATTTAATCGAGAGAATATAAATGTGGAAGGATCTCAAAAAGTATAAAGCACTAGATCTGCATTGCCCAATGTGGTAGCTGTGGAGAGCAGCTACAGTGTTTGGACAGGCTTAAGCCTCAGACTAATGAGAGGGCATGATCCTCTAGTGGCAAAGCCATGTGCAGGTCCCAGCTTGGAGAGCAAAGCCCTCCCAGCACAATTATAGCCAAAGGTTATGTTTGTAAGCTTGACCTTATGGTCTGAACCTGTGGTCCCAGGTGGCTGAGCGATGTAGGCTGCAGGAGGTGCAGCAAGTGCTGCCAAACAAAGCTCGGTAGAGTTCTCAGGTGCATGTAATCAAGTAGATTCGAAACTCACGGGAACATTGTAAACATCTTGACCAAGCCCTTGCTTTGCCTCATGGAATCTGACTATAAAATAAAGACTCAGCTTATAGGCCAGTGATGGGCAACCTTTTGAGCTTGGTGTGTCAAACTTCGCCAAAAAACTGAGCATAACTCTGATAGTGTGTCACTTTGAGGAAAAAACATTATTTCGCAAATGTTTCATCCTCAGGAGCAGCAAATGTTTCATCCTCGGCATGCGGCCGCCTTAGCGGCTGCGTGTCATCAGAAATGGCTACGCGTGTCAGTGCTGACATGCATGTCATAGGTTCACCATCACTGTTATAGGCTGTGGCACTGTCTCTCCATCTGAGAACAGTGTCCCACCTGGCCCCAGCTGTATTCTCTTGTCTGTTTTCTTTAATTCTTCACTGCTCCCGCCCTGGACGTGGTTCAGGTAACCACTAGTCACAGGTGGTTATTGGATACTTGAAATATGATTACTCCAAATTGAAATATAGTATAAGTATAAAATATACATCAGATTTTGAAGATTAAGTACACAAATAATGTAAAATAGCTCATGTTGAAATATGATTTCAGATATATTAGGTAAACTAAAGTATATTATTAAAATCAATTTAACATGTTTCTTTTTACTTTTTTTATAATGTGGTTACTATAAAGCTTTAAAGTATATGTGTGCCTCACATTTATGGTTTGAATTACGTTTCTTTTGGATAGAGCTGCATTAGACCAATGATTTTCCAATCGTTTTAGCTGGAGAAACTTTTTAAATAAATCTTTTTAGAGAAACAGACAAAAACAGAGCTGTTCTGATTCAACAGGGTAGGGAACTGGATATTTCCAAGTCTCAATAACATCTATTCACCAATTCTTGCAAAACTATTCTTGAAAATATTTAACATCAAATACAGGTTTTAAAATGAAATCACCAAAATCATTTTTTCTAAGATAATAATAGGAATACTTAAAAAATATTTATTGTTGAAAGATTACATAACCCCTGCTTGTCCCCCTATTAACTTCTTCCAGCCTGCTCCTGTCCCATACCACCTCCCCTTGAAGCCCTCACCACCCCATTGTCTGTCCACGGGTTATGCATATGTACATACAAGTTCATTGGTTGATCTCTTCCCACCCATCCTCCCCTGCCTTCCCTCTGATGTTCAACAATCTGTTCATGCTTCTATGTCTCTGGGCCTATTTTTGATCATCAGTTTATTTGGTTCATTACATTCTACATATGAGTGAGATCATGTGATACTTACCTTTCCCTAACTGGCTAATTTCACTAAACATAATACTCTCCAGGAATACTTTTATATTACTCATTTAAAGTCTTCTCTAGGAAGCTAAATAGTGAGTACAACTGCTTTCAGTGGACTCACATGTTAAGAGGCTGCTAATGGTCCTGGCCGGTGTGACTCGGTTGAGTGTCGTCCATGCGCCAAAAGGTTGCCAGTTCGATATTCCTGGTCAGGGCACATGCCCAGGTTGTGAGGCTCGATCCCTACCAGGAGGCATGCAGGAGACAGCTGGTGGATATTTCTCTATCTACATCCCTCTTATTTTCCTCTCTTTCTAAAATCAATAAAGAGGGTGCTAATGAATTGAAGTGTTGGGATCAGTGCATCATCTCATAGGAGCCTCTAATCCTCATGGGAGTAAGGCATTGAGACAAGAATAGGTTTCTTCTTCGTGTTTGCTTCCTTCGGAGCCCTGTGAAATACTCCGCGGTTGGATCAAATAGTAAGAATCTAAACAAATCAACAGATGAGACAAAATAACACTAAGAAGGGGGAAACTTCGAAGATTAATAGGTTATAAGCTTCCTTTTCTCTGCATAACATATAATATGAATTTAATCTCCTTCAAACTTTCCTTAAACCTAGTATAAATTGTAAGTGCTAACCATAATGTAAGTGATTTTGTAAAGTCTAATTTCCTGAAAAAGGAAAGCAAGATCTTTTCAGATGAGCCTTTTGAAAACACAGTTTATCATTTGTGATGTAAATATCACATGGCACTTGATTTTCACCTGCCCTCTATATAGTGCATGAAAGGAAAGCGTGACTGCGCAGATGTAGTATAAAGCTGCTGCAAAAGCCTTAATGGATGATGATGGGGTTAAAGTGCTCCTACTAGACATAGCGAGTTGCTGTTTTGTGGTATGTCATAGCCACAATCTTCTTAATTGGAATTCATATACCTAGGAGGTGACCGTTCTTCCTTTTACTATACTTAACATCTGGAGGAGGAGGAGGAGGAAGGGAAGAACAATTATGGTTACATAGTACTTACTGAAAGGTAGGGACTCTTGAGTATTTTACACATTACTATACACCATCATACCTATCAACACAGCAAACCAGCGAGCTGAGTGGGTTGTAGGAATCAGTCTTCAATACTCCTTTTTGGTATGCACGAAAGGAGAGAGAGCCACCAGAAAAGTTTGGTTACAGCTTTCTACCTTGACACAAGCCTCAAGCCCCTTTAGAAAGGCTGAGACATGGGAGACTGAACTTCCTATCATAGCCCCGAAGTCACAGAATGTTCTCAATGTCAAAGAAAAACTGATGCCTTTGTGTGACACCCAAGCCCCTCAAGTTATGGATCTGGCAACACACAATTACTTAGCCCCTGTTGATAGTCAACAGAGCAAGAGTTAACTATAAATAAAGCTGATGAATTTTATGTGGATGTGTTTTGTGTTGGGGAAAAGACATTTAATTAATATAATGTTAAGAAGTTCCTATGCTAATACTGCCTAGAAGCCTAACATTGGCATGGGATTTTGCAAGTAAATTTAATGGTTATTCGTCTATTAGCTGTTAGACTGGGAGGTTTTTAAAAAATATTTATGGTAATATAGGTAGAAGATATAGTCTCATATTTGTGGGTAAGAATTCTATAAGCAAGGAGCTCTCAAATCATATGTAACACAAAGCAATAAAAGGACTTTTGACTTAATATGTATTATAAATCTGATAGTAATATCCTTATTAAAGACTGTGTTGATATGCACGTTTTCTTTTGTATTTGTCTGGAGCTATACCAGTATTTTTGAAAAATATTAAATAAATATGCAACAGGAATTCTTCCTTTCTTATAGATGCAATATGTTTTTCCAGATTCAGTTTGCTTCTGTTGATTCTACAGCCTAATTTACCAGGTTCAGGATTACTGCCCTACCTATGGACATTCTTTTTAAAATTACAAGTGAAAGAAGATGTGTGAATAGTACCTAAATTGAAACTGTCATTCTGGCTAATTATAATAATAGAAGGAAATAAAAAGGCCAGAGTCTTGAATAGGATGAATACTGGTAGATTTGTCTATTAGGTAATTAGGATCTGTTACCCCTAAATGGGTAGGCTACATATTCTGGTCTAGGGCTTTCCTGTGTTATACCTAAAATGATAGAAATGATCACTACTCATAACAATTTTTATCTGTTGAGAGAGACTGATAATTAAAAATCCTATACAATAAAAGCCTAATATGCAAATTATCCCCTCAAGCAGGAGTTTGACCAGGGGGCGGGGCCAGCTGGCCAACCACCAGCAGCCCCTCCCCTTGGCCAGTGGGCTGGATGGATCCCATCTGTGCACAAATTTGTGCACCGGGCCTCTAGTAGGTAATAATTAAAATATTTAGGGATGATAAAGTCGAGAATTTGGGGAGTTCATACTAATACTTACCTACTAGGCTTTTAGCAAGGGAAATACCAGATAAATTGATGTTTTAGGTCTACACAAAAAAATAAAGTTACATTAGTCAAATAAAGAAGAGGGGAATGATAATTATAAGACCTAGGGATCCACATTTATAAAAATCCAGAGGCAAAAAGAACCGCCACTTTTAAAGAACTAATAGAAGTTCAAGGTGATATAAATGTGAGACTAAGGAACAGTGAGAACTTAGGCTAGAGAGCTCAATGGGGGCCAAGTGGTGATGAGTCTTGACTGTCCATTTAAAGCGTTTAGACTATACTCAGGGAAATGAGAAGTTATTGAACAATTTTTCAAGTGAAATACAACAAATTTTTATTTTAAGAGCATCCTTTGTAAACAGCATAGAGGGGCCCAGAGTAGAGGCTAAGAAATCATGTAATAGACAATTGTGGTAGTTCAGACAGAGGATGCTGGTGGTCTGGGTTTAGAGACAATGGAAGTGAAGATAAGGGAAGTGACAGATTAATAAAATATTAGGAAGTCGATTGGAAACTTTGTGATTAATTGATTGTGAGGAATATGGCTCATGATGTGAAAAGGGGAGAGAGACAGAGGGAGAGAAACACACAGAGAAAAATGAATCAAGGGTAAGTCTTAATCTTGTTTTAGGGACTTGATGCACAGTGATAGGAAAGATTATCGAGAATCATCTTTGAGGAAGGAGATAATGATTTTACTTTTGGATCTGATAATTGTGATGTGAGATATCTAGAAAGAGTTGTGCTATAGACAGCTGAATTGATTAGTTTGAGCTCAGAGCAGAGGGATAGCCTATAGCATATAGATAGGTTTTGAAGTCATTGGAGTGGAAGAGGTCACCAAATGAGTTTATGCACAGCAAGAAGAGTTAGCTACCTAAAGTAAGTAGGACTCAAAAATACTAACATTTTCATGATGAATAGATACATAAAGAAACAGGAGACCTTAAAAGAGACTGCAGAGGAGTACCCAGAGAAGCAGCAGGAAAATTAGTAATAAAACCAGAACAAATGGCAACCTGAGTATTAGGAAAGAGAATTGAATATTAGGGAAGAGCATATTTCCTGAAAGGGATAGTCAACTAGATCTGATGTTCCAAACATCAAGTTAAGTAGGTGTCCAGTGGATTTTAAAACCAGTTGGTAGCTTTGGGAACAGACCATCCTGAGGCTTTGTGGACACAGAGGCCAGGCCATAGGAGGTTTAGGAATAAATTTGAAGGTAAGGAAGGTAGACAGCTCTTATGAGAAGTCAACAGTAACTTGTGGAGCCGTATTTGTAGGGAACTAAGAAATCTGAAGAACATTTTATTTTCTCAAGGTAGGATAAATTTAGATATGCTAAAATGATCATGTAAAAAAAGCAAAAACTTAGAGGTAAAAGAAGGAGATCAATGAGAAAATAATGCCTCTGAATTTCATGCTGGATGGGATCTGGGGCACAGACAGAGAGTTAGTCTGAGCCAGGAGCCAGGATACTTCTGCTGTTGAACAAGAGGAAAGGAGGAATGGACAGCTGCAGGTTCTGAACTTGGTGGTAAGCAAGAGGCCGTATAAAGAAGCTGTTTCCTCTGTAAGGTGAATTAGGACAGTGGAGAATGTGTGAAAATGGGTTTGGTATTTTCACCATAAGAATGTTAGCAGTATACATTTTTGCTACACAACTAATTGGCTATAAGGCAGTTTTGCCATAAATGATTAAGTCACTTGACAGTGTGATTTTCATTGGGCAGACTTGATATATTTAAGCTTCTCATTAATATGGCTTCATTTCTCCATTGACAAAGTTCTCAAAGTACTCCCATTTTTATATTGTATAAATCTTAGCTCTCATAATGGTCTGCACAGTGACAAGCAGATGTGGTGGTCTTAAGATAGTGAATGATAATGACTATATTTAAAGTCAGATGGCAGAGCTGTGTGTAAAGCCAGATTGCATGCAATGCTAGAAAATGTTAACATACCAGTTGGCAAATTCTTCAGTGAGCACAGTCATCCCTCCCACCATCGAAACCAAAAGTTTACCAAGCTATGGCAAGTATTCAAGAGGTGGCTATTAATTTACAACAGTCTTGAAGAGCATTAGTGATCAATTCTTTAGGTGCAAATTGACGCTTTTCTTAAAGAAGGAGGAAATTGTAGCAAAAGAGAAAAAAGTGTGATGCCAAAGAGGAAGAGGAATCAACAAGCAAAAAAAGAATATGTAATACTCTAAAGGAAAGACCTTGAAGACAATGTATTTTCATTTTTCTCATTAGCCTTTGGAATTTTGTTAATTTTTCATGTTTCAGTATGTCCTTTTTAATATCCCTTTTTTATTTTATTTTTTTTTTTTCTGGTGAAATTGTCTTACAGCCAATTAGTTGTGCAGTTCTTGCAGTAAAGATATTTATGGTAAAAATGCTTATGGCAAAAATACAACTGTATGAAATAGCTGCTGTGGTAAATGAAAGAGAGATATCATACTAGGGAATGAGACCAGTTGGGGACCTTGAATTCAAAGAGATCCCACTGTAGCCGGTTTGGCTCAGTGGATAGAGCATGGCCTGTGGACTAAAGGGCCAAGAGTTCGATTCCAGTCAAGGGCATGTACCTCGGTTCCAGTCGATGTGTTTCTCTCACATCAATATTTCACTCTTTGTGTCTCTCTCCTTCCCTTCCACTCTCTCTAAAAATCAATGGAAAAATATCCTCGGGTAAGGATTAACAAAAGCAACAAACAAAAAACAAAAGAGATCCCAATCTGCCACATTCAGCCAGTTCCAAGTACAAGATGTGTCTATTTGTTTCCTCTTATAAGGTGAAGTCCTTCCATGGCATAGATCCAAAAGAGAGAGTCATTTTGACATGAGACCAAGTTAAATGAGAATTATATCAGCTAGAGCTACAGTCATTAGCCTGCATTGTATATGGCTGTGGCACAGGATGGAGTTCTTCTGCATGTCATGGCTGTACTGTCCATGAACCATAGTTTACTGCTAAACATCACCGTCCCTTTAATAAGCCATAACTAATTTCTAAAGTTAAATGTTTTGATCACCTATAGTGTCCAACTATTTACCTCTTAGCTGTTAAGTTATGCGCACATCAACTACCTAAGAATTTGAGCTAAAATGACCACATGATGGTTTTTAGAATGAAGTGTGAGACTAACATTTTATCAATAAATTACTTAGTAGGTAATTGTTTATATCAAAGCTTCCAACTACTCTAAATTTAGTGCATCCTTCCTCAGTGTGAAAACAGCATGTTTATTGTGGAATTTGGGAAACAAAGAAAAATATAGAGAAGAAAATAGAGATCATCCTAATTCCCACCCAGAGATCATTGCTTCTAGTGTTTTTCTGTACATACACACAGAGTCATTCTTTTGTTAATTGGATTATACTAAGTCATAAATACTTATTTTAACATCCTAAACATTTTTCATGCTATTAAATGTTCTTCAGAAACATGATTTTAAATAGCATCATTAGGATACATTTAGAGTATGTACGTCACATATACTAGTATGTTATGCAGATCGATGGATATTCCATCATTTAAACAGTCCTCTACTGTTGGCTATTTAAGTTTTTCTATTTCTCTTTTATATTGAGGTTTATATTCCTGAACACCTTACTTAGTTCATACCTCTGATTTCTTCTTTAATCATTTTGCTGTGCTTAATTGTCACTAACACTGTGGCATTTTGGGCTTAAATGAAACTATATTTTGGCAGGAAAAAACAACAATGCTTTTTAAACTATAAACATTTTCAAGAATTAATGTTCACTGAGCCTTGCAAAGACACATTCTGTAGACTTTCTCTTGACACCTGAGATATAAAGGTTTGAAATATAGTAGATACCTCTTGTGAAATGTGTATCACAAAGTGAATCCTTCATTTATAATCCAAGGAATGAATACTTCTATAGAGTAGATTTTGCCTTCTCCCCTTCAGCCAGAATTTGAATACTTATTAGCTACTGACATATTTTTGACCATTCTAATAGAAAGATGAATATTTATCTAAATATAACATTTGTACCGAATCACACAGAATTTACAATTCATACTAATTGAAAGGAGAGAGTAATTCTTCCTTTCTAAATGCTGTGATGGCAGGGGGTTTTCTCTTGAAGGACCCTATTAGGTAGAGATTTAAGGAAATCAGACATAGATAAGACATTCACTTCCTTGCACTATTTCCCCAGAGCATCCACTTGTTGTCTCTGAATGTCACAGCATTGTGTTCTGGAAGCATCTGCAAAAGGGCGATAGCCTGGGGCTTGGGAAGAGGTGTGCTATGTAAATGGAAGACGTTAATTATTCTTATCTCATTTCACTTCTGCAACTGCACTACTGGATGGAGGAGATATCCGGTAAGCGTTATTAATCATGTTTTGGAGAAGGGAGAAATTAAGATTCTAAGTTAGGTAACTGGTCCCCAGACTAGAAGCAAAGCCGTCAGATTTGTGGCAGGTCTTTAACTCCTGGTCAGTGTGTTTGCCTTTCTGTTACTTCTAAAATAATCTCCCCTGAAGCTTTCTGACTCCAGCATCTTGTCCCTTCCATGGTCCACTTCTTAACTTTGCAATTTTCCTCTCTCCTCTATTCACCAAAGCACACCCTTGGCGTTTTCCTGAAGAGGAATATTGACTTTTGTTCCACACCTTTTACCTTCGGTTTCTTTTCTTTTTCAAATTCAGTCCTTATTCCATTTCCATCTTTGCCCCAGAATTTATCAGACAAAACTTAACCACAGAAGGATAGGTAAGAGGCCATGCAGTCCAAGAGCTGTTTACTAGTGAGCTTATTAAAACAGAACAAATGATCTGCCTTAAAGCCATAAATGGTGGCAGAGCCATTAGTAGGATTTACTTCCAATTTTTAGTTCATTGTTGTTTTGAAATTTTTTAAATCAAATTACATATTAATAAAGATGAGATTACACAACTTCTAGTAATTTTTAAAATGTCTATGAACTCTTCATTTCCGAAGTTCTGGGATTAGATAATGCAGGAGCAGCCTCTGAAGCAGTAGTCCTGAATGCCGAGACAATTCGGCAACTGGAAAACAGAGTGGTGACCAGACTGGAAAGACAACAACTATTCTTTGACTCGACTCTATAATGAAACTTAGTCCCAGGACAATCCTTCAAATTATGTAATTAAGTACTTTAAAGGGCCCAGACTGGTTCCAGTGCATTATAATATCAAGTCCACTTGTCAAACTAGAGAGGGAATTTCCAGTAAAGCAGGTTATTTTCCCAGGCCTAACCACAGAACGTTATGGAAAACAAAACACATTAATCAAAATTGGCCGTGGAGCAAAGTTCTCTTATACACTTACATTAGATAGAACCTGAGAATGCATAAATGCCACATAATGGAGCCTAAGGGCAAGTGACCAATTTTATTTTCCTTCCCCCACATTCATTTTTCTGGGTTCACTCATTTATCATCTTCAATAGGTATTTATGGCCTAGAAGCCAAGGTACTTTTGAACCAAGAAGTGAAGTACTGAAGATTTTTGAATGTGTAGGTACAGACCCTGCTGCAGGAAATAAAACCCAAATGCAGACTATGGAAAAGTCTCCCTGGTTTGTGCTTTGCACATTTAAAAAGACCCTTATCACTGGCAAAGGGGCAAATCATTATTTTTCATTGAGGATGGAGCAAGGCAATTGCCCTTGACACTAGCCAGCGATAGCGAATTTAGCAGTCACTGATAGAGCTGTGTTCCTGGTTATCACAGGTACAAAAAAAGAGCTCTCTCTTCCTGCTGATAACCAGGGGAGAGGCGTGAGGTCTGGCAGAGTCACGTGGACCCTGGGGAAATGCTGGTGGAAGAGCGGCCCCCTCTGAGCAGCCAGAATTGGTCCCACGGCTCCCACGACAGCTAGTTCATCATAGGAGGCTGATTGGAAGGAGCAGTCGTACAGCGTACACACGTGTTTGCTAAAATAAAAATTAGCCTCTGTGCTGTCCCAGCATCCTGTTTTTTGTTTGTCCTCCCTTTAGAAGGAGTAAAATTGGACTTAACAGGAATAATTAATTCTACCAGAAATCTGCATATTCACACCAAAGTTTTTCCTCCCAAAGTCTGACCATCTAAAAGATATTTGTAAAAATCCTAATGACTGGTTAGCTCCTTGAACATAGGAGCACACCAACAGATGGATGCTAACTTGCATTTATGTTCAGAATTAGATGAAGAAATTGGGGTCCTACTTCCATCCTTGCTGCCATTTGGAAATGGCAATATCATACTCACTGCCTCTAATTCAAATTATCTTCCTAGTGCACATCTCATTATTTCTGGGGAAAGCTGGAATGTCTCTCCCCACGTGCTAGCTCTTGCTTACAGAGCTTGGCTTCATAATGCCATAATCACTGCATTGTCAATAGGAAATTACTGGAAATTACCATTGACTAATCCATGTAAGGCATATGAAACCTATATTAGCCCAATAAAAATTATTTAGTATTATTAGTCTCATAAAAATTAATTTTATAATAATCAAGGAGAACTGTATAAAGTGACTTAAATCTCATTTTAATAAGTGATTTTTTTGTAAATTTTCCTGATTATAAAAACTTGGAGAAATTCAATACTTTATTATATAAGGGAAAATGGAAATGTAATTTAAATGATCATTCTAGACCAGGCTCAGAACACTTTCAAGAAAATGGTTAATGGTGAAATGTATTTAATTATTAGACAAGATGAAGGGCTGAAAGAACTAGATAAAATCTTTCCAATTGTTTATAAAAAGAAGAAAAAATACTTGCTAGCTCTCTCCCAAATGATTTGAGAGAGAGCTAGCAATTATTTTTGAGAGAGAGAAGGAAGGGAGAGGGGAAGGGAGACAAACATTGATGATTGAGAACCATCTACTGGTTGTCTCCTGCATGCCCCCTGCTGGGGATCGAGCCTGCAACCTTGGGCATGTGCCCTGACCGGGAATCAATCCGTGAAACTCAGTGCATGGGACGACACTCAACCAACTGAGCCACACTGGCAGGGCACTAGCCACATATTTTTTTATATAAATAAAACTGAATTGAAAATACAGTTTTATACCTTTTAGTTAAATACACTGAAATCTAACTGATGTCACTAGAATAACAAGAATTCATTTTTACATGTTGCAAATTTAGAAATTGAGATAATTTAGACAGGGGTGAGGATGAAGTTTACTTTTACTTTATTTATGTTAAAGTTTCCTAAGAAAGTGAATAAGCTTGCTAGGATGTGTTATCTATGAGAGGGAATAAGTCATTTTCAAGCTCATTCCTCCCCATCCCCTCTCAACAGTTGCTGAGCGCTCACTCTGTGGGTCTATTAGTTTCCTATGGTAGCTCTTTAGCAAATTACCACAAACTCAGTGGCTTGAAACAACACAACACAAATTTCTCTTCCAGTTTTGTTGGTTAGAAGCCTGACATCGTCTCACTGGGCTAATATCAAAGTGTCCATAGAGCTGCATTTTTTTTATTTTTTTTTCTGGAAGCTCTGAAAGAGAATCTGAGACTGACTTTTTTGCTTTTTTCCCATTTTTAGAGGCCATCCATCCATATTCCTTAACTCATGGCTTCTTTCCTTCATCTTCAAAACCAGCAACATTATATTGCTCTGACCATTCTTTTGTAGTCACATCTTCCTCCCCACAGCTGGAAAAGGTTCTCAGATATTGAGGACCCATGTGATGATACATTGAACCCACCCGGATAATCCAGGACAATCTCCCCACCTCAAGGCCCTTAATGCTAATCACATCTACTATGTCCTTTTAAAATTTTTATTTTATTTTTACTTTTAGAGAGAGAGGAAGGGAGGGAGGGAGGAAGGGAGGGAGACAGAGAAAGAGAGAGAGAGAGAGAGAGAGAGAGAGAGAGAGAGAGAGAGAGAGAGAAACATTGATCAGTTGTTTCCCTTATCAATGCATTCATTGTATGTGCCCTGATCAGAATCAACCCACAACCTTGGCATATTGGGACGATGCTCCAACCAACTGAGCCACCCGGCCAGGGCGGCTATGTCCCTTTTTGCCATGTGTGGTAATATATTCACAGGTTCCCGGGACGAGACCTGGATATCTTTGGGTCATCTGCATACCACAGTGGGAGGTAGTGTTCAGTTCACAGGACTATGAACCAGCATTAGAAGATACCATGTAGATATATCAATTTTAAACACATTTGAATAAATGAGAATAATAAATTCATATTTATTAATGAAGGGAATAATGTTTATATACATAATACTACCTTATAATCTGTTCTCTTCACTTAATTCTTATATGCACTATTATGTGAGCTAAACATGCTATTCTACTCCTTACGCAAGGGAGAAGGACAAACAAAAAACAGGATGCTTGGCTAGCCAGAGCCTCCCTTTAGCCGGTGCATGGATACGCTGCTCGGTCACGCCTTCTGATCAGCCTCATAACCAACTGGTCAAGGGAGCTTTGAGACCCATACAGAAGGAAGGAAATATTTGTATTTTATCAAGCTGTACTCCTGATGTTAGAGATTCATGAGTTCACAGTTTCTTATGGTGTAGATAATGCTTCACTGAACATTCAATTATTTGTGCAGCTGTTTTTTGCTTTTATTGAATAAATCCCTTGGAAAAAATCATTTGAAAGAAATTATGGACTCAGAAGATATGTTGTCTAATTACTGATTGCCTACCCATTCCCCTCTTCTTATTTATAGGACCATGATTTTGTTTAGGTATTAGGTGCTAATTTGGTCAAAGACCACAGGTTAAGCCCCAGGGAATAAATGTGTCTGATAAACCAAACCTGGCTTTTTCTATTTCCTTTGCCAATAATTGATTTAAGAATTACCTGTGACTCAACTCAGTCCCATAAGACCAAGTTGAAGTTTTTATAGCTGATTGATCAGAGCTGGGATTTAGGCTGCTGCATCTGTGTTGTGCTAACCCCACAATCTGGGTGTCTGTTATTACTAAATTCACATGCTCGAAGGAGATGAACTAGCATGAGATTGGAATAAGAGCAAAAAAAAACAGCACAGAGGATGAAGCAAAGGAGGATTCAAAGATGTCTCTGACACGTGGGGACAGGCGACTGTGTAAGAATGAGGGTTTGCGGTTCAGGTGTTTCAGATGCTCAGGGATGTTGACTTCAATTTGGGATGTGCGACCTGAGGAGAGACCATCCCAGGAAGTGTGGGCCTCCAGTCACAGTGGTTTTAATAGAAATGAGCTTTGAACAACATATATAAGCTATGTATATCATTTTAAATTTTCTAGTAGCTATATAATAGAATATAATAGAAAAAGTAAAAAAGAAACAAGTGATGTTAATTTTAATGCTAAATTTTATTTAACACAATATATAAAAATATTACCATTTTAGTATATAATCATTACATATTCCAACATCTTGATTTGTTCTGGTCACATTTCAAGCACTTTAAATAGCCAGGCACCTAGAAAGATGAATTTAGAAACCAGTTGTAATGTCAGCTCCTTCCTTTGCTTGTGAACGTGAACCTATGTTTGGGTTGTTCTTGCCCAGTATATTCCCAGGAGCAGAACAGCTGGGCGGCAGCAGATGAAATAGTGCCCCGTTGTTTTCCAAGGTGGTGGCTCCAGCTCACACTCTCACTAGTAATGTGTAGAAGAGTCCTCGCTGTTCCACATTCTCACTGACATTTGGAAAAGTCACATTTCTTCATTTTTGTGAAACGATTGGGTATAAACAGGTTTGTTATTTTTTTCATTTTTTTTGATTATTTTTTTTCATTTTTTCATAATCAAGATTAATGAACTTGATTATGTTTTCAGATACATATGAACCTTCAATTTTTCCCTTCTGGGCAAATCACAAATATTGATTCATTCAAATAGAAATATGTGCATTACATGTTTTATATATATATATATACACACACATATATATATATACACACACACACACACACACACATATATACATATATATACACACACACACATTACATACATATATATACATTACACATATATACATTACATATATACACATATGTATACATTATATATACATTACATATATACATTATATGTTATATATATGTATATGTGTGTGTATATATATATCACATAACATATTCACATACATGTCATATAATATTTCCATTCACAAATACTTATTGATCACTACCTGCTAAATATTGGTCTAGGTACTATAAATATATTTGTAGGGGAAAAACGGTCCCAAATCCTGCCTTCATGGAGTCTATGTGTATATGTGGCGAGGAGGCAGAGACAAAAAAAGTAAAATGCCATGTGCCATATGAAGTCAGTGAACCTGGGTTTAAGTCTGGCTCAGCCATTTTGTATCATTAAACCTTAGTTTATGAAATTGTAAAAAGAAGACAGCAAGAATATCAATCTTACATATTTTTTCTTTTTTATTGAACTTATTGTGGTGACATTGGTTAATACAATTATATAGATTTATTTCATGTGTACAATTCTAAAATACATCATCTGTATATTGTATTATGTGTTCCTGACACAGTAGTTGGCAAATTGTTAGGATTCAGAAAATATTATTATTATTATTTTCTTCTTTCTTGCTTCTCTTTTTCTTCAGTAATATTTTTTTTAGTTATAACTTCTGAAGTTTAAGATTAAATATGTTTTGATTATGTAGAAGTGTTGGCTCTCATTTGTGTATCAGCATGCTGTGTTTTCTGCAACAAGACAAATAACTTTAGCTAATTTTGAAATGTGTTATTTTGAATCTTCTTAAATCCCAAAGATCAAGGGCCTGAGAACATACACTTTTTAAAAAGCTGCATCTTGTCAAATAGCCAAAAATGTGGGAACATCCATAGGAATGTCTTGTATAATTCAGGGCTGTGTTCTGCGAGCATAAATGTTGCTTGAATTCATTTCACTGCCACCACCAATGTATTGTAAACTGACTGTGTGCAAAGTGCTATTTAGAGGAGATGCATATGACCTTATTAATCTTTGGAACAATTATTTGTCCCTCTTTCTTAGATAATGATGTTGAAAATGATCTTCAATCAGACATCAGTTGAACACTGCAAGACGCACTCAGAAAAGCAGAAGGAATGCAACTTCTTCTTAATAGCCGTGCGCCTGGCTTCCCTGAACCAGATCTTGGATCCCTGGGTCTATCTGCTGCTAAGAAAGATCCTTCTTCGGAAGTTTTGCCAGGTAGCAAATGCTGTCTCCAGCTGCTCTAATGATGGACAGAAAGGGCAACCTATCTCATTATCCAATGAAGTAATACAGACAGGAGCATGAATGAGAACACTTAATCAACATGCATGTTCACAGCTTTCGGCAACAAATAGCCTTAAACCTTACTGTGAATTTAGGCATCTCTGGCATGCCACTGTGTATGCATTGAAGTAGAATTTTTGATATAAGGCTGAATGGTCTCAGCATAGATAATCCCCTGTGTGCCAGAAGTATTGAAACACAAACAAAGGGAAATATATTAATAGCAATCTAGTGTTTTTGAGTCTCTGCCATTTGTAGCTGAATATGTGATTCTTTATAAGTGATCTTAGTCTGTGGTGAGGGTGGGGTGGGGAAAGGTAATATTCCCGTATACTGAGCACATGGGGGATTTAATGCATAGATCATCAAAGACAAGGCAACCATTTGTTTTTGTTCAAAGTCCTTGATCTTCTGTGTTCTCTTTTACTCTCTTTTTCTCTGTGTCACTCTTTTGCCCCTTTACTTAAAAAAAAAAAAAAAGTTGAATTAAGATTTAAAAATGTATCCATAAGCTCTGGCTGGTTTTGCTCATTCACCCTTGGACCAAGGGGTCGAGGGTTTGATTCTCAGTCAAGGATACTACCTGAGTTGCAGGATCCCCACCCCAGGGCAGGAGACAACTCAACCATGTGTCTCTCACACATTGATGTCTCTCTCTCTCTCTCTCTCTCTCTCTCTCTCTCTCTCTCTCTCTCTCTCTCTGTCTCTCTCCTTCCTTCCTTCCCTTCCACTCTGTCTAAAAATCAATGGGAAAATATATATATCCTCGAGTGAGGATTAATAAAAAAAAAAAGTATCACAATATTCATTGGTACTGGTATTATTTAAGTATTGTTTAATATGTAAATTAGCTGCTAACATTACAAAGTTTAAGTTTTGGTTGGGTTAGAATTAGGTTTACTTATTATCTGAATAAGAGCTGATTTTATTTATTTTAAATATGGGAGGACTTGTGACTATTCAAATTGCTAAAAGTTCCTTTTTTTTTTCATACGTTGTTAATTCCTACAAGCCTGGAGAAGATTCATGGAACTGATCTAGAGGGTCAGTGAAGTGACTTTTCAGAATGCTATTTCAGGACTGATTTGAGTGCTAAATATAGGTACTCTGGTTCATTATCTTCTCTGATTATTTTCACTAAAAGTATTCTCCACTCTTTTGGATATTTAAACACTAACTCAGATTCTAAAACCAATAAAATGTTGAGGGTTCCATAAAGAGTTTCCATAGTTTGACCTATTTATTGGACAAGAAAACAATAATATTGACTCCCTCACAGCAATTTCTCTGCCCTCTCCTCAGAGTAGCATATCTAAATATTTATTATGAAATGTTTTTCTTACAGTCTACATCTATACTAACCTTAATAGCTAAGCTTTATATCTTTTTGGCACAAGTAGATTACTACATTAAGTTTTGGGAATTGCACTTTTAAAAAAAAATTTCCCAACAAACACAACCAATCTTTTAAGTTAGGCCTACACAAAATGTGCTTTGTATTCTTAGGAGCATTCATTTTGTAAACAGATTAACATTTTCTTGTGAAGAATTTAATTTTTAGGTTACACTATTGCTTTCATGGTTAAAAAACAAACACCTTACGATTTATTTCTATTTCTTCATAGTAACAACATTTTCCTTTGAGTTTAGTGGGCATTTGAAGAAGAATTAACTTTAACAGGTACTGTGTTTCTATTAGATTACTCCGTACACCAGCCCAGTTCAATCAGGAATCATCAGTTTAAATGCCCATGCAAAACTGAGTGAAAAGACAAGATCTGCTGGGGGTGCTTATGTTAATTCATGGTAGCTCCAAGAGTCTAGGTTTCTGGGAAAACGGTGTTAAGTAACCTATCCTAAAACCCCCTGGTAAAATCTCTCTATGCCACAAATCAGATGATCTCACAGGCCACCTCATGGGGGATAAGCAAAACTACCGACGTTAGAAAAAGAAAGTGCATTTAGGATGATCTTGTAATAAAAAGGCTTTGCCACTTGAGTGGTTCCCTAACCCTAGGTTATAATCAGATAGATACACATGCAGTGTGGATTCGAGTGGTGTGAGCATGATTGGGTTACTTTTTCCCATCAACTTGTACAGCACTTGGAATATAGAAAGTGTTCAATATTTACTCAGTGAATGAATGAATAAAGGCCTGCCAAACCCCAGTGCCATAAGCGAGGCACCGCCATACGGTTGAAGTGCTTTATGCCACTACAGTTCATCAAGCTGATAAAGTGGGTGATCCCTGCTTATTTAATTACAGAAATATGAATTTATCTTCAATGTGTAGTGCCATATTGCTGCACAGCAAAGTGCTTTATTTGTATTAATAATTTAAGGGACTGGTACATCCAAATGGTAACGGAGATTACTGTCAAAGAAAAATCCCTTCTTATCCAACCATAGAAATACATAAAGATAAAAAAGCATGAAACTTATTCCCACAAAATAAATCCCTGTCCAGCGAGACCTGGTAGACGTGGACAAATGGCAAGTGGAAAAGGAAGAAATCATGTCAATGGCATATAAGTGTGTTACCTAGGCAGCCATTTGTTAGCCCAGGGAAACCTGACACGACCTAAAAGTCACAAATAATTTTAGCCTTTGGATGAGAGTTGCAGTTAGGTTTCAGAGAATTTGAGCAGAGGCCCTGGATGTGGTGAGGAGGTGGACATCTATGGGCACTGCCCAAGAGGAGTCTGTTTCTGAGTTGAAGTTCATTGGCCTTAAAATTCACTCTCATATATGTACTTAGTTTATGCATATATCTGAGCAGGGGAAAAATACATGCATAAATTATGACAATTCCTAAACTTCACAATATTGGTAAAAATAAACACATAAATAAATAAATATCTAGGAAACCACATGGAAAGAAATGAGTGAGTAGACTGTGGAAGTATAGGTGAAATCGGCCTTCATAGATTTTACAGAGGAGTCCTGATTTTCTAAACCATGGAATTATACAGCTATGCTGAGTCATAGAAGAAAATGATGACATACTATACAATAAGAACAGTTTGCTTATCAAAGTACTTAGGTTTGGTGGATTTCTTAAAGATATTTTAAGTTGAAAAAAAAGTGTTACCTCAAAATTTACCAGATTTACCTATTGCTATATCCAAGATATTTCAAGTAAACATAAGTACTTAATCATGCCAGATGTAAATGACTATTTAAAAAGTGCACATATATTTCTACTTAACACTTTCTGATTATACGAAAGATCTAAGGACCATGTTACAGAAAAATAAAATTGCAGAAGCTCATGTAAAACTGAACTATAAAATACCCTGAGACCATGCTGAAGGGAAGGAAGCGGGGAGAGGGAGAGGGAGGGAGGGGGGCAGAGAGGGAGAGAGAGAGAGAGAGAGAGAGAGAGAGTGAGAGAGAGAGAGAGAGACCTGGGATCAAACCTGCAACCTGGTATGTGCCCTGACCTTTCTGGTACATGGGATTATGCTCTAACCCCGTGGTCAGCAAACTGCGGCTTGCGAGCCACATGCAGCTCTTTGACCCCTTGAGTGTGGCTCTTCCAAAAAATGCCATGGCCTGGGCAAGTCTATTTTGAGGAAGTGGTGTTAGAAGAAGTTTAAGTTTAAAAAATTTGGCTCTCAAAAGAAATTTCAATCGTTGTACTGTTGATATTTGGCTCTGTTGACTAATGAGTTTGCCAACCACTGCTCTAACCAACTGAGCCACGAAGCCCGGCAAATTAGGCTTTTTATTTATTTAATACTTTTTATATTTTTGTTAGTTTTGACCCCAAATTAGTGGTTGGTTTTCAATCTTTTCCACAACAATTATTTAATAATTGTTTTGTATTGGGAGCAAGTCAGAGACAGAAAATAGGAAAATTTTGTGCTTTGCAATTTTAGGCACATATATTTACTACTTATTTTCACACTTTAACCCCTAAAGCTGCTCTTGAAATATACAGAACACTGGAAGATGAGTGACACAGAGACACTGCAGAGTATTTATTACTAAAACTATATGGAATAATTAAAATTTCTATGAAAAGTTTAGTCCATCAATCATGCCAAATCTTCACAGCGGCTTGTTTATTGCTGGTTTTGTGCTTGTATATGTCTCAAAATTTCTAAAACTGATGTCTAAATAAATGTACAGAATTATTTAATGAATGAGATTACATTGTTTTTAAAATGAAGACTTTAATACTGTGGCTAAGTCCATAGGACTGTTTTTCTGAGTTGCAATAAAATGCTCATGAGCGGTGACATATATCTGTGATGTGTCATCACATAGGTGGTGATAGAACCAATGTACAAAACCTAAAACCAATCTAAAACTCACATACACATTTGTTAAGAAGCTGAAGCTCAGGCCGAAACCGGTTTGGCTCAGTGGATAGAGCGTCGGCCTGCGTACTCAAGGGTCCCAGGTTCGATTTCGGTCAAGGGCATGTACCTTGGTTGTGGGCACATCCCCAGGAGGGGGTGTGCAGGAGGCAGCTGATTGATGTTATTCTCTCATCGATGTTTCTGACTCTCTATCCCTCTCTCTTCCTCTCTGTAAAAAATCAATAAAATATATTTAAAAAAAAAGAAGAAGAAGCTGAAGCTCAGTATTCTAAGACAACTAATAAGTAGTGATTACATTGAAGCATGAAACAGAGACTTAGGGAACATTTTTTCATAGAATTCCATTATATTAATATCATTTATCAGATGTGGGGGACCTTTTTCCTGCCAACGGCCATTTGGATATTTATAACATCATTTGCTTAATATAAGTTTAAGTTGCTATGAAAAAAGCTCCTACATTTATTGAATTTTGAGTCCTGCCTGCCGTTGCCTTGGTAGGGCCAACCAAATGATTTCTCGGGCTTATGCAGCCAGGGGGCTGGGCGTTCCCCACCCCTGATTTATATAGATACTGATCTCATGCAAAAATTCATATTCACCTGAATTACTCCAACCGAAAAGGGGTTCATTTTATTATGACTTTGTATCTCTGGTTATCAAGTACAATCTTGTACTGTGTTCCCTGGATGCATTTTTGATGGAGTCCACCTTGAATAAAAATGCAGAGAGTAAAGAAGGAGTAGTATAGGGGACTGTCCTCAAAGTGACAAAGGGAAAACTGAGACTGTACATATCAATGGAGGCTTCAACAAGTCTAGAATAAAGTCATTTTTTAAAAAAAGAGATCAACAATTAGTTTTTAAGTCAGATGGAAATATATCTTCAAAACATGCTACTTAATTCCATTCTCGCTCCTGTTCTCTGCTCTTTTAAGGAAGGAAAAAGCAGAAAGTTCTCATTTTATATATTCTCCATTTTATAACTCCTAAAAGGATTGTATTTCAAGGCTTATAACTTATACAAGGTGAGTTGTAAACCATTATATTACTATCAGCTGAGTACATTTTGATCCTTGAGAAATACAATTCGATTGGATATATACTATATTGATTTATATATTACATTTTCTTTATTGAGAATTAAAATTATTTTATCCTCAGAAATACATCAGTATCATATCATAAGCATCCCAAATATCTCCTGGTTTACTTTTTTTTTTCCACTAGAAACAAGCTTGTTCCCCCTAGGCCCCTTGCTTCCCACCTGCTTATTAATTTTTTAAATAGAAAGTAACAGAAATATTTGCTATTGGTGAAAGCTGAGATTGGTTTGAAGAGGAAAGAGAATGGCTTCATATTTCTAATATGCTAACGTCCTAATATATGAGATAGATCTTTAATGTCTGCTGGGATGACACAATTTTATTATTGGAATAAAGATAGGAAGGAAAGAGATCACCATCACCACCAACAACCTGTTCAGGCTTTTCAGCATTTTAGAGATGATTCCACCTCTGAAGTTATTTTCAAAAGCGCAGCTCTTAAATTCTCTTGTCAATTGTTTTAGAATTCGAATACTGTGGCCTTGTAATGAAAGTGAATCAGGTATCTAGCCAAAAGCTAGCCAATCACCAAACTTTAATCGCTATTTGAAATGAGTTTCTTTATATAGTTTTCAGTAATGTAAAGCAGAGAAAATGCACATGACTTCCTGATACACTTTACTTCAATGTTATTTCAACCTTTGAAAGGATACTATTTATGTGGAGCGTGCATGGAGGGTGGGGTAGGGGGCACAGAGAAAGATATGGAGGAAAACCTGTATGAACCCAACCCTGTTAGAAATCGTCATCCCTTTAGGCCCATTCCACAGAAGCACAGAGAGAAAGGGACCACGTTTATCTTTACACTGGAACTCAGTCGGACAAAGCAAGGTGTGGCCCACGGTGTTGTTTTTCATAAGAGCAGGTGTTAAGTTCACTCAAGTCCTATCACTGACTGCTAAATGCTCTGCTTTCTATACATAAACTTATATGTGTGTGTTAAATATTTACCTCCTCCTTCTTTATTTCAATGTCTAACTGTGTTTATACACATAGCAGAAAATTGAACATTTCTTTAAGCAAGCAAGCTAAAACTAGGCACTGATTGTCTGAATCTGGTAACAACAAAGGAAAATGAGTACTATTTACATAGTGTATCTAAGTAAGAAATGAAATCATTGGCACTTTAATCAATAATTATAAAGGCTTTTAATCAACCTGTAAAGGCTTTTCAGCATTTTGGAGATGAAAGCATATGTTTTCCCACCTCTCCTACTCAGTAAACCATCCCTATACACTTGGTTGAGTGAGAAAGTATACTTCTATCACCTCTATGTAAGGTTTTTCGGGGAGTTATCTTAAGTGCATTGAAATATATCTTCCAGCACATTTTAAAGGCTGGTATTCAATATTGTGGAGATAAAGAATAAAAAGAGACTATGAAAAGTACATCAGAATTTTGATGGCATTCGAGTCATAGCTAGTTTGTGTATTTAATTAATGTATGTTATTTATGTGGTGTTTGTCAATGGAAAAATAAAGTTGAATGTTCTGAAATGTTCCTGTCTTTTTTTCCTGATGTCAACTCATGTCAGGAATATTATAATTGCATTAACTATTTTGCCAAAATCCTATTTGACATGCTTTGTCAAAATAACAGCCCAAGGTAATGCAACAGTATCATGCTATCTGGAACAATGAAATAATTTTATTTTGTGTTCTATAATCACCAACTATACAAAGGATCACTTATGTGCTATTAATCTGACAGGTGCTTTTTTCCCCATTTTCAACATGATACTTACTCATGTTATAATACAAGAATTTTTGTTGTTCATACAAAAGCACATTTATAAATTATTCTAAACGTAGTTCTTTCATTTTCTTATGGATTCTAGTGTAATCTACTGGCATCCAACATCAGATTCGTCCTTGGGTGCAGTCAGACCCTTTACCAGTCTGATACCTGGACATTGGTATGAGCTGATTACTAGTGGAGACAAATGGTGGGCTGCCTCACTACCCTAGTTATGTGCTCATTGAGGTCACCCTCCTCTTCCTTCTTCAGTGAAGGGAGTTCTGTATAATGTAGACTACAACGCCAAGCTTATTAAAAGTAGCACGTTGCACTTGCTCTCTATCCCCCTAAGAAAAGGAATTTAGGGTGAGCTCTGTCCTAGGTCCCCAAACAGGTATTATAGTCTCTACAGTCTGTGTTCTTGAGCATTTCAAGTAAACGTCATAGGCTATCTTTCAGTAGGCCAAAATGTGCCACCACAATGCTCATGAAAAAACATGCCATGGCCCTAGCTGGTTTGGCCCAGTGGATAGAGCATCGGCGTGCAGACTGAAGGGTCCTGGGTTCGATTCTGGTCAAGGGCACATGCCTGGGTTGTGGGCTCGATCCCCAGTAGGGGTCAGCAAATCAATGATTCTCTCTCATCATGGATATTTCTCTCTCTCCCTCTCCCTTCTTCTCTGAAATTAATAAAAAGAAATACATTTTAAAAAGAAAATGGTACCGTTAAAATAACACATACCATGAAATGAAACATTGTCCAATTTCATGTCCTTGGAGGATGTGGGATCAGATATCCTTAGGTATTCTTGGGGGCCACTGTGCTCACCTAAAACAGTCAAGTAAGTCCAGTGAGGAGGGTGGGTACACAGAATCCAAGCCCGTCCTCCAAGCCAGGCTTGTTCTTTCCTTCGACATATGTTTGCAGTATACCTACCTATGTGTGCCACACATTCTGGTAGGTGCTAAGACATAAGGATTTTTTTTTAAAAAATGTCTTCAACAGATTTATAATCTAGTAGGGGAAGAAGAAACACTTTGATCAGAGCTGTGATTAAGCACATGGTACTATGTGTGCCTATGGGGGAGGTGATGCTAAAATAGGAAATGGTTTCCTGTAGGAAGTGACACTTAATCTGCCTTTTGGAGGAAGGAGTAGGTGTTAACCAGGACGGCATTTTAGGGTACTTTTCCATTTTACTCTGCCGAAAGCATTACACTCTCCAAGACATTCCAACGGGCTACCTTCTAGTGGCTGTTGTGGAAAGCATGGGTCTATACCCTCCCGGAGGGGGCAGCAGTGGCAGGCCTCACAGTAGGGTTTCTAAACCTCAGCATTAGTACACATTGGGCCAGATCATTCTTTGTTATGGGGGACAATCCTATGCAATGTAGGCTGTTGAGCAGCATCTCTGGCATCTACCCTCCAGATGCTAGTGACACCTCCCTAGTTATGACAATCAAAAACATTGCTGAACATTGTCAAATGTACCATGGGAGACCTAATCGCTCCCAGGGATGAACCTCTGCCTTAGGGCAAGGGCTGTGGCCACCAAGAGGGTGCCATGTGCCAGGACAGGGCCACCGGTGGGTCTGAGTTCTGACAGGCACCGTTCTGGCGTCTCCCAAGGCAGCAGGCACTAGAATGCCAGTTTGTGTCTGACTGCACAAAAATGTGGCACTCCCACTACAACAATGCCTGGGTCACCCCAGGCCCTGATCCACCTCTGTAATCACATAAACACCTATTCACAGACCAAGAGGTACAATTTTTCAGAAAGGATCGTCTTTCTATTGAAGCATCCAATCCCTGTTTTGTTCTTGAGAAGAGGCCCTCGGCTTATATGTTAGGCTTTTATATCTCTCAAAGGGAAAGCTAAAGAAAGTGAGCCATTTTATCCCAGGACCTTTAAAAATCTGTTATAATTCTACTTAAGTTCACATTTCCAGACAGGTGCCTTAGTAGGCGAGAACTAACTTACCAAACTCTGTCTTTAATGGGACTTTTGCGTATGTCATCTGTGTAACAGAGCTGTAGCAGCTTTATTTAATTGAAAGGGTTTTTAGCAAAGAGCAGTCAGATTTCAGGCAAATGTCTCTATTAGCCTGGGGCCCTGGGCCTTTCTCAGTTCTTACCAGTCTGTGGTACCTCAAGTATAAGGCTACTATCATACGTTTTGATGACAGAATTCAAGTCATGATCTCTATAACTGTATGGGATGGAAAGTTGAAAGACTTAAATCCCAAATCTGACCCCAAAAAATAAAATTAGAATGAGAGTATTCATTGGCCTATTTCTGAGGCAAGTAAGAAACATCTCTGGATGATCAGTGTTTATGCATAATTTCTTACACAATTGTTTTTAAAGAAGACTTTGAATATAATACACAATGTTTCTTGAATCTGATTTTGAAAACAACACCGAAAGAAAATAATTCTGAAACCACCACCACCAACTGAGGTCATTTATACCCAATAGAACACTGGTTCTTAATCACTTTGAGATCAGAGGCCCCTCTACGAATTTTCATACAGTGTCAGGGGTTGCACAGCCACCACCCCCTACCCCCACCCCGCCCCGAAGTCTGTCGGTAAAAGTCTTGGAAGTTTATGGACACAGGTTAAGAATTCTCCCTGTGAGAGAGTCATTATGATTCAAGGAACCTCACAAGTGTCCATGTTTGGTTAGAAAGCTAAAATCTAAAACTGGAGCTGAGTCAACATAATTGCTTCCGTGTGAATGCCAAAATTCCTTGACATCTCACTATATGCTAGAGCAACAATCACTTTTTTATATTACCATCCCATGGAAGAAGAAAACAACACACTCTCAGCTAGAAGAGGAGCAAAGCAGACTATTCACAAAAGCAGGTCCAAAGTGAAAGGACCATTAAAACATACAATACAAGTTATCCAATGATGCATTTGCCTCACAACAAAGGAATTGTTTCAGTTTGGCCTTATGCTGACCCAGTAAGAGAGATTTAAAATGAAGCTTTTCAGAAGTCAATAAAAAAAAAATCACCCTTCTGAAAAATGCAGTGGACTATACACAAACCAGCTAAGTGGTTAGAATGTAACTGTTATTTCCTATTACTTTTTGTTATGTAGTTTATGTTGTTATCTATGTCTGTGAAGATACATATATATTTACACTTACACATGCACTACATCTTTGCATTGCTATTTAGGTCAAAAGCAGCAAGGATGACCCTATTGATTGATCCCTTCAGTGAGAATGCAAGGCATACATTTACAGAGCTTACAAATGTAAAATTAATGATGCTCTAAGCCAACACTTACCAGTAGAGCGATGTATTGATGTTTACAGTTTTTATTTTTCTAGAGGGAAAAGTGTGGAGCAATTAATGACATTTGTCTTTGCATTTTTCTTGCCTTATTGTGGAAGATGGAAATGAAGTCTCAGAGCACTGGAATGTTTGCCTATTGGAAACAACTCTTTGATACCAAAGCATCCTCCATTCTGAACGAGTGCACATAAATTGGACAGCTGAGCAGGTGTGAATGAAATTGGAACTTGATTTTCATGAAGCAGTAGAAGATCCACAAAAAGCCAAAATTTTTTTAGAGGAAAAGCAATTGCACTTTGTTATTTATTTTCATAATTGCTTGACAATTTTTTTTTGCCTAGCACCTTTATTTTAAGAATTGCAATGACACAATTTTTACTTGAAAATATTTGGAGAAATAATATTGATTGATTGCCAAACTCTGCTTTAAATGTTGTGTAGCCTTAATTAGATCAGCACAGCTCCCATCCTAATCCCAGATTTTCTCCCACAGTTGTCATCTTTTTTTATTTTATTTTAGGTACATTTTTTTTAAATTACTTTATTGATTAAGGTATCACATATTTGTCATCAACCCCCCCCCATTCCCTTCCCAAACCCCCCCACATGCATGCCCCCCTCCCCCTGTTGTCCGTGATCACTGGTTAGGCTCATATGCAAGCACACAAGTCCTTTGGTTGATCTATCTCCCTTGTCCCCATCCTCCCTTACCTTCCCTCTGAGGTCTGACAGTCAGATCAATGCTGTTCTTGTTCTTCAGTCTATGTTGTTCATCTTTTCCCCTAGATGAGTGAGCTCATGTGATACTAGGAATACACTTATAGGAACCAAAAATGAGACAAGCAATAATAGTTATGCTGAAAGGCAAATGAATCAGTCTATAGTGAGTTTCTTTCTGGGCCAACAGTTCTTTTGAGTCCCGATTTCTATGTCCAACAGTTGTTTATGTGTTCATAACAGCAATGATATTTCAGTTCTGGATGGTGGACAAATGGTGGTAATGCAGGTCCAACCCTCTCTGGTTTGGTCCTGGGCAATCTGCAGTGACGCACATCTGCTGACTGCTAGTATGGCAAGGCATGGTCAGCGTCTTCCATCTCTGGACTGTTTCTCTTCTGACTTCATGGCTGGAGCACTCCTGTCAATTCCTCTCTGTTCACAGTTGTCATCTTGAATACTCCTGCTACTATCCCTTCAGCAGAATTCTCATTGACGGCTGGATTAATTAACCTCATTAATTACTATTTCCCCACTACTGAGAGATTATATATGTAATTTTAAATATTTTAAAATATTTTTTAAAACAAACTCATTTCACCAAAATGCTCTCTAAAGTTTTGTGGGTCATAATGGAAGAGAAAAACTTCCAACATTGAACAAGGAGTCAGAATACTTATGTCCAATTATCTGACTTTCTATTCACTGGCTATTTGCCCTTGACAATTCAGTAAACCTCACAGAATTTAAATTTTCTCATTAGCACAGGCTTGTTGGGGTTATGACAATGAATATAAGAACACTTGAAAGGACAGCACAAGTAGCCAAACAACTATAAGATAGTCTTGCTAACTTAGTACTGGGCATTCACCAGAACATGCAAGTGATATTAAAAGATTAGTTCTGGTTCCACGTAGGGAAAGCTACATAGCTTCCTTCAGGGCTAGTTGCCTCTTCTGTTCAATCAGGGGTGAGTCTGTCTGAGTTCTTCTAACTGCAAAAACACGATTCTCCTTTCTCTCTGGCGTGTCATGCAGCTCCTCTTGTCAACTAAGCACAGACGAGTTTTTTTTCTTCAGAATCTTAAAAACAGCTCCAAGGAAACTTCTAGGAGACTTAGCAAGGCACATAAAAGGTTTCTGTTCCTTTTTTTCACTAAAAATAATTTTTAGGTTCCCATTCTCCCTCAGTTATGAGATTGTTCTCTTCTTTCAACCAAAATGCAAGATCCTTGAATCCAAAGGCCATGCCTTCCATTTAAGTTTTTCTGCTTTCTTTTTCTTGCTTCTCATCGAAACTACCAAATCCTATCACTTAAGTTAGATGATGGGTCTTATTTACTTATTTTTTTCTCAAGAAATTACATAAAATAGATTATACTGTATAGATTTTCATACATGAACTTATCCATTTGTGTGATCTGTTATATCTTAAATGTGCATTTATTTTCTTAAATAAGCTTAATTTTTAATCACAATATTATGTACTTTTAAAAAGTCCAACAGTGCTAAGGGCTAATCATGAAACCCACACTCCTCATTCTTACCCCATACCCACCACTCTGCTCTACAGATTGTATTACTTTCAGCTTTTTTTCCCAAAAATTTCTTTTAGAAATATGAAATACCATCCTATCCTATATAATAAAGAGGTAATGTGCAAATTAACCTTCATGCCTCACAAGATGGCTGCCTATGACCAGGCTGGCAGGGGGGTTAGTGAGGGATGATCAAATGACTGAACAGCAGGCTGCATGGGGCAACCAGGCCGGCAGGGTGGCCATGAGGGGTGACCAGGCCGCCAGTGGGGGGCAGTTAGGGGCAACCTGGTCAGCAGGGGGGACAATTGGGGGTGATTAGGCTGGCAGGGGGGGACAGTGAGGGGCGACTAGGCCGGCAGTGGGGGGCAGTTAGGGGTGACCAGGCCAGCAGGGGGGTGGCAGTTAGGGATGATCAGGCTTTAGGCAGAGGCAGTGAGGGGCATCAGGCTGGCAGGCTGGCAGGCAGGTGAGAGATTAGGAGCCAGCAGTCCAGGATTGTGAGAGGGATGTCCAGGGGTCCCAGACTGGAGAGGGTGCAGGCTGGGCTGAGGGGACCCCCCTGCCCCGGCACAAATTTTGTGCACTGGGCCTCTAGTATCTAAATAACATACTTGTGTTGCTGTCTCATTTCATTAACTTTAAACATTACGATATGTTAATTTTCTATTTTGCCGATTTAACTCTCTCCTCACCCATCATCGTTATAACACAATTTTTTTAAAAAAATATTTTATTGATTTTTTTTACAGCGAGGAAGGGAGAGGGAAAGAGAGCTAGAAACATCGACCAGCTGCCTCCTGCACACCCCGCACCGGGGATGTGCCCGCAACCAATGTACATGCCCTTGACCAGAATCGAACCTGCGACCCTTTAGTCCGCAGACTGACACTCTATCCACTGAGCCAAACCGGTTTCGGCTATAACACAATTTTTATTAGATCAGTATTCAGTGGTGGCGGTTGACTGGTAAATACCCTTCACGCTGCATCAGTAGTACTGTGATCATTCCCTTTCTTGGACACATTTCTCTTTTTTTTTCTAGACTTAATGGTAAGAAGTTAAATTTGCTTTGCTTTCTTTGTGTCAATGACTAAATCGTAACAGTTTTCCAATTGCCGAAACCTATCGGATCATTTTTACTGTCTTTAGAGGTTACCATTTTCCTAGACTTCTCTGCCTTTTATTGGCACAGCCTTTTATTCCCTGTTTCTAGATCCCATGTCATGAATGACCACACCTGCTTTAAAACAGGCTTTTTAATAAAGGGGTAGGGAGAGTAACAAACCAAACTCCTAGGCAAGGAAAGAGAAAGGTTTTAAATAAAAATAAACACACAGAATAACACTGATAATAATAACAGTGGCAAATACATTTTATGCACATCATACTTTACATATGCTATCAGATTCTCATGCCAATGCCACAAGGTAGATGTAGGTGTTATCACCACTTCACAGGTGAGAAGACAGGCTCATGGAGGGTAAATCACTTGGCCAATCCCACTAAGTTAGTGAGAAGTGTAGCTGGGGTTTCACCCCTGATTTTAGATTAGATTATAATCAGTGTGTAATCTCTGAGCAAAAAATTTCTACTGGATTATTTTCTAAAGCTTCAAATTTGTCTTTGAGGGCTGCTCTACGGCCCCATGAGAGAAAGGGTTTGGCTGAATGACATTTCCCAACAGCCAGAAACAAGCTTGAGCAGCTTTTCCAGCAGTGCTGATTAGGTCGGCCCAGCAAGTTTCTCAGCAAAGATGTGAAGGTCCCTGGGTCCAATCTGGGGGCGGGAGTGTGTGCACTTCGGCAAACGTTCAGACCCTTCCTTGGCAGATGCAGGCCCGCTCTGCGGTGGAGAGAACATTGGCCATCTCGCGGCAGAGGGCTGCACGAAGGGCTGATCTTCCATTTCCTGCCCAGGCCTGTGGGTTTTCTTGAAAGCGAAGAATTTAGTCACGTTTTGGGTTACTATGTTTCTCTCTCTCTCTCTCTCTCTCTCTCTCTCTCTCTCTCTCTCTCTCTTCCTTTTTTTGTTTTCCTTCCACACTTCTTCTCCTGCTTGTAAGGTGACTGGGGAGCAGGTTCACTGGGAAGCTAGAAAGGAAAAAGTGGCTCTTGTTCCTAATGACAGAGAAACCCGTGGGAGAATTGGTAAAATACAGGACAGAAGAGAAAGGGAGAGAGAGAGAGAGAGAGAGAGAGAGAGAGAGAGGAGAGAGAGAGAGAGCAGGCCCTTTGTCATCAGTGAAACCATTTTATTCATTGTCTCTCTCTGCTTAATTTTGAAATTTGCTCCAGCGTTTTCATGCAAAATACAAAGCAGTTTCAGAATGAAGCATATTTGGTATTTAAGAAAGAGAAAAACTCCTGTATCCTGTTTTGGAGTTTTTCTTCCCTTGTTGCTAGCAAGAAAAATTGATTTGGTGGATCTGATATTTTATTCTTTCACCAGTTTTCTCTTCAACTGGCTGCTCTGGTTTCCACAGAACAGGTTAGACTGAGAACAGTACAAAACATTTCGCTCAGAGGAATAAAATCTTGGCATCCTCAAAACTCAAATTCTATTCTTAATGGTAAATTGAAATAACAACCCACCATATCTGTATTAGTTTAAAAATTGTTGCATCTTGGAGTCTATCTTTAGTCTCATTTTGAACATTATCTTTTGAATATTTCAATATAAATGCAACAAAAGTCAACAATTCTCAGATATTTTAGGGGTCAGTTAACATTTATTCGGAATGGGTGCACCTAATTATATATAAATTTTATTAAATTTTCTTTTTCACTAACTTGGAGTTAATGAAACCAAATTAAATGAGTCATTGCTTAGGGAAATGTTTGAAAGCCAAAGTCCTCCTTGTCATCTTTTATGTAATTTTGCATTAGAAATGAGCCTTCAGATCTTCATAATGGTTTGTTAATAATATAATTTAGAAAATAATATGGCCCTGGCTGGTTTGGCTCAGTGTATAGAGTGTTGTCTTATGGACTGGAAGGTCCCAGGTTCAATTCCAGTTAAGGGCATATGCCCAGGTTGCGGGCTCGATCCTCAGTAGGCAGAGGATCAGTGATTCTCTCTCATCATTGATGTTTCTCTTTCTCTCTCCCTCTCCCTTCCTCTCTCTCTAAAAATCAATAAAAATATTTTTTAAAAATAATATGGACATTATTTCATGAGAGTAAGTTTTAATAAGAGAGTGGGTCAGGAAAAGATTAAAATAACAGTGATTATGAATGATTACATTGCTGGAAGTTTCTTTATGGGAGACACCATTCTCCATTTCATCAGATGATGGAAGGATGTTCCACTCAAACTTCGGGCTCTTTCTCTGTTGCCCAAGACCACCATTTGGAAAAAGAGAAAAGAGAGGGACATCCTTGGAGAAAGGCAAGAGGCAACTAGGATGCCAAGTACATTAGGAGGATTTTTTTGGATGAGAAGTGCCATGGTCCATTTACCTTCAGGTGTATGAAGGTATGTGTTTTGGAGTCAGATCTGTGAGCAACTTTGGGAGAGTAGCTGTGGAACCTGAAAGCAATTCTTTAAACTCTCTGAGGTTTTTGTATTCTTACATGAAGAATTGGATTTTTTTGCACTTACTTTATAAGGTAGTTGTGAGGATTAAATATCTAAATACCTCAGAAGAAGGGTGGGTACAATAAATATGCAAGCGGCATTGTTATTGGTATTGTATTAATAGTGGTAATGGGAGCTACAATAGCAATATTAATTGCTTGAGGAATCCATAAGCCATATTGGTAATGTGGAAAAGACATCCCATCCTCTGTATTCATTCCTTGATATTATTTTGGGAGATCCAAACATATATCATCATGTTTGAGAGGATGAGAACTAAAATTAGACTAAATGTAGCGGTCCATCCTAGTTCTGTTAATTTATTAGTAGGCTGATCTTAATTAAGCTAATAATCTTTCTAAACCTTAGTTTCTCTGGCTATAAATGAAGATAATAATTTTATCTAAATGTATTGCCAACATTCAATGAAATAATGCATGCAAATGCTTACCTAGTGCTTGGCACATAATAAGGCACTCAATGAATGATTATTATCCTATCTAATAAAAGAGTAATATGCAGATTGACCATCACTCCAACACACAATATAGCTGCCCCCATGTGGTCAAAGATCCTGCCCCCATGTGGACACAAGATGGCCACCGCAAGATGGCCAGCAGGAGAGGGCAGTTGGGAGGCACCCTGCCTGCAAGGGAGGGCAGTTGAGAGGGACCAAGCCTGCAAGGGAGGGCAGTTGGAGGTGATCAACCCTGCAGGAGAGGGCAGTTAGGGGTAACCAGGCCGGCAGAGGAGGGAAGTTGGGGGCAAACAGACTGGCAGGCAGAAGCAGTTAGGGGCAATCAGGAAGGCAGGCAGGCAAGCAGTTGGGAGCCAGCAGTCCTGGATTGTGAGAGGGATGTCCATTTAGGGATCTGACTGCCCACCGGGATCGGGCCTAAACGGGCAGTCGGACATCCCTCAAAGGGTCCCATATTGGAGAGGGTAACAGGCTAGGCTGAGGGACAACCCCCCTCCGTGCACGAATTTCGTGCACCGGGCCTCTAGTGTTATTATAAATTAATATCATTAATATTAAAATCAAGCTAGGAAGACTTAAGTTGGCTCAGTTACTAACTAAGGCTGAATGTCTTCACAAGCATACAAATTTTACAAACATTCTCAAGACTTAGGATAAGGAAATAGGGATATGAATCAACACCATAGGAAGTAGAGCTAATAGGAAACAGCAAAATAAAGAAATGTAATTGTTCTTTTTCTGGCTGAAGTGTATATCTTCATGATTCCAGTAGTACAGAGGAGGCATTTTGTATTTATTTATTTATTTATTTATTTATTTATTTATTTATTATTTTCCCATCTTATAGAGATACTAGAGGCCTGGTGCACTGGGCGACATGGGCCGGCCAGGGAGGGACTGTGGGAGGGTTCCAGGGCATGTCCGGCCCATCTCGCCAGACCCCAGCAGCAAGCTAACCTACCGGTGGGAGCATCTGTCCCCTGGTGGTCAGTGTGCATCATAGCGATTGGTTGAATGGTCAAACTAATAGTTGGATACTTAGCATATTAAGCTTTTATTATATAGGATTGACATTATAGTAGTTTAAGTTGTAAAATACAATGATTTTATAAATGTATACACTGAAAAATGATTGCCATTGTAAGTCTAGTTAACACCCATTACCCCACATAGTTTTTTTTCCTTGTGATGAGAACTTTTAAGACTTACTGTCTTGGCAACTTTTGAATACATAATGACATTTGGGTAAATAATGGACCACATATACAATGGTGGTCCCATAAGATTATAACGGGGCTAATTCTATCACCTAGTGATATTGTAGCCATTGTAGCAACATGTGTTAACTTACATGTAAACCAACCTACTGTAAATATTGTATAGAAGTGGAGCACTAATTATGTATAGTACATAATACTTGGTAATGATAATAAATGACAATGTTACTGGTTTATGTATTTACTCTACTGTATGTTTTAATTATTTTTAGAGTGTACTCTTCCTACTTAAAAAAAGTGCTGTAAAATGGTATGCCATGTCATGCCAGCAGCAACCTCATACTTCTCATATCTCTTAATTGAATCACTTTCTCTTATGCTTGATTTGATCTCATGCTGTTTTATAAATTTAGTGTAGCCTAAGTGCTTATAAAGTCTACAGTAGTGTGGAGTGATGTCCTACACTGTCACATGACTTACCACTCACTCATTGACTCAACCAGAGCAACATCCAGCTCCATTCATTATAACTGCCCTATACAGTTATACCATTTTATCTCTTTTATTTTTAACTAGAGGCCCGGTGCACGAAATTCGTGCACGGAGGGGGGTTGTCCCTCAGCCCAGCCTGTACCCTCTCCAATCTGGGACCCCTCAAGGGATGTCCGACTGCCTGTTTAGGCCCGATCCTAAACGGCAGTCGGACATCCCTCTCACAATCCAGGACTGCTGGCTCCCAACTGCTTGCCTGCCTGCCTTCCTGATTGCCCCTAACCGCTTCTGCCTGCCAGCCTGATCACCCCCTAACCACTCTGCTGCCAGCCTGTTTGCCCCCAACTTCCCTCCTCTGCCGGCCTGGTTACCCCTAACTGCCCTCTCCTGCAGGGTTGATCACCTCCAACTGCCCTCCCTTGCAGGCCTGGTCCTTCTCAACTGCCCTCCCTTGCAGGCAGGGTGCCTCCCAACTGCCCTCTCCTGCTGGCCATCTTGTGGTGGCCATCTTGTGTCCACATGGGGGCAGGATCTTTGACCACATGGGGGCAGCTATATTGTGTGTTGCAGTGATGATCAATCTGCATAGTACTCTTTTATTAGATAGGATTTTTACTGTACCTTTCATATGTTTAGATATGTTCAAATACCTAACTAAGTACTTACTATTATTGTAATTGCCTACAATATAGTAAGTGACTAGCTGTGCATAGGTTTGTAGCTTAAGTACAATAGGCTATCCCTATATAATATAGTCTAGGTGTGGAGTACACTGTGCCATCTAGCTTTGTGTGTGTTCTCACAATGATGAAAGCACCTAATAATGCATTTCTCAAAATGTATCCCTGTCATTAAGTGGTGCATGACTGTATAAATACTATAGTCACCATGCTATACATTACCCACCCCGCCTCAGAACTCATTTATTTTATAACTGGAAGTCTGTACCTTTTCACCACCTTCATCACTTATTTCCCTCCTCCCCCTCAACTCTTTCAGCAACCAACAGTTTGTTTTCTGTTTTATGAGTTTGCTTTTTAAAGATTCCACATAAAAGTGAAATTATACAGTATTTGCCTTTCTCTGCCTGACTTATTTCACTTAGCATAAGAGTCCCAAGGTCCGTTCATGTTGTTGCAAATGGCAGTATTATTTTATTTTTTATGGCTGAATTATATACATCTCATTTCCTTTATCCATTCTGCTGTCATTGGACACTTAGTTTGCTTCCAGGTCTTGGCTATTGTAAGTAATGCTGCCATGAACATGGAAGTGCAGCTATTGCTTTGAGATAGTGATTTTGTTTCCATCAAATATATACCCAGAAGTGGAATTGCTGGATCATATGGTGGTTCTACTTTTAATTTTTGAGGAACCCAGAAGAGGTATTTTGAAAAGTCCCTGCAATAACTTCCTCAAGTGGAATCCAGAAGAAAAAAATAATAAGACATATGAGCAGAGAAGTGTACCTCAGGATGGCAGTTCTTGGCTGAGAAGCAACAGATAGGATGTGATCAAAGTGGTTAATGCTTTCTCACTGCTATCTAGTGTAGACTGGTATAGCACGTACCTGTCACTTCAATTTTCTAATGGGTAAAGGACTGTGGAGATAATAATTTCTAGTTTATAGGATATATGTAAATATTAGAAGAGATAATGTATACACAACCACTTGGTATACATGCCAAGTTCCATCATCATCATCAATTCATGTGCAAAATTCTCAACAATTAAGTAGGGCCCAGGCAGAACAATAATTTATTCCTGGGTACCTTAAAGTCATTTATTTTTTGCTAGTTGTGAAGCCATTAGAAAATAGAACTATCAGAGAATTTTTGGACTGTGATGCATTTGGGGAAAACACAATAAAAAGAAGCATTACAGCATAAGCTGATGAACAAAAACAGATCCAGAGACAGAGAAGCATCGATCAGGCTGTCAAATCTCAGAGGGAAGGTAGGGAGGGTGGGGGTAGAGGGAAGAGATCAACCAAAGGACTTGTATGCATGCATATAAGCCTAACCAATGAACACAGACACCAGGGTGGTGAGGGCATGAGTGGGGAGGGGGCAATAGGGAGATAAGAACACATATGTAATACCTTAATCAATAAAGAAAAAAACAATAAAGATAAAAATAAAACATAAAATGGCATTAAATCAGTTTAAATTAAGATCAAAGTTATTTTAATTTACTTGGAATGAGAGCAATAACAACTTGTGCCTTAGTGGATCTGTTACTTCTCTGGTGATAACTATGTCTTCAAGAAAAAAATGAGAATGACTATTTATGTTGGGTTTTGATAACTTTTGATCATCAATTAAATGAATGATTGCTTGATTTAGGTAGTCATTCACACATCTTTAATGAGACCCTATCATGTGGGGCTAGGTCCTAGGGGACTGAGGTTTATCACTCACAGATTCTGGATTTAACATTCTCTGATTCTTCAAAGTAAAGTATCCATTTTCATTCATTACCTTTAGGACTTAAATAATTTCCTGAAGTGTAAATAGCTTCACTTTTTCTTTTTATTCTAGTTAGAATATATATTCATGTATAAAATTCAAGCAATGCAAGAACACAAACACCAAAAAAAAATTCCCTATACTCTGCCAATCAAAGTTAAACATTTAAATGTTTCAATTAATATCTTTTTAAAGACTTGTCTTTGAAAGTTTCTCCTCAAACCTAGATGCATCTAAGAACCCTGGAGAGATTCTCTCAAATGTTTTAAGAAGTGTGACATGAAACAAAGATTTACTCAAATTCCTGACTGACAGGGAAAAGCTACAGGAAGATTTTTACTTAATCTAAAGAACAGCCAAATCTATATGGTCTAAGGGGAAAAGGCCTACCCTATAAAGCAATAATTTAGTCTTGAATCACCACAAATCAAGCAAACACTAGGAAACCACTAGGAAGCTTTCTTTAGAAAGAGGAATACAAACATCTTCAAGGCTCCTTCCAACTCAGGATCTTATGATTTTGTGTATCAAACTAGTCAGGAAATGGCTACAGTATTTGACATGGGGTGAAAGAAATCAGTGTGTCTGAATTTAGTTGTGAGCTTAGGGCTCTGCTTCAAATCTCTTCACACGTGGTTTCGTCTTCCTTCTGTGACACAAACTGAATTGTTGTTGAATTTCATTTCAAGACCAGCCTTTCAAAGTCTCTATGTTCACCCTTATCAGTTCACAACATTTTTTTTGAAAACTCTATTCAGAAAAATAGAGAAAAAAGGTCATAACAAAGAGCAATAGCAATTATTTTCCAGTACTTATATCAGAATATTTGGTGGCCATTATTACCAATGACTTCATTAGCTGGAGTATCATATTGTCCTCATTGAATATGAAAAGCTGCCAAGAATATAAGTTTGATCAAACTCAGCTTATGGTCATTTTTTTTACTATGTATACAGCATATATTTTAGAGGAATAAACTCAGCGTGAGTAATATTCATCAATCTTTTGGACATTACCAATCCCATCTCGTGTTTTTTAAAGTTTTCTGATCAGGAGAAAAGAGAAATAGCCTTTAAAATATAGAAACAAATGATTCAACAAATGTGTAGGGAAGCTTTTAAAATTTGAAATAAGTATAAGGAACCAATACCATTACATAAATAGGAAGTCTGTTTTTAGGGGGCTTTGTTTTTAATCAACAGAAGGATTAATCTTAAAGAAACATTATTTCACTTCAGAGACTGGGATAGAATAGGCTATGTTTTCGGGTTTAGACAATCAAGTCTAAAGGAAGTACACTACTTATTTATTGACCAATGTCCTTAACACAGTTAGAAATAGTCACCGCTTTTGGAACACAGAGTCTGACGCTGACATCTTTGTTGGAAGTGTTGAAATAATTGCTTCCTGAAGGCATTGAATCAGTGTGTCACTGCAACCTGAAAGGTTTATGACATTATCAGTAGGAAGGTAGTGAGTCACCTTTTGGAAAATTTGGGGATTTAAAGACAGATTTGAGGCCTGGTTCTTGATGTGCTAGTAGTGTGACTGCGCAGTTTGCTAATCTCTTCCTGCCTCTGTTTACTCACCTGTAAATTGGAGATAATGATACCTGTCTCACAGATGGTGAAAGGAAATGATATAGGCACAAGGCTCAGTAGGAAATCAATATTTATAGCCATTATTAATATTGAATAGCACTACTTGCCTTTACAAAATACATTTATGCTACCTTCAGGTGTAATATTAGTTGTAATTGTGATAACTATAAAATAATACTGATAATTAACACTTATAGAGTTCTTTTAAGATTTCTAAGGCATTTTAGCATCTATTTCATTTGATCAAGCCTTTTAGGTAGGTAAGGAGTAGTTATTATTTCCACTTTATAGATAAAAAATTAAGACTAAGAGCAGGTGGGTACAAACCTCCAGTTGTAAAATAAATAAGTCATGGAGATGCAATGTACAGCATGGTGACTGTACTTAACAATACTGTAGTGTATATTTGAAACTTGCTAAGAGAGTAGATCTTAAAAGTTCTTATCACAAGAAAAAATTGTAAGTATGTATGTTGATGGATGTGTTAAAAACAAAAATCAACTGAGTAAATTTTAAAGGTTTTATTGGCTTTATTTATTTGATAATTCATGAATCAGGCAGCATCCTATCTAGCAGATAGAAAGGAGTTCCAAGGGGCTTGCAATGGAAGAATTTTATAAATGGGAAGTTACGACCAAAGAGTGAACGGTTTCTGGCAAGGTCACCCTCCTTTAGGCTGGGAAGGCAAAAGTTCTATCAGGCAGACCGCCCCGCTGGGGTTAACCAGATAACTGCAGATTGACTGGTTAAAGTTACATTCCTGAGAGAAACTGAAACTGCACTGGTCTTTGTTTGCTGAGGTGGGGTTTACAGCAAGCGACTCCATTTGGGGCGTGTGTGTGTGTGTGTGTGTGTGTGTGTGTGTGTGTGTGTGTGTGTGTGTGTTTAGCAGATGGTTACTAGGCTTATTGTGGTGATCATTTCCTGATAAGTACAAATGTTAAATTACTATGTTGAACACCTGAAGCAATATTTTTATGTCAATTATAGCTCAGAAAAAGAAAAAGACTAGGTGTGGTATTTGGGCTTCAGAGGTAAACTTCAGCTCAGCTATCACATACACACTTGCCTTGGAGTGAGTTCCTGACCCCTTCTGGGCTTTGGTTTTCTCATTTGGAGAGTGGAGATAATAGCAGTACCCTGAAAACCCTTTCGCGTTTCCCCCGTGCCCACCATACAAAGCCTACATGCATTCACTTATTCAAAGCTCTCAGTAAGCTGGTCCCATCACGCCTTTCCAGGCTTATCTGACAACTGATGCCAGCCTTTTGGGAGTCCTTTCCCCAAACACATGATGTACTTTCATGACTCTGTTCCCATTGTTTTCTTTGCTTGAATCTTCTTCTTGAGAAAATTCCACGCATTCAACAAGGCCCCACTCAAATGGCACCTGCTTACGAATTCTCCCATGATGCCTGATTTGGAATTAACAGCTCTTCTCTAGGGCATCCAAATACCTTGTTTACACCTCTGGTTGCTTTCTCACTGCTGACTTGTGTTATAATCAGCTGTGCATGCTTCTAGCTCCTCTGCTATACTGTTAGACCTTTGAATGAGAGACCACATGTTTTTAATCTTAGTGCCACAGACCCTCTCATTTCCTCTCTTCCCCAGACCCTCAGCCTCCAAAGCCAGGGCAGTCTCTGAAGTGTAGACACACAGTTTACATAGAAATACCTTTGAAAGTATTTTAATGACCACAATATGAATAGTATGAATTACACATGCAAGGATGTCCAAGAAGAGGTTTAACTTGAAAATAATTAAGGCTTGAAGAATTTACCACAATGCTAGATATATAGTGCATGTTTCAGTAGGTAGTGGTTAACTTCAAATAAGGGACAGAAATTAGAGATGATGGTGTCCAAACTTTTGGCATAGGTGTTATTCAGAATGCTTCTTATCCCTTCCCACGTGCCATCTCTTGGTGTCATCACTGGCAGAATGAGAAATCAGATGAACTATTAGTCCCACAGTGAATGCAGCACTTCTTAGACGCATGTTAAGTTTATCATGTAATATGAAGGGAAAACCTTGTCTGTGCTGATTTCTGTCTATGGAACGGCCTTCACTAGGGAATGGGCAGGCTGGGAGCTGAGGTCCAGGCTAGCAGAGAGAAGGGCACTGCGGTTAGCAGGATCGTATGAGGAGTGTAGTCTGAGCTCTGATCCCGTGTGCTTGCTCCTAGCCCTTTCAGCCACATAGCCAGGGAGTGAGAGGCTGATAAACAGTGAGAAAGACACTTCCTTTCCAAGAACTGAGAGCCTTTCAAGATAAACAAATTCAGACCACCTCCTTTTGACATGAAGGAAGCTGAACTGAGACATGTCAGCATGGCCCCAAGGCTCTGGTAGGTTAACACTTGGAAACAAGTTTTCTGCTTCCTGTCAGGGGCTCCTATCACTAGACTGCAGTTTCCCCATCAATTCTAGTTATCACTTACGCAGCTCACTCGGTCTTTCATTCACTCACTCAGCCAGTTGTATTCAGCTCCTCCTGTCTGCCTGTTACTGTGCTGGGCCTCACAGGGGGACAAGTTGCCCTTTAGGAGGGTACAACCCACCTCAGACTCAAACACCCCAAATCACACCTGAGCGGCCTCCCTCTGTCATTCCTGAAAGACTCCTCTGGGCTTTTCAGACAGAGTCTTCAGACCTTGCTTCCCCCAATCCTCCTAAACCACACCCCAGGTTTATTAATACGCTGCAGCGGAAAGAAAATCTAACATGTGCTGGCTGTTTTCACCTAACTGCACAACATGTGGATTTCTGCCTAAGACCAGTCCACTTTTCAATATGTAGTGAATATCTAAGAAAATGAGTCAATATCTAAGAAAATAGCACGTGGAAGCTTCTGCCTCTATCACAGGTCCCTTCACAGAGGTGAGCTCACCAGGGTCCCACCTGCAGGCAGGCACTTTATACAAAGCATGCCAACGACAGAGGGATCTTTCATGGTCTCTCTAGGATCTTACCTTTTAACAGGGGCATCATCTGTTATTCCTCCCACGCTGGGGGAGGACACATAACAAATATATAACATACTGAAAAACCAATGAATAAACGATGAGTGTGTTGCACTGTGCAGAAAAGAAAGGATGAGGTTCTTAGGAGACTATCTGGGGGTGGGAAGGAAGCAAATACATCCAGCTCTAATATCTACATTCAGTGTTAGAAGGGAGAGGGATTTAATATTGAAGGGCTTCATATGTACTTATATTGAAGAGGAGAAATAAGTAAGGTGAATGGAATCTATTCTCAAGTATCTGATAGAATTAATCTCAAAGAATTCTGCCTAGAGTAGAATTTATGTAGCAGCTATATAGTGTATGTTGTGGGTTTTTGGACATTTTCTTATAGAACCTAAAATTCTGGGATCGTCCTTTCTTTAAGGAAATGACATGGGAAACCCCTTTAAGAAAGTAAATGCTTTATTTGTATAAAAATAGCACAGTAAAGCACTGTCACTCTCTAATGTCTCAGAAACAATTATTTCCATTAGGTCTAACCACTTAGTAGGACCTTACAAGAATGAGTCATAGACCCCATAAGTTTTAATGATGAAATGGGGTAGGATTTTTTTTTTTAGGAAAATGAAGGAAAGGCACGAAGGCTGGGAGAGGGGCAAGTCTGGAGACAAGGTGCCAGTAAGAGAAATCAGATGTCTGAAACAATGTGGCCCCTTTCACAGTTCTCTTCTGTGCCCACATAGGAGACTGAGGCACAGAATGAATCTCCACACAGCTCTCAGAAAGACTGGTGCCAGGGTCTCCATGTGCTCACTCCTGCATACCTTCTCTCTTTTTCATCCTCAAACCCCCTCCCATCTGGCAGACAACAAAAAATTCTCTGTATCTATGAGTCTGTTTCTGTTCTGCTTGTTCATTTTGTTTGTAGATTCAATTATTGATAGATATGTATTTACTAGAGGCCTGGTGCGTGAAAATTCATGCACTGGAGTGGGGGGTGGGGGTCCCTCAGCCTGGCCTGCCCCCTCTCACAGTCCAGGAGCCCTCAGGGGTGGGAAGTGACCCAGATGATCAGGGGAAGACGACGCTCTCATCACACCTCTGCTGCTGCCACTGCCGGCAGCGCAAGCTTCAGCCGGCCCTGAGCCTTGGGTCGGCCCTGGACAGTTGGGCAGCCGCCATCTGAGGCTTGCCTGTGCCTCGGGCCGGCCCTGGGTGGCTGGGCAGCTGCCATTCGAGGCTTGCCTGTGCCTTGGCTGGCCCTGCTTGCCTGAGCCTCAGTCAGTGGGGGGGTGCAGGAGGACCCGAGGCCCCTGGCGGGGCTGAGGGGACTCTGGCGACAGGCATGCAGAGTGGCCAGCCCCGGCTGAGGAATGGAGGATACTCTCAATGACATGAATTATAACTTCCAATTTGTTGGACACCACAGTCAGGCTTCAGCTTCGAGGGAGGGAGGAAGAGAGGGATGGGCAGCTCATTGGAGGAGTCTGGGCAAGCTGTCAGTCAGTGGGGGGTGCAGGAGGACATGAGGCCCCCGGCGGGGCTGAGGGGACTCTGGCAGCAGGCATCTGGAGCAGCCAGCCCTGCTCCTGCTGTGGGCACTGCCATCTTGTGATGGTGTGATAGTCAATTTGCGTATTACCTTTTTATTATATAGGATTGCCATTTTATTGTTCATAATTTTTCTTTACTTCTTCTTCTTAAATAAGACCCTTTAACATTTTGTTATATTATAGCATATAATACTGGTTTGGTGGTGATGAACTCCTTTAGCTTTTTCTTACCTGGGAAGTTCTTTATCTGTCCTTTGATTTTAAATGATACCTTTTCTGGGTAGAGTAATCTTGATTGTAGGTATTTGCTTTTCATCACTTTGAATATTTGTTGCCACTCACTTCTGGCTTGAGAAATCAGCTGACAGTCTTATGGGATGTCCCTTGTAGATAATGAACTGCTTTTCTCTTCCTGCTTTTAAGATTCTCTGTCTTTAACCTTTAGTATTTTAATATGAGTTTTCAATTTCTTGCTCACTCTTCTCTTTCCAGCACCCCCATGACTGTGAATGTTGGTACCTTCAAAGTTGTTCCAAAGGCTCCTTTGGATTCTTTTTTCTTTTTTGCTCTTCTGATTGGGTGTCTTTTGCTTTCTTTATTCCAAATCACTGATTTGATTCTCAGCTTCATCTACTCTACTGCTGATTCCCTGTAAATTACCTTTTAGTTCAGTTAGTGTATCCTTCATTTCTGACTGGTTCTTTTTCATGCTGTTGAGGTCCTCACTACATTCCTTGAGCATCCTTATAACTAGTGTTTTTAACTCTGCATCTAGTAGATTGCTTATCTCCATTTTGTTTAGTTATTTTTCTGGAGTTTTGTTCTGTTCTTTCATTTGGGCCATGTTTCTTTATCTCCTCATTTTGGCTGCCTCCCTGTGTTTGTTTCTATGTATTAGGTAGAGCTGCTACCTCTCCAAGTTTGGTAGCATGGCCTAATGTAGTAGGTGTCCTGTAGGGTCCAGTGGCACAGCCTCCCCAATCACCCCAGCTGGACATTCAAAGTGTGCCCTCTGTGTGGGCTTAATACCCTCCTGGTATAGAGTCTTGATTGCTGTTGGCACATCAATGGGAGTTTACCCAGGCCAATCAGCAGCAAGGACTGGCTGTGACCACTGGCCACCAACCACCTTAGAGGATTGGCTGTGCAGGGCCCACTGTACAGAGCAGTACTTACTTCAGCAGGGCTCTGGTAACTGCTGAGTCTGCCCTTGACTGTGTCATTTATGTAGCTGGCTGGTCCTTATACATGGTCTGAAGCTTTCCACTGGGTACATTGGCTCTGGGGCCTCCCAAGAGATGCAGGCCAAGGTCAGCCACTGTCTGTGTTCTGCCTAGGGCCACCAGGCATAAACTACAAAACAGTCTGCAGATGGCTGCTTCTTGTGCTGGGTGTGGAGGTCCCAGGCAAGGCCAAGCTTTGAACCAAGGCTATATTCTGGTGGTGCTATGGCTGAGGTCACTTAGCTAAAGGTACAGGGCTTGTTGAGGCCAGATGCTGCTCGTTTGAGAGATTTTAGAAAAATCTGAAGCATGGGTCATTTCTATAGTAAAGTCACTGGAAACAGTTTGAGTGGGCCTGAAAGTTGGGTAGGGCAGGGTTTCAGGGAATCACCAGGGTAGGGCAAACAGTGTGAGCCAAGTTGATGAAGACTCAAGTATGGCACCACCTGCCAGCTCTGTGGGGGAGGGTTCATCAAAGAAACAATGGCCTCTTCCAGCACTTCTGTCTGGGAGAAAGCTGCCCCTTCAGATCTTACCCTGATTCAGTTCATCCCTGATGTCTCTGGTGCCTTTTCAGCTGCTGCCCCAGCACTGAGCTCAGAGAGAGTGAGCCCAAGTAAGTCCATGCTTGGGACTTTTAAGAGGAACTGCCTGGGACTCCAGCAGCCTCCATGTCATTCAGCCACAATCCCTGCTGATTTTTAGAGCCAGAACTTAAGGGGACTTCCATTCCTGGGATTAGAACCCTGAGATAGGGTTCCTGGTGTGGGCCTGAAACACCTTGCTCCTCAGAGGGACCTCCACAGCCAAGGTATCCCTCCTGATTTTTATCTGCCACACATGGCTGTGGGACCAGCCAGTTCAGAGTCTCTACCTCTCTGACCTGTCTCGATGTGGCTTCTTTAATTTCATAGTTGTAAGACTTCATTCAGCTCTATTTCAGGTGGTTCTGAATGATGGTTGTTCTATAGCTTAGTTGTAATTTTGATGTAGTTGTGGGAGGAGGCAAGCACTATCTTGGCTGGAAATTCTCAATAATCTAGTGTTTTTATTGCTATTAACCTCCCTGTTAATAAGATTGTGGCATGGTACACTTCAGTTAATTAAATACTTTATTTTCATTGACTGGTAATCTTTCCTTGATAGTTCAGAATGTACTTCAAATTTTTTAGGTCCAAAGTCTTTTTAAGATCCTTGATAATTGTTCAATACTGTGAAAATAATTTCAACTATGTGTAATTTCTGGATATTTAATGCCCCCGCCCCCAGGTTAAAGGGAATTTGCTGTACATAGTTTAGATTTCAATGAATAGTTTAACTGTAAAATATTCTGTAATTTAGTTAATAAACTTATTTTTATTTTTAGTGTCTCTCTAAGTGCTTCTTACTTGCTGGTTTCAAAACAAACAGTTGTAAATTAGCCAAATACTCATTCCCAATAATATTCTTTAATCTAAATACTTATGTACATGAAGCTCATAAAAACTCAGACATCATATAAACAAAATTCTTGCCCTGGTCTTTGTGGCTCAGTTGGTTGGGCATCATCCCATGCACCAAAAATTGCCAGTTTGATTTCTGATCAGGGCACATGCCTGGGTTGTGGGCTTGTCCCTGGTATCATATTGATGTTTCTCTCTCTCTCTCTCTCTCTCTCTCTCCTCTCTCTCTCTCCTCTCTCCCTCTCTCTCTCTCCCTCCCTCTCCCTCTCCCTCTCCCTCTCCCTCTCCCTCTCCCTCTCCCTCCTGTCTCTCTAAAAATCAATCAAAAATCTTAAAAAAATAAAAAAATTCTTCTACAGAATCATAACAGTGGATTAGAGAAAGGAGGTTAATGTAGGTAAAAAGAGTTAATTTTTTTAAGTTAATTGTCCCAGAAAGTTGAAATTAGAGTGCCTCTCCCAGTGAAATCTGAATGAACAACAAAATGATTTTAAGTAACAATGATCACACTTTGACATACATTTATTTCATTTGATTGTCTCAAATTCCCTATGAGGGAAATGGGGCCTATGTTATTAATGTCTTTATATCATAGATGGAGAAATGGAGATTTATAAAATTTGAGCAAGCTTGTCCAGGTTTAGAGTGAGTTAAGAATTAAGCCAAGCTTTTATGATGTCAATTTCTGAGCTCATTTCAATGCCACCATCTGGGTTTTAAACCCAGTATGGTGAGGGAGCAGGTTTGTATTGCACAGTGGTATAATTATATGCTACTTCTCTTCTTTGAAAATGCAGAAATATTGTACACATATTGTGAAAACTACATGCTAACAATTTGAAGTCATTATTGAACATCTGGGAGCTCAAAAAACAGTCTCCTATGTCAACTTCTGAAGTTTTGAGGACTGTACATTTTCGGTAATCAAATAATTTTGAGCTAGATATGATGGAAGCATTATTAGTTTCCTTTTATTTGTATGGCTTCTCTCTGCATTACTTTAGGTTTTCTCTTGACAACTGCCCAGAATTTTCTTTGACAAATGGGATAGCTTTATTAGTGCGTTAAGTTTTAGTTGATTGTAATAAAACCCAAAATAACAAAGGCTAAATGAATATGGAAGCATATTTCTGTTCCACTTATATAAATTCTGTAGGTAGGCCATTGTTAGTTCATACAGACCCAGGGAAAAGCCCTGAGACTATAAATCTACCTTTATAAACAGAGGGCAGGGCATAATAGAAGAAAAAGGCTGGTCACTAGGTTTGGTAATTAATAGAATTTATTAAGGGAAGCTTACATAGAAGAATGACTTAGGCAGTTCCAAGACAAAATGGATCCATGCACCATTTGGCTGGCACCAGAGAATTATATAGGGTAACAGGGTGGGAATAGTAATGGGTCCTAGGTACAGGATATTACATGGCTGACCAGATCAGGACAACAACCTATTTCAGACCAGCATCAACAGGAGACAAGGGAGGGGTGCTGATTTATGTCAGAATGAACATCAATTATGGGGAGTCGGCAGAAAGCAACCTCCATTCTGGCCCAGGTCCAGCTTGTGGGACAGAGAGTGGTCACATCATGCAACAGTCTCTCTTCCATACTCCACCCTTTATGGGCATCTCTTACAATCTAACGTGCCCCCCTCTTCTGTGAGGTTTCTTAAGTGGTCAGTGAGGAGCTTCAGTAGCAAGGCAGAAGCTCACTTAGTTGCCAATTGACCACATTGGAGACACAGTCTATAGCAACAGTACACACACACACACACACACACACACACACAGAAACAAATTAAAAGCAGCAGTCTAAGTATTAGTGATAACTTTTTTCATGCGATCCCCCAACCCCAAAACCAACCAGTGATCTAGAAGGTCACCTAGGCTTGGGGCTGGATGTTGAAAGCATTTACTTGAGTTCTCATATGTGTTAACAAAGAAGAAATATTAGCAGATTAATCTGATATAAAAACACATTTAGTTTGGATAATGGCATAGGTGCCCGCCCATACCCCCCTCCCCACCGTAACTGGATGCCACAGCAACAGCAGAAGAATAAGATTAGAAAGACAAATATTGAGCAGGAACTTGAGATGAGAGATCTCAGTCTATGAGAATTAAACTTGTAGCCTAATCTTTAGATGATAATGTGGCCACATTAACCTGAACAGACTTGTATAAATCATATACTAGTACCTAGCATGTTGGCTGGGAGTAAATGGTGTTTTCTGGTGTAAAGAAGTGAGTAGGATGAGGAATATGTCAGACAAGGATGCCTACCATCCTCCCTCTTTCAATGGTACACATACAGGTCCACGTAAAGTGTATCTCCACAGATCCTGATTCCATTTGATGACATGATCCTGCCAGATACTGAGCAGTTCCTCTCCACACAGGGGCATGAAGTAACTGACCCATCCCCAATGCAACGTCCCATTGTACATTTCAGTAAGTTGTCCCTGTTCTAATAAGGCATGGTGCTGTCATTATCATAGCTTGTTGGCCAACATCAGGATTATTATTGTGTGATTTGTTTTCCACACCTTTACCATATGGGATTCCTCAGCCTAGGTTCCCAGCCTGGCATATGGACCAATAGGCCTCACGGGTTGGTCATATAAATAACCAACTTTATCTGTTGTTTAAGGATACCATTTTTTTTTCATTTCACAGACAACCCTGTGTGTTATATGGGAGATGGAACCTCCCAATAACTACATTGACCAGTCTGCCTCCTTAGCTATGCACCACTCTCCTGTGTACTTAATCAACAGTGTCTACTGATGAGTCAGTTGCTAAAGTGTGCATTTTTACCCAGGCACCTGCTTCCTGGTTATCTAGAGATGTAGACGCCTTATGAGCAGGGACATGGAAGACAATAAGATCTGCCTTAGGCTCTTGTAAGTGAGCCCAAATATTTTTCCATATCTCTTGTCCCTATAAAGTTTTGCTCATAATCATCCACCCCTCCTTTTCCATTGTCCAAGTCATAATGTCAATTTCTTTAAAAGGGCCCAACTACTAGTATACAAGATTAGTGACCAAGGATCCTGTGTGACTAACAACCAGCCAGCTCTTCATTCAGCCCACTGACTACTGTGTTTTGTTCTTGTTTCCATCCGCATAGTGTCAGTGGATGGTTGGATGGCACTGCCATCCAGGTAGATGGATTTCCTGGGCTAGGACTGTTCAGGATACCAAGCTCTAGCCAGAACTTCCCCCGTTCTGTCTTTTCAAGTTGCAGGGGCTGACACAGAGATAGGAGCAGGAGCGCTTGGAGGGTCTACATATTCAACAGAGCCCAATAATGACTGCATCTCTAAAAACAATAGCCTACTTGACAGTGTGCTCTTCTGCTTAGGTAGGCATGCCATTTCGTCCGTGTAGGAGTCTGAGTTTTGGCAGAGGCAGATAGACATGGTGGAACATGTTATCTATCCACCCCTTGATGCATGGGGAAGTTCTTACTGTGAATGGATGCTCTTTGGTAGGAGGCTCCACCTGCAGGAGCAGTGTATACCCTGCCAATCATTGCTGTTCTATTGGGGTGTATCTGATCTCTGCCCTTTTCTACAATTGGGACCAAACTCCCAAGGGCACTCTCTCCTTTTCCTGTTTTTCACTATAATGCCCAGTTCAGGGGTTACTGAAACCATCTAATTCCAATGGCAGCCCCACCTTGGAAAGTCCAAGGGCTTTCATCTGTTTGTTCCATATTTTTGCTTTCTCAAAGGCACCCTGTTGTTCAACTCCCCAGTCCCATAATATGGCCCTTTTTAACTATGGCATGATAATTTGCTAAATGAGTATAAATGTTCACCAGTACCCTCAAATTTCCACAAAGGCCTGTATCCTTTTCACATTTTTTTTGTTTGTTATGGGGTAGGCTTGTCTTTGTCTTTGTCTTACCCGACCACAACTCCCAACAGTTTTACTGTGGTGCCTGGTCCTTGAATTTTGTGTGGATTCACTGCCCATCTTCTCTGTTGTAGATGGTTCAGCAAGGCCTGCAAGGTTTTCTGCAGCAGAGGCTAATCTTCACAATGTATGTCATCAATACATTGAGTTTCACAGAGGCTGGGAAGGAAAACAGTGACAGATGCTGAGCCACCGTACCATGGAGCATGGTGGGGCCATGGAAATAGCCTTGAGGGAGCATTTGGAAACTATTCCCCAAGTGGAAAACACGTTTTCTAAGAGTTTCTTTGTCTCTGTGAGAGTGTCAGCCTTGCAGCAGGGGAAGACTTCAACCCACTTAGAAAACATACACACAACAACAGCTCATACTAAGTGGCAGTGTAATGAAGCCCAGCTTTAATGCACTATGATGCATGAAAGAATGCAAAAACTGAAAAATGGGGTTTGCCCAGGAGTCTGGAACAACCTAACGGCCATCTTGGGTTTCCCATAGCCCTGATTATTTGTTTCATTTAAACCATTGTTTTCCCATCTTAATTTCCCTGATTCAGGAGCAAACTGTTGCCATGTTATAAGGACATCTGGACGGCAACAGTCTGGCAATGAGGGGTCATTTTTGCAGAAGCAGAATGGATTTTATTCATATGTACCACAGTCTATAGATTTTGTTGTTGGTGACTTTTTATAAAAGTCAGCTAAGGCATTTCAAATACATAACTTTAGCTTTTATTATTGAGAAGATTCAGTTTTTTAAGTAAAGACCTGATGGAGACAACTTAACATACAGAAAATTATTTGATAAAACATAGAATCTTTGCTTTCTAAGAAGAAAACTTATCACAATATTTTATCAGGAAAAGAACTATAGTCCAAGATAACTTTGTCATTTGAACAGAGAAAAAGAGAATCAAACTCTAATTTTACATCAGCTTACTTTTCATATTTAAATCCACTTAATAAATCCATTCTAATTGTACATAGGCAGTTTGACCACACATTAAAATTTTCCCCAAAGATTCCTTTTTCATATACCTCTACAATTATTGCTAAAGCTTTTACCTAAAACCTCTTATTCTACTTAAATCTATTTAATTTATTAGTTCTTAATTATGTTTATATTACCCCCCAAAATTTATGACACTTTAGACAAAATCAGCCATCCTTCTAAATTATTATTTTTGCTAATAAATTTTTAAGCCTAGGTAAAATGAAGGTATTATCTTTAATTCTGATAACTCTAAAGACATGTCTATTTTAATTAAACCAACAAACTTAAACTAGCTTTAATATCAAATATTTCCAAGATCACTTGATCCTGAAAAGCATTTGGGTTGGTTTCCATAGGTGAGAGAATTTTAGAGTACCCTATCTTTAATTTATAAAAGCACTCAATTCCTGTAAACATAGCTCATTTACAACTTAACAATACCAATTGGTGGTAGAAATACCACATAAATACAATCTAATCTAATAATAGACAAATATGCAAATTGACCGCACCTGCGCTACACCTAAGCCACGCCCACCAGCCAATCAGGACGACTATGCAAATTACCCCAACAAAGATGGCGGCTAATTTGCATATAAAGACAGCGTCGAAAGAAGCCAAGAGCTGCAGAAGGGAGTAAAGCTTCAAAGAAGCAAGCAAGCCGGGAGGGGGTGGGAGAGGAGAAGGGAGGAGCGAAGGCAGGGCCGGGGCGAAGGGGAAAGCAGGCAGGCTGGAGAAGGCGGGGCGGGTGACAAGGGCGGAGGGGAGGTGGGGTAGAGTGCAGCAGGAAATCCTATTGCAGGATTTTTCCTGCAACGGGAACGCTAGTACATATATAGAGACACATGTATATACAGATGCAAACAGAGACCTCATGTCATCCATAAAAGCAGTGGGATCTGTTTGAAGGACCTTTTCTCCCCTATCCCCACCAACCTTTATCATCCAGTCCTGATGCTAACAGAGTTGTAGACATTCTAATACAGTTTTCTAGTGTTAGTTATTCCTCTGATTTTCTAACCCTGGCTTCTGCCTCTCGCTGGGTGTCAGTGGCCAGCAAAACCTCCCATAAGAGCAGCCAGTCCACAGCTGTGGCCATAACTTTTCCTTCCTTGCCACAATGTGTAATACATAGTTCCTCAAACAAATACATAAAACCAGTTGGCATATTCGGGAGATTCCCATACTCATGCAATAGTCCACATACATCTAGCATACAGGCCACCCTTCCCCCAGGAAGGTTGATGGCCAACCAGGGATTTCCCCCATGGATGTCTCTTTCTTCAGTATATTGGCTGGTTCACCAAGTATTAGTGGATAAAGCTCCAAGACAGAAAATCTACCTTTGCAAGTGCAGGGCAGGTAACAACCAAAGGAAGAGGCTGACCACTCAGTCTGATAATTAAATAGAGTTTATTAAAGGGTACTTAACATATGAGGCATATCTTGGGCAGCTGCAAAACAAAATCCCCATGCTGCCTGGCAGGTGCCAAGGAATTATATTGGGTAAAAAGGGGGACAGGGACTAGTACATGAAACTACCAGGTATGGAAAATTACTTTACAGTTTGACCAGGTCAGGACAACAGCCTGTTCCAGAAACCAGCACATAACAGAAGCCTAGGGAGGGGTGCTGATTTATGTCAATATGAACATCAATTATGATCATATAGTCTCTAAGGGTGTGGGGGAGGGTTGTAGAAAGCAACCTCCATTCTGGCCCAGGTCCAGCTTGTGGGACAAGCAGTGGTCACACTATGGAACAGTGTCTTCTCCACAGCAGTGCAGGGCTGATCATCAGACATTGATACTATGTCATTCTTAGGAGTATTGCCTCATGGTCCAATATGAGTGATTGAGCTCCAGCCGTTAATCTGCCTCTTGTGAGCAGCAAAGAGAAAGGAACTCTTGCATATGGTGGCCAGCATTTATTCACGTGGCCATACCTAACTTGGGAATATTGGAAATGTAGTGTTTTAATTGCACCTGTATTGTATGGCTTCTAAAATGTCTTTGCTGTGGAAAAACTTTTTATGTCATAGAATCTATTAAGTTTCTGCCTAAGGATCATAGTTACTATATTACTAAGAACAAGAAAAGCTGAATAATAAATAATTTGCTATAATATTTTGCATTTACATTAAGTAACTGGCTTTTCAAGTTACTTTTATATAAGATTCAGATTTTAAATGGCCAAATTATGACTAATGGGCTTTTAGTCATTTTTCTTTGCTCTCATCACTTAGAGAAATGGGAATGCATTCAGGATTTAGAATTATCATAAGCATTAAATATGTACAATTTATACTACATAATGACTACTACTTAATGATACACAGTTTATAACATTTCATTGGTGATGAATCAAGATTTTCTTTCAATGCCTAACACAGTGTCTTCCGCATAATAGATATGTAATCTATAATCTGTTTTTTGAAGTTTTCATTTGTGCTAAATTGAATTGACCTTCACTACTCTGTTTAATTTATTTGCCTTATAGATAAAAGATAGATTCTGCTAATACCCAATCATTAGTCTCCTGACAGTGTTACACTGACTCTGATTTAATTTGATTATATTGGATGGTTGTGGGTTATTGCAATGCATAGAAGAGGCCACAGGGAATCAGGTTACTTCCTAGGTATGTAAATGTTGCCTCTGACAGTGACCACACCTGCAGCCTCCGGGACTAGGAAAGCCTTCAGAATAATGAAGTGCACTGAGGTCAATCAAATCAGCTCCCACCTGGAGAATAAGGACTATCACAAAATTCATTACTGATTGCAATTACCACATTTATGACAGTCTTTAATCTTACTTAATCCTTCTCAAATATCGGCTTGGTATACTATAAGAGCACACTTGATCATTTTCTTTGTATCTGAGCTACATGTCTTGTAATGACACAATTGTAATGCATAATACCCTTAGCGACTGCCTCTGATTACAAGTTAGACAACAGAACGAAACTTTCACCTATCATCAGATTTAATTTATCTTTAGAAATATACTCCTAACTTTGGCATTAGGATGGCCTTATTTTATTGGTCATCCTGGGCACTCTTTCAGTTTTCTTTCTGGTCACCTTCATAATGCATTTAGCTGAGGGGGGTGGGGGTGGAGGGAGAAGCAGTTCATATTCACAGATTTATAAAGGGGAGGGAGGATTGCCATATTTATTTAGCACCATTGGCCTCTCTTTGGCTCCTAGAGCCATAATTTTGCTAATGGGTAGGGTGAAAATTGTACAGTCAACACTTTGGAATTTTAAAAATGTCTTTTAAAGTTTTTCTATACAGAACAAAACTTCCTCACAAATCCCAGTTCTCTCCTGACTGGGTCAGGGGCTTGGAGGTGGGACAGTAGAAGATAGGTCTTTAGACTTAGAGTTGAAGGTATTTTGTCCATCTGTTTTTTTGCAGTTGCATGAACAATCTTTTTGAGGTAAATGTTCTTTCTTCATAGGTTTTCTCAGCTGCACCTCCTCTTAGCCAAGATGATAATGGGGGGGGGGGGATAAGGAGAGGCAGCTCGTCCACATGCAGGTCCTGGTCCTGCCTGTTGGGCCCTCCCCACCCTCCCTTGAGTTCACTTAGGTCTTCCTGTGTGTTGGGCAGCTTCTGGCATCCAACATTGGCTCAGGGCTGGGGAAACCTGTGAACTGTTTTTTCAGCACGTTTTGAGCCCTGTGGTTTCACTTTGCCGACTTGACCCACTGTTTTCTCCCTGGCACAGCAGACCCTCAAGGCTCTGCCACTTCCTTCCTTTAGTGCCCCGCCTTTAGCTCCCCACTCCATGGGAACCGCTGTCTCCACCAGCGTGTCACCGGGCCCTAAACACAGCAGCTCTATGTGTCAGTGTCTCTGGTGTTCAGCTTGTCTCCCTCTTCCGTGAACCTCAGGAAGACCCTGGTGTTGGGGAGGGTGCTTCTCCACATGGGGAAGCTGGGAGGCACTTGGGGGATGATCGTGGCCCTCTCTCTGCCATTCCTCTTTTCCAGAAGTGCCCATGCATGTGTGCCAGAACCCCCTGTGGCGCTGTCTCCTCAGTGGCTGGTAGCCATTCTTTCTATTCAGGGTTAATAATTGTTCTCCACCCTCTCATTTGTGAGGTTTCATGCTGAGGCAGCTGTGGAGAAGTAAGGATCCTCTCCTGCTTCTCTTCCTATGCTGCCCCCTCCTAGCACCAGAAGAGCTTTGTTTTCAAGGCTCCTCCTTGCTGTTTTCTCCCCCTCCGGTTGGCTTTTGCTCCCCCAGTTCCCTGGGGTTATAATGATGGAAAGGCTGCCATGGATGAGGGGAGGGGAGTGGACACAATACTGTTACCAATCCAAGAAAATACTTAAGAGGTTATTTAAAGATTTAAAGAATAATGTTACTGTGTCGTTAAAATACATTCCCTATTTTTTCTGAAAAACACAACTTCATTCTTTCTCATAAGTAGGATATGAGTTTCCAGGCTACCCTTATTCTTTTTTTAGTAGGGTAATTTTGAACAGTTAAAATGATTTTGTTGTTTTAATCAGTTTAAATAATGTTATTTTAATTCAATTACCAATAAAACAGAAAGCTGCAATCGCTAAGCCATACAGTCCTGTATGTCTAGTAACAACAAGCTTTCAGAGCTCAGCTTAAAATTTATGGGCATAAATAGGCCCCTGACCAGCTCTTGTTCCCCATCACAGTAAGTCGTGCAGCCCAGGATCTTTTAGGAACCAGGCTCTGGTTAAAGTCTACTTCCAGGGCTAGGGTTTCATCTTCCTGGTTCTCAGAGCCAGGAAACTGCAGATGTGGAACAAGCCAACCAAATTTTTAAAAAATGTATTTTATTGATTTTTTACAGAAAGGAAGGGAGAGGGATCGAGAGTTAGAAACATCGATCAGCCGCCTCTTGCACACCCCCTACTGGGGATGTGCCCGCAACCAAGGTACATGCCCTTGACTGGAATCAAACCTGGGACCCTTCAGTCCGCAGGCCGACGTTCCATCCACTGAGCCAAACCGGTTAGGGCCAAGCCAATCAAACTTAATGAGTCAGAGACCTACCGGCAAGGATGGCGCCGGAAAGTGTTAGTCTCTAGTGCACTGTCTTGCTGATACCAATGAATTGTTCTTCCTCTTGCATGGTTTACCTTGAGGGAGCACATGAAAGATAAGGCAGGATGTGAATTTGACCAGGTGTGCATCGTTATCACCAAGCCTAAAGAAAAAAAAATCTCCCTTCCACATATACAGTGCATCGCAAACCAGCCAGCAAATACTAACGAGTGCCACTCTGTGCCAGACATGCTGGGCTCTTAGAGGACATTGACAACACAGTCCCTGATTTTAAAGAGCTAGTGTCTTGTTGAAAAGATCATTCATTCATTCATTCATTCATCAAATATTTATTGAGTTCATCCATTGTGCCAGGCACTGTGACATGTGGGCATAGAACAGAAACAAGATAGATATGAGCCCTGCTTCTATGGAGCTTATAATCAGGGGGATTGATATTCAATAAGTGATTCCGTATCTAAATATTTCCAAGTGTAGTCATATGGAGTTATTTTCCTTTACTATCAAATAAAAGAATCCAAGAAGAGGTGGTATGGTACCCAGGTATTCATGGAGAAAGTAGGATCTGAACTGGCCCTTGAAAGAAAATTAGGCTGTGCATATGCCAAAAGGAACGGGAGCCTGTTCTGGATGAGGAAAGCTTGGGGACAGGGTATAGAGTGCATTAGAGGGCAGAGTTGATTGACTGATAGACACCGGGAGTCTCTACAGTTGAGATCATAGTATTTCCCAGCTCATCAAAGTTGTCTGCAGGGCCATTGTTTAGTTATTTAGGTTCTTTGGCATGTAAGGTATATAGCATCACTCAGGTTAGTGCAAGAGAGGGGAGGTTTACTCTAATGGATTATTATGGCCTGGAGTGTGTTCAGCTGGAGTTAGAATGTAGATCAGGATTCAGAGAATCAACATTTGGAATAAATGGAAAATCATGCTAGTTCTCCGCCATCATTGGCTCTAGCTATTTTCCACCTGTTTAATTGTGTTTCATTTACCAACTGCTAATTCTTTATCTCTACTGTCAATACATTTCTTAGTATCATAATGTTTATTTGCTTACAGTATCTGCTTCTTCATGACCCTGGACCTGTTTAAGTTCCTCATTTTCTCAACATTTTCAAATTTAGATTTTCAAGAGAGGAAATCTCTGACTTGTCAGTTCATCATTCCTTTGCAAGGCAGGTCATATATCAGTGGCTAGCCTATGGCTTAAGTTTACATAACTTGTCCAATTGGGTATACCTGGGATGTACAGAATCCTGTACAAAATATGGTGGCCTATGGATGCCCCTTTAGCAGGGGTTGAGCGTAGGGGAATAGGTGAGCCTGGCATAATGAATGGCAATGTCTAATGTAGCTTAAATAGTAATAACTAATACTTCCCAAGAGCTTACTTTGTGTCACTGTGTCAGGCTCTAGTCTAAGGACTTTCTATATTTTAATCCTTTTAATCCTATCAACAACTTTATTGGATAGTTATTGCCATTGTCCCCATTTTCTTCTTCTTTTTTTTTTTTCTTTTTTTTAAATAATTTTATTGATTTTTTTTACAGAGAGGAAAGGAGAGGGATAGAAAGTTAGAAACATCAATGAGAGAGAAACATCGATCAGCTGCCTCCTGCACACCTCCTACTGGGGATGTGCCCGCAACCAAGGTACATGCCCTTGACCGGAATCGAACCTGGGACCTTTCTTTTTTTTTTTTTTTAATTTAATGAATCTTTATTGTTCAGATTACAATTGTTTCTCCTTTTTCCCCACATATCTCCCCACCACCCAGTTCCTACCCCGCCTCTTTCCTTACCTCCCCCCCCGCTGTCCTTATCCATAGGTGTATAATTTTTGTCCAGTCTCTTCCCATACTCCCCACACAGACACCCCTTTCCCCCTGAGAATTATCAATCCACTCCCATTCTATGCCTCTGATTCTATTAAGTTCACCAGTTTATTCTGTTCCTCAGATTTTTAATTCACTTGACTTTTAGATTCACTTGATATATATGTATTTGTTATTCATAATTTTTATCTTTCTTCTTCTTTTTCCTCTTTTTAAAGAATACCTTTCAGCATTTCATATAATGCTGGTTTGGTGGTGATGAACTCCTTTAGCTTTTTCTTATCTGTGAAGCTCTTTATCTGCCCTTCAATTCTGAATGATAACTTTGCTGGGTAGAGTAGTCTTGGTTGTAGGTTCCTGCTATTCATCACTTTGAATATTTCTTGCCACTCCCGTCTGGCCTGCATGGTTTCTGTTGAGAAATTAGCTGATAATCGTATGGGAGCTCCCTTGTAGGTAACTAACTGTTTTTCTCTTGCTGCTTGTAAGATTCTCTCTTTGTCTTTTGCTCTTGGCATTTTAATTATGATGTGTCTTGGTGTGGTCCTCTTTGGATCCCTTTTGTTTGGGGTTCTGTGTGCTTCCTGGACTCGTAAGTCTATTTCTTTCATCAGATGGGGGAAGTTTTCGTTCATTATTTCTTCAAATAGGTTTTCAGCATCTTGCTCTCTCTCTTCTTCTGGTACCCCCATAATTCTGATGTTGGTTCGCTTGAAGTTGTCCCAGAGACTTCTTACACTATCTTCAACTTTCTGAATTCTCTTCACTTCATGCTTCTCTGGAGGAGTGTCCTTGGCCTCTTTGTATTCCAAATCTTTGAGTTGATTCTTGTAATCCTCTAGTCTGCTTTTGGGTCTCTGTATAATATTTTTTATCTCAGTCAGTGTATGTTTAATTTCTAGTTGGTCCTTTTTCATATCCTCAAGGGTCTCATTGAATTTATCGGCCTTTTCCATGAAATTCTTGAAAAACCTTATAACCGTGGTTTTGAACTCTATGTCCAGTCGCTTATTCTCCTCCATTTCTTTGGTTTGTGCTCTGTTTCCTTGCCTTCTCATATTCTCTGCTTCCCTGAGTTGGTAGGGTAGTTTTGTGTACTAGGTGTCCTATTGGTTCAACGGGTCAGCCTCCCAGTTACTTGAGGTGGACACTCTTGGTGTACCCTTGTGTACTGTGTGTTCCCCAGCAGGAGCTACAGCAAGGGCTAGTTTTCTCCTCCTTTGCTTGGGCGGTTTTGGAGCAGTCTGGAGCTGTAGTTGGTTAAGCTGCCACAGAAAAGGCCATTTATATGCAAAAGCCGCTGTGTGGAGCCTGGGCGGGTTTGTAGAATGTGCAGGGCGGGGCCTCAAGGCGGGGTCTCAGGGCGTCACTAGGCTGGGGCGTGGCCAACGGCAATGGCTGCCGTCAGCCGTCTCTGCCTTTCCTGTTTCCAAGTCCCTGCGCCCCGAGCTCCAGCGCAGTAAACAATGATTGCTGGGCGCACCTCTGCAAAAAAGTCACTCTCACTTTCCAACCCGATGGCCGAGAGTCCAGCTTCTCCCCATAGGCGTCTGAGTCCCCGAGTGTCCCCAGAAACTGGATTTCAGAGTGATCGGGAGCTTGTCTCCCTGCGGGTTGAAGAAAAGCCGCGCACCCAGCCGCCCGCCGGCCCGATTCGCGTGCCTCCGTACCTCAGCTCTTCAGCGATTGTGCTCCTTTCTCTTCTCAGCTGTAAATCTTCCACTCAGCCAGCTTTCCCGTGGTTCTGGGTGGTAGACGTTTTTGTCTTTTAGTTGTGTTTTTGAAATTGTTGTGTGAGGCAGCAGATTAGTTGTTTAACTATGCCGCCATCTTGGTTCCGCGACCCCATTTTCTTCTTAACTGAGGAGGAAACTGAAGCCTAGAAAGTTCAAGTAATTTGCTCAAGGCCACAGAGCTAATAACTAGCGGAACCAGAATTCTTCCAGGGGGTATGTTGTAGATCCCACTGTTTACTAGGTCATGTGGCTCAAAGGGGAGTTTTATGGGGAATGGGTTATAGCAGAAACTGGAGGCAGAGAGTCACTTAGGGGCCTAAAGGCAGTTGCAGTGATTCCAGGAGTGGATGCTAAAGGAGGAACTAAGAAAGGTGCAGATGGTTAGAGAAGAAGGGATTCATCGGATACATACGAAAACAAAAAACACCTGTATTTGGTGATAAGTTGAAATAGGGATTTTAAAATAAAGATTCAAGTGAAAAATATTGTAAGTGCCCTCCCAGTAAAAGGTAACTATTTGGAGAAGAAATTAAACATTTCTTAGCAGTGCAAAAATGACTACTTGGCTATTGTATCTAAACATGTTATCAAATGCCAGGAAGAAACGGTTACAGACTTTCTTACAGAGAAACATTTTAAGACAAAATACCCCTGCCTCTGTATATTCCCCACAAAAGACTAGCGAGACTTTTAGAGTATTGAGAAACTATTTTTTCATTTATATAATGTAGGTCAGAATTTTGAAGGGAAAACATCCCCCCACCCCTTAGTTTATAGGATGAAATGAAGACAATTCGTGGGATGACTTAGTACATCTTAATGTTGATATTCAAGCTTCTGAGAATCTCCTGGGAGCCACACATGAGAACAGAGGTGCCAGGAACGGTGAGAGCTGCAGTGGAGGTGTGGACAGTGTTCCATGGGAGCCTGAGCCTGGAGCAGCTACTGCTGTCTGTGGGGTCTAGGATGCCTTTCCCAGAAGGCATTTTTAATATTGAACCCTTCCTCCTGCATCAGGGTTTTGGCTACTAATCATTAGTTTGTAATCCCCCCAAATTGCATCAATGTCTTAGACTCCTCTGAGTGTGGTCATAGTTCTGCCGCCCCAGTTGATGGCCAGCTCTACCCAGTCTCAGTTCAGGTCTCCATCTTTGCTCTCTGTTTCTCTCTCTGACTCTTGCTCATTCAGCCCTTTGACTTTGCTCAAGCTTCAGCCTCCTCCCTACCAGTTCTCTCATACCTGTACCTCTTTATGAAACCTCATCCCCCCACCTCCCCTAATCACTTTCCTTCCTGTGGCTCTAAATTCTTAGGTTTTCTACAATCGGTTCTATTGTGAGGAAATCAGTGTTAACTGTATTTAAGGTTTATTCTCTTTGGAATATACTTTAATGTTTTAGAAGGGGGAAAAGGCAGTTTGCCTTAAAAAGACAAGGATTCAAATAGAAGTATGGCAGGCCACAGTCTGGTTACAGTGGAATCACTTTGGACAGTCATGCTGTAAAAGATGATGTTCTACTGAGGAGAAGGTTGTAAGACATTAGAGCCTTTATTGTTGTTGTAACGGCTCAGAGTCTCATGGAGAGGCATCAAGACCCTCATTAGAAGAGGCACTCAACTACCACTCTTCTTTCTCTGAGAAGAAAGCAAAGAAGGGAAGACATGTTCTGAAGCATAAGAAGTGCTTGTGGCTAGTGTGAGATAGCAGGACCCGGGGCAGATATGACACCAGCCATATGCATTTCTTTAGAGTTTGCTGAAGGTTGCATGTCTACCTTTACCCCTTATACAGAATAATAAGCCAATTGATTGTTTTAATTAGAAAGCAATATTTTTACAGTTAGGTAATGAATTAGGAGGCAAAGGCCTAATTTCTAGTCCTGGTCCTAGGTCTAGGTGAGCAAATCACTTAACTTCGCCAAGTCTTAATGTTTTTCACCTATGAAATGGGAATAACATCAACCCACTTACAGACACTCTAGGTAAAAACACAAGGAAACTGTTCGTTAAAATATGAAGTAGTAATTAAGCTGCATTGTGGCAGGCCTGGTCTGGTCAATAAGGATACAATGCATTGTGAATAAAAACAGATCAAAATCTCTGTCCCCGTGGAGTTTATGGACTGGTTTAATTGCCAGGTCACATTCACATATTTTCGTTTTTCACTCTGCTCATTTATCCATCTCTCTCTTTCTCTCTCTCTCTTTCTCTCAATAAATGTTTGCTGAATAACTGCATTACTCTAGGGGTGATTACAAGTGGATCAAGTCTACAGATTAATTATTGGGGCTCGTGATGGAACACAAACAAGGAAAATATGAGGAAGTTGAATTCCAGACAAGAATTTGCTGCAAACTAGCTTTGTGACTATAAAAAATAACCTTGCCCTCGTGGCCTCATCCATAAATGAGAGAGTGGATTGCATGATCTCCAAGACGCCTTTCAGCTTGACAATGTGCAGGTTTTGTTTTACTCTTGCAGGGCTCACCACCCTCTTGGTGACAGCTGGCACGGTGCCTGAGAACTCTCCAGCTCTCGGGACATGCTTTGAAAATTCCAACATATTAGATGATGGCAAAAGTCACCATTTATACTCCAGAGCACGATTACATGCCATTTTATGCCATTTTCTTGTTATCTCAATAATTTTCCTACTAGATTACACATTGCTTCAAGGTAGAAATCAAGAAGTGCAGAACATATGTTATTGTCTGGAGCAGGCAAAACTCATTTGGCATCAGAAAGCTAAATTTGCATTTAAACATTCTAAAATTATTCCTGTCCCCCCTGGGGTAAGTCAAATTATGCCTCTGCTGATTCATATGGTTTACTTATTATCTTGACCAAGTAGCCCCTTTTCATAGATCATCATACCTAATAAAATGGTAATATGCAAATTACATCACTCCGCTACGCCCACGATTGGGCCGGCTGGAGGCGTGGGGGGCAGGACTCAGGGTGGCCGATTGGCTGGCGGTAGGAGCGGGGGGGGGGGGGGGTGCAGATCATAAACGGCCGGTGCTGCTTAGGCCGGCGCTGCAGAAGACGCTGGTGGTGGAACTCGGGGTGGCCGATTGCGTGGCTGCTGGCACCAGTTTTCCGCCAGCAGCAGTTTTCCTCTGGCCACCCGCCCGATCGGAGCGCCTCCTGATCGGAGTTCCTCTCGGGGTGGCCGATCGTGCTGGCGGGAGGCGCTCTGATCGGTGGGTGGCCAGAGGAAAACTGCTGCTGGCGGATAACTGGTGCCGGCAGCCAGGTGAAGGAAAAGTCTATTGCACGAAACTTCGTGCAACGGGCTCCTAGTAGATCATAAAAATATAAAATTTAGTTCAGCCCTCATCAGAATGATTTGCTCCTTCCAGATTCATGAAGTTTTGTTATCTTGTATAACAAGAGAGGGACAATCTTGCAAACATTAGACCTTCACATGCAGTGCAGGTGTATCTAGCCTCAGTGTCAGTACCAGAGCCGACAGTAAATACCTAACGTTTCCAAGAGCCTAGTTTTACTGTCATGGGGACAAAATCCAATTGCAGCGAGTTGGAGACAGTGAAGAAGTGTCAAGTGTTGTTGGCACACATTCTCAACCAGACTGCCTGCATTTGAATCCATGCTCTGCTACTTACCAGTGGATCGACCTGGGCAAGTTACTTAACCTCTCTGTGCCTCAGTTTTCCCATCTGCCCAGAGGAGATGATCATAGTACCAACTTGAAAGAATAAAATAAATAACTATTTGTTAAATGCTTAGAACAGTGCCTAGAAAAAAGAAAGTGCTTTATACTTTGGATTATTATTTAGGAGGGAGTTGAGGGAGAGGAAACAGGAAGAGCAGATACAACACGTATAGAAGCTGGTAGAAAAGGAAGGCGAGGAATTGGGCCACACTTGCGGGAAGGGGAAGAAGCAAGCAGTCAAGCACAGGTGTTTCTGTGTATTTCATTTCCCAAGATAAGGAGGGGTGTGACTATTTGAAGGTGAATGGAATGGAGCCAGCTAACAGAAAGGCAGGAGAGGGAGGGGATAGCTGTGGGGGCAGGATGATCTGTAATAAGGGTACCGGTAATTCGAGGTGTAAGGAGGTAATTATTGAATAGTTTTCTCTGTATTCCTCAGGAGTCCAGCAAGCGTTTATAATATGTTACAAATTTGGCATTGAAATTCAGAATAGACCACTATACCCCTCAGCTGTTCAGTAGATGGGGAGAAATTAGTGAGCTGATGTGGGGTGAGCAGAAGGAACTCTGCTAATGAGTAGCTACAATCTGTGGTGCACCTGGGTCATCCTGGAAGAAACCTCACAGCTAAACTAACACAGTGACCACCAGACAGGGGACAGTGGCTTTAGGAACACAGGCATCAGACATGCTCAGCCAAACCACAGACAGCCCAGCAGCCACCAAGCCATGGCAGTAGACCAAACAACTGGGCTGTGTTCAGATGCGGCAGTGTGACCGCTCATATTTCAATCCTTTCCCCACAATTGCCACAGGAAAATAATTCAGTCCAAGAGTCAAGTTCAAAAAACCAAAAGCTTCAATTTTCATAGAAACGTAGGTTTATTTCGATAGAGACATGCTGAATACAAAGGGCTGAAATAGATGAGTAATCATTAACATAAAATAATAGAACATTTAATAAAAATTAATATTTGTTCTTGAACATTAACTTACCAGGCCCTGAATAACTGCACAAATTAATAAGCATAACGCAAATAAACCTAGATTTCTTGTTCTCCAAAAGCGAAATATTTCATGTTGCGCACACCAAACCAGTCAGTACAAGACTAATGACGTGGCAATCGGCTGCTAAAATATTTGCTGCTAGTATTAGTGGAGAGAAATGGTGCACCTGCGCATAAGGTGTGTAAGGGAAATGAATGCAACACGATTATAGTAATCAGTCATTAGTGAACATTGTAGTTCATTATTGATAATTGTGTATAACAGGATATTGTAAAAATTAAGTTATAAAATTTTATTAAAACTTTTCTTACATATGATTACATTGGTTGGGTCGCAAAAATATTCGTTGTGGGCCGCATGCAACCTGAGGGTCTCAAGCTTGACATGCTTGCTCGACAGGAATTAGGTGTTAAAGAGTGTTGGCAGGTCTCTAGGAGAGTGAGTAGGTTAGTGAATCACAGCAGAGTTTACATGAAGAGGAGAGGCAGGAGATCAACCTAGAGGTCTGGGTTAGAGCCACTCAATGGTGGGACTTAAGATACTTTTGAACTTTATCCTCTAGTTAATGGGGAAGCTTCAAAGATATTTAGGATTTGTCAAGGTTTGCCTAAGAAACAGTATGAAGGATGTGTTCGAGAGAAGAAAGACTTAGGTCAGAAACACTTATTAGTTAGAAGGCTGTTATTAGGTTAAATCATATATTCTTTCCAATATCCAACCATTTTGATCAAACAAAAATGACAATTTAATGCAGTTCAACTAATACACTAGCCAAGAAGAATGAGGCACAAAGACTGGAGACAAAGGGTAAAATAAAAGAGACACATAGAGTCTTGGCTGGTGTGGCTCAGTTGGTTGGGCGTTGTTGCAGGCAACAACAGGTTGCCAGTTTGATTCTGGGTCAGGGCACATGCCTGGGTTTCAGGCTCAATTCCCAGTAGGGGGCGTGCAGGAGACAGCCCATTGATATTTCTCTCCCTCTCCCTTCCTCTCTCTAAAAAAAAAAAAAAAATTCTTTTTTAAAGAGACACATAGGGAAGAAAATTGGTATAAAATGAATGGTCCATGGGATGCAGGGGCAGAGTAAGTTGAGGAAATTAGGTGTGACAGTGAAACAAAGATTTTTCATGAGAATGTTGTAGTCACTCATGGAGAGTATCCAAAAAGAAAACAGGGCTCACCAGAGAAGGAATGGGAATGTGCCACACTTCAGAACTCCTGGCTCTTCACATATAACCTGTGGTTCCTCATTTTTTCAGTTTTTTCTTTTTCTGCTACTTGACAATGTACAGACACATGATATTCAAATTCCTATAGTTGTATCTGCTCCTAAAATTGAGTCAACAATGCAATCCCAAGTGCATTTACTTAGTTAAAGCAGGCCTCTAAATAAGAACCAAGGCAGCATAATATCAGGAATAGAAGCTACTGTAGGAACTGGATCTAGCTAGATTGTTCTTTAACATGAGAAGTGTTGATCTTCACATATAAGGGCCTGCAGGGGATACTGAAAGTCTCCGAGAATAAATAGGAAAACCTCTTTGTTTTTTTCTACCCTGTCCTCAAATAATGTCCAGAGCCACATTATTTCTATAAAAGTGTCACTGAAATATTTCTGTTTGCTCTGAAATGGATATTGGCTGAAGTGTAATTTTTATTGCAAAGAAGAAATATCATTTTATTTTCCTTTTAATAACTCTGCCTTTCTAAAACAGAAATTATTTATTTGCTTAACACAGTCAAGAATGGGAGAACTACTGTATATGTCTATCTGGACATCTTATGTAATGTCATACCACTTAGGATGGGGCTGCTGTTTAAAATCATGTTAACTCAACTTTTGGGGGGTGGGGAGGATGACTCTAGGAATCCAATAAAAGAGATTGACAAAGGAAACATTGAATTTTATTTATTTCTGCTTTTTCTTGTATCAATTTTTTTGGTAAAAATTTAATTTCAATCTGCTATTTGTTGTAAGAGAATTACTGAGAAATGTATAAAAGGAAATATTTTTCATGTATTTTTCTTAATATTTTATTGCATCCAATGAATTTAAGCCAATATTTGGAGAATACTGTTGAGGGATTGGCTTCAGGGTCATTTATGCCACAAATACTTATTGACCATGACCCATGTGCCAGACACTGTAGTAGCCAATGGAGACACAGTGGTAAACAAAACCAGGCATGGTTCCTCCTCTCATGAAACTTGTAGCTTGAAGATAATGACAAATATGAAACAAATAATCACACAAATAACTATGAATTCCAAACTGCCATGAGTTTCTGAAGAGAAAATAGTGGATATTACATAGTGGGGTATAAATCCTAGTCAACAGGATATTCTCCGAGAAAGTGAATTTTCAAGTTGAGCTCTGAAGAACGAGTGAAAGTCAGCCAGGTGATGAGGGAATGGAGGAGCACTCTAGGCAGAGGAACTTCAAGTGCAAAGCCCTGAGGTAGGAAGGAGGATGACACTGATCATGAAGTTCATGGAAGTCTAGTGTGGCCTAAACACACAAGAGCAAAGGACAAAAGGTTCAAAACAAAGCTGGAGTTGTAGCTAGAGGCCAGATGAAACAGGACCTGTGAGGTCATGTTAAGAATGGAGTCTTGGCTGGTGTGGAGCCAAGGAGCAACGGGAAGCACTGAAAACTGGAGAGTGGTAGACTTAGATTTACCTTCACCCATCATCTGAAGTTAGTGAGTTTTTATTCAGCATTTAAAAAGTGCTCTGTAACTGCTTCAGAGAGTTAAAACTCATATTAGACATGGTCTCTGCTCTCAAGTAATATCTGGTGTGGAAGTTTGGTAAGAAACAGAGTGTGGGTTAAAGCATGGAGGGAGAAATGAGATAGTCTTGCCCAACCGGTTCTGCTCAGTGGTTGAGCATCAACCCATGAACCAGGAGGTCACGGTTCGATTCCTGGTCAGGGCATGTGCCTGGGTTGTGGGCTGGATCCCCAGTAGGGGGCGTGCAGGAGGCAGCCATGTTTCTATCTCTCTCTCCCTCTCCCTTCCTCTCTAAAATCAATAAAAATATTTTTAAAAGGAAATTTATATATATATATATATATATATATATATATATATATATATTTAGATGAGATAGTATTGGGAAGATAATAGCTAAAGCATCTTTATTTACTGAATCATAACCAATGTGAGCTGGTATACAAAATTTGGTTTTGCTTTCCTATGACAATGTTCAAGGGAATGTCATCTGACAAAAGAAGACATAATCAAGAAATCTGTCCACTGACATCTCTGTCTGTTTACAGATCAGGAACCACAAAAACAAGTATGCATCCAGCTCCACCTCCTTACCTCACCAGTGCTCCTCAACATCAATGTGGAGTGACAATTTAGAAAGGTGAGATTCAGAAACCGCCTGGATTTACAGACTTCCCCCATCTCCTTGTTCTGACCTGAGTTTGTGTTACAAGGCAGAATATCTCTAAGAATAAAGTGGAAGTTAAGCACACTTATCTGATTAAGGAGGACTAGATTCCTTAGAAGAGCTGTTGTTTTTGTAACTTCACTTAGATTTCCTCCAACTGAGAACTTTCTGAAACTGGGTCCAGTCTGATCATGTGACTGATTAATTTTCATGCCCTGAAAGAGCCTGCATGTCATTGATGTTTCATGGTAAAAATAGTTTTGGAGAGTATTTTAAGTCTAAGCTACCCCTGTTTTAATTAGAGCAGGATCGGTGTGTTCTCCACATGGTTCGCACACTCTTCTTGCTTGCCCTTCTGATTAGATTTGTTTTGTATAAAGCATGTAATTCAATAAACCGTCTAGACAACAGAACATAATGCCTAATATGATACACAGTTGCTCATTTTAAATCCTGAGCATTTGACTTTTCTCCCTCAAACACCTCTTTTCAATATTTCTGTTGTTAACTGTAGGGTTAATTGCATGAATAGCCTTCTGGCATTGTGGGATTGTTTTTGTTTTAATGAGATAATGTGAAAAGTTTCATACTTGACTTTTTGCATAAATTGAATTTTCATTTTAATGAAAAGTTAGCATGTTCATTTTATTCATTTCCTTTCTAAGGCTGGGTACCATAACTCCTCTACTCAGTATAAGTTGTTGTGGATGTGGACATTCAAGTAGCTCAGTTTCTTTGGCCATTAGTTCTCCCACAGTTGAGGTAGTTGAAAGACAATCACTTTTGTTCTTCAGGGGAAGATCTAAATGTGGTTTTCAATAGAGATGTAGTGTATAACAATGCCTGAAGGATAAGAATAAGATGATTGATCCTGAAACATAGCTTATAAGTCACAAGGCCAATAACATTTTTTCTCAACTCATCTTTATGGTCCTACATCCTTTCCCTAAATGTGTACATATAATACACATAACCTAGGCACCCTTTTGCTCTAAACACAGATTCCCCTGGAAAACAAATGAAGGGAAAAGAAGGGAGATATCTAGCCTGGCTTGTATGGCTCAGTGATTGAGCATTGACCTATGAGGTCACGGTTTGATTCCCTGTCAGGGCATATGCCTCAATTGAAGCCCTGATTCCCAGCATGGGGCATGCAGGAGGCAATCAACTAATGATGCCAAATGAATAAAAATATATATATTTTAAAAAATAATGGAGATATCCAGCTCCCATCTCTTTATTGATAGATGTACTCTAACTTCATTTTTTATTTTTTTAGAGTAAATCTTAATATACTTTCCCCTCATCATAAAAAATAAGCTAGGCTATTTATAGAAACTTTGGAAAATAAAGAAAAAGCAGGTTATTAAGCTTTACTTCCACTACTCAAGAAAACTCCACCATCATTTTAGTATATTTTTCTCTTATTTTTCCTCTGCACTTTTCTTGATTTTGTTTTACATACATTTGATAATATTACATATGCATTATTGCATCCTATTGTATTTCATTTAACATAAAATAAGCATTCCCTAGATTATTTACAAATTATTTTAAAGTAATTTTAATATTCATGTAATAGTCTATTAAAAGGATACACTATAGCTTACTTACCCATAATCTGTGTTCAAATTGGCACCATGTTGAATAGACTATCATAACCCACAATTTAAATGCAGAGGTTTTTAAAAATATATTTGGTTGTTGTTGATTTTTTACCATAAGTTTACTTTAAAGAATAAATGATATGCAAAATTGTAATATTCTTTAAAGATGCATACAGTCTGACTTCTTTCTAAAAGAATTTTAGAGATTTAAAATTTCTTCAGCAATGAATGAGTTTATGCTTTGCTCCACCTTAAACAGCTCTGAATATCTTAACACACACACACACACACACACACACACACACACACACACACACTACTTTGTTGGTTTGACAGGACAAAAATTGCAGATGATGTCTATTTCAATTGGCATTCCTCCTTATGCCTTTTAAGAGTATAGTTATATCTTGGTTAGGGTTGTTTGTATAGCAAGATTATTTGACCATTCCATGTGTCTACAATTGATATAGCTTCATGATTTAATTATTTTTCTGGATTACTTGGAAACCAGAAAAATTACTCAGAAAAAGCATATACTTAGCATAATTAAATGATCCAGAGGCTTAAGTGATTCAAAATCCAGAGTTATTTAAGTAGCTTTTATTTCAAAAACACACATGTAATTACTTCAAACCAGAATGTTTTTTTTAAATTTCTATATTGATTAAGGTGTTACATATGTGTCCTTATTCTGCCATTATCCTCCTCATCCCCCCCCCCACGCATGCCCTCACCCCCCTGTTGTCTGTGTCCATTGCAAACCAGAATGTTTTGATGTCTAAGACATTTATATTGCTTACTTATATCTTACTCTTCCCAGGGGTGAGGAACATCTGGCCTATGGGCCATATAAGGCCTGTGAAATCATTTGGTCTGGCCCTGCCAAGGCATTAGGGGTGAGTTAATTAAATGTTTGACCAAATAGAGCAGGCTAATTTTTAAGTTGATAATTTTGTATGATGTTATAAATATCTAAATGGCCCTCACAGAAAAAAGATTCCCCACCCCTGCCTCACACCGTAAAAAAATCCAAAACTGTTTATGCTTATTACATCTTTCTCTCTCTATTCTAACAGATCATGAAAGAACAAAGATGGACTTTTTCTTACAATTCCTGCTTCCCTGAATTTGTGCTTTTCTTCCCACCTGAGAAGGAGAATTTTATATTTTGATTTGGATTGTTTCTTAGTTTTCATCTTTTTTTTTTACTTTAATTTTTTTTCTTGTCAATAATACCCACTGAGAACAGGTTTATTCCTGCCTCCAGGATTAAATTTACTTCTTGAGCTGGATTTTGACTATGTATTTAAGAAATTGGGCAGGATTACATAGATGATTAATGGTGAAAAAGTGAAAAAAGGAAAAACCCATCTTCCAGGATTTTGATCCCAATTTCAAACCTTTACCTGAATTTCAACCCATGTAAACACCTTTACATTTTGTGGTTGTTTTAATTTTACAATATGAGTTTGAAAAATCAGTGTGCACTTTTGACAATGTAAAATCAACATATTGAGGGCAGAATTCAATTAGTAAGACAAATTTAATCAGATAGAAAAGTATGTTAATTGAAGGCAGAACTATATTATGACAAAAGTTATTTATGCAAAATGTGTGATTAATGTTTTGGAGTTGTGTCCTTCTGGGTTAAGCTTGGAACTCAAAGTCCCTACGTCAATATTCTGGTTATCTGCCACTTAGTAACTCTGGAATCAATTTAATTTTCATTTCTCTGTCTTTGAAGACTGAAAGGCGTGATGAAGGGCTCTCTTGAAGTGTCTAGAAAACAATAATGAGGCTAGGTGATGAACCATTGAATAAAAGCAATAAAGATCCAAGCACAGCCTTCTGGTTCACCATTATTAATTCAGAATTTCTTAAAATTTATTCTCTGGTAGCATAAAAAGGCAATATTAATAAGTAACATAGTTATCACATATCAAAATTTGTGACTTTTTTATGAAGGGAAGAAACCCATTTTGTCTGAATTGTAGAATTTTTAAAAATACTTTGTATCATATAATATGATCTTACCTTCCTATAAATTCAACCAGTCTTTTTTTTCTTTTGTCTTCCCTCCCCTCACTTCCTCCTTTCCTTTCCTCTTCTCTTTTATTTAATTTAACACATATTTATTGTGGCTCTTCTTTAGGAACTGTGCTAAGTAAGGGCCATGCTTTCACATACAAGAACATTTGGGGAAGAGATGATAATATAGTATCAGGAGTCATGGGAGGCTATATTATGACTTCATTGTCATTTCTGCCAACTAAATTAAGCCAAAATAGTTGAGTCATATCTCTTAAATAGTAGAACCAGTTGTGAATTAGTTATAAACTGCAATTATTTTCATTCAAATCTATATTTGAAATGGCTTTATATAACTATCACAAATCAGATGCTGAACACAATCCCTTGATTCAGATTTAAACTCAACACATTTTATTGATCAAGTGGAATTATCCAATGACTAGAGGCCTGGTGCACAAAATTCATGCATGGGGTGGGGGGTGTCCCTCAGCCCAGCCTGCACCCTCTCCAACCTGGGACCCCTTGAGGGATGTCCGCCCGCCCATTTAGGCACAATCCCACTAAGATTGGGCCTAAATGGGCAGTCAGACATCCCTCTCACAATCCAGAACTGCTGGCTCCCAACCGCTCACCTGCCTCTGCCTGATTTCCCCTAACCGCTTCTGCCTGCCAGCCTGATCACCCCCTAACCACTCCCCTGCCAGCCTGAATGACACCTAACTGATCCCCGGCCGGCCCGATTGCCCCTAACTACCCTCCCCTGCCAGTCTGGTTGCCCCTAACTGCACTCCCCTGCTGGCCCGGTCACCCCTAAATGCCCTCCCCTGCTGGCCTGGTCACCCCTAACTGCCCTCCTCTTGCAGGCCTGGTCCCCCTAAATGCCCTCCCCTGCAGGCCTGGGTCCACCCCCAACAGTCCTCCCCTGTAGGCCTGGCCCCCCACAACTGCCCTCCACTGCAGGCCTGGTCTCCCCCAACTTCCCTCTTCTGCAGGCCTGGTCACCCCTAACTGCCCTCCCTGCTGGCCTGGTCTCCCACAACTGCCCTCCTCTGCAGACCTGGTCTCCCCCAATTGTCCTCCACTGCAGGCCTGGTCTCCCCTAACTGCCCTCCCTTGCTGGCCTGATTGTCCACAATTGCCCTCCCCTGCAGGCCTGGTCCCCCCAATTTCCCTCCCCTGCAGGCCTGGGTCCCCCCCAATTGCCCTCCACTGCAGGCCTGGTCTTCCCCAACTGCCCTCTTCTGCTGGCCTGGTCACCCCTAACTGCCCTTCCCTGCAGGACTGGTCTCCCCCAACTGCCCTCACCTGCAGGCCTGGTCCCCCCAACTGTCCTCTCCTGCAGGACTGGTCTCCCCCAACTGCCCTCACCTGCAGGCCTGGTCCCCCCAAGTGCCCTCCCTTGCTGGCCTGGTCTCCCCCAACTGCCCTCCTCTGTCAACCTGGTTACCCCCAACTGCCCACAACTATCCTCCCCTGCCAGCCATCTTTGGCCACATGGGGGCGGCCATCTTGTGTCTTGGAGTGATGGTTAATTTGCATATTACTCTTTTATTAGATAGGATAATGTCCATGCTTCTGTTACATCTATCTGTCCATTACTCATCTTTGTGGCTATCTAGCTGTCATCTATTTATTATTTTATTTTTACAAAAGAAAGTAAAGTTTACAGAAGGCTTGTCCAATATTTCATGACTAATATAGGAAACCAAATCCAAGTTCAAGTATTTTGATTCCAGGTTGTCCCAATAGCCCAGCAGGATGTGAAACTTGCTACAATGACATTCCATTTATAAGACAATGTGATGGAGTAATATAAGCATGGGTTTTTGGAATCAAACTTGGATTTAAATCTAGCTGTTCCACTCACTAGCTCTGTGACCTTGAGAAAGTTAATTAACCTCATGCAGTCTCAGTGACTTAATCTATAAACCAAAGCTAATAATGCCTACCTATGAGGTTACTGTGATAATGTATGTAAAGTGAGTGTAACACAAAAGGTACTCTGTAACTGCTAACTGTGATTAATTCTTTATCTCTAACTATCTGATATGAGTTCTCAGTTTCAACTATAAACTGGCTTCTTGACTGTGTGGGTTTAAATGTCATGAACAGAATAAACTTCAGATCCCTGGCTCTTATTCTTGTTTATAATACCTCATGATTATTTTTGCCCATGCAAAACCTACTCATCTCTCACATGTTCAAATCTCACCTTGTCCTTCAGCCTTGAATAATTTGACTATCTTTGTTCTCCTCTTACCTCTATCCACAACTCTGAAGTCATATAGTGCTTATTTTGAAGAGTATTGTTTTATTCCCTAAATATTTTCACTATGTATGTCTTTTTCCTGTGGCAAAATTGTATTTAGTGATGGTCAGGACCCTTTCTCAGATTTTCTTTATAGCTCTCTTAGCACTAGTGCAGTACTTGACACCAAGAAAGATGCTATTTATTTGGTACATTCTCAAAAAAAAAGGAACAATGTATGTACAAGATCCACCGTTGAAAATTTCATAAAATGTGATATAAAGCCCTTTGTTTCCATGTTTCCAACTTGGGAATTTCCATATGAAACTTTACTGATTTAAGAATGCTACATTCAGGCAGATAATCACAGGAAGTTTGATATAATAATGTTTATTGAGGCTCTATATGTGAAAGTAATAAAAAACAAAATGATTGGAAAGATTTGAAAAAGAGTGACATTTGGTAAAGATATTTCTGAATTAGGTATGATCTTTGTCCAATAATTTTGAAACCTGATATAGAGACAACATATGTCAATATAAAATAGTTTCAATACTTCTTAATCCACAGAAAAATATTCATTTCATACTAATTCACCCAAAATAATAAGCTCTATAACATCAAATATTCTGAATCATGATTCAGTAACACACTTACTTATTTTTAACAAATGCTTTCATCTTTGTTTTCTTTATTGTCTTCAGTAAACACAGATTCTCATAACTATGTAATGATGTTATAGTGAGGATAGAATTAAACCTCAAAATGAAATACATTTCTTAGGAACTCTTAAAAAATTACATGTGAGAAATGGTGCTTGATCTAAGTTTTATTGTAGTTCTAGTAATTATTGTAAAGCTCTATGGGATCCATATGTAAAACAAAAATATGGTATTAAGATGCTTTATCAGTGGACTGTACAGACCTGGCTCTTGACTGCATAAAATATAGAGGTGTAATTTTGACCTATGACTTCTACATCGGAAGAAATGAACTCCTGCCTACTCCCACCTCCACCTTATTGCAGAATCAGTGCTTTTATTCAGCACCACGGCAACCCAGTGTGAAACAAAATAAACAAATCCCAGCTGTGCTGCTCCCAAGAGAGGTTTTGCCAGAGTAATGTGAAGAGGCATGCCAAGTTATGCCAAGATCTTAGAGCCAGAGAGAGATCAAACAAACAAACAAACAAACAATCAAACAAACAAAAACAGGAAAAGTTAGCATTAGAAGACTGAGCTTCCATCAGAAGCTATATTCTCTCAAAGAAGGAAGAGAAAATCAGTCATTATCTTTTATATGTAAACTAGAGGCCCAAAGCATGAAATTCGTGCAAGGGGCTCAGCCCTCGCAGCCCCGGCTGCCCCCACCTTCTGTGGGGCAATCAACCTCGGATTCCTCCCACCCTCCCAACCCCCTATCAATCGCCCTGCAGAGGTTGGTGGCAGCCCTGGCTGCCTCATGGCCCTGGCTGCCTCAAGGCCCATAGCCCTGTTCCTCATCCACTGGTCGTTCTGGAAGTTCGTTCCAGAAAGTTGTTCCACCATCTGTTCTAATTAGCATGTTAGCTCTTTATTATATAGAATACGTATGTGTGTCTTATAGTTATAAGTGGACTTTGGTGCGTGAAATATATAAAAATTTAGATGAAGTTGAATGTATCCACAGTTTTACTGACTATAAGAGTGACTTTCAAAAATTAAATAAGTGATGAAATCCAGGTTATAAGGAACCATACGTACTACTTAAGGGAACAAAATTTATCAGCATCCTCAGTAGTTGGAAGCACATTCCAAAGGAATCTGTTATTAAGATGATTGCAATTATCGAGGTACCTTAAAGATTTGTAAAAAATACAGCTTGGTTGATATACTTTCAGGTACTATGAATACTAAAATGTTTAATTGCTCTGTTTAAAACATTTGTGCTCATATTTTCCATTAATCCAGGCTTTTTACTGAATTGTTTTGTTAATTCAAAATATCTCTAGGCTCATCCGATGGATAAAAGTGTTTTCCATTTCATTTTTGTCCTAAGGCTTTCTTTTGTTTTTATTATCTGAAATGCTTTTTTATATAAAAATGATTTGTACAATATGTATTTTAAGAACTTTGTCATCATGGTTTTTTTAATACTTAACCATATTGTAAGCTCCTTGTGGGCAGGACCCATGCTTTGTATATACCTTGTACCTGTAGAGTCCAGCACAGTGCTAAGCACATAGAATGTGCTCAATAAAAACTTGATGGAAAGTGTAAGTGACCTAACTGCAGTCTTTGTGGGTGATGTGTAAGACGACTAGGCGGATACACTATAGGTAAGGGTCAAGAGTTGATTTTCTGTTTATTTCTCCTCTTTGATGTTGTGCCATTTTGGTCAGCCTTTAAATTTGAGTATATAAGAGAGTCTTCTTAGATTTCTTGAAGAAAACAACTGTAAATATTTGTTGATTATGGGATGATTGCTCTTAGAAAAAACAATAAAAGAGATAAATATATGCCTGTGTATAAAATAATGTGTCTTTTAGTCAGCGATGTCATTTCTTATCTTGGCATGGGAGCTGAATTTCAACCTTACACCCACAGGTATAGGTAGCAGACAAAACTGAGAAAGAGTGTCACAGGCTACTGAGAGTAACCTTGAAAATTTCTATATTTAATCTCACTTAGCCTCAGTGTCCTTATTTAAAAAAAAGAGTGATGCCTACCTTGTAGATTTGCTGCAAAGGATAAAGATGATATGTATGATGCTATTATTTTAAAACCACTATAAATTCCCTGAGGTAAAATATGATGCCAAAAAAGTCATTTACAGAACGCCTCAATTTTGAGTAAGTGGTTGGAATTTGGATCTAAGAGAAAGGAATTATGCGTATGCCAAAGCAGCACTTGGGTATAATAGAGCCCTAAGCAGTTTTACTACAAGTTCTTTGCAAATCTCCAACTATCCTTTAAAGGGTTAACTTGCATTACTATCAGCCAGCTGCTGAACCAATGGGATTTCCTCTGCAGGTGCAGCAAGACTATTTCTGCCAAAATATGAGAAGGTGATTTTGAAATAAAGATTCCTAGAGCATAACCTACATGCAAGAGCTTGCAAAGTTAGAGGAAAAAGCCTGAGGCTAGAGCCCCATTAATATTCAAAGCACGAATGGGCTATGAGATAAGAAGGAGCTGAAAAGAAGTAGGAGAGTTGCCAGTAAAGGCTATGTCATCTGAGCCTGTTTCAGGATGGTCTCTGGACTGAGTTGGACTAATGGGACCAGTTGGTATTAAGACCATCTCCCAGGGAACCTGTTCATGAAATGAAGAGTGGGGTTTTTTTTGTCGGCCTATAGAGCCAGCATATTAGGGTTACAGAACCCAGGGTTTGTGCTACTCTTAACTTATCACATAACTATACCATATTGTAAAACCTACCCATGGGTAGGTGGGAAAATGACAGATGCTAAAATGAAACTCATAGAGATTTGATGTAGCATTTCCCAAATTTGCCTAATCATATTAATCACACAAAGTTTGTTAAAATAGAAAATCCTGTTCTTTTCCCTGGAGGTCACGAGCCAGAAAAAATCTGGCAGGGGACCTGGGATTTTGTATTTTTAAGAAATACAAGTTCCTTCCAGGTGATTTGTTTCATCAGGGAGGCTTGACAACATTTATGTAGTCTGGTGGTTCTCAAAGTATCATGCCTGCACTGGCAACATTAGCACCACTTAGGAATAATTTTCAATAGGCTGAAATGCGAACTCTTTGGTCCCACTCTGGACCTTACTGGAACTGGAGCCCAGAAATCTGTGTCTTAGATATTCTCCTGGTAATACACACTAAAGCTTGAGAACTACATTTGTCAAATGCGGCCCAGAGAGCTGGAAGTTGGGAGTATAGCTGCAGTTTAGGAAGTTCATCTAGTTCCTATTTTTCCAGGACTAGGAAGGACATCATTCAGTCCAGTAGCTGACTGCTGTTCTTCCCCTGACATCACTACCTCCATTTCTGTTTTCTAAGGAGTAGCTTGAGTTTGTGGATCCCATTTTATTTCCCAACTTAGCAGAATCATACCCATTTTTCCTTCCTAAGAGCAAAGATACTGTTATTAATTTTCCTACTTGAAATCCTCTTGTTGCTTAGATCCCACTTTAAGGACATCAGTGGGATGTCCAGGTGGTTCTAGCTAAGATTGAGGCTCACATTTATGTCAAAATATTTTTTTTAATTTTTGTTTAATATTGGCATGTATCAAGTGAGCTGCTACAATGTACTTTTTAAAGGGAGGTGTAAGCAGATGACAAATGGTCTCATTCTGCTTACCAAGTCTCATCTTTTCAAAGGCCAGGATCAATGCTTAAAGATATTGTCCTTTTTTTTTTTTTTTAATGACCATCATGTTGAAGGCTAACTCTTGGGATAGCTGCTAAGATGCAAATATCCCCATTTAATGAAAAAGAGCAGAGATAAAAAGAGAATCACTAATCAGCCAATGAGACTATTTGCAGGCATAGCAGTAAATAAGGGGTGTTAGTGAGCTAGAGCTGCTATAACAAAGTACCACAGACTGAGTGGCTTAAATAATGGAAATTTATTTTTCCCAGTTCTGGAGGCTGGAAGTCCAAGGTCAAGATGTTGGCAGTGTAAGGTCCTTCCAGTGATTCTCCTGGGCTGTGAGGGAGACAGCGACTCTCCTAGTTTCTAGAGGTTCACAATCTTTGGCATTCATTGGCTTATAGGCAAGTCACATCATCCCACATAGTATTCTTTCCTGTCCAAATGTTCCTTTTTTATAAGAACACCAATCATGATGGTTTAGGGGCCCACTCGACTCTAGTATGACCTCATCTTAATTCATTGCACCTGCAAAGACTCTGTTTTCAAATAAAGTTATAATGTGTGGTCCTGGGGGTTAGGAATTCAACATATAAATTTGGTTTGGGCTGAGGAACACAATTCAATCCATTACAGAAAGGTTGGTTGATCTAGGGAGGAAGCCAAATCTAAACTCCAAAATCATAAGATCTAACATGATATAGTTTCTGGAATTTAACAGGTTTATGGACTGAATAAAAAATCACAATGATGCACACAACCCTTGGCTCCAATTAAGAAAGATAACTTGAAAGTGGTCAGATTTCTAATGCTGAAATAGCTGGAAGTTTTTCCTACAAATAAATAAACAAACAGTACACATTTCATAAAGCAAGTGGTGGGAAAGATAACCAAATTTGACTAAAATCAAATTGCTCTATTTATGTTGGGCAAGAGGTGTTAGGAATTCTTACACTTCCATTATGAACACAGGTTGATTTCACTGCTTTGAACACTCAGATTTCTTTTCTGGTAGTTTTTAAATCCCAGCAATAAACTCATCTAATGGTTGAAATTTGAAGGGACCCAGTTGCTACTCATTTGAAAAAGGGTCATTAAGGATTTTAAAGTTATTTGAACAAGAGGGTATACACACAAGTATGTGATGTTATTCTTGAACACAGATGGTAGTGGTGGTCCAGCTATTGCCTTCTTGAGTCAGACTTGCTTATTTGGGACTTTTATTTACAACTAGTGGCCCAGTGCATGAAATTTGTGCACGGGAGGGCGGTTCCCTCAGCCCAGCCTGCACCCTCTCCAATCCGGGACCCCTCAGGGGATGTCCAACTGTCAGACATCCCTCTCACAATCCGGGACTGCTGGCTCCTAACTGCTTACCTGGCTGCCTGCCTGATCGCTCCTAACTGCCCCCTCTGCTGACCTGATCACCCCCAATGTCCCCCCCCCCACTGGCCTGGTCGCCCCTTACTGCCTGCCCCTGCCGGCCTGGTCACTCCCAACTGCCCCCCCCCCCGCCAGCCTGGTCACCCCCAACTGTCCCCCTCTGCCAGCCTGGTAGCCCCTAACTGCCCTCTGTGCTAGCTTGGTCACCCCTTACTGACCCCCTGCCTTCCTGGTTGCCCCCAACTATCCCCCCACCAGCCTGGTCACCCCCAACTGCCCCCCCTCCCGCTTGCCTGGTAGCCCCCAACTGCCCCCTTGCCAGCCCTGGTTGCCCCCAATTGACCCCCATTCAGCCTGCTGTTCAGTCGTTTGGTCATCCCTCACTAACTCCCCTGCCAACCTGGTCACCCCACACAGCTTGCTGTTCAATTGTTTGGTCATCCCTCACTAACCCCCCTGCTGGCCTGGTTGCCCCATGCAGCCTGATGTTCAGTCATTTGGTCGTCCTTCACTAACCCCTCTGCTGGCCTGGTGGCCCCACACCAGTTGTTTTGATCATGATGGTCCTGGGTTTTTATATATTAGGATGATGTGCCTGTATGAAGACAAATTTACAAAAGAGCATAAGAATAAGTTTGGAAACCAAATATATAAAAGGGCATAAAAATCTGCTTTATCTGCTAATAAAAGTATCATCTTGGATTTCAGGTCAACTGCTTCCCATAGTCCCTCTGATGTCCAGTCCAACTGTTAACACCAATTCCTGTTTGTGCTTTGGTGGCTTCCAAGGGCTCACACAGAACATTGTTCAGTGTTTGTTTCTAGTGCATATATTGTTGATCTGATCCTGACTTCTAGGTTGTGCCAGTAAAATTCCATTGACTACTTTTTCATTTCATCACTGTATTTAAAGACTCCTCCCATACTTTATAAAAAAAATACACACACACAATAGTTGAAAAGCCATGTACTTATGTTTCTAGGAAGTGATGCAATTGTTTTTGGAAAAATAGTGAATGTTTCAACATATTTCTAAAGTTATTTTTGTATCAACACTCTTGCTGCATTTTCACAGTCACGGTGGGAGGTTTTACCAGCATCCAGTTATTTATTACTCATCTGGTACACAGTTGAACAAATCAATTTCTAGAAATTGTTTCACAATGAAACCTAATTGTAAGTGCCTAAAATTACTTAGGGTATATCTCTATATACTAATAATTGTAGGAATTAGGGGGACTGCATTGATATGATCCATTTGATAACACTATGTACTTAATAATTTTACATTTTACATTTCAGACTCTGCAACTGTATAAAAAACTAACCCTCTCCCATGATGGAGATAGCTGCCCAAACTAGTAGAGGTTCTACTAGTCTCAGGTGAGGATGAAAATAGCTACTTGACTGTATTACAAAGCCACTGTTCTCAAAACAGCCTGGTACTGGCACAAGAACAGACATATAGATCAATGGAATAGAATAGAGAATCCAGAAATCGACCCAAACCACTATGCCCAATTAATATTTGACAAAGGAGGCATGAACATACAATGGAGTCAAGACAGTCTCTTCAATAAGTGGTGTTGGGAAAACTGGACAGATACATGCAAAAAAAAAAAAATGAAACTAGACCACCAGCTTACACCATACACAAAAATAAGCTCAAAATGGATAAAGGACTTAAACATAAGATGGGAAAACATAAAAATACTAGAGGAATCCACATGCAGCAAAATTTCAGACATATGCCGAAGCAATTTCTTCACTGTTACTGCTCCTAGGGCAATGGAAACTAAAGAGAAAATAAACAAATAGGACTACATCTAAATAAAAAGCTTTTGCACAGCAAAAGAAACCATCAACAAAACAACAAGGAAGCCCACTGCATGGGAGAACATATTTGCCAATGTTATCACTGATAAGGATTTAATCTCCAACATTTACAGGGAACTCATACCACGTAACAAAAGGAAGATAAACAACCCAATAAAAAAATGGGCAACAGACCTAAATAGATACTTTTCTAAAGAAGACAGAAGTAAGGCCAAGAGACATATGTAAACATGCTCAAAGTCACTAATCATCCAAGAGATGCACATCAAAACGACAATGCGGTACCATCTCACACCTGTCAGAATGGCTATCATCAACAAATCAACAAACGACAAGTGCTGGCGAGGATGCGGAGGAAAAGGAACCCTCGTGCACTGCTGGTGGGAATGCAGACTGTTGCAGCCACAGTGGAGAACAGTATGAGGTTTCCTCAAAAAACTAAAAATGGAACTCCCATTTGACCCAGTGATCCCACTTCTAAGAATATATCCCAAGAAACTAGAAACACCAATCAGAAAGGAAATATGCACCCCTGTGTTCATAGCAGCACAATTCACCATAGCTAAGATTTGGAAACAGCCTAAGTGCCCATCAGCAGATGAGTGGATTAAAAAACTGTGGTACATCTACACAATGGAATACTATGCTGCAGTAAAAAAGGAGTTCTTACCATTTGCAATAGCATGGATGGAACGGGAGAGCATTATGCTAAGTGAAATAAGCCAGGCAGTGAAAGAAAAATACCACATGATCTCACTCATTTATGGATAATAAAGAACATTTTAACCTGATGAACAAAAATAGATTCAGAGACAGAGAAATATCGATCAGACCATCAAACCTCAGAAGGAAGGTAGGGGGGGGTGGGGGTAAGGGGGAGAGATCAACCAAAGGACTTGTATGCATGCATATAAGCCTAACCAATGGACACAGACAACAGGGGAGTAGGGTATAAGTGGGGGGTATAGGGGGGGTAATGGGGGGATAAAGACACATATGTAATACCTTAATCAATAAAGAAATTAAAAAAGAAAAGAAAATAGCTACTTGACATGGCATAAGCAGCAAAAGTTCAGCTAAGACCAATCCAAGACTAAGTATGAGGAAATTCTTTTGTCCCTTTGGTTTAGATTAGATATATGGTTAGTTGTTCCAAGAACAAATGTACAATTCCATTAGTGTTGATATTAGTGGTCCTAAAATATGTTTCTGTAATAATTCTACCCATGAATAAATGACAAAATCAAATAGGGCTAAAAGTCTTTCAAGCAGGAGGTTCTGTTTTGGGAATAAATGACCAATTTCTAGTGATGTTATAAGAAGTGTTATAAAAAGTTTTTCCATCTCTTCTATACAAGGTGAGCAAAAGTAGGTTTGCAGTTGTTTGTATGGAAAGTAATAAATAAATAGCAATACAAGACTAAACTCTTGTTCTGCAAATTTACAACTGTAAACCTACTTTTGCCCCACCTTGTACTTAAGGACAAGGACAGAATAACTCCAAGTCCTTCCAATCCCTGCTGCTAGAACAGTATCAGGTCATTCAGAGAAGGATAAGTATCTCTACCTGATTTTAGAATTGTTTTTCTTAATAGGAATTTTTCTTTCCCTTCCTTTCTTCCTTCTCTCCCTCCTTGCCTCCCTCCCTCCTTTCTTCTCTGTTTCTCTTTCCTCCTATACTTATTCAGTGAATGAAATTCTCTTGATTGTGTGTTACTTGGGTGCAGGAATCAGATAAAAATGTGAATGTATATGGTGCAAAAGGGAAAGAGAAGTAACATTTTTAAAAATTTACAGTGAATGTTTACAGTATTTAAACATGCATTATGTTGGTGCTTTAGTCCTTTCACTTAAGTCCTGTTAAAATGCAGCTATTTTAATGAGTGCTTTCATGAGTGTGACATGCTTTCCTGGGAGCGGCTGTGACAGAGGAGCGGGGAGAGGAGAGACAGCGTCAGGGCACACTGAGGGACGGGCAGCTCTGCCCGAGGAAGAAGCGTGCAGGGAGAGAAGAAAAGGGACGTGAGAAGGGATCAATGACATTTTCCCCCCCACTTCTGTAGTCTCTTCAGTTTCCATTCTGCCTTATGGTATAACCTTCTAGACTTTTAGTATATTTATCATTATCCATCACAAAACCACCTATTTTCATTGAACATCATCTATCATTTGGCATTCTGCTCAGCACTTGACATACTACATTGTTATATCAAACTCTGCTATTGTCTCTTTCACAGCTGGACAAAAGAAGACTGAGAGAGCCAGTAAGGTGCGAAGAATGGTTAAAACCAGGCCCCCTTGAATCACACCTCCTCCCTCTCTGATGACAGACTGTCATGCTCCTCTAATTTGGAAATTTGTATTTTCCTTCAGATCAAGGCTGGGAAGAAACCTGTCCCAGTGAAGACCAGGTTGTTCATTAGTTGGGGGTGGGTGGTGTCCAGAAGCTCCTAAATACTTCTGGAACATGTGGTGTGCCGTGCCAATCGCAGGGTGCAAGGAAGTACAATCCTGCCATGAGCCGAGAAAAAGGAGAAATGGAAGCCCTGGTGAGCATCACTAGCATACACCCCAGAGTCTCAACAGTAAACAGAATGAAAAGGAAGAAAAGAACTACAGAATTCTGGGTTTGAAAAGGGCAGGGTAATTTCCAGCTCAGCTTTTGATTCCAACCCTGCTTGTTGTGAGCCTTTTCCGTGTTGGTTTACTTGGCGAGGGGGAAGATTACTAGCCACTGGGGCCACTTTAAAGATGGGCAGGTACAGGTATAATTTTAGCAAAGCTGACAAAGCAGGTTGGTCACTCAAGTAACCCAGTTGAGATTCATGGTAAGAACGGCATATGGTTCAGAGTTGCTACAGATTCCTGCCTTAGCCAATGCAAACTTTTTCATTGCTGGTGATAACACAGCACTTTTCTGGAAGAAATGCAAAAGCGGGTTGACATTTTGGACAGAAGAAATGTATCTGGAGAGCTTTCAGGATTGAGTGCCTCTTTCAGATGGAATGAAGTTAGGAATTTACGAAATGAAAATCGATAAGCTGTCCTGGTTAATAAAGCAAATTATAATTCAAAATCATTAGACTGCCAAAAGCTTTCACTTTTAGAACTCTATAAAACCAACATTGATTTTGAATTAATAAAGCCAGGGTGTGTGATGAACTGGACAGGGAATGAGGAAGGCAGCATTCATAACCCATCAGGAAGTTACTTACTGTAGGAGTTTTAGTTTATTTCCCAACTTTTAGGCTGTTTCTTAACTGTTATATGGGCGATATTAATAAGTATATGGGCAAGTACCACCAGGAAATATATCTCTACCTCTAAAATATATTCAATAATAGTGTTCACTTCTCTTTATCTCTAATACTCCTATTCTAATTCTAGCAAATCTCATCTCTCAGCTACACCAACAGCCTCCTAAAGACTTTTCCACTTTTACTCTAGCCCCCAACCCATTCATCACTCACTAGACATAGTGTCTTTCTCATGCCTTTGCACGTGCCATTCTGCTCTTTTTCTGTTTCCTACATGGACAGCTCTATTTATTTCTTTGGTTGTCTTCCTTTGGTTACTTTCTCAAAAATAGTCTTTCTTGATCTTCCTATAGGAAGTAGTTTCCTCTTATTATTTGCTACCTCAGCTCACTTGTTTCCTCCAGGGTGCCTATCCTAATTTATAATTTGTTTTTGTTTGTCTATTTACTTCTTTGTTTGTTGTCTATTCTAGAGATGAGTTTCACAAGGGTGGAAACTGGTTTGGCCTTGTCCAGCCTTGTCTCTACCAAGCACAGCGCCGGGCACAATGAAGGTGCGTAAGGAATATTTCTGTGATGAGTGAAGGGGCTGCTGTGAGGAATAAGTGAGGTAATTAGGTGCATCTTTGAGTATCAGGTGGTGTTCAGTAATCCTTGTTGTTCTTCCCTGTTCCTTTACCAGTGCTGCCCAATCAATCTCCACCTCTTTTAACCCATACATCCCCTGCTGAAAGTCCACTGGCTTGTCTCCCTGAAACCAAAATGTGGGGAGTTGAGTCCAAGTTCGGTGTCTCTCAAAATCGAAGAATGAAGTCACAGACAAAAACGGTTAGTGGAACCAACGTTTATTGAGAGCATCCATGCGAATTGAAGTTTATTAGTCCATGTGTAGAGTCCCACATGGCCATAAGCCACGTGGGCGCAGGGATGTGCTCCCCTGAGACAGTAACCTCAGGAACCCATTGCATGCCGGGAGAAGAGAGAGCTGAAGAGGAAGTGTGCACTTTTTAATTTAGGGGGTGGATACAGTCATGCTAGCTCCTGGTTGGTCTTTTTAAAGAATTCTGCCTTAGCATAAGGTGACCAGATTTTAACATTGGTAAAGCGGGACACCATTGACCGGGGGGGGGGGGGGGGCGCGCGCATTGTTTTTTGTTCTTTTTTTTTTTAAATATATTTTATTGATTTTTTACAGAGAGGAAGAGAGAGGGATAGAGAGTTAGAAACATCGATGAGAGAGAAACATCGATCAGCTGCCTCTTGCACACCCCCTACTGGGGATGTGCCCGCAACCAAGGTACATGCCCTTGACCGGAATCGAACCTGGGACCCTTTCAGTCCGCAGGCCGACGCTCTATCCACTGAGCCAAACCGGTTTCGGCCCGGGGGGGGGGGGGGGGGGGGGGCGGGTTCTTGATTAAAAATTTGGTCTATATTGGAATCGCTTTTGGTTTTTTTAATAAAAGGAAATTCACTTCTTAGATCATCGTTGAATTTGCATCCTCTTTTCTTACTCATTATGTTAAAAATCTAAAAAAAATAATTTAAAATTATATTATAAATTATTATATACATATTGCTTAAAAACACAGTAAGTAGGTACATAATTACATGAACATATTTTATTGTTAGTTTATAAATTAAATTAATTTGATTGTTACAAAGTAACTATTTTAAAAAATATTTTAATCCTATATTTCTTTCTAAATAATAACAATACTAACTTGTATTATTTTTCCTCTGAATTTGCCATAACGTAAGTCGTAAGTGTCACTTTCAAGGCTGGCGCTAGACTTTTTGCCGCCACTATAAAATATAAATAATACGAGTACTGTCTGCTAAATTCAAGAAAATTTATGTATTTATGAAATAAATACATAAATTACTTACCTAAATTATCTGAATAGCTGATTTGTAATGACATCACTTGTTTAACTAGCTTACTAGCATGCAGTACGCTGTGTGTCGTCTGAGAGACAGTTACAAAATGTTTTCGTCGTTGCCAATCCCCAAAAAATGCCATTGTTCATCAAGTCCAAACAATGGTGGTCGAATTCTAACAACTGATCAACAATGCGAACTTTGATAAGCAGTTCTCGATAATCAGTTCTCAACAATTATTTGTTATTATTAAAGTTTAACATTATAAAATTAACAAAAATAATATAAAACTCATATCCTGGCTAAATAGCCACATGGCCGCTGAAAACCGTATATTCCCTTCCCGTTCTCCCGCTGTTCCCTAGCTTGTCGTGCATTCTTTCCAAAAATCGGGACTTTTTTAAAACACAGCGGGACTCGGGACAAATTGTTAAAAATCAGGACTGTCCCACCAAAAGCGGAACGTCTGGTCACCTTTCCTTAGCAACATCCTTGGGATTGGTTTATAAGCCTTACTGCCTTGTGATTGGTTATCTGCCTGTCTTAGCAATATCCATACATTTTAAAGTTCATGTCCCTCATATGTGCCCTTCCTTCCCCGCCCAGTTGAGGAGCCTTAGCTACTCCACCTAGTTGTGTTCCCTGGTTTTATTTCTTCCCTCCCTCATGGTCCCAATTCCTGATTGCTTAGCTACCCTCTGTCTCTTAATTCCTGCCACGTACAAATATCTTAGAAATCTAAACTAAAATATATTGAAGTACAGAGAACAGAAGAGGTTGCTGGTGAGTCTGATATATTGCTTTTTAACACCTCTGTGGTTTTGTAAACTATGCACTGACACCCTAACATGACCTTTCCTAGACCAAATTTAGGGATTTGTATTCAACTGGCAAACACTTGTTTCCTACTATCTCTTCTTATAGGTCATGCAGTATTTCTAAATTTACTCTGAGCAGTGGTGTTGTAAAATTATTTGAATATTTTTACCACTTTCTTTTATTATTTATAAATGAGTGAAAAATAAAAATATAAAATACATAAACCAATGATTAAAAGTCAGGATAAGAAACATTATAATTAGGGCAAAGGTGAAAGTAAGCATGGTTAACATTTAGTTTTATGGTTATATTGAAAAGAATACATTTAAAAACAGCATGAAATGCTGGAATTTATCATCAGGTGTTATGTCTAAAAATGATATGATTAAGAAGTTTATATCAGTTTTAGCTCTCTGTGAAACAGAATCCCACTCTAAAATATATCTCTAGCAGATTTAACTTTCTGATGTGTTTTTATCTGATTTTGTCTAGACTCTAGAGTGTGCTCCTTTTTCCTCCTGAAAGATTAGCAAACCCACTCCCATAGTTTGCTTATGAAGAACTTATGACTCAATGAGGAGAAAGAATTGGTTCTACAGGCCTGCCTCAATTCTTCCTGATCAGTTGCCTGAAATATTTCCGAATCTAGGTCTACAGGCAAAAACACCAGTATTTATTTAAAAGGAACCCCTCATAGAAATGCAAATTAAAACCACAATTTAAGATATCACCTCACACTCATCAGAATGGCTTTTATCAATAAATCCACAAACAACAAATGTTGGCAAGGATATGGAGAAAAGGGAACCCTCGTGCACTGTTGTTGGGAATGCAGATTGGTGCAGCCATTATGGAAAACAGTATGGAGGATCCTCAAAAAATTAAAAAGGGAACTGCCTTATGACCCAGCAATTCCACCTCTGGGTATATATCTGAAGAAATCCAGAACACTAATTTGAAAGAATATATGCACTCCTATGTTTATTGCAGTGTTATTTATAACAGCCAAGCTCTGGAAGCAACCCAAGTGCACATCAATAGACAAGGCAATTTAAAAAGCTGTGGTACATGTACATAATGAAATATTACTAGGTCTTAAAAAATAAAATTTTATCACTTGCCACTGCACAGATGGATTTAGAGGGTATCATGCTAAGTGAAATAAGCCAGTCCGAGAAAGACAAATACCATATTATTTCACTTAAATGTGGAATCTAAAAATATATATAAACAAATAAAACATAAACAGACTCATAATACAGAAAACAGACTGATGGATGCCAGAGGGCAGGGTAGTTGGGAGACTGGGTGAAAAAGGTGAAGGGGTTGAGAAGTAGTTACAAAATAGTCATAGGGATGTAAAGTGCAGCATTGGAAATATAATCAATAATAGTGTAATACCTATGTAGGTGGTCGGGTGGATACTGGAAATATCAAGGAAACACTTTGTAGAGTATATAGTCGTTTAACTACTATGCTGAAAATAATATTGAATGTAAACTGTAATAATATATATATTTAATCCCTTTATAGTTCTGGACTAATATCTATACTAATAAGAGGGTAATATGCTAATTAGACCAGGAGACCTTCTGGGAGACCTTCCGGATGTACTTCCGGACAAAGCCATGGTGGTGGGGCAGAGGCAGAGGCGGTTAGGGGTGATCAGGCCAGGAGAGGAGGACAGTTGGGGGTGATCAGGCCAGCAGGGGGGGCAGTTGGGGGTGATCAGGCCGGTAGGGGTCGCAGTTGAGGACGAGAAGGCCAGCAAGGGGGGGGTGGTCATTTGGGGGCAAGAAAGCCTGTGGGGGGGGTAGTTGGGGGTGAGTAGGCTGGCAGGCAGAGTGGTTAGGGACAATCAAGCAGGAAGGCAGGTGAGCAGTTAGGAGCCAGCAGTCCCGGATTGTGAGAGGGATGTCCGACTGCCACAGGGATTGGGCCTAAACCAGCAGTTGGATATCCCCCGAGGGGTTCCAGATTGGAGAGGGTGCAGGGCTGAGGGACACCCCCTACCCCCATGCACAAATTTTGTGCACTGGGCCACTAGTTCATTTATTAATGGTGCTCATTTTGGGGTGGGAAATATTTACCAGTGGACAGCCAGCAGTTCTAGATGCACAAGAAGAAAGACACTCAAGGTATCTTCTTGTTTGTTTTCCTCTTGGTTAGTTCATTCCTCTATAGGTAAAAGGGTGTTTACTTCAGTCTGTTTCTCCTTTAAGAGCAATAAAGATAAAGCTATGGGAGTACAACTTGTGATTCTAAAACAACTCTGCTTTAATGAATCAGTTCCAAGAGAGTTTTTCTGACTCTTCTACAAGCCTGCCCTGCTTCTTAACTCTTGCCAGATTGTGCTGGAATATGCCTCTGAACTTTGACATATTTACTTTGTAGATTTGGTGTGTCATGTGGCCACTGGACTTCTTAATATTGCTCTGGTTTTGCACAATGAATTTGGGAGTTCTGCCATATTTCCTAGCACTTAATCCCCAACACAGCTATCTCTGTTTTTCCTTCACTATCCACTGCTCTTAAGGCAATTACCATTCTTTACAGGAGCTTAATTTCAAGTCCCCAGTAGCCATGTGATGGATGGTTACTGACAGTACAGAAGTGTGCAAACAGCACTGCTGTGGAGTGTCCAGATCTTCATGATCTGTGTCACCAGCCTCTCTCTCAACAAATGACCACCTGATCAAAACAGCCCAAATTGGAATGCATCAATGACTACACAACTCTAGTAAACTAAGTCTCAGTACAAATGTGCTTGACATTTTTTTCAGTTAATGATGCGTTTCATTGCTTTCCAGACTCTTTTGCAAGGCTTACAAAATCCATCATGACCTTTAGTGTACCATTTGTCTAACTAACGTCAACGTTCCTCTTTACCTTGAACTATACGTTTTTGAACTGCTTTACTTTCTTGACTCAATTTTAAAACTTGCTATTCCTTTTGTCTGCAATATTCTTCCCTTCCCAATCAGCATCTCGAGAATACTCTGTGTTGTGGGGCACTTTGAGAGGAGGTGCTCAATCCCTTTGGACAATTTAGAGATGTGGGTTAACTGACTGTTGCTTGACTTTTCATATCATTCAATATTGGAAAGCAATGTAGGGCACAGGGAAAATGTGAAACTGTATTTTGTACATAGAAAATGTTGAAATACCAAACTTAAGGGAAGAGACATTAACCCAGGGGACTTAAACTGTCCAAGTGTTTTGTAAGGAACCATTTGTATCTTTATCGGTAGGCATGCATATGCACGTGTGTGTATGTGTGTGTGTGTGTGTGTGTGTGTGTGTGTGTGTGTGTGTGTGACTTCCTCCCCGTCACTAAGAACTTGTCTCAATGGCTTTACCCCAAACATGAAGAGACAATGGAAGAGCTCTGTGGACAAGATACAAACTATATTAGATTCTATTCCAATACTCTAATAAAGTATTTTAATACTAGCAGAGCCTTTGAGAGACATCCTCTAATTCATTGTTTCTTTTTTTTTTTTTTATGATCATCTAGAAGAAACAGTTGGGAAGGAGAACCACCCACAACAAGATCAGGACTGTCAGAAGCAGCCCAGCTTCCATCCGGGCTCTGGTCCTTGCTTTAATTCACACCTGGCCCCAATTTGCTTAGGAGCCTTTAAAGACAAAGCTGAATTATAGCAAATAATACCATAGAGTTGAGGTACCCTCATAGAAGATAATTCCTAGTACTAAAATACGTTAGTACTAATATATTTGAGTGGATATCACATAATGAGCTTCATTATCTTTCCCTGGTCTTCCTGTCTCCCTGTTTGGGTCCAGAGACTGAAAAAGTCTCTGCAGGAAATGTCTTTATGATAAAAATACAAGGACCCCTCCTGATACATTCACTCAAGACTTGAAATTTGAACCTGATGCACATGTTTCAAATTGGTAAGGAAATGGACAGAAAACTTTTTTATCAATACCTATAGTTGCAAAATCATCCTGAAAATGCAGTAACGATAACAAAGATTTCATAAATTCCATTCAATAGATCCTAATTTGACCAAGATCAGACTATTCACCTCAATTTTTTGGCACTTGAACCAAGAACTCACAATCTTAGTTATAAAAGAATGTAGACCAACTTGAGGAATTACTGTATTTGCAATTCAGATTAAATGCCACTGATCATTTTTCCTTCTCAGTTCATGCAAGGCCTGCTTCAATAAAGCATGTTTATCTGTTTCTGCATAATTAAGAAATATCTTGTACAAAGAACGAAGTACATAAAGAATAATCAGACACACTCACTAAACCAATTGCACATGGAGTTGTGCCAGTCTCCAGTCTCAGTGATTAGATTGTCTCTCCACTTTCTTTAAATATCACAAATAAATGACTGTAAATTAGTAAGTAGCTATTTTCAGATTAATGGCAACATGTAAAGCTCAGAGGTTCCTGCTCAGTTTTACAGGGAGTGTTGGTTTTGCATGACCACAGTTACTGAATGCTCCCTCCCCTGCCCCCTGCCAGCAGTGAATTGTGACCCCGGCTCTTTCTCAGGCATCACAGGAAAACCCTACAATTCCATTACTCTCACCATGTTCTCAGCCCTGATGAAATCCATGATTGTGTTCTGTGGCATTTATGTTATGTTTTGTTTACTTGGACTTCTTTTGAACAATTTGTTTCTTAGGATTCCCAAGCACAAACAACTGGGCATCTTATCAAAACAAAAACAAAAACACACAGTAGCATTATAAGTATAAACATTGAGAACACATATACATAGGTAAATGAACAAACATATGGAGTATAATGGTTTCTAAACATTATCATGCTGCTTATTTTAGTTGCAAGTACTCAAAAGTGATGTAAGCCATGCATGACCCCAGCAGCTTTGGTGAGTCCCAGCATTGCTCAGCAATCCCAGTCCATAGCGATATGAGAACCCGAGTGTATTGTCCGATGCTAAGGTTAACTTGAGTTATTTTTCCAGACTTGAGTTCCTCGTTACTTTTAGAAGGTGAGAGAAAGGAAATCTGTTGGTCACAGTGCTAGATATAGCCACCATCCACATACGATATCATGTTTAATTCCTAACAATGACCCCGAGAATAGAAATTCTTATTCCTGTTATTACCAATGAGAAAACCAAGTCCCAAAGCAGGTAACTGGCTTTCCTAAGAACAAACACACTGCTGAGGCTGAGATTCAAAGCCAGGTCTGGGACTCTTGATTTTATTTCTTTTCTAATTTACCGGGCTTCTTCAGGTCACCGAAAACCTTCCTGTGTAGTTACACCTGGAATAATATAAACCTGCTCAAGGACATGCAGGGGTAAATCAACAAGTGAAAGTGAAGTGTAGCTAAACCTGGAACATCAGACCTGTGACTATGCACACCTGGTTCCAGGGACAAAAACAGTCTGAAGCCCAGCCAAATGCACTGGAGGTCAGGTCTGGGTCGCCGTCCCGTTGGAAACAGAAATGTCAAATGGGAAAACCAAAGCAGAAGTCCACGTGTGTGGACAGGGCCAGTTGGATGGGCTGTTTGGAAAAGCTCGGTAGCACCTGGGCCTAGCAGACATGTAGCTTTACCTCAACAGACTAATTCCAGACCCCACACACGGACTGTGGCTGTGTGCTTATTATTGTAGGATGCTTTGTGCACATCAACACAATTAAGCCTCACGCAGCCATGAAGAACGGCTGTGTGCCACAGTTTAGCATGGTGGTAAAGAGCTTTGACTCCAGACCAAACTGCCTGGGCCGACTGCGGGCTCCCATTAGCCCTGTTACCCTATATCTCGGGAAATTTACTTTCTCTATGACCAAGTTGATTTGTAAACTGGGAATGATAACAATCATCGGGGACTGTTAGAAGAGTATGAAGAGTTTCAAACAGTGCCTGGGTCAGGGTAATTGCTAGGCAAGTGTTTGGTAAATACAGGAGACTGAGCAACTTGCATGAATTCATTAGAGGAATAAACGAAGCTGAAACTCAAGTACAGATGGCATGAGCCCGGAGCCCACGCTCACAGCCCAGCTTAGAGGGTGTTTGGATCGGTACCATCAGACAGAGGTGTCTGATTCTGCATGTGAGAGACCTCAGAAACTTCATCTGCAAGAGGACCAGGGAAAGCAGCTATCTACATGATCCCAGGATTCCTTTTTATTTTTCTCTCATCCCATCTTGGCTACTACCTTGATGGAAATCATGACATATTTGAAACTCATTTCAGAATCTCCTTCGCCCAAGACCCTTTCCAGTGTCCGCTGGGAACTTGTAATCTTTGACTTTGTATCCACTTCTGAATTCATCTCCATCCAAGTTTAATAATGCTAGTACTTAGCACTCTCTGCCTTCTGAGGAATCAATAATGGCAGACTTTAGCCAGAGTTTTTAAGGCATAATATAAAGAATCCTGTTGAGTTTGTCTGCACCAGCAATGCCTTATCCATGATAAGAAACATGCCTTACACTCACATCACGAAATGAGATTTTCAAAGGCCATTACAGGTTTTCTCCCTGCACTTCCAAAAATCAAGTATTTTAAGAGATAAATATAGCTTTTTCTGTGAAGAAGGAATTGTTGCTTTGTGAGTTTTTTCTTCTTAACTGGACATGAGGCAAATAATGGCAATGCATAGCTAGATCTGCTTAGTCTCACCAATATATGAGAATGTAAACTTTTTGTAAAAAAACAAAACAAAAAAATTTTAGCTATGCCAAATCAAATCAAATTAGGCTAAGATGTGTTGTCCCATGACTTTGAGTCCTTGGAAAGCATCCCAATTTAGTCCATTAGAGTAACCTTCTCTGGATTTCATATGCATAGACACATGCCTGGTGGGCAGAGACACGGTCTGAATTTGAAAGCAGGCATTTTGTAGTAAAGGCCACATCCCACAGTTCTGAAAGCAAACTTTCTCATGTGTTACTTTTCACAAAATTTCAAACCTGTGAGGAAAACAGCATGTGGAATATCTGCAGCAGGGTGTTGGGGCATTTTCTTTAATCAGCTTTTGTGACTCACTATTATTAATTTCTCCAAGTTAAAAGGGTCATATTTAGTATGTTTTCTAGCTCAGAAAATACAAGAATTATGTAGTAGAGAGATGCAATAGGTAATGGCAAGGAAATTAAACAAAGACTTTGAAGGCAGGCACCCGGGTTTGAATATAATCTCAGCCACCAGCTAACTATGTGACATTAGTTCAGTTATTTAAGCTCTCTAAGCTTTAGGTTCTTTCCTTTTAAAAGTACCTCAAATTATTGCCCATCCAGCATGGTTCAGTAGTTGAGGGTCGACCTATGAACCAGGAGGTCACAGTTTGATTCCCCCTCTCCCTCCCCTGCCCCTTCCCTCCCCTTGTCAGGGCACAAGCCCAGGTTGTGGGTTCCATTCCCAGTATGGGACGAGCAGGAGGCAGCCCATCAATGATTCTCTCACATCATTGATGTTTCTATCTCCCTCTACCTCTCCATTTCTCTCTGAAATCAGTAAATATCCTATCTAATGAAGAGGTATTATGCAAAATTACCATTACTCTGTCACAAAGATGGTGGCATCCATAGCCACAAGTTGGCGGCACCCAGTCCCCTTAGCCCCACCGGAGTCCCCCAGTCCTTTTAGCCCTTGCTGCAGTGAGGGGCAAGCAGGCCCCTGCAGAGAGCAGACAGCAGACCCTGATTGCCCCTGGCCACGGCGGTGAGGGGCAAGCAGGCCCCCACAGAGAGCAGACAGCAGGGCCTCTGCATCAAGCAGGCAGGTCCGCAGAGAGCAGAGAATCATGAAGAGTGGGCCTAAGCCATCAGTAGGACATCCCCTGAGGGCTCCCAGATTGGAGAGGGTGCAGGTCGGGCTGAGAGACCCACCCCCATGTCTCATGCATGAATTTTGTGCACCAGGCCTTTGTCTTCATTCAGCATTAAAGTATCTCAAATTTTTAAAGTAAAAGATTAAATTAGATAAAGCACCAAGTATAAAGCTAGTACTAAAGAAAATGTAAGTACCTGATAATATTACTGTGCTGATTTCACAGATGTGGAGATTTTAATTTTAATCAATAATTTGGGTAACGATCACAGCCAGAAACCATGACTAGATAGATGTTGCTTATTACATCGTGTTAAATGGGTTGGAGAAGATTCTGGAAACATGGAGATCCATCAGGAGGCTATTACACTGATTCAGATGGGGAATTCTCATTAAGATGGTGCCAGGGAGATGGAGAAAGAAACACTACTTAGGATTTGGCATTTGGAGGACAAATGCTGTAACTGATTGGCTATGGAGGCAAGAAATATCAAGAACTTAAATAATAACCCTTTTCATCTAATCCCTCTTACTGAAATCCACTGATGATGGGACACTGACGGGGCAGACTATTCTAATGAAAAAGTATAAGACTGTAAAAAGACATGTCCAAGAATGACGTGCTGGGCAGCATTTGTCTTCATTCAGCATCAGCTGATATTCTTTGAGCATCTACTAGATTGCATAGAGTGCTAGGCATTTGGTGCTAGGTATACATAATAAAACTTCACCAATTCAAAGGTATACAAAGAAATAATATCCATGCTTATCTGAACATCCTGGTTATAAATAACAAAAAGCTCACTTCAAACTACCTTTAAAAAAAAGGACTTTTATTGATGAATTAATTAATTGAAGAGCTTTAGAAACATGGATCTTGGTGATCAAATAATGTATGAAGAATGTATGTTTGCTTTTTCTGCCTTTTGTTCTGCCTTCTGTATTGGTTTAATTCTCAGGAAGTTTTTCTCTTTCTCGTTGCAAGATGACCAGTAGCTGCTCCAGACTGTCATCCTTACTAGTTAAGCGATCTCAGTGTGTGTGTTTGGTGTGTGTGTGTGTGTGTGTGTGTGTGTGTGTGTGTGTAGCGGGGAGGCAGGGGGAGATGTTTCAACTTCTCACAACCTCTCAATAGTTCTAGAAAATATTGCTGATGGAGTTTGGATCATATTTCCCTTCTTGACCTAATTACTATGGCTTGGGGTTGGCCCCAATGAACCTTATGGGTTAGGATAAAAGCAAGTGACTCCAAAAAAAAAGAAAAATGATTGGAGTGTTATTGCTAGAATCATGGGAGAATTAATTGAGTGATCAAAAATTAAAGATGACAATGATACTATCAAAATGATTCTAGCAAGGCCTCCTTTTGTTGCAAATAACAGAAATCTAAACCAACGTGGGATCTGTTATAAGAATCTCATACAACCCAAGAGGAGGGAGTGCAATAGGACCTCACCAGGAATTGAAATGAGGAAATGAAAATGAATGGGGCTTAGGCAGTGGAAGCATATGCTCGTGGTAACATTGCTCCATCGTATAGCCTTCTTTGGAGACTCCAGGGACACACTCAGGTCTGTTGGTCTCTGGCTTGCCTCTGGCATCTCCAGCTTTCAGTTCATTCCATCTTCAGAACTTTCTCCATTGATCCCACACCCCAGCCATTTGTACTTTACAAGATTTCAAGGAACTGGGCAGCAAGCAAAGAAACAGACAATTTGAGAACAGGGTCTATATAATCCCTCCTTATCACCTCAAAGAATCTTTTCCTTTTGACCTATGTCATACTTCTAGAAGGCTCTGGGGCCATACACTTTCTCAGTGACTGTATGAAGAACCAGATGTTGAGCAGAGAGTAGGAACCATGGAGTCCTTCAGCTCAAAGAGTCTGGCACTGCCAGCGGAGAAGCTACCGAGTAAGATGGCAGGTCGGTCTGTGGCTCATCTCTTCATGTACGAGACAAGCAGTGAGGCGCTAGATGAGCTCTACCGTGTGTCCAAAGAGTACACGCAAAGCCTGCCCCAGGCCCAGCGGGTCATCAAGGACCTCATCAAGGTGGCCGTCAAGGTGGCCGTGCTGCACCGCAGTGGGTGCCTGGGCCCCAGTGAGCTGGCCCTGGCTGCCCGCCCTGACTGCGCTCAGCTTTCCGAGGTGGACCTCCCTTTCGAGGCCGCGGTGCTGGCTGGCCTGCTCACCGATGCCGGGACATACTGCTGGTGCTGGTCAGCACCACCTCACGCCCAAGTCACACAGCCACAGCCGCTGTGTGTGTTCTATCACTTCTCTGGCCCAGGCCTGCTCACGGCCCTCTCCGGGCCTGACTTCACTCAGCACCTTGGCAAGATCTGTGATGGGCTCCGGAAGTTGCTGGATGAGGGTAAACTCTGAGAGCCCTGAACCCAGCACATTCCACCTTGATCTTGACTAAACGGCTGGCCCAGAACGCAGCAGACAAGGAATGAATGGGCTTTCTAATTCTGCTCATCTGCACTAAGGCTTTTCAGTCCTCAGGCTTCAGTCTTCCCCAAGACTGCTTTTGTCTATGACACCCCCGCACCCCCAAATGACTGATGGAGAAAAAGCAATGAGGCCTCTCTCCCACTCCAGCCCCAGAGCAGGAAACAAAGCTGCCTGAAAAGACAAGTGAAACTTGGATCTCTTATTTCCTCCATAAGGGATGTTTGAAACAGGGAAGCCCTCTCCCCTAGGAACCCCTCTGGGGACACTAAAGACAGAGGCAGAGAGGGGTTGCTTTGAGACATCCTAGACCTGCAGTTCTAGGCAGAGCCAGGACAGACACCAGAGACTGTTCCAGAGTACAGGAAGAGGGGCTAGGGCAGGGGAGAGGCTCACAGGGGAAATAAAACTACTAAGACATGAAAGGAAAAAAGAAAGAAAATTAATTGGCCTTACAGTTACCTCTGTATTTCTTTCTCCCCCTCCTCCTCCTCCTCCTCCTTCCTCCTCTCTTCCTCTCTCTCCTCCTCCTCCTCCTTCTTCCTCTTCTTCTTCTTCTTCTTCTTCCTCTTCTCTCTCTCTCTCTCTCTCTCTCTCTCTCTCTCTCTCTCACCACCTGTTAGTCCTTTTTTTTCTCGGCACATCTTCTGTATGTTGGCTATACCTTGCTCTTCAGTCCAATGTCTCTATTTCTCAACACACATGACTATCCCACAGTTCTGGAGTTTATATTTCCTCAGTTTCAACCAATCAAAAGAGACCAAGATTAGCTTCTCTTACTCTCAATTCAAAATTTATGAAACAGAATCTTATTAGTAAAACTTGGATCTAGTGACCACCCCAGTCCAACCAAGTGTGACATACCGACTGGGTTAAACCCGGCTATATAAGAACCTGGGCCCCTCCACCTTTAGAGTAGGCTCACGTCTCTGGAAATAGCTCCTGTAGAACAGAGTGGTGGGAGGAGTGTTGAGGTGAATGAAGGGGACAGGGTAGGGGAAAGGCTCAGTTTGAAACAGACCTTCCTGTCATTATATCCACATACCAATTCTGCCTCTTTAATGTCCTTGAATCTATTTGTCTCTTTCCTCATTGCAACTAAATTAGTACAAGCTGCCCTATTGAGCAGCTTATTCTAATGCTTCCTTGTTGCCCCCCAGATTCCCCCACCAGAATCTATTCCCTGTGCAGCCAGAGTAACCTCTCCTCCACACCAATTCTCACGGTGCAGCCAGAGAGCTATTTCTAAAGCACACACATAATCTCGGCACATTGTTGATTGGAAGTTTTCGGAGTTTCTCACTTGTCCCAGAATAAACTCCAAATTTGTAAGCACCACATATATTTCCCTTAATAACCACAGCCTTTTATCCCTCTATTTTATTCTCTGTTCAGTTCCATAAATGTACCCTCCATAGCAGAGTGCATAGGCATGAGATTAGACTTCAGTGGGAAAAAAAAAAAAAGCACAAGCCTCAATGCATTAGTTTTTATTGCTGTGTAATAAATTATCACAAATTCAGGAGCTTCAAGCAACAACCATTTGGTTTCTCACATTTCTGTAGGTTGAAAGTCTAGGATAACGTGGCTAGAATTTTTGCTCAGGGTCTTACAAGGCAGAAATCAAGAATCGGTTGACAACATTCTCATTTTGTGTTCAAGGTCCTTTCCCATGTTTGTTTCTGTTATTGGCAGAATTCAGTTTCTTGTTACTGTGGGACTGAGGTCCTGTTTCTTTGCTGGCTCTCAGCTGGGGCCTCTTTCAGCACCTTATGACCACCTGCATTCCTTCTCACATGACCCCCTCCATCTTCAAACCTACTATAGCATGTTGAATCCTTTTCATACTTCACATCTTTCTGATTTCTTCTGCCACCAGTTAGAAAAAGTGCTTATCCTAGCCCAGTGGTCGGCAAACTCATTAGTCCACAGAGCCAAATATCAACAGTACAACGATTGAAATTTCTTTTGAGAGCCAAATTTTTTAAACTTAAACTTTTTCTAACGCCACTTCTTCAAAATAGACTCACCCAGGCCGTGGTATTTTGTGGAAGAGCCACACTCAAGGGGCCAAAGAGCTGCATGTGGCTCGCGAGCCGCAGTTTGCCGACCATGGCCCTAGCCAGTTTGGCTCAGTGGATGGAGCGTTGGCCTGTGGACTGAAGGATCGCTGGTTTGATTCTGGTCAAAGGCACATGCCTGGATTGCGGGCTCAATCCCCAGTAGGGGGCGTGTAGGAGGCAGCCAATCAAGAATTCTCTCTCATCATTGATGTTTCTCTCTCTCCCTCTCCCTTCCTCTCCGAGAAATAAAAATATATTTTAAAGCATTTTTTAAAAGTTCTTTGCTTTAAATAGTGTTATTAGATAAGGCCCGCCTAGATAATCTCCCTGTCTTATGATTTACTGTGCCGTATGGCAACATAATCATGGGATCTCTATATTCTCAGGGGTTAAGGCAGAGCATCATTGGAGGGGTAACACTTTAGAAATTTTGCCTAGTATATTCAGTGCCTTGGAGTGGGTGTCCAAGAGATGACTTTTGTAAATGAACTTTAACAGGCACATGAAAGAGCATTAGAGATTATAAATTTCTGGCCATCTACTTTTGGGTAAAGACATGATAGTCTTTTATTAGGTTGAGATGCAAGTCATTTTTCTTATGTTTCATAGCAGAATGTCATTTCCCAACTGACTGGCCTCTAACTGGTTTAATAAATCTCTTCCTAATCAACATCCTTGAAGGTATACATTTCAGGAAGTCTCCAGAGAGCTCACTGTTGATATGACTGTTACTTCCTAATTAGAAAAAAAGGATGTGCATGATGAGTAATAAGCAAAAGAGACACGTGAAATATATGCTCTGACTAATAACATTTCCCAAACTCATTTTTCATAGACCACATTCCCATGTGAAGCATCTCTTCATCTATCAAGGAGGGATGGCCAAGAAGACTTGATCAGGAGCACGAGTTGATCAGTGAAAGATCTTAGTGGTATCCATGAACCTGTGGGAAAGAAAGAGCATTCTTTTCAGAACACTGTTGATAATTTGCAACCCAGTCAATTGTTTACTAGTGTGAAAGAAAGGGCAAGGGTGGAAGGGAAGAGAGGCTAATAAAGTTCTTGAGAGGATTGTTAACAATGTCCAGGAGGCCTGGGAAATATTCTTCATAGAAGTTAGTGCCAGAAAATTCTTCTGTTCTGAAAAATAGGTTTGCTTTTTATTATCAAATATGGAGAGCTATGTAATCATTCATGTTTCTGTTTTGCCTTGGCTGCCAAAATCTCAGAACTAATAGCTGTGTATCTCCTCCTTGTTCCTGGGAGGTTTTCCTCCTTTTTTTCTGTACCTGGTTGTTTATATCTTTTATTCTTTATTTTGGCTATTTGTATATATGGCATACAAGTCTTCATGTACATTATTTAAAAGTTTTGTAGAAGTAAGGAAGTATGTTTTATAAATATAGAAAATATAACATGTTAGAGTATGTAGCAAAAATGTGCAAAATGAGGAATTTAATATCTTAGTTGCAACTGACAAATAGGTATATGTAAAAATATATAGCGTTAGAAAAAGATAGTGAAAACACCTGGAAAAGCCCATGAGTGGAATAGCATTGGGAGAAAAGAAACCTAGTTTAAGAGAAGAAGGAAACACTATTAATATAGTAACAAAAATAACACCTTTTAACTTGGGAGGCAATGTTTACCTTTTTTCTTTTTTTTTTTTAAATATATTTTATTGATTTTTTACAGAGAGGAAGAGAGAGGGATAGAGAGTTAGAAACATCGATCAGCTGCCTCTTGCACACCCCCTATTGGGGATGTGCCCGCAACCAAGGTACATGCCCTTGGGACCTTTCAGTCCACAGGCCGACGCTCTCTCCACTGAGCCAAACCGGTTTCGGCTACCTTTTTTCTTAAAAAAAAATTTACAATATGTTTTCTTCAATTACACTTTATATTTACTATTTGTATTCGTTTCAAGTGTGACAACATAGTGATGAGACAATCATATATTTTACAAAGTATTTCCCCCGATATTTCCAGTACCCAAATGACCCATACACATAGTTAGCACAATAGTGTTAACTACATTTTATACACTGTATTTTACATCCTGTGACTATTTTGTAACCACCAGAGACTATGTTCACTTTAACATTACTGTAAGCTCATAGCCCTTCATTATTTTTGGGTGGGCAGCACAGGTACTCATTGACCTCTTTGAGAATATTGATGGCAATTATGGGCTCTATTCTTACAAAAATTCTATATAATAAAAGGGTAATATGCAAAGCAACCAAACGGCGGAATGACTGGTCACTATGACACACACTGACCACCATGGGGCAGCCGCTCAAAGCAGGAGCTGCCCCCTGGTGGTCAGTGTGCTTCCACAGGGGGAGCGCCACTCAGCCAGAAGCTGGCTCATGGCTGGCAAGCACAGTGGCAGTGGTGGAAGCCTCTCCCACCTCTGCAGCAGCACTAAGGATGTCCAACTGACAGCTTAGGCAGGGAGCGGGCCTAAGCAGTCAGTCAGAGAGCTCCCAAATTGCGAAAGGGCACAGGCCGGGCTGAGGGACCCCCCACTCTCAGTGCACAAATTTCGTGTGCCAGGCCTCTAGTTTAAATATAAACATACACACAAAATAACTCCAAAGGATTCTCAAATCTCCTACTTGATAATACAATAAGGAACCCTAATTTATACAGAACCAACCCCCTGTATATTAATGCATTTTGGTTAATAAAAATAAAGTTTAACAAACCAGTAAAATAAAAATAAAATGTGTGTTTGCTGTACAATATAGTAGTCGGAGGAAATTTTCTTTGGAAATATCATTGCTATGCCATTTCTATCTTAGTTATCTTAACTGCCATGTTAGTAAATACCACAAATACAAATGCAAGGATTGGTAAATATTACCAAGTTTCTCAAGCACAAATAGAGCTAATGTGAACTATGGACTCAGAGGATATAGAAGATTAAAACAAGTGCAGCTTTGCCAAACTAAGTTTTCTTGGTATAAGTAGCTAAATTCTTGAAGTGAAGCCAGTCACTTGAGATATGAGTTTTATTTATGGTGCAACATCTTCACAGTGAAGTATATTACTCATGTGTATGCTCAGAGACACATGACTATGAAAAAAAAAGGAATAGAACTCAAAAGGCCTATTTTGTTGGTTAACTTTGGTAAATGTATTGGGTGAAGTTGTTGGTTGAGATCATTTTGCCTTGTGGATAGTTTAATGTGAGGTCAATGTGTACCCCTTTCCTGGTAAATAAGAATTACGTTTTCTAAGACTTATCTGTGCTTCTGATGAATTAGGGCAGTGGTTGGCAAACCGCGGCTCACGAGCCACATGCGACTCTTTGGCACCTTGAATGTGGCTCTTCCACAAAATACCACACCCTGGGTGAGTCTATTTTGAAGAAGTGGCGTTAGAAGAAGTTTAAGTTTAAAAAATTTGGCTCTCAAAAGAAATTTCAATCGTTGTACTGTTGATATTTGGCTCTGTTGACTAATGAGTTTGCCGACCACTGAACTAGGGTAATAAAATTCTGTTCTTAATTCATAGAACAGAATTAAGTCACTTACTAGACACAATATGGCCCTGAGAGAAAGTCAAAGAAGACTTTTCCACCCATATTTTCAATCAGAAACTAAATACATCCTGTGATAAGGGCAGTATCTATATATATAAAAGGCTAATATGCTAAGTGCCTGACCATCCGACTGATCGCTATGACGTGCACTGACCACCAGGGGGCAGACGTTCAATGCAGGAGCTGCAGTGATGTGTACTGGCCATTTACAGAGAAATGGCACCATGGACTTGGCGCCCACAAAGCAACACTCGGCTTCCCCCAAGTGGGACACAGGCCCCACCACCACCCAGGAGTGACAGCCCACCAAATCACAGCCAACACTGCCAAGACCCCATGGTGCAAAATGTGGCCCACAGCCCAACCCAGCCCAGAAACTGCAGCTGTGGGCACCAGGTAATGAGTCATGTAGCAACACCCGACTTCCTCTCCCTAGCGACAGGCCATTTAACAATAAACAGCACCACACACCTGGCACCCACAAAGCAATATTCAGCTTCCCCCATTTTCTTTTCATTAGCTGGAAAATGGAGATTTAGAAAGCTTAGAAACTTGACCCAACTGAAAAGAAGTAAGAAATGGTGGACCTGAAAATGACTTTAGGTTTTCTCACTGCACAGAATATAGTCAAACACTATTGCAGTTAAATATTTTACCCTTTGTTCTCCCTGCGTGATCTACAATAATAATCTGCTTCGTGTTGATATTTACTGCTGTATTGCTGACAATTACCTGAAAGAGAAGTTGAGGTGCTTCACTGGGCTGGAAAAAGTTTAGCTAAATCAGAAAGCAGGTCTAATTTAGCAAGTTTATTCTATATCTATAAAAAGCTAAGTTGATTCACCCATGCACGATATATATAAAGCTCTCACTGGCACCAATCGCACACGTGTGTTTCCATCTGTCATTGTGGATCAGGAATGGTTTCCTCCATCTTGAGTTGTTTAGAATAGTTCATTTTCTTTGTTGTTGTTGTTATTTTGTTTTGTTTGTTTGTTGTTTTGTTAATCCTCACCCGACGATATTTTCCCATTGATTTTTAGGGAGAGTGGAAGGGAAAGGGAGAGACAGAGAGAGCAAAATATCGATGTGAGAGAGACACATTGATTGATTGCCTTCATATGCACCCCAACCAGGGCAGGTGATCAAGACTGCAACTACGGTATGTGCCCTTGACAGGAATCGAACCTGGAACCCTTCAGTCCAAGGGCCAATGCTCTATCCACTGAGTCAAACTGGCTAGCCCTAGAAGAGTTAATTTTCTTTGTTCTTGGAACATTATAATATTTGCCCATATTTTATTTATTTATTTAATTCACTAACATTCTCCACTGGTAGAAGTATTATTGCAAATATTTTTTATTCTTCCCTTTCTACTGGATATTTTTGAAATCAAATAAAGCATTGGAGATAAAAGAACAAGTTGAAGGTATTATTTATTTCTTCATTGAGTTGCCAGTAATTTAAGGAGTAGCTAAGAGCCCTTCCTTGTGAACTTCTGGGAATTTGGGAAAATACATATTACTGTTCTACTCATTTCCCAGTCCACCACTCTGATATAAACGTTGCTTGGAGAAACCTGGTTTAGGGCAAAAGCAATGTCATTTTGTACAGAGTTATGTGTGTCACAAAGTGTTTGATTAACCAGGGTAGCCAAAAACAAAGTTAATTATTTGGTCAATATTTTACTAGGTTTTTCTGTTATTACCCATTTTATTGCTAATTACTTTATTTTCCTAGTCTTCCCATCTACACATTTGATGTTTTACAATAATGTGCTTCAACTGTAAGATCAATTTGCAAAAGGTAGCCCAAAGATTAAATCATATTTTATCAGAAACCTGAACCTAGCCTCATTCAGTTAAGCATGTTGATTACACTAAAAAAAAAAAACAAAACAGGCTTTTAGAACCACTAATTTGAATTTTTTTAAAAACCTTGCCAAGTTTCTTTCAAATTTCTTTTTTAAATAAACCTATATTGAGATGTGACAGCAGGATGATAGATGAGAACTACACAACTTTTACAGTTTGAAGGTATATGGGGGAAATGCCCCTGAGAGTGGATTTCATGTGAAAAGTACAAAATCAAAGCACCCAGCTGCATCTATTAGTCTTTATTGCTACTTTATTTCATAACTTTGGTTTAGTCATTAAAAATGCCAAAGGGTCATATGTTTTCTACATCTGAACAGAAAATTATATAAAAGGCCAATTTACAAAGCTCTCCTTGGCAGGACTCCCGGAGAATGAGAGGCTGCAAAATTTGTGATCTGGGCTTTCTCAAAGCAACTAGCAGAAATTTTGCTTAAATCTAATTTTAGACCTGGGATCCCTAACTCTTTGGTTTTCACTATATGTGTTAAAAAATACTGTATCTGTAAATTCTTGGCATAAAATACCAGGCCAGTGAAACAATGTGAATTTCTAAATTTTTCTACCAAGTAGTGTTTTTAACTTATAAGTGATATTAGTGCATTCAGTTGTTGTAAGCCAAACAATCTAGAAGCATGTGAAGAAAGATATTATAGTTTTTCCTAGTTCCAAGTCCTTCCTTTCTAAGAACAGCAAGTATCCCTCCACATCTTTTAAAATATGTTTTCCCAGTAGCCAACATGATCTCTAATCTGGAATTTCTATATCATGTAGTGGTTTTTAACCATTTTATAACAGAATACTTCTTTTATGTTTTTACAATTTAAATTTCTTATGAAAATTATAGCACTTAAAGACTGGTCTCAGCTTGAATGTCACTTCTCCTGGAAGTGATTTTTATTCCATAAACTAGACTTAGAATTAATTCCTGAGGGATTTTTTGGGTTAAATATTGTAAGTTCTGTATGGCAAAGAGAGTTACTATCATTCTATTATCAATAGTCTCTGGCCCAGTGATAATCCTATTAATTCATCTACACTAATAAAAAAGAGAAACATGCAAATTGACCATTCCTCTGCTACACCCACCAGCCAATCAGGAGCGAGTAGGCAAATTAACCCAACAAAGATGGTGGTTAATTTGCATATGTAGGCGTGGAGCGAAGACTGAAGACAGCATAGAAGGAAGCCGAGCACTGCAGAAGGGAGTGAAGCAGCGGAGACGGGAGGGAGCGAGATGGCTTCCTTCCCTTCTCTACTTTGCTCCGGCCACAGGAAGCCCTTTTCTTGCAGGAATAGGTCCAAGGAAGCCCTATTCTTGCAGGAATCTTCCTGCAATAGGCCTCTAGACCTATAATGAATTGGTCCCTTTATTGAAAAATAATATTTCATAACTAATTTTTGGGACTATAAACTAGCATAACCTTAGATAGTACCTGGTAGCTAAGTTATTTCATATTGTGGAATGAAGAGTAATATACCTCTAATCATTCTAAGGAGCTCTAGCATTCTTGGTACACAATTTGAAAACCAGAAGATTGTGCACAGGGCACCCACAAAGGTGCTAAGCCATCTGACTTACAGGTTTGAGTTTCGCAAAGCCTCTCTGTTTTGGTTATAATCCCTATTTCACTTGATTTATCAGGGCCACTTGACATCACTTGGCTTTCCCATTCTTTCCTGGTTCTCTTCTACATCCCTGAGAGTTTCTCTTCAGTCTCCTTCATGGGGACTACTTCTGGGAACCCTGAATAGCTTTCTGTTTATTTTATTTTAAATGCCCTTTTTTTTTAATGATCTTATCTGCTTTGTGGTTTTGGTTACTGGTGTGTTGGTGACATCTGCATCCTTATTTCCAGAGTCCACCATGCTTCTGAGTTCCAGGAAGTATTTCTAACTGTTGCTAGACAACTTCATTTTCATGTTATTTAGATGCTTCAAACTCTCCAATTCAGAACACTATCCTTTCTTATACTCCCTAATGGTGCTTCTTTTAATGTATTCTCTAACTTGGTTAATGGCATTGGTTGTTTCATCTAAAAACTAATGTTCATTTTAAATATTTGTTGTCATCTTTACGTATCACTGATTCCTGTTAGTTCTACCTCTTAAATAGTTCTCAAACTCACTCCATATAATTTTTTCCCAAAGTCACTGTGTTGGGTCTCTCACATGGATTTTCTACCTTCTACAATGTTCATTAAAATATATTCTTTTTAAAGCAGGAATATGAGCATTTCATTCCCTTCCTGGAGAAATATAAGCCACTCCATTGCCTCATTTAGTAGCACTCAGGGATTACGTTAAGGCTCAGGAGGAAAATGTTGGCACTTCTAAATATATTTACTCTGGTTTTATTAAGCATATTTGATATTTACTAAAGAATGTGACATACATACAAGTGATAAAGTATAATAATAAAATAAATGCTGTGAACTCACTACTGACTTGCATCCTAGAATATGTCCAGAACTCTCATGTGCCTTCACTTTCACCTCTCTCCTTGCCCTGCTTCCACTAACTCACCCCCACCCAAGTTAAATTTTATTTTTTATAATTCCCTAAATTTTTATTGGTTTCTGGCATATATATTTATTTGTAAATAATATATTATTTTGTTTATTCTTGAGCTTTTAAAAAGTGGTATCAGACTGTGATTGGTCTTTATAACTTGATTTTTACTCAAAAATTACATTTTAAAGATTCATTTATAGTGTTGCATGAAGCTGTAGCTCATTAATTTTTACTGATGAAGAATATTCCATTGTGAAAATACATCAAAAGTTATTTATGCACTCTCTTGTTGATGGATATTTGGATTCTTTCCAACTTTGGCTGGTAAGGACAATTCACAATAGATAATTCTATATAATTGGAGCCAGATTATGAAGGACTTTGGAATTTAGATTATTAGACTGGGCTAATGTCTACCATAGAAACATTTTAACTAGAAAAAACTATGATGTTGACAATAAGAATTATAATAATGATGAATATTTTATAACAATAATAATGGATAATCTATAATAATAAAAGGGTAATATGCTAATTAGACCAGATGTCCTTCCTGACGTCCTTCCTTCTGGACAAAGCCACAGCGACTGGGGGCCGTGGCAGAGGCTGCAGAGGCTCCTGGAAACAGTGGGCGGGAACTAGGGCCAAGGCCCTTGCATGAATTTCATGCATTGGGCCTCTAGTATTTACATAACACTTAATATGTATTAATAACTACATTTATACATAACTGATCTACTTAATTTTTGAAGTGACCACATGATATAGACACTGTGTTTCCTCCATACACTATGTTCTTTGCCACAGTCCCACACTGTCACAACAGTGGTGACTTTCGAATGTCAACGCAGTAGTAGATTAGGTCAGACAATCCTACTGGTAGGGGTGAGGGGCTAGAAGATTAACTGAATTTTTTTTGTTTTGTTTTCCGAATTTGTATTTACATAGAAAATATTTTTTCTTTTTAGTTTATTTGGGATGGTTCGAGAGGACTCTGGTAGAGGTAGGGTGGTTAAAACCTTGCCTTCAAAAGCCTTCTCAGGAAGTCACCACTGCTAAGCAATATGGAAGAAGAGGGCAGATTCCCAGGGCATCATCACTAACTGTTGGTAACTGCAGCACTGCAGCGGAGCTCATGGAGGATACCCATGGCATTGAGGTGGTAGAGGGATCATAGTTGGCCCAAACACACAGCAAGCTTTCAAGCCTGGACAAGCTTATTTAGACATGTGCTTGTGTGTCTTGAAATCACTGCTCACCACAGCTTTGCATGACCACTGACACAGGATGCAACCCATCGTGCATGTCTCACAGACACAGGAAGTCAGTAGATAGTTTTCAACTCCAGACACTTTACTGCTACTTCAAAGGGAACTAAACCTTATGGGCAAAAGAAGCCCGTGTTCCAGGGAGAAAAATATTTTGCTGCTGAGAACTATTCATTACATATACACTACAGGGAAGCTGGTGTGAGCTTTTCATGTGGAAATTTCTAGACTCACAGATCCTTTTCCTTCTCCACACTTGGAAATAAGATGTGTTGGGGCCCATATGTAAAGAATGTTCTTTTTGGCAGGCATGGAGGTATTCATCAGAGACCCAGAAACTACGTCCAGGGATATCTTTCTCTGTCCATATTTTCATTGCCGGGGAAAAAAATTCACAAATTTGGACAATAACTTGGACTTAAAGACTAGGCAGTTGATTAAACAAAATATTGAAGTTGATTAAACAACATATGAAGACCATAGAATGCTTCCCAACTCATTCTATGAAGCTAATGTTACTGTGATACAGAACTCAGGAAAAGACATAAGAATTTAAATTACAGAGCAGTATCTCTCATTAACACTGATACAAAAATTATTTTAAAAGTGCTAGTCAGTCAACTCCAAAAAGCATAATACATCATGACTAAATGGAATTGTCCTGGAAAAACAATGTGGGTAAACATTTTCAAAAATTAATCAGTGCAATTCATCACATTAACAGACTAAGAAGAAAAACCAAATGATTATCTCAATACATGCAGAAAAAAAAACAAACTGAAAAAAACCAACATTCATCCCTGATAAAATCTTTCTGTGACCTAGAAGTTAAAAATAACTTCCTTAATCTGATAAATGGCATCAATGAAATTCGGTAATTTAAGATCATACTTAGTGGCTAAAAACTGAAAACTTTTCACCTAAGATCAAGAATAAGTAAAAGATGTCTGTTCTGTATTTCACACGGTACTGAGATCAAGGCTGGGGAATTAAGGCAATAAGAAATACAACTTACTTCATTCACAGATGATGCACTATCCTACATAATAAAAAGGTAATATGCAAATTGCATCACTCAGCTACACCCACGATTGGGCCAGCTGGAGGCGTGGGGGGCAGGACTCAGGGTGGCCAATTGGCGGGCAGGAAGAGCGGGGGGCGGGACTTGAGTCCCCGCCCCCCGCTCCTCCCGCTGGCCTAAACGGCCGACGCTGTGTAAGGACCCATGGGGCTGGTGGAAGACGCTGGTGGTGGAACTCGGGGTGGCTGATTGCGTGGCTGCTGACATTACTTTTCCACCAGCAGCAGTTTTCCTCTGGCCACCCGCTGATCGGAGCGCCTCCCGATCGGAGTTCCTCTCGGGGTAGCCGATCGCGCTGGCGGGAGGTGCTCTGATCAGCGGGTGGCCAGAGGAAAACTGCTGCTGGCAGAAAACTGGTGCCAGCAGCCAGGTGAAAGTCTATTGCACGAAACTTCGTGCAACAGGCTTCTAGTGTATGTATAAAATCTTAAAGCATTTTTTAAAAGCTACTGGAACAAACTAGTCATTTCAGGAAAGCTGTAAGATACAAGGTTAAATTTTAAAAATTAATTATATATTTGCATACTAGGAATGAACAAATGAAAATTAAAAAGCAATACCACCTATAATATCATAAAAATGTAGAAATAAATTTAATTCAAGTTGCACAAAATGAGTACACTGAAAATTTCAAAAACATTGCTGAGAGAAATTAAATAAAAACTAAACAAATGATGATATACCCTGTTCACAGAATGGAAGACTGAGTAGTGTTAAGATGTCATTCCTCTCCAAATTTATCTATAAATTCAAGGCAATTGCAATTAAAATCCCAGCAGATTTTTTTTATAAAATAATAAGCTGTTAATAAATTTATAAGAAAGTGCCAAGAACCTAGAATTATCAAAATGACTTTCAAAAATGAGCAAAACTGAAAGATTTATGCACTCAGCCCACAAAGGGGGGTACCAAGAGCGACCACCTAGAGTGATTGGGGAAGCTGAGCTACCGGCCCCTATAGGTCACTGACCACACAAAGCCACTCCATCAACACAGGGAGGCAGTCAAAATGTGGAGACACCGAAGCAGGTCACGAATAGAAGAGATGGAGGAAAGTAAACTAATGGATGACACAGTGTTCAGAACCACATTTATAAGGTTACTCAAGAATCTTCTAAAAACCGCTGATAAACTTGAAGAGACCTTCAAGGACATTAATGAGAATACCAAAAAAATGGAAAAGGGCCAGTCAGAAATTATGCATACACTGTCTGAAATAAAGAATATACAAAAACTCAACTGTAGATCACCGTACCCCAAGAGTCAAACCAAAGATCTGGAATATGAGGAAGCAAAAAACACCCAACCAGAGAGGCGGAAAGTAAGAAGAATCCAAAAGTGTGAGGATAGCATAAGGAGCCTCTGGGACGGCTTTAAGCGTATCAACATCCCAATTTTGGGGGTGCCAGAAGAAGAGAGAGAGCAAGATACTGAAAACCTATTTGAAGAAATAATGACAGAAAACTTCTCCCACCTGATGAAAGAAATAGACTTACAAGTCCAGGAAGCGCACAGAACCCCAAAAAAGAGGAATCCAAAGAGGACCATACCAAGACACATCATAATTAAAATGCCAAGGGCAAAAGACAAAGAGAGAATCTTGAAAGCAGCAAGAGAAAAACAGTTAGTTACCTACAAGGGAGTACCCATACGACTGTCAGATGATTTCTCAACAGAAACTATGCAGGCCAGACGGGAGTGGCAAGAAATATTCAAAGTGGTGAACAGCAAGAACCTACAACCAAGATTACTCTACCCAGCAAAGCTATCATTCAGAATTGAAGGTGAGACGAAGAGCTTCACAGACTAGAAAAAGCTAAAGGAGTTCATCACCACCAAACCAGGATTACATGAAATGCTGAAGGATATTCTTTAAGAAGAGGAAGAAGAAAAAAAAGGTAAAGGTAAAAATTAGGAACAACAAAAAGACATCAAATACATACCTACCAACAAGTGAATCTAAAAATCAAGTGAATAAAAAAAATCTGAAGAACAGAATGGACTGGTGAATATAACAGAATCAGGGACATAGAAAGGGAGGTGACAGACAATTCTCAGGGGGAAGGGGGTCTGAGGGGTGCAGAAAGAGATTGGACAAAAATCTTACACCTATGGATGAAGACAGTGGCGGGGAGGTAAGGGTATGGAGTGGGGTGGGGAATCAGGTGGAGGGGAGCTATGGGGGGGAAAGAGGAACACCTGTAATAATCATCTGAACAATAAAGATTTATTAAAAAATGAAAGATTTATATTATTTGATTTCAAAATGTATTATAAAGCTAAAGATATGAAGACAGTATATTGAAATGACAAAAACATTTATTTGAATAAAACAGAATAGAAATTTAGAAATAGTTCCTCAATAGTCAGCTGATTTTCAACAAAGGTGCCACAGAAATTCAGTGGTAAAAGAATAACTTTCTAACAATGATATTGAAACAATTAAATAGCCATATGCAAACATATAAAATAAAACAAAAATAAACAAAAACTCTCTACTCATAGCTCATACCACAAACATTTAAGAGTTAAAACGATAAAACTTTAAGGGAAATACAGCATAAGACCTTGGTCACCTTGTGTTTGGCAAAAGTGTTTTAAAAAGCACACAAAACGTACATGCTATTAAAAATTTTAAATCCATTAGTTGGACTTCGTCAAATTAAAAGGTGTTTCTTTTCCAAAGACACTGTTAAATGAAAAGGTGAATACAGCATGGGAGCAAAGGTGTGTAAACATATATTTGACAAAGGATTTGTGTCTATAACATACAAAATCTCATAACTCAATAAAAAAAAAAGACTGACATTCTAATAAACAATGGACAAAAAATTTAATAACCACTAAGTTATATGAATGAGAAATAAGCACCTGAAAAGATACATAATTCCATTAATCATTAGAGAAATGAAAATAACTACACCCCGCTAGAATGACTGAAAACAAAGACTAGTTGTACCACATGTTGCTGAGGAGGTAGAACAACTGGAACTCTCCTTCAGCTAGAACTGCTGATGGAAATGTAAAATAGGACCACCGCTTTGGAAAACAACTTGCCAGTAAAAGGTAAAGGTAAAATACACTTACCAGATCACCAGCCATTCTAATTCTCATTATTTACCCAAGAGAAATTAAAACTTGTCTTGACCCAACAACTGGTACACAAATATTCTTAGCAGCTTTGTTTGTAACAGCCAAAGACTAGAAATAACTCCAAAGTCCCTAATAAATAAGCAAATTGTGGCATATTCATACAATGGATTACTACTGAGTAATAAAAAGGAACAAACTATTGACATATACAAAAGTATGGATAAGTCTCAAAATCATTGTACATGAAATATCCAGACCAAAAAAAAAGTGCATATTTCTTCGTATAAAATTCTATAAAATGCAATCTACAATGACAGAAAGCAAATCTCTCTGGTTGACTGGGGAAGGTGGTGATCATGGAGGGAAATGTTACAAAGGGGCACAAGGAAACTTTTGTACAGAAGTATATGTTCTACTTCCTGATCATATGGCTTCATGGATGTGTGTGTGTATATATATATATATATATCAAAAGTTATCAAATTGTATGCATCAATTTGTGCAGTTTGTTGTGTGCTAATGATACCTCAATGAAACTATAAATTTTGAAAATAAAAACAGAAAGAAGATAAAATGGAAAGGTCCTTTTCTCTCACATTTTAGATTGAACATAAATATTGCAGGGCTGATATGGTATGTCTGTGGTGTCCAGACTCAGTCTCTTACTAACTTCTTGCTCAGAAATTCTCAACATGCAGCTTTTATCTTATAATGTGACATAGCTGTTCCAGCCACTTCCATTATGTCCATGATAGCTGGTGGGAAAGAGAAGTGAAAGTCAAAGTCTTTCTTTTAAGGCCATTCACTGGACTTTGACCATGTCACTTGCCTCAGTCTTTCGCAGCAAGGGTTCAGGAATCTGGAGAAGGGGCTGTGACATAAGTGAATACACTAGACAAGAAATATAAATTTAGAAATTATGGGGGAAGCCAGACGGAAACCCTTCTCTAGTGGAAAGGCTTGCCATGGCTTTTTATTCACTAGAATATATATTTTGCCCTTTAGCAAAGCAAACAGACATCAATGGTAAGGTTTGGTAAACAATAAAGGATTATCAGGTTAGGGGAATTGCCTTCAGCCATTCAGCCAGCAACAGGTAATAATATTCAGATTTTCAGCCCTGCTGAATATCAAAGTCCATCAGCCTTCTGAGGACTTCTCACATTTATTATGCTAATTACTGTTGGTCTTTGCCTCCAGCATCACTTCTGCTGACATCCTATTGAACTGAGCTACAAGAGCACAATTTACCAAAGGAGGCCAGGAGATCCAGTCTTTTAACTATGCTATCAGGTACCCAGCTAAAACTTAGAGTTGCCATCACTAAGGAATGAAGAGTCTAAAGTCTCTACTTCCCAAAATATAAACATATTCTACAAAATTTTATTTAAACCAATCCAATAAATAAGCTCTTGATTATGTTACAGTTGTTAAGGATCATAGATCAGAGACATTTTCTATTGTGTGTTCTTTCATAAGATGGAAAGAGCTAGGTGTTACACTGAAGAGGGAAGGCTCTCCTGGATCCTTAATCAGAGTTCAAAGCTGTGTAGATGGTGAGAAAATATGAAATTGGCCTATGGTTTTGTAGCATCTGGTAATTATGTTTTCTCCAGAAGAATACCCCAAGTTACCAAAAACTTCGAGTTCTTTGATGCATGCATGGTTAATATTTCTTTGAGTCTGTACATGTGTTCAGATCTCAAAGAAACATTAGAGCAATATTTTATGTTACTATAATCTCTCTAAGGGATGCATTTTTCTCTGATAATGATTAGGAATATTTAGGATCATGAAAGTATTAATAAATTTTATAGCTCTGCTACAAAGCATAGGGAGTCTCTCTTTCCCCTGAAGGTTCCTTAATAAAAGATGAAGGTAATCTGTTGAAACATGTGCTTTATGGAGAGTGAAATTTCTTGGGTATATATGACTGAGTATGAGAGAAAAGTCAGAAGATTGGTATTAAAAAAGAAGTACAGTGATTCATAAAGTCTAAAATATTAGATACAGCCCTAGTCAGTTTGGCTCAGTGGATAGAGCATTGGACTGCAGACCAAAGGGTCCCAGGTTCGATTCCAGTCAAAGGCACGCACCTCGGTTGCCTGCTCCTCCCCAGCCCAAACCCATGTCAGGGCTCATGCAAGAGACAACCAATAAATGTGTTTCTCTCACATTGATGTTTCTCTGTCTTTCCCTCTCTCTTCCACTCTCCCTAAAAATCAATGGAAAAAAAAAATCCTCAGGTGAGGTTTAACAACAACAAAAAGCACACAATAAAATACTAGATACAAGTGCCTCTAATCTAGCTTGTTTAATTTTCTCTCTACAGTTCTACCAATCTAAAATTTGTTCAGTTTAAGCACATTTGGGCTGTAATTTAGAAGCATTAGTATTACATCTTTGACATTCTTTTTGGTGGCTTTTATGATAGCCAATTAGTATCCTACCGCCAGTATGTTGTTTATGACTTTTTTAAAACCAGTGCTTGTTTTATTAGTTTCTTCTGTTTTGTAAATGTCACCTCTTTATGAGCATTCTCAGCAGAAAAGATGGGTGAAATACTCTTTTAAAGACATAATTGAGTCTAATGTTTTTTAGATCCTTGTATTTCCCTGGGAAAACTTATGTTCTGAATCTTTAAGGCCGTGGTGGGCAAACTGCAGCTCGTGAGCCACATGCGGCTCTTTGGCCCCTTGAGTGTGGCTCTTCCACAAAAGACCATGGCCTGGGCGAGTCTATTTTGAAGAAGTGGCGTTAGAAGAAGTTTAAGTTTAAAAAATGTGGCTCTCAAAAGAAATTTCAATCGTTGTCCTGTTGATATTTAACTCTGTTGACTAATGAGTTTGCCGACCACTGCTTTAAGGTATTTATTCAAAACCACAGTTAAACACTTCCAGCCATCATTCAGTATCTTGGAAGCAGCTGGTGGGACACAGCATGTGTTGAAGATGAGCTGATAGATTCCACAGCTGTGACACTTTCAGTCAGACATGTGGCTTAAGGGAGCAGAAAGACTAATGAGAGAAATTTGAGTGTGGAATATTCTTTTGGATTAAAACTGCAGAACTCCATTTCCCTAGAGAAGTGCTTCCATGTTAATGTTTTTAGTTCCTTACAATATCATTACGATTGTGTTCAAGTTGAAATTGTTATTTATTAGAACTTACTGATGATGATAATAGGTAATAATTATTGAGTGCCCGCTAAAATGCCAGGCAATATACTAATTGCTTTACATGAATTATCTCAAATGATCCTCACATTAATTCTATGAAGCTGAACTATTTTTAATGTGTGTACAGATGAAGACATTGAGCTCACAGTTGGTAAGTGGTGAAGTGGGGACTTCAATTCAGTCCTCTGAGTCATTTTTTTTTCCAATTATAATTCACACTTAATACCATTATGTACAAGTTTCAGATGCATGGCAAAGTGGCCAGAAAATCACACACTTTATAGAGTGATCCCCTCACTGGTTCAAGTAACCACCTGGCCCCACACATATTCATCATGACATTAACCATATCCACATCTCTGTGACTGTTCTGTAACTACCAATTTGTACTGCTTAATCCCTTCACGTTTTTCACCCAGTCCTCCAACCCCTCCCCTCTGTATCTATGGGTCTGTTTCTATTTTGTTTGTTTATTTTGTTCATTAGATTCCACATACAAATGAAATCATGTGGTACCTGTCTTTCTCTGTCTGACTTATTTCACTTAGTATAATAACCTCTAGGTCCATTCATGCTGTAAAAAAGATAAGATTTCATTACTTTTTATGGCTGAATCCTGATTCTTAATGGATCTATTTCCTTGCCAAACCTCTGCATTAAGAGAGAATAAAGAAGATTAATACTCTTTATGGAAGCCTTCCTTAACTTGAGATTTTTTTCTTTTCCTGCCTTGTAATAAACTATGTGTCACACAGGACATTAAAAGCTATTTTTAAAAGCCTACAACAAACCATCTTTGTCAAGTGGCTATTGATGAGCCAGAATATTTTATTTCACTTGTGAATTAATGTATCTACAGACCATCTGATATCGACCTTTTCCCAGCATCATTTCCTGCCAATTATACACATTTAACTGTGTACAGTTTCTGTCATCCTGTGAGCTCTCACACCTCTGGACCTTCAAATATGCTCTGTCAGCAGCCTTCTTCCGTATCTACTCATGTGTGAGCACCTGTTATAGGGCCTTCTGAGACCCTTTCAGGCAGAATGAATTGCTCTTCCTCTCCTATCCCATGTCAGTTCTTATATGTCTTGATTGCACAGCATTTTTAGTATTGTGTAATCAATACTGAAGAATTAAAACAGTAAGAAACTGGTTTACAATGTAAAGTAAACCTCTCATGTTTGATGCACAGGCCTTTCCTAAGTCAATGACTATTTCCATGATAGTTAACACAGAGAGAAACATATACACATAGCTCTTCACGTTTTGCAAGTTTGGAAGCCTAACGACACAGTATTCTGCACCTTGCTTTTTTTTTTTTTTTAACCTAAAATATTTGGACTTTTTTCTATATTAGTATATAAACCTTATTATTCTTAATAGCTCTAAATATTTTAATAGACACACCATAATTTACTTAACTGTCCTCCTATGATGGACATTTGAATGGTTTCTAGGTGTTCCAAGCAATGTGCAATAAGTATTCTTGTTTGTATGTTTATATAGAGTGGATAAGAGAATAGTGAAGTCATATTTCCTGGGTTTGAACCCTGGCTCTGTACTACTAGCTCTTAATATTTTTAATCAAGTTACTTAACCTCTGTATGCCCCAGTTTCTCTGTATGTAAAATGGGGGAATTTGATAATTTCCTAGGGTTTTTCTGAGGATTGAATTACTGCATAGAAAGAGCTTTAATGCCTAGTATATAGTAAGCACTCGATGGTGTTTACTACTATTATTATAAAGACTAGAGGTCCGGTGCATTAAATTCATGCACTGGGGGAGAGGGTTTCCCTCAGCCCAGTCTGCACTCTCTTCAGTTTGGGAACACTAGAGGGATGTCCGACTGCCCATTTAAATGGGCAGTTGGACATCCCTCTCACAATCAAAAACTGCTGGCTCCCAACTGCTCACCTGCATGCCTGCCTGATTGCCCCTAACCTCTTCTGCCTGCCAGCCTGATCACCCCCTAACCACTCCCCTACCAGCCTAAATGATGCCTAACTGCTCCCCTGCTGGCCTCACCCCCAACTGCCCTCCCCTGATGGTCTGATCACCCACAACTGCCCTCCCCTGCTGGCCATCTTGTGGTGGCCATCTTTGACCACATGGGGGCAGCCACCTTGTGCAATGGAGTGATGGTCAATTTGCATATTACCTATTTATTATATAAGATCATATGTCTTTGGGCACATATTTGAGTAGATCAATTCCTGGGTGTAATTCTTGGGGCAAAGGGTATGTGCATTGACAATTTTTACAGATACCCATGTTAATTGAGTATCTGTAAAAATAGATTCTGAGACAAGGACCCAAATACAAATAGTTTATTTAGGTGGTGAAGGAAAACCAAATAGGGGACTGGGAGTGTGAGACAGGGAAGGAAAGGTAGCCAATAATGGGTGGACTATCAAGTCCATCACCACTTCGGGTGCTTGAAGCTCCATCCTGCGGAACCTCTAGGAAACTCTAGGAGCCAGTATTGATGTAATCCCTCCTACTCAGGGGGTGAGGGAGGTGCTATTGGTATACTGACTCCAGCCTTGACAGGTTAATCATAGTCTGAGGGCCACTGTACAATCCTGAGAGTAGTGGCATCTAAGAGCAGAGCAGTGGATGGGTGGGAAGAGATCAACCAAAGAACTTATATGCATATATGCATAACCCATGGACTCAGACAATAGGGTGGTGAAGTCCTGGCGTGGGGTTGGGTGTTGGCTAGAGGAGGTCAATGGAAGGGAAAAAAGAGACATATGGAATACTTTCAACAATAAAAATTTAAAAAATAAATAAATGCCGGGCCAGTTTGGCTCAATGGTCGAGCATCGACCTATGAACCCAGGAGGTCACGGTTTGATTCCCAGTCAGGTACATGCCCGGGTTGCAGGTTTGATCCCTTTTAGGAGGCAGCTGATCAATGATTCTCTCTCACTGATGTAGCTCCCTCTCTCTCGCTCCCTCTCTCTCTCCTCTGCTTCATCTCTGAAATCAATAAAAACAAATTTTAAAATAATAAATATATAAATAAATAGTAACAAAATTGACTAAAAGTCATTCTGATTTTATCATCATGATGTTTTGGGAATTCTCTATACCCTTAGTTATAAAGTACTTCTCTCCTCAGGGTCACTCCTTGATTCCTGGGAAGTATTAATTTCCCAACATTTCTGGCCTAGTCACAGGCAGGCCCAGCAGGTTTTATTGGCCAGAGAAGGAAAGAAATGCAGGTGCTGGCAGTCATTGGAAGCCTAGCCAGCAAGTACTAATGGGCAAGGAAGAGAGGATATGGTCCGAGTACCAACAGCATCTGCTACAGTTGAACCTGCTACACGGAGAGCCCATAGTAGTGAGAATTTCTCCTCACTTCTGTCTTTCATGACCACCCTGGAATGGAGCTGTGTTGGTTTTATTGTTTTCTGACAACTGGTCAGGGGAACTCTGTGAAGTCATAGGTACAGCCTGAGGGAGATACATTGGCTTAACAAGTTAGGTAATATGGAGGGCTGGGTTGTCAGTTCTTGTAATTTAGTTCGTTTTTCTCTCCAGACATATTCATGCCTGATCACAAGTGTCCCATTCATTGTATTGTGGGTTGATGCTATGCCCATCTTACCTAAAGACTTGCAGGATCTGCCAATAACCAGTTCATGCTAAGCAGCTCTGGTAACATTGTCACTTGATGTCCCATGATCAGGTTCAGTTTCTAGTAGGTTCAGTAGCAAACCAAGAGCTGCTTTTTGAATGATAAACAGTTCTTTGAAACTTGAGCCTGTCCTTTTTTTTTTCTCAGTATACTTGTGACAATAACAGCAGCTAGCCAACTCCACTCTCCTTGTAATTCCCATTATCCCCCATCTCTTATATTCTAAAGATATTACATAAGCCAATGCCTGGTCTTTATCCTACACCCCAACCCATTTTAGTAGGTGGTGATGACATTTGGAAATCAGGCCAGCATGCACTGAAATGTACTGGCATGAGGATATAGCCAAGATACCAACAGCTTCTGCTGCAGTATTACTAACTTTTCACTCTACATTCCCACAAACAATAGGAAAAATGGCTGCTTTTATGCATCCTTACCACCTCAATATATTGTCTAATGTTTGGTCTTTACTAATCTTGACTTTTAAAAATGGTACCTCATTGTTTTATATGCATTTCTTCATTGTGAAGGTACATATAGTTTTAAACATATGAAGCCATTGATATGTCTGCCATTATGAAATCTATTGGCAATCCATTTTTTACATGCTTTAGTCATTTTTCTATCTGGTTGTTGGTTTCTTTTCTAATGATTTGTCAAAATTCTCTCTGTAACAAGAAAATTAGCCTTTTGTCTAATTGACTGGTAAATTCTGTCCCATTTTCATATTTGTACTTATTTTGTTTCCCTGAAAAAATATTTTTACATAGCTATGTGTTTTAATTTTTTTATTTAATGCTTATGTGTTTAATTACTTGCTTATAAATATATCGTTACTAAAAATATAAAAATAATTATTTTTCTTTACTTATTTTAATTGTTGTATTTTAATTATATCTTACTAGAGGCCCAGTGCACAGATTCATGCCGCCGTTGGGTCCCTCAGCCTGGCCTGCACCCTCTCACAATCTGGGACCCCTAGGAGGATGTCGGACTGCTGGTTTCAACCCGATGTCCACAGACCAGTCAGGGATCGGGCCAAAACCGGCAGTCTGACATCTCCCCAGGGATGTAGCAGTGTGCAAAGCAGCAGGTGGCCCAGGAGGAGCTCGAGCCCGGGCTGGGCACCCTGTTGCTCCTGTTCAATCTGGACCCCTGCACCTGCCACTGCTCAGTAGGGCTACCATGGAGGCAGGAGAAGCTCTCACCGCCTCAGCTGCACTTACTAGCCATGAACCCACTGCGCTCCCACTGTGGGAGCGCACTGACCACTAGGGGGCAGCTCTTGCATTGAGCATCTGCTCCCTGGTGGTCAGTGCATGTCATAGCAACCAGTTGACCGGTTGTAACGGTCGCGTAGGCTTTTATATATATACTAGAAGCCCGGTGCACGAAATTCGTGCACAGCGGGGGGTTGTCCCTCAGCCCAGCCTGTAGCCTCTCCAATCTGGGACTCCTGGAAGGATGTCCGACTGCCTGTTTAGGCCCAATCCTGGTGGGATCAGGCCTAAACAGGCAGTCAGACATCCCTCTCACAATCCAGGACTGCTGGCTCCCAACTGCTTGCCTGCCTGCCTTCCTGATTGCCCCTAACTGCTTCTGCCTGCCAGCCTGATCACCCCCTAACCACTCCGCTGCCAGCCTGTTTGCCCCCAACTTCCCTCCTCTGCCGGCCTGGTCACCCCTAACTGCCCTCTCCTGCAGGGTTTATCACCTCCAACTGCCCTCCCTTGCAAGCCTGGTCCCTCTCAACTGCCCTCCCTTGCAGGCCTGGTCCCTCACAACTGCCCTCCCTTGCAGGTTGGGTGCCTCCCAACTGCCCTCTCCTGTTGGCCATTATGTAGTGGCCATCTTGTGTCCACATGGGGGCAGGATCTTTGACCACATGGGTGAGACATCTTGTGTGTTGGAGTGATGGTCAATCTGCATATTACTCTTTTATTAGATAGGATAGAGGCCTGGTACAGAGGTGGGGGCCAGCTGGTTTGCCCTGAAGAGTGTCCCGGATCAGGGTGGGGTTCCCTTGGGGTGTGGGGTGGCCTGAGTGAGGGGCCTGTGGTGGTTTGCAGGCCGGCCATGGCCCCTGGCACCCAAGTGGAGGCCCTGGTATCTGGAATTTATTTTCCTTCTACAATTGAAACTTCGTAGCCTGGAGTGGAGCCAAGCCTGCTGCTCCCTCCAGGGCGGCAGCCATTTCTGTGGCAGTTAATTCACCTTCTATAATTGAAACTTTGTAGCCTTAAGCGGGTGAGCCCAGCCAGGGTGTGCGGAAAGCTTTGCTTCCCCTGTTGCCGCCGGCAACCCTGGCCTGCTCTCTCAAGCTCCATTCTGCTGCCATTTGTTTGAATTTGTTTACCTTCTATAATTGAAACTTTGTAGCTTGAGTGGAGGCTTAGGCCTGCAACGGCTATCAGAAAGCTTGGCTTGCTCTGTTACCTGGGAAACCTTGCTCTCTGTGGCTATAGCCATCTTGGATGGGGTTAATTTGCATACTCGCCCTGATTGGCTGGTGGGCGTGGCTTGGCTGGTGGGCATGGCTTATGTAGCGGAGTGATGGTTAATTTGCATATTACCATTTTATTGGAGAGGATATGTTATTATCCCTCTTTCTAGATGCTAACATCCTAAAAGCAAATTTCCAGGATATAGAAAACATTAAATTAGTGACAGCTTCCTCCCTTCCTCATCCTCTTCTTTGCTTTCTATCCTATATATCTTTCTAACCACAACACCTACCAAGGTACCTGGTATATATAGTAGGTGCTCAATTAATTCTTGCTTACTGCAAGAATGAACAAATTACATGTACTTATCTATATTATTAAATAAATTTCACTTTTAAGAACATTTTTAGAGTTGCAGAAATATTGTGAATATAGTATGGAGAGTTTTTATACCTCGCACCAAGTTTCTCCTGTTACTAATAGCTTTAAATGAGTATGGCACATTTGTTACAATTAATGAACCCATATTTATATGTTATAATTAACTAAAGTGCATGCTTTATTCAGATTTCCTTAGTTTTTACCTAATCCCTTGTTTCTGTTCAGGAATCCCATCTAGGATATCACATTATATTTAGCCATCATATCTCCTTAAGTTTCTTTAGACTGTGACTGTTTTTCAAAATGTTTGTTGCTTCTAACAATGCTGACATTTTTTAGGGGTACTGGTCCTCCATTTTTCATAATTTTCCTCTGATAGGAATTGTCTGATGTTTTATTCATGATTAAATTGGGATGATGGGTTTCTAGGAGAAAGACCATAGAAATAAAGTGCCATTTTCATAACATCATGTTGAGAGCACATTCTATCAACATGGTTTATCACTCTTGATCAGCTACTAAGGTAGCATTTATAACTGAAAAGTTACTCTTTGTGATTGTTAATTTAATGATCAACTTGACTGGGCTAACGGATGTCCAGATAGTTGGTAAAACATCATTTCTGGGTGTGTCTGTGAGGTTGTATCCAGAAGAGATCAGCATTTCAATCATTAGACTGAGTAAAAAAGATCTTCCCTCACATATGTGGGTGGGCATCATCCAATCCATTGAGAAGAAAAAAGAAAAAATATGAAAAATTCTTTCTCTCTTTTGAACTGGGACGTCTGTCTTCTTCTGCACTTGGACATCAGACCTCCTGATTCTTGGACCTTTGGACTCTGGGATTACACCAGCAGGGCTCCAGCTCTCAGGCCTTTGGCCTCAGACTAGGAGTTACATCATTGGCTCCCCTGGTTCTCAGGCCTTCAACCTTGGACTGAATTACACCACTGGCTTTCCTGGTTCTCCAGCTTGCAGATGGCAGATTGCGGTACTTCTTTGCCTCCATAACATGTGAGCCAATTCCTATAATCAATATCCTCTTATATACCGATATCAATATCTACATTTATCTATCTATCCTACTGGTTCTTTTTCTCTGGATAACCCTAATATACACTCTTCTTTCTCCTTTCCTTATTGGACTATTTGAGATAAAGTCACTATACATAACCTACACTCAAGGAGTGGGAGTTATGCTCTATCTCCTTGAGGTTGGAAGGTCTATGTATTTGGAATTCTTCTGCATGCAAGATTTGTCTGTTCTTCTCCATTTATTTATTCAATCATTCATTATATCAGTCTAGACTTATGGATATTTGTCTTATACTTTGGGTTATAATATAATATTACTTTATTTATTTTGTTGCTCAAAATATTCCTTCTTTGGCCATTGGGAGCTCTTTCAGTTGACTGCTGTGTCCCATAGACATTTCTCATGATTGTGTGTTTTGTATGTGTTGTGTTTTTTTCTGACTTTCAGTCATTCCAAGATATTCTAAACTCATTTTGCATATTTCCTTTCCCAGTCCTTAAAATCAGCCTTTTCTCTGAGGACTCCTGGTTCCTTTTATTAAGAAGGAACATCTGGGCTCTAGATATGCCTCTTACTACCAGGGTTGGACTTATTATTTAAGCAGATAGCCAAAACTAATACAATATTGTTTACTTAATAAATAAGTTTCTAATGTAATTCAGTGTGCTAACTTGTGCTTGAATTATGAGTTTAGTCTGACAGAAATAACCTCTGGTAATCCATATTTTTTAATGGATTTTTACAGAAACTCAAGTATTCTCTTCTTAGCTACAATTATAAATTAAAAGTATGCATCCCCAAGGATTTTACACTATGTCCAATTATAGTGTAGAGCTTTATAGAGCTTTATTAGTGTGTGCTGAAACTGGTTGAAAGAAGCACCTTTCTGAGATTCAATGTCTCTGATTCTTTTAGACTTAGAGAATAAAGATTAAAAATGTTAGTTTAGACCCTGAAATGCCTTGCAATGTAAAGAAGATTTTCTATAACTAAATAAAAATAACCATAAAAGCTGTGACGATCACCTCATCTTGTTACCAATTTTTTTTTAACATCTCCACTATTGGTGAGCAGAGTGGCATTTGCTCAGCACAGGTGACTAAACATTCAATGACCATAAATGTCCTTGACAATGAAAACGCTGTCTTGTGACTCTAATCTATTCTGACTTGCTAAGCACAGGAAACATTTGGCACTTTCCTAGGGCATTGATTAATGAGGAAACACTTGGTTTCACAGTTAATGTGAATTATTATAACCTCTGGGAACCTATTAGTTTTATAAGATACTAGTTCTGAATAATGATTGCATTTATTGGTGTCTGCATCTCCATATGACTTCAATTTGAGAAACACGACTTGGAGGTAATTTTTGGAAATGAACATCATATACTAAATGCAACTCGCTCCTCCCCTCTGTCCTTTTGGCTTTCCATTGACTTTATTGAAGTAAAAGGACAGGGAAAGTCAAACTAACATGAACTGACTATCCAATTTGTACATACATTTAATTCAATTCTTATAATAGCTAAGCAGTAAGAGCTAAGCATTACTATGCCTATTTTAAAGCTAAGGAAATAGTTTTGAAGACTTGAAGTAACTTGCTCAAGATCACACAAATTATAAAGTAGCAACTTATAAAGTTATACAAAATTTATGCCCAGATAATTTGACCCCAGAGCTCACCTTTTCTCCCTCAGAGCTGGCAGCGTGTATAAGAATAATTTAAGATGATTTTTTATAATATTGATGCCCAAGGCTCACTCTGAGAGATTCTGGTTTAATAATTCTGGGGAAGAATCCAGGCCTCCGCATGCTTTAAAAGTTCCCCAGCTGATACATTATTATCAGCATTTCACCAGTCTGCTTTCACTCTCATAATTACACCTGACATGTAAGCAGTGTCCTTACAGCTTTCAAAGCTGTTGTGTTTTAAATACATAATTCATTTAATCTTTAAACCAGTCCAATTAGGGATTATGGTGCTCTTTTTATAGAATAGGGAACAGAGACTCAAGGAATTTAAAAATCTGAGTTGATATTACAGAGTCAGTAGCTGAAACCCAAGAAAATTTGAAGAGGGCCAGCCTACTTGTTTTATCCTCATTTAGAGTTTCCTAACCTTGGTTCCTTTTGGATTCCTCCCTCTTTTCCCCCTCCTCTGTCCTTTAGTTACTTTTATGCCCTCAAGCTATCAGCTATATGTGGATGGACAGGAGTGGTGTCTGTGATTCATTACTAAAGCAACACATGTTAGCAGTAAAAACAGAGTTGAAATAGAAGTTGGACACCTTAAGAGAGTGATTTTGTTTCTTTGAATGTCAGGTTCAACAATAAAATGGGGAAAATAATAGTACTATCTTACCATTTTAACATGAAAACAAGATAAGATGATGTCACTAATTTAATGTCTTAGTCTATAAAAGGGATTTGTAAATTAAAAGACACCATACTTTACGCTAGTCATTGCTATTTTATTTGTAATGTTTAATTTTTGAATTGTTGTATTGTTTCCCACAGCTTCTATAACAAATGATCACAGCCTTGGTGATTTCAAGCTACAGAAAATTATTCTCTCCTAATTCTGGAGGTTTGAAGTCTGAAATGAAGGTGCCAGCCCTCCTCTGAAGGTTCTAAGAAAGAATCCTGTTCCAGCTTCTGATAGCTGTTGACATTCTTTGGAGTTCCTAAGCTTGTAGCCACATCACTCTAATCTCTGTCTGTCTCATCACCTTACCTTCTGTGTCTATTTCAAATATCCCTCTACCTTTCTCTAGGAAGGATATTTTCATTGGATTTCAACCTACCTGGATAATCCAGCATAATTTTCTCATCTCAAAATCCTTAACTTAATAACATCTGCAAAGAAACTTTTCCAAATAAGGTAACACTCATAGGTTTCAGGAATTAGGACATGGACATATCTATTGTGGAGGCCACCACTCAACCCACTGCAGATATTACAAGTATTTATTTTTCTTTAAACTCAATATGCCACCCTATGATTAACTGTCTCTTGCCAATAAATTTAAGGGCCAAATCCTTTTATATGGTAAATAAGGTCTCCAGTCCACAAGTCAGCTCTGCTTCATCCCCCCAAAAAACTACACAGAACTTTCTACCATTTCCTGCATATTCCTCACATTTTTCTACCCCTGTTTCTTTATGTATGCCATTACTGTTGCTTACCTTCCCTCTCTTTCTGGACTTCATCATTGGTTTTCATCCTCTTCTGTGAAGTATTTACTGAACATAAAAAATAATAATAATAATCCTATATAATAAAAGCCTAATATGCTAAGTGTCCGGTCATCCGGTCATCCATTCAACCAATCAAAGCATAATATGCTAATGATATGTTAAGGCCACTCAACTGCTCACTATGACATGCACTGACCACCAGGAAGCAGATGCTCCGACCGGTAGGTTAGCTTGCTGCTGGGGTCTGGCCAATCGGGACTGAGTGAGCAGGCCAGACATACCCTGGAGCTCTCCCACAGTCCCTCCATGGCTGGCCAACCGTCAGCGTCCCTCCCCGACCCCAATCATGCACTGGTATGGTCCCTTGGCCTGGCCTGCGCCCTCTAGCAATCCAGGACCCCCCCGGGGGGATGTTGGAGAGCTGGTCTTGGCCTGATCCCACTCAACTCAGGAGCTGCCCCCTGGTGGTCAATGCGCTCCCACAGTGGGGAGCGCCGCTCAGCCAGAGGCAGGGCTCACGGCTGGCAAGTGCAGCGACAGTGGCGGAAACCTCTCCTGCCCCCGCAGCAGCACTAAGGATGTCCGGCTGCCAGTTTAGGCCCACTCCCCGTCCTAAGCTGTCATCGGACATCCCCCAAGGGCTCCTGGACTGCAAGAAGGCACAGGCTGGCTGAGGGGCCTCCCCCCCTCCCCCCCCCCCAAGTGCGTGAACCCGGCCTCTAGTAATAATAATAAGACTGATTCTTCTTTTCTTTCCAAGTCTTCTAGGTTTCTTGGCCCTCTAGCTTTGATTCTAACAATTACCCACAGGCTTAACTTTACCATTGTCCCACTAGACTGAGCTTTGTTTTGGTTATGTCTTCAGGATTCAGATGGTGACATTCAGTTTTGTACTGCCCATTGTATGTGGCCCAGCACCAGGCACATGGAAGGTTCTCAGAAAAGCTTGGTGAATCACAGGGAATGACTGAGCACTGCCCTCAGCTTCCTCCAGGATACTGCTGTATTGGGCAGCTCAGTAAGGGCCCTGGAGGCTTATTCTCCTTTCAGTGATGCAAATTCTGCTGATACATTTGTCTTGTTCTCTTTATTTGGACATATTGTTGTTATATTATTATTATCATTATTATTATTTTAAAAGTTTGATTTATGGGCCTCTTTTTTTCTTTTCTCACTTTGTCTTTTTTGTGGTGGTTCACTTATGTATGTTATAGAATTTTATTCTATGAAAGTACTTTTTATTAGATGGAGAACATTTTACTTGATGAGTTTTTAGATTTCCTATTGATGGTAGCTGATATTTCTTACATCATCTTACTTTACTTAACACTTCATGTGAGGGAAGTGAAGTCATATAGAGTCTGTGTGGGTCTCCATTCTCTCCTCAGATCTCAGCTCTGTGCCTTGATTTAGGTTTCACCTTTTCAAAGTTCCATATATTTGTTTTTCTCTTTACTCCCCCATCTCTTTTGTGGCTAAATCCCTTTCAGTCTAGTCTTAGATTCAAAATTAGGCTTTGGAAAGAGTCAGCAGTAAATTGAATAGTGTCCCATTTCCTGAATGCTACCAATTCTGTATATGATAGATACACACTTGCCTTCATAATTTTTAAAAAAGATTTTTTCCTTTTGAAGTGAACACTTTCTTAGATTGTCCTATATCGAAGAGACATCTACACATACTTCCTAGATAATAAGCTATTTTAAGGTAGAAACTGCCTGTTGCCCATCTCTGTGATGACAGTGCCAGGCACATAATAAGAGTCAAAAAAGTTGATAAATGAATGCAAATATCCATCTTAAGAGCTGGCAATGCATGAATACACAATGGATAGCTCTGATTTCTCTTTGCAACTATTGTACTGACTCAATTTCGTGATGGCAATTGAAATAATCTGTCTTTTTTTTTTTCCCAACAAAATATCTAGATATGCTCAAAGAAACTCTTGGTTGAAACGAACACATTTCACAGTTCCTGCTCTCCATGACATAATTCCATATGATAGCAATACTGAAGGTGACTGTTCCCCTAGGGCTTTAGGGATTTAAAGTCCACTCAGGTCTATGGGTATTTGAATAACATGACAGAGGGCCACCACACTCCAAAAGCAGTCTTCTCCAGAAAGCAGCATCCGCCAGGGTCCCAAGTTTCAGCTGTAGCACTTAAGCCTCTAAGCTCAGGGTAAGATCTCTGAGGATATCCCAGAAAAGATTTGTAAAAGTTTTCCCAGCAGTTTGGGTACTAGTGTTATCCCATATGTCACTGTTTTCTTCCAAGAAGAATTCATTCAAGCTTCACAAAATTGTAATTCCTGGTGTACACCTTTACAGTGTGTCTACATATTCCTGTTTCCTCCCACTGGCCCAACCTGTATACTTGCGATAAATAGTCAAATGTCAAAACAATCAAGTCCAGATCACCACACTTTGTCACTTGAGATTGGGGAAGTTTATCCAAGATAAATTTGGTTATGTAATTACGATTACTTCCTAGTACAAGCCTGACATTCTTCATGGAGTGCATAGAGTTCCACATGGCGGTGGTCTTCCGAAGGATTTGCTTGCATTTCTCACTCCTCAATTGCCTTAAAATAGAAACACAGAGCTGAAAGGCAATTCCCATATTAATGTATGCACTGAACCACTTACATTTCATGTCTCGCCTTGGACGGAAAGAAACAGGATTTTAAAAGAAATGCTTAACACATTGTGTTCACAGTCTCTTTCCTCCCTCAATTCATCTCTTACACACAATTGCAATATAAAATTGTCTATATAAAAAGGATATGAAAGCACTTTTAAGTAGCCTCTGGTGGTTCAATCTACATTTCCCATCACTCAGTTAAAGCTGTGAACACTCAGTCATTGGCTCCTGAGCAATAAGAGAGGCTGACAATCAGGATAATACAAAGAAGCCATCCTTCAAGGTCCAGCCATGTTGTACATATAGTAGGGACATCCTCTCTGCCCACTCAGTGCCAGCAGCCTGCCCACCCACAGACAAGGAAATACTTATTAGCCATGATAGGAGCTTGGGTTTTGGCAGTGATCCAGCAGAGAAATAGGGATAGAGGTCTGTAAGATAAGAAATAAAATTAAAGGTAATCTGAAATGGGCTTTGTATCTAAAGAAACATGCTAAAGAAAATTAGGGAGAAAATTGGTAGCTTTAGGTTATTTTTGCAACCCAAGGCTACAGCTCCATGGGAGATGTGGCTGCCACAAAGTCCTTACTAATCAAAGACCACTTCAGATGTGCTCAAAATTCCTACCATTAGTCATTGCATCTAGAAAGTTGGTTGAAACATTGAAAAATCACAGAACAATGTAATAAAATTACACCCCCAAAACAACTGGTGTGAACTGTATATATTTTCTCTTCTAGGTTATTTTTTCATCTTTGCTTTTTCTCCTACAGTCTTTCATCTGTATCCCTTAGTTTAGGCCCTTAGAAATTTTTCTCGGGGTTTACAGCAATAACCCTACAAACTGATTTTTGTTCCTATCATAGTCCTCTGCAACTTATCCTTTATAGTACGGCTAGTATAAACCCAGATTTGGCCCTGTTAATTTCCTGCCTAAAACTCTTACACTCCTCATTGTCTATAGGGTAAGATCCAAGCAGAATCATAAAATTCTTTATAATCTGGCCTGTGCTTATTTCTTCCTACCTCTCACCCCTCAGAACTTCTTGCACTGGCTCAAAAGCACAGTTATGCTCCGGGCTTCTGCCTTCTCTCATGTGATTATCCTTCAGCCTGGGAGACTCTTCTCCTCTTCCAAGGCTGATCATTTTCCATTCAACCTTTGAGACTCAGCATGGGTGCCATTTTCTTCAGGAAACCTTCTCCTACTAAAACTATTTATATGCATGGTGGGTTACCATAGCATCTAGATTCCTCCCTTCATCACAATGAATCACATTGCATCCCAATTGTGGGTATAATTGTCTGTGTCATCCACTAACCAGTAAACAACGTGAAGGCAAAGACTGTATTCCCGGTATTCAGTGCCACATGCTAGGTACAGAGCAGGTGTATAGTAAACATTCCTTGATTGAATCCACATGCCCTTAGGGGGCCATATTCTTCCTTGCACATTTTCATGTTTATTAAGCTTTTAATATTTCAGCAACAAATCCAACCCTGTCTTTTTATTCAGTTACTAGAAGCCCGTTGCACGAAGTTTTGTGCAATAGACTTTTCCTTCACCTGGCTGCCGGCACCAGTTTTCTGCCAGCAGCAGTTTTCCTCTGGCCACCCGCCAGCACGATGGGCCACCCCGAGAGGAACTCTGATCGGGAGGCGCTCTGATTGGCGGGTGGCCAGAGGAAAACTGCTGCTGGCGGAAAACTGGTGCCAGCAGCCACGCAATTGGCCACCCCGAGTTCCGCCCCCAGCATCTTCCGCCGGCCCCATGGGTCCTTCCACAGCGCTGGCCATTTAGTCCCCTCCCCCCGCTCCTACCACCAGCCAATCGGCCACCCTGAGTCCCGCCCCCCGCTCCTCCAGCTGGCCCAATCGTGGGCATAGCGGAGTGATGCAATTTGCATATTACCTTTTTATTATGTAGGATGGTCCACTTCTTGGAGCAGTCTTCAAGTATCTAATAATTACATCTGATAATTCAAGGAAAGAGATAATGATGAGATGGAGAGATAATTAAGAAATAGAAAGAAAGGGAGATTTTAAGATATTTATAGCAATGTTATAATAAAATAGTTCTCTACTTATTTGAAATTCTATATGGGAAATGGAACTATATTATTGTATAGTGTTAACTATATAGTATGTTTACTATTCTATGTGTTTTCATTCATTTACTCATTTAATCCCCCAAAACACTCAAGGAGATAAGAACTATTATTATCCTCATTTGACAGATGAGAAAACTGAGGCACAGAGAAATAATTGTCCAAGGCACATAGCTAATAAGTGACCAAGTCAAAACCAAGACACTAGGCTTAAAACCACACCACTGTACTCGTTCTTTTAGCATGATGCCGTTAAAATGCAGAGGGCAAGTGTTTGAACAAGTTACAACAGTTTTACAAACTCTGATGGCAGATGGGTGGTCATGAAAGGCTTCACTTGGAATGTGAGGAAAGACCAAGTCTTAGAGGAGTAGGAATTGACCAAGGCGTCAGGAAGTGTGAAAGTGTTTTAGGAAGAAGGAATGGTTTCTATAAAGATGAGAAGGATGTGGAGAAAACTCAACCATCTTGCTCTGGAGTTGTACTTATAGCTGTATGTCAAGTGAAAAGGAAAAAGAGAGAAATAGGAGGACCAATATGGGCAGCAGTGTGGATTGTCTGAGTCTATACTCAGCGGTGTTGGCCTAGGTTGTCCAGCAGGGATGTGGGTGGGGATGGGGGAGAGTCTGCTTTGATAAAACCAGAATATCCCTCACACGAGTAAGCCTGACCACAGACCTCTACTGGGCACTTCCAAGAGCCCAGGACTGGAGGCTTGGGAAACACTAAGTATAACCATCAGGGTAAGAAATGTCCGTGGACAGCATCTTACTACCACCATCTTTTCATATCAATGAGGACATGGAGGTTCAACTAGACTAAGTGATAGAACCAAGATTACACCGCTCCTTAGCAGCAGGGTAGCACTAGGCTAGGAGAGGCAGTATTTTCCTTTGAGGAGCTGATGATCTTTCAGGGAGATAACAATCAAATACAGAAACACACTTCTATCAAACAGGACAGCATTTCAATAAATGCAAAACAAGTCAACAGACGCTGCATAATTTAAAAACTAAGTGCTAAAGGGTTGGCTGAGTAAAGATGGAAACCAGGAAGTCTGAAAGTCTTCCTGGAGCAAGTTAGTTTTTAACCAGGTTTTTGTGAAGTGAGGGACTTGGGCTGGAGGCCAGGAGGGGCTGGGAGAAAAGAGCTCCTGAATGAGGGGCATGTCTTATGATACCTACTGTGGTGTGTATATACCAGTTTGGTGAGTTTTATGGGAAGTTGATACAGTGAAGAGAGTAGAGACGTGGGAGTTATTGAGGACTGAGGTCAAGCTGCTGCATTCATCAGCTATTGGGACCATGGACAAGTTCAATTATTTGAGCCCAAAGGTTCTCATCTATAAAATAAGGAAGAATTTCTTGTTATTATAATTATAGTCAATTTGTGAAAACCTAATACAGAGCAGGGACTGATATCCCTGGGTCTCCTCTTTCTTTATGATTTATTGAGTAAATGTATAAATGAACAAATGAGTGGGTCAATGCCCAGTTATATTTCTTTCAAACCCATCTCAGCAATGGATATGTGGCACTTACCAGTGGATCCAAGTGTGATCTGATAAAGCATCCCTCACTGTCCTTAATCTCCTCTTGTGTAACTTGCCAAAGAGGAAAAGGAAAAGCAGGAAGAGTTCCCAGGACCAACAAGGGTGAGGGTTGTTCGATGAACCAATTAGAAAAAGGAAGAGATGTTCCACAGACTTTGGGCCCCTATTTCTAACCTTCTGAGAAACACGCACCCTCATCAGGTCCACGGGCAGAGACGTGTTTGATCCTGATATTCTATATCAAGAATGCCTGGAGTTTTACTTCTATTCAACCTCAGGGGAGAAAATTAAACATGTATGTTTAGGGTTTCCAGCCATGCAGGGAGCTAGATTCTCAGGTTTGGCTCTAAAACACCTAAATGTTACTCCTGTTTATATTCTGTCATCTTAAAGAGAATTGGGAAGCCTTCAATCCTGCAGGCACCCTGATGACTGATCAGAAAACTTGAGAAAGAGGTTCCACAGTGTAAAATAAAATTGCAGGGTTGGATGGAATCTTAAAATCGTTCAGTTTAATGGTTCCTAGGCTTTGGATTTTAAGAACTGGTAAAATTTCAGAAAGCAAAACAAAATAAAAACAAAAACAGCAGATTGACCTAGGTTGGCCGTGTTAGTTTCCTAGGGCTGACATTACAAATAACCACAAACTAGAAGGCTTAACCAAAAGAGAGTTATTGTCTCATAATTCTGGAGGCTAGAAGTCTGAGGTAAAGGTGTAGACACGTTTATTTTTTTCTGAGGCCTATGGGAGAGAATATGTCTCATACTTCTCTCCTAGCTTCTGGTGGTTTGCTCTCATTCTTTGGCATCCTTCATTTGTAGATGGCATTTTTCCAATGTCTACCCCCTCCTCCCTTTGTTCAAATTTCCCTCTGTCCAAATTTTCTCCTTTTATAAAGAAACAGTCATGTTGGACCAGGACCCACCCAAATGCACTTACCTTAACTTGATCCTCTGGAAAAACATTATTTCCAAATAAGGTCACATTCACAGGTACTGGGGATTAGGACTTCAACATTTTTTTGGCAGGACTCAATTCAACCCCTAACAATGGCCAACTCATAATGTAGTTATGGAACAACATTAAAAAAAAAAAAAAGCAGCCTACTATCTTCATCATTTCAAAAAAGAGGTATTTTAGCATCAAAAATGTTAGGGATGTTATAGGTTATCATCTCACTGCAAAGGGCAGCCTTCCCCCAAAAGAGCAGCTGCAGCCTTACACCGAACCGCATGAGAGCATGGCCTCCATGCTTTCACTTCTTAATCTTATTTGGGTCGAGCAGGATTTTGTCACAGACCAGTGGGAATCTATGGAAAATGTTTCCTTTGGTGCATTTGGTCTAGTACAACTGTTTGACGACTGCTGAAACCCTCTCTGTATGCAACAAAGCAAAACAAACAAACAAAAAAACACAAGACTATCAAGAGATTACACTGTTCACTTGACATCATACTTCTGTATCCGAAACTATGTGAGACCTGGTTTCTTTCTTATCCTCTGTATTTTCTTGCTCAAGTGCGCTATGGGCTATTTCTATGAAACTTGTTTTTGTGAAATCTCACTCCAGGGATTGAGCGGAGCATTCTAAAACATCTTTGCAGCCTCTGAAATCTATATTTCAGAGCTTTGTGTCTCCCAACCTGGTTAATAAAATGATGCTGTTTTAATTGCCCTTTCATTGGATTTTGTGCACATGATTTTGAGGTATAGAATGAGGAGCAGCCACTGATTATCAGCAACGAGTTGAATTCAAGGACCACTTTCTCTTATTTGGAGACAGAGATAAGTTTGCTTGAACCTTCAGAATGCTAACCGCCTTGACCTTGGATTCTTAGAGTTGGTATTCATGTCCAGCAACGGACTTGCCCAGAAAGCCTTATACACACAGAGGATGGATTATCAACTGTAAAGTAATTTTGGGAAAATAAAAGAAGGGTGGGTAAAGATCGTGGCTTACATGTTATTGGGTCTTCGCCCCTTCCCCTCCCCCCTTCCCCCCCCCACTCCATCGCCCAGAATTCTATCCTCTCACTACTGATGCTGTGAAAGTAGTCAGAATTGAAATATCAAGAGAAAACCTTTCAGGGGACAAAAATAAGGGACTATGCTGTAGGTGAAAAGATTGGCGAGGTGCTTTGATCCCTGCCTCTACCACTTAATAGTTGCATGATTTGGGGCATTTGTAAAATGGAATGAATAACACCTACTCCATAGACAGTCGTGAGGATTAGCACATCTCTGGTGGGGATGGGGGTGGTGTTCAGGGAAGACTTGCAAAAAGCAAAGAGTAAACTTAATGTGTTTTTGCCTAAAGGTGAGACTTAGTCCAAATGCCACCGGAAATGCAGTTCATGCAGGCTCCTAATTTTTAAAAAATTGAATTTTCTTCCCTGAGTTGAGCAATTATGAAGCACATTATTTGAAAGAAATGATGAGTTCGCCTTCAACAAGAGTAGACTATAATGCTTCACTATCGGACAACCAGAAGGATACTGAAATGAGTCAAGCTGTTCAAGGTCTCCTAAGAAACTGGTAATTGAATGTACTTTTCTGGCAGACTTTCAGGCTTAAATTGCCATTTGGTATTGAACAGAGTTAAACTGATGATTATCACAAATGTACATAAGAAATCAAATTTCCAGGCCCTTCAAAAAGTTACTTTCCATTCTGAGTAGGAGCAAAATGTGCTCCTTAGCACCTGTAATTTTATTTTGAATAAGGCAAGAGATGTGCATGTATTATACTGTTAGATGTGGCTTAAAACTTTTTATTTAAAGAATGAAATTGCTGGATTAAAAAAATGATTAACGCGATTTGGTGAATAGAGAGAATATAAAATTTCAGGGAAGCTACGAACAAATGAACTTTCTCTGTTGCTTTTAATTCTAACAGCAAATGTTTTTTTCTTTAATATTTTTATTGATTTTTATAGAGAGAGAAACATCGATGTAAGAGAAACATTGACCAGTTGCCTCCTGCACACATCCCAACTGCGCATCTAAACTGCAGCCTAAGCATGTGCCCTGACCGGGAATCTAACCCAAAACCTTTTGGTGTACAGGACAACACACCAATCAACTGAGCCACACCAGCCAGGGTACAAATGTGCTTTTAAAAAAGAAGTATTTACTTAAATTGTTTTCATATTCAATTTATAGGGATGACATTGGTTAATAAACTTATATATGTTTCAGGTGTACAATTCTATGATATATCACCTATATATCATACTGTATATTCACCACGTCAAGTTTCCTTCCATCACCATTTATCCCCCCTTTACCCTCTTCTACCTCCCCCAAAACCCCTCTTCCCTCTAGTAATCACCATACTATTGTCTGTGTTTATGAGTTTCATTTTTTGTTTTTCTTTGCTTAATCCTTTCACCTTTTTCACCCAGAGGAAATGTGTTTTTGACTGAAACATTTGGAGAATTTCATTCTGGCAGCAGTTTTCAAAGGAATTTTTCCTGACTTATTTGAATATCTTGTCTTATAAAACCTTATCCATTCACTGAAAAGTCCTGGCTACAGAGTTTTAGTCATGTAGAAGGCATTTCACATTCCTGCATGAGCACTGACATATGAACTCAGGGAGCAGGATTCTAATTAAAATAATGGTTGCTGTCTATGATCTTGTCCTCTAACAGGATAAGGCAGATGTTGGAGAGAGTTATGGTGAGATAGCCTCATCAGGAAATTACAATGTCACAAGGAAAGATGCGTGCTTAGCAGAGCAACCAAGACCCTCCGCTCGCTACAATCCCAGAACATTGGCCTTTTGCCAATATCTTTCTTCACGCCTCTGACCCACAGCTGGAACAAGGGACTACATGCTGTGGGAGAAGGCGCCAGGCTGTTCTAGATTTAAATCTCAATGCTGCCACTTACTTAGCTGCATAATTAGACAAGAGTCTTAGTTTCTCTGAGCTTCAGCTCCCTCTGTACCCGGAGAAAACCAGTATCTATCAGATGTGGATAATTATGGAAATCAAGTTTGGTAATACAAGGTGTCTGGTACATAATGGGTACCTAGCCTCAAACTACATGAAGAGGATAATGATCTGGGAAACTTTGAATTTGGAACTAATAAACTAGATCCAAGTTGAGCTGTTTTGTTTTTGTTCTTAGTTTAGCTCTCGTTTGTACTCAGGAGTAATTGAGCACAAATAAAACAGTGAACCTCCTGTCTGCTTGCCAAGAGCCAATCACCTAACCACAGAAAGAACATAGATAAAATATTATTTAATATATATTTCAAGATTGTCTGTGGGCATGGTATTATGTTATTTGCTAGATAAGTCAGGGAAGATTTGCAAAAAGCAAAGAACTATGCAAAGGAAAATTTTAAAAAATGTTCCTACTCTTATGGAGGTTACCATTAGCAGGAGGAGAAAGGTCGAGAGTAGGACTATGTTTATCCTTAGAGGCCTGGTATAATTTATGCGAGTGCATGAACACTGCAGACACACTTTCACTCCTAACAGTTTTTCTCTATGCACTTCTCCTCTGCGGTTGATTGCACTTGGGGTCCGCCCTGTTAAATCAGTGGCAGCAGGTGGCAGCAGGTGGCAAGCCCTGTGCTGAGCACTTTGAATGCACTATCTTGCTTACACCCCAGAACAAACCTGTGAGGTGTTATTATCAGCGTTTTACAGATGAAGAAACACATACTTAGAGAAGTTCAGGAATATGCGTGAAAGTGACAGTGGATAAATGGTAGCATTGGTACTGAAAGACAGATCTGTCTGCCTCCCATCATTTCCCCCCTGTGATTCCATGCTTTACTCCCTCACCTCTGTGATTTCACGCTGAAGGTCATACAGTAGGTGCTCCAAAATTCTTATTCATAGAATAAATTGCCTATGTAGAGGAAACCCTTTTAAAATGGACTCAGACCTATTTTGAATTTGCCCATCTGAGGTGAGTGAGATTTTATAGCAAAGGCTAGAGGCCCGGTGCACGAAATTCATGCACTGGGGAGCGGGGTGCCCAACCTGCACCCTCTCCAATCTGGGACCTCTTGGGGGATGTCTGACTGCTGGTTTAGGGCCCAGCAGTTGGACATCCCTCTCACAATCTGGGACTACTGGCTCCTAACCACTTGCCTGCCTGCCTGCCTGATTGCCTCTAACCCGCTTCTGCCTGCCAGCCTGATTGCCCCCTAACTGCTCCCCTACCAGCCTGATCACCCCCCACTGCCCTCCCCTGCAGGCCTGGTTGCCCCTAACTGTCCTCCCCTGAATACCTGGTCGCCCCTAACTGCCCTCCCCTGCTAGCCATCTTGTGACGACGTGGGAGTGGCCATCTTGTGATGATGTGGGGGCGGTCATCTTGTGACAACATAGGGGTGGCCATCTTGTGACAGCCATCTTGTGACGACGTGGGGGGCGGCCATCTTGTGAGGGTGTAAGGATCAATTTGCATCTTACTTCTTTATTATATAGGATTATTATATAGGATTGTGTTGATATTTTTGCATTCCCACTTTTCAGTGCAATCTCAAATGTCTTTTACTAAGACTCATAGCACACATCTCTCTTTTACCGTATTTTCCAGCGTATAAGATGACTGGGCATATAAGATTTTCCTGGGTTAAAAAGTCGTTTTATACGCCGAAAAATACGGTATATATATATATGTGTGTGTGTGTGTGTGTGTGTGTGTGTGTGTGTGTGTGTGTATACCGTATTTTCTGGCATATAAGACGACTTTTTAACCCAGGAAAATCTTATACGCTCAGTCGTCTTATACGCCAGAAAATACGGTACTTGGTTCTTCACACTTGCTAAGCATTGTTAGGACCTTGTGGGGTCTCAGTTGATGATCTCCCATTGGCATCATTTTGTAATCTTCCTTTCCTTGGGCTATGAGTAAGGTTGGAAAAAATACCATGCTATTTTTATGATTGTTGTTTTTAGAGTAAAAAAAATGCTCTGCAAGTCTACAAGTTCTAAAATAAGCAGAATGGACCAAGAACACAGTTCCAGCCCTGAGGGGCATCTTATCTAAAATCACATGGAATATGTGGATGGATGTATTATGGCACTGACATTGTTTCCATACCCTTGAGCAATTGCAGACATCATTAGATGTCTTCGTATTTTAAAACTGGAGGAGCTTTTGCTTGTTTTTTTCTTAAGATCCACTTTTTATCAGTTAGAGAGACAAAGAGAACCTCTACAAAGGGCAACAAGGAGTTGGGGAGTGAGCAGTGTTAGAAGTGTTAAAGCCTTTAGAAGTCATTGACGTGTTTCTGGCTGCTTTATCAATATCTAACGGTAAGTCTGAGGATGATGTCTCCGGTTATGGATGAGTGTGTTTATATCAAGTGCGAATTGCAGGAAATGCATTCCAAAATCAGATATAAATAAGTCCTGGATTATAGTTCCTTCATTCTTTCAGTAAGCAATCATTAATTGAGTGCCCGTGTGATGAATGGTAGTCGCGCCTGCAAGAAGCTCATTGCCTAGGGTCATAAACAGACAAAGATGAAGGGGGGTTAGTTTTATGACAGTGGGTTGCTGGTTGTACGTGAAATCCAAAGGGGTGCCACTTAGTCCAACCAGGTAGGGACTGTGTCAGGGAAGCCCAGCCTGGAGAAGGTAGGGATGAGTAGAAGTCACGGTGGCAAAGAAGTAGGTTCCAAAGAGAGTAACATGCAAGTAGGTCTGAAGAAAGTAAGAGGGCTTGTAATCAGGTAAGGGAGAATCAGAGCAAGACAAAAACTCCTTTGGATGAATAATTGGGTGCCCCTGCATAGCTCCAGAGGTAAAACTAGAGAGAAAAACATGAGGCAGATTTTGAAGGGCTGTTTAGGCCAGACTAAGGAGTTTGGGCTTTGTCCTAAGAAGAGTGACTGAAAGATTATTAATAGGAACATGATAAAAATCAATTTTCTCTCACAGCTACAAGAGAAGAATAGGTTGTTACATCAAGAAAACATAGTGTCTGTGCAGATAGGTATTTAAGTGCTATCACTGGTGAGATAGAATAATTGACTAGGAAAAGACAGGTGGATCCTGGCTGCTAGGTGGACGATATTACCATTTACCAGGATAATATATGCAAGAGGAAAGTTGGAAGGAGTGGCACTCAAAATGGACGGTAGCATTGGTTAATGGGGCAATATTTTGTGTTCCAGTTGTTTTCATGTTTAAGTCTCTTATTCTCCACTACTTTGTAGAGGTTAGAATATTGATTTGGGGGGGTCATTTTAACTATCAAATTTACTACCTACTGGCTTTCTGACCTTAAAAAGACCACTTACTCTCTACAAGCCTCAGTGTTCTCATTGGTAACATGATAAGAATACTTATGTCACAGAGTTGTCATAAGTGAGGGTTAAAATGGAGTTGTCATAAGTGAGGGTTAAAATGGAAAATTCACAGAGTGCCTGACACAAGGTGAACGTTGAGTAAATGCCACTTATTGTGACTGTTGTAGCTGTTGTCTATTGAATATTCACTATTTACAGGGTCTACATTTCATTCATCTTTGTGTCCCCCATGCACCTTGGCTGGTGGTCTGTGCATAGTCTATCAAGAGATAATTGTTGCATTGAGCTGAATTGATATGGTAAAACAAATCAAATGAAGTTTCTGAAAAAGATTCATACATGTGTAATGTATAATTTCAGGTAAGTCACACAGTAAATGTCAGGAGTCACATATGGGGATGAAGGACAAGTAAAGAGCAATGGTATTAAGTAAAATGAGTATAACTCTTAACAGTAAAGAAAGCAAACTGATGCAAGCAAAGGAACCTAAACAGTGTTGCTCACAGACACATGGGACTTCCAAGTTAGTGGTCTGACATTTTTCCTTCTTAGCTCAAGATTTTACCAAGACATCACCATAGAAACCATGTAACATATGATCACTCCAAGAAGAAAACTGTAGGGCATAAACCTTAAGGAATTATGTGGTAGTCTAGAATAGGAACCTAATCTGAACACTGATAGATTGTTCTGTTGGCATCATGATTCTTGTTTTATTTTTCTTAGTCATTTAATTTGTTTGAACGTGAGCCATGTTAATCTTTATATATAAATACAAAGTTAAAATAATTGCTTTTGCATATTCAAACTAAACTTGTCCAACAGAGAAATACAATAATTATATTTATTATTAACAGAACATAAAGTATAAACCAACAAGATGGAGCACAGCCTCAAGTGGAAATTATTTTGTTGTATTGGAGTTAGATGTTTTGAAGTTAATTTGTGCATTGCTAAGGAGCAATTTAGCATATATCTGGCTTTAGTAGGTCAGCAGCATCTAAATCTAAGCCAAGGTGGCATGAAAAGGGGAGAAAACACTTCTTTAACACCAGATTCATTCAGTGGCTCTCAAGCCTTTTATTTTCTAGCAAACCTGCCAAACTTGCAGTGCACTGTGGCCCCCTCCATCCCAGTGTGGCAACAGGTCCTAAGCACTCTGCCCAGAGAAGCACCAGGATGCCAGGCAGAGGAAGAGGGCAGGGGTCCCTAAGGAAGAAGGATCTTTGCTCATTTGCATGAATGTATGGGTAAGCAATAGCACTGCTATATTACTCTAGGCCCCACAATTGTCTTACTACCAGGGGGAAAAAATCCCCAAATACACAAATCAAGCCCTAGTTTCTTCCCGTAAAATAGCATATGTCGCTTTCCCAGTATGTCCGATAAATTTCAAAGTCTGGGCGGTTGACTGGAAAATGAGAATCAACGTAGATACATGTTGGTGTTTCTGAACTTCCTGACCCCTCTCTGTGGTTCTTCTCTAGGCATCTGTTGGATGTCCTTTAAATGGTATTTTTTCAGAGGCTTTAAATGTGCCTGAGATCCTACGAGCCTATCTCCTTGGTGCCCTTCTTGCCTGAGAGACGTCTCCTGCTACACAACCAGGCCTGCTGCTTTTTTCTGCTCAGTCAGGGGCTTGCTGGGGCTGTTCTCTGCCTCTCAGAAACGCAGCTTGGAGAAAAGCCAGGGTACTGCTTGCCAGCATACACGGTACAGTTCTCCTGATTTTAGAAGAGTCAACACCCACAGCTTTGCATGCTTTGATTACTACCCAAACGAAGGCGAGATGGGAACAATGTTGTTTCTTCATTGCTTTCCAGCCGGATTAAACCAATTTGAAGCTGCCTTTTTCCACCCTGATTTTGCGTTACTCAGAGAGTTCTGAGTCCAATCTTATATCCAAATATAATGGAATAAAAATATTTATCTGCTCTTGTTTATGCACTGGTCGATAGTTTGTGTTTAACTATGAGTTTTAGCGTATTATGAAACCTACCATAACCACCCAGCTAGAAAACGATTGCTAATATAAATCAGGCAGCTCACATGTAAAACAGATTTTTTAAAGTTGCTTTATACTCTTTAATGTATCACAGAGAAGATATCAAGAATTTGGAAATGTAAAAACAGAGAAAAATCATTTAGGGACGTTATTGGAAAATAAGTATCAAGAATGATGAACAAAATCTATCGTACAGAGAACCTAGAATTAAACTGCAAGGAAGCCAACTTCAGTTATATTCCTGGCTATAAGAAATATCAGGAAGTATGGATTTAGAAACCTGAGACTCCACCATCAAACAGGGATAATATATACACATTCAGGCAAAAAAATTGTTATAATAATTATGACCAACTACACGCAGAATGATCAACAAAAGATCTTGGAAAACAAAACCAACCATAACCTGAAGCTTTAGCGTTTAAAAGTCTACCAAGTCCTATGTGAAAAGTGCCAGGTGCCGGGAGGGAATATATTTACTGAGTTCTCCTCTTGGTCCCTTTTAGATTGCAGGGTCCTGCAGAACTCTAATGGAAATGAAAAGGGATTTGAAGTGTCATTAGAGTCTACATAAATGCCCTTTCCCCATTTCTCAAGCACTCCCTCACCATTACCATTGAGAGGGGCTCTTAACACCATGCTGCAAGCCTTCTGTTCATGCTCACAATGAAAATTGTAAACTACTTTTCCAAGACTTCCGGAGTCTTTATTATCTGTCCCCCTGTCTTCCTAGTTTCATCTTCAGCACCTTCATTCTCACATCCCCTATGCTCCAACTTTCCCGTGTTACCTTCTTCTTCCTCCTCCTCCCGAATACTAAAGTATTTAAAACCTTGGACTCTGGAGTTAGACAAATTTGGATCCAAGGGCCAGCTCTGGGTATGATCATTGGCAAGTCATTTCATTCATAATGAATTCATGGATTCAACAACATGTATTGAGACTCTAGCAGGTGCCAGGCTTTGTGCTGTGCATTGGGCTTAGACTACAAAGTTCCTGTCCTCATGAGACCTTTATTTTAGTTTGAGGAGACAGAAAGTACCTGACAAGCAGGGTAGGGTTGCAGAGGGGAGGGGGGATGTGGGAGTGGAGAGGAGAGAGGGCTGTGCTTGCCACAGGCTGACCCAAGACAGCTTTTCTGATAAGATGCATTTGATCAGAGACCTGCAGGAATGAGGAAGTGAGGCTGTCAATATCTGGGAGACAGAGTTCCTGGCAGGGAGAGTAACAGGGGGGCAGGGGATGGGTTCAGGAGAGAGAGGTAAGGAATGGTGTCACAGAGGAGTTGACAGCAAAATCATGTAGGATCTTGAAAGCCATGCTAAGAGCCTTGGGCTATAATGCAGGTGAAATGGGAAGTTGTTGGAAAGTTTGCTCAGAGCACTGACATTATCTGATTTGTGTTTTTAAAAGATTGCAAAGAAACCTGCTGTGAAGCAATGGCAGAAACAGAGATGAGTTCAAGGTCTTCTGCAAGAGTCTGAGAGAGAGATGAGAATGACTTAATTGGAGTAGTGGGGAGGGGGGTGATGAGATGTGGTAAAATGACCTCAGTGTCCTTTTTTTGGGGGGAGGGGGTAGAATTTCTTCCCACTGTGAGGATTATATGGGATTCCTTAGTGTAAAGTGCTTAGGGCAATTCTGAGGACATGGAAAATGGTTAACAAAAACCAGTGTTGCCCTAACCGGTTAGGTTCAGTGGATAGAGCATCGGCCTGTGGACTGAAGGGTCCCAGGTTCAATTCCGGTCAAGGGCATGTACCTTGGTTGCAGGCACATCCCCAGTAGGGGGTGTGCAAGAGGCAGCTGATGGATGTTTCTCTCTCATCAATGTTTCTAACTCTCTATCCCTCTCCCTTCCTCTCTGTAAAAAAAACCAATAAAATATTTTTTAAAAAAGTGTTATTTTCACTCTCAAGCTCAGCAAACATCTGTGAAGGCTTCCTCACCATTTATGTCTACCCATCCTCATCGCCAGCATACTTCCTTTCTCCACGTGGTTTGCACTGCATGTTGTACATACCATTATAGCAGCATTTATTTGAGTGTTCCTCATACTTTTCTTATGGTTTTGTTTTCTCAGCTAGAATGTGAGCTTAGTGAAGGGGGTGACTATGACTTATACTTTGGCTCTCAGAGCTTAACACAGTGACTGACACATCAACATTTCTAAATACATATTTGTTGAATGAATAAGCTTAAATCCTACTTGCTTTGTGAAATTTTTTAATTTAACCCTCATCTGTACTGGTCATATCACTTAAAATGTATCTCTTTACTTCTATTATTTTCTATACAAATTATTAATTTTTCATTTATATCTTGTTTCAACTAGGTCATAAAGTCTTATGGAAAAGGAATTGTATCTTTTGTTCTTTGTATGTCTCACAGTATTATATTTATACTAGAGGCCCAGTGCATGAAATTTGTACACAGGGTGCAGGGGTTCCCTCAGCCCAGCCTGCATCTTCTCACAATTCAGGACCCCTCGGGGCATGTCGGGCCTAAACCAGCAGTCAGACATCCCTCTTGCAATCCGGGATGCTGAATGCACCAGTGACCATACTTTTCATACAGGTGAAAAGCATCTTGCTGTTGTATGGGCAGCTACATTTTTTTGCCCTGATTATAAAAAGTAGTACATAACAGGATCCTTCTGAGGCAGTAGTACCATTTTCCCATCTTATGGGTGGAAAAACTGAAACAGAGAGAAGTTAAGTAATTGGCTTTGTCACACAATTGTAAGTGTCAGGATCAGGGCTGACCACAAAATGTTCAAGCCAGAGTCCATGCATGTCATCACTGCATCATCCTGTTTTTTCAGTGTTAGATTATCCTTGCCAGGTTTTAATTTTTAAATCTAAGAGACTGTTCCCAATATATAGGGTAGGGTCCCTAGGCCTGGCCAGCAATCAGGGCCATCTGTGGGGTGACTGGCAGTGGGGCGATCGAGGAGCCCCTGTGGGCACCCGCCTTGGCTGGTGCCCTGGCATCACCTGCTGGCCAGCCCAGCCTCCGCTGCCACTGGTCGCCTCCCTCTGCGGGAGGCAGTGCATGTCATAGCGACTGATTGTTCCACCAGTCGTTCCGCTGTTTGGTCGATTTGCATACTAGGGTTTTATTATATAGGATATAAATGAATCAATTATCAGCATACTATTCAAAATATCTTAACAAATAAATGTACAAATACACTTAAAAATCATTTGATAGGAAGTATATTACACGTTTTTGATGGACTGAGTGAGTGATGATGTTAGAATAAAATTACTATTGCTTTAGAAAAATCAGAAAGTACCTCAAAAGCATAAGTCAGAGAAATTTTAGAATGTTCAGAATAACATGGGAAATTGGATTCCAATATGATTTCAGCACTCAAGACTTTTCATAAAAACATAGCTTATCCCTGGTTACTAAAGGGAGGAATAGAAAGAGTCTGCCTATAGAATCAGACAGATTTGGACTCTAGTGTTTTCAGAAAAATGTCATTGGAATCATTAGACAAAATAATGAAAGACATACAGAATTCAAGAGGATGTCTTTGTAATATATAGGAGAGTTATTGCCCAAATATAGGAAGAATATAACAGAGAGGAGCTCCTTCAAGTTCCTATTTATAAGAACTTGGAAACCTGCAGAATTCCTGTATTTGGGAGGACATTTAAATATCTCAACCAGCAAATGATGCAAAACTTTATTGAGGAATGTAGCACTCTGGAGGGATTTCAGGTCTCCTGTGAGGGGACAGAAGAATTAGGAATGTACAAATTGAATTTGAAGGACACAGGTGACAAAACTACCGGAGTTGGAGAGGATATTAGTGTTTTATTGCTTTCTCCCAAATCACCAGAAACTTTGCCACTTAAAGCAATACAAATTTATTACCGCATAGTTCCTGTGGGGGAGTCTGGGTTAGTTGGATCCTCTGCTCAAGGTCTCATCAGACTGAAATCAAAGTGTCATCCAGGACTGTGATCTCATTTGAAGCTTGAAGGTCCTCTTCCAACACCAGCAGGAGGATGCTGTCACTGTTTCTTGTCTCTCTCTTTTTTTAAATCCTCACCTGAGGATATTTTTCCATTGATTTTTAGAGAGAGTGGAAGAGAGGGAAAGACAGAGAGAAATATCGATGTGAGAGAAACATATAGATTGGTTGCCTCCTGCATGAGCCCCGACCAGGGCCCGGGCCAGGGAGGAGCCTGCAACCGAGGTACATACTCTTGAATGGAATCAAACCCGGGACCCTTTGGTTCTCAGGCCAACATTCTATCCACTGAGCCAACCAGGTACGGCTGTTTCTTATCTCTTTGAAGGCTCACCTGAGTAGGCCAGGCCCAAGACATTGTTATCCATTTTATTAACTCAAATTTGTTACATCCAGAAATTCATTACATTTGGAAAATCCTTTTTGCTATATATAACAATCACAGGAGGAATAACCCATTATGTTCACAACTTTTATCCACACTCAAGGAGCGATGATTATACAGGTTGTGTATACCAGGCAAAAGAAATCTTGGAAGCCACCTTAGATCTACCACAGCCTTAGCAGGTTTTGCTCAGTGGATAGAACATCAGCCCACAGATTAAAGGGTCTCAGTCTGCAGGCTCAATCTGGTTGAGGCATGTGCAGAAGGCAACCAATCGATGTGTCTCTCTCACATCAATGTTTCTCTCTCTCTCTGTCTCTCCTCATCCCTTCCACTCTCTCTATAAATCAATGGGAAAATATCCTTGGGTGAGGATTAACAACAAGAACAACAACAAAAATGCTATCTTCCACAGAGAACAATGACTTAGGTAAAAAGGGCTCAGTGTGAACCAACAGCATTGTAGATAGGGCGCAGTCATGTCTGATTGGTAGTTTAGTTTTTTGTTTGTTTGTTTTTATTTTGCAAGAGAAAATAACCAAATTTAATACATACATATATATGGGAACCTCACATACATGAGAGTAGTTCTAGTTGTCAAGAAACTTCAGCAAACTGAAGGCAACTCCAAAAATTACTTAGAAAGTAACAACAAAATTTTGGGGGATGAACTTCCATTTGCCCCAGTGATCCCACCTCCAGGAATATATACTAAGAAACCTGAAACACTCATCAGAAAGGATATATGCATCCCTATGTTCATAGAAGCACAATTTACAATAACTAAGATTTGGAAACAGCCTAAGTGCCCATGAGCAGATGAGTGGATAAAAAAAATTATGGTACATCTACACAATGGAATACTAAGCAGCAACAAAAAAGAAAGAACTCTTGCCATTTGCAACAGCATGGATGGAACTGGAGAATATTATGCTGAGTGAAATAAGCCAGTCATAGAAAGTTAAGTATCACATGATCTCACTCATATGTGGAATCTAATGAACAAAATAAACTGATGATCAAAAATATACTCAGAAATATAGAAGCATGAACAGACTGTTGAACCTCAGAAGGAAGGCTGGGGAGGGTGAGTGGGAAGAGATTAACCAATGAACTTATATGCATATATGCATAACCTGTGGACATAGACAATGGGGTGGTGAGGGCCTGGTGGGGGCTGGGGGCGGGGGGGGGACAGAAGCTGGCTGGAAGAGGTTAATGGGAGGACCTATGTAATACTTTCAACAACAAAGATTTTTTTAAAATTATTGGGGATGATATATTATATCTTTATCTTTTAAAGATGGGAAAATTTAGTATTATATATAAAAATTCAAAATAGAAAGGTCACAGTGCTAAAATATTTGTATTCAGAAATATGTGCTTATTTTTTAATGTTTAAAAAATTAGGCCTATTAAAATAACATGTAATTCCAAGTTAAAATGAATAACTGAGTCATTGCTTTAGACTTGTAATTTCATGTTGAAATCTTACTTGGAACACTTCAAAGAACCTAAAGTTCACCATATCTATTAAATTTAATTTATTAAATTGAAAACTACTTAAGTTCTTGGGAAGTTTAAATCACTTGATTGATGTACTTTAAAATAAAATAAAAATATATTATATTAATAAATGTGGCTAAATATTCATGGAATTTAATTAAGTTGTAAAATTTTCCTTCAAAGTAATGATAAGATTTGCAAGATTTATTGATAAAATTTATAAACTAATGTACAAGCTTAAGAAAAACAAGGATTTCAAATGAATTGAACACAGATTTTGCACCCAAATAACCTTTTTTAGGTATAAAAATTGCCCTCAAGAACATAAAAGCATTGATAAATAACAAGTTTCCACTCTGCTATTTTGTATGACCTTTGTCAAGTCATTTAACTTCTCTTAGTCTTAGTTTGTCATCTGCAATATGGGGGTCATCATATTAAGTTGCAGGATTGCTCTAAGGAGTAAATGAGATATTTTGCATAAAGTGTTCATCACCTTTGTCTGTCAATACTGAGAACCTAAATAGAAAAAAAATCTGATTCTTCTCCTAAACAAAAGAGCAGAGGCTTTGCATGCAGTCCATCCATGCCAGAGACACTTTAAATTTCATCCTCCATATACCCTCTTATATGACAACTAGAGGCCTGGTGCATGAAAATTCATGCACTGGAAGGGGGGAGTCCCTCAGCCTGGCCTGCCCCCTCTTACAGTCCAGGAGCCCTCAGGGGTGGGAGGTGACCCAGTGATCAGGGGAAGGCAATGCCCCCATCATACCTCTGCTGCTGCCACTGCAGCACAAGCCTCGGCTGGCCCTAGTTACCTGAGCCTCAGGCGGCCCTGAGCAGCTGGGCAGCCACCATCCGAGGCTTGCCTGTGCCTCAGGCCAGCCCTGGGAAGCTGGGGGGCTGAGAGGACTGGGGGACTCTGGAGGAAGGCATGTGACAAGGCCAGGACCGGGTGGGCCCGGCCTTGCCACACACCTGCCACCCCGATGGGTCTGAGGGGACTGGGTGCCACCATCTTTGAGGGCAGGACAGTCAATTAGCATATTCCCTCCTTATTGGCTGTGGGTGCCGCCATCTTTGCAACTGCGTGAGGGTCAATTAGCATATTCCCTCTTTATTAGATAGAATTGGTTCGCAACCTTTCCAGGTACAAATGCTATTTAGAGGATAAATGTTAATGTTCAAGGCAGTGATGACCAGGTCAAACCCAAGAAGCAGCTGACCACACCCTTTAGATCATCACCAGAAAGTGAAGCAAGGGGAAGCAGTAGCAAACCAATATCTTATTTCAGTCCTTAAAATTTGAGACACAGAAGATAAGAAATGTCAGGCTCCAAGGACTTTGTGCAACCAAACCAGTGTTTCTGTGCCAATATCTGGGGCCAAATGACTGTAATGGGATTCAAAATACTAGGGGAAGGGACAGGTTGGTATTCCCTCCAGGCTAATAGTCTCCTGGTGAAATGTCAGATTGGTGTCAGAGGAATGCAACCCTGTCTGGACAGAGTGCAAGCAGAGAACCAGAAGAGGGTTCACTCTATTTGACTTGAAGTGTTTTGTGGTTAATATAGACAAACCTACTTTTCTCAAGTTCCTGTATTGGGGGACTAAAAATGCTGTGTATTCTGAGCAATTATAAAAATTTTCAAATGTGTTTAATTTCTTTAAAAACTACAATGATTTTTTTACGTGGTAACTCTGGAGGGAAACAAACACAAATATAGAAAAGAGAAAGAGAGAGAGAGAGAGAGGAGAGAGAGAGAGAGAGAGAGAGAGAGAGAGAGAGAGAAAGATAACACAGGGCAACATTCAATTTAGTAAATATGTATTGAGTGCCCTTGGGGAACATAGCAAGCTACTAGAGCTTAAGTCAGTGATGGGCAACCTTTTGAGCTTGGTGTGTCAAACTTCGCCAAAAAACTGAGCATAACTCGGGTAGTGTGTCACTTTGAGGAAAAAACTAACTCCAAGACTCTAGTCGAAAATGTTTCATCCTCGGCATGCGGCCGCGTGTCATCAGAAATGGCTACGCGTGTCAGTGCTGACACACGTGTCATAGGTTCGCCATCACTGGCTTAAGTGGAAAGAAATTCAATTCTCCCCAGTTCTGAAGGGTGGGGAAGTTCAAGTCTGTGGAGCTGCCTCAGGGCTCAGGAGGTGGAGTACATGCAGATCCACACTGTGCTCCCTTCCAGCACGTGGCTGCAATTCCCTGCCTCCTTGGGCTGACCTGCAACGCTCTTCCCCCAGCTCCATGGTGGAAAAATAAATGTTTAAGGAGAAACAAAGTTATATCACTACATCTTTATATCTATATCTTACAAGTGTTACTTAATAGTTACACCACCTTTCTTAATTGAATGTAAAAATCTGTAATCTAGATAGTTTTAAAAAAAAAGAAATGTTTAAAAAAGGCATAAAAGACTGAATCGGAGCTCACTTTCATTAGGCTTTCCCTTCCCCCATGCCCTGACTCATGTGATAATGTGCAGTATTTTTTAAACAAATCTCATTATTTAAAAATCTCGGCATAGAAGACATTTCTTTGGAATATCAGAGTACACAGACATGTATCTAACCAAAATGTGTCCGAAAGACCTGCAGAAAGGGAAATGTAGTTTGTTCTATGACTCACAGTGTCCATAAGTTAAAAATAAACCAGAGATTTAGAAGAACAACTCTTCCTGGTAGTCGGTTCTATAAAATAGATTTGCAGGGAAAAGTCACAATCATTAAAACTCATCACACCTCATCAGTGAACTCACACCCATTCAGACCAACCAATCTGATAAAACTAAAAAGAGACACAAGGCAGAATAAGTTCTGAGAATACTAGCTTACCTTTATTCTTCCTACATTTCTCTACCTCGGAGCCGGAACTTAAGTACGGGCTGGCCTCTGGGACTTTGGTAGGGTGGGAAACAGAAGACGCTTAAAGCTAAGGGTTCTTTGTGTCGTGTAAAGTGAGACGTTCTTGAAGAAACTCTGCCACTATTTTCATGAAGATGGGGGTAGAGAGAGCAACTTTGAGAAACTTGGAAATAAGGAGCTGTTTCCCGGACCCCCCAGAAATAATCGAAGTCAGCGTCCATGCATCACTCAGTAATAAAAATAACACTGCAGGGAGATTGTGCAGGACAGTGAGAATGGCTCTTTGATGTAGTAGGAGTGACACCCTAGCTACTAGAGTTCCAATCCTTACCAAAGGTCCAATGCCTCGAATGTAAGACGGAGCAGGAGAGCAGCCAGGGCAGAGGATTGGATCACGTGCTCTGGAACAGTGAGAACCTCCATTGGACCAATGACCCGCCTCTCTGATGATGTGGCACTACCGGCAACTAGCCCGGGGACCTCAGCACAACTCCATGGTGTGGTACCAACGGTGGCCGTGATTTCCTTTTCTACCACCCCAGTAAAAAGGCCTAGAGAATAATTTTATAACATAAATAAAGATTTTATATGTACCTAGGTTTGTGGTCTGGATGTCATATCTGCCACACAAACATTGACAGCACATAGAATTAGGGCCGAGTAACACTTGGGTGCCTTACTTAATGTCTCGAAGTCTCAGTTCTCTCAACTCTAAAAATGAGATGAAAATAGAACTTAATTCATGAGTTACTCTAAGTGGTAATGATTATGGGGATGCTATGATTCCATGCCCGGAACATAACAAATGTTCATTAATGGTGGCTACTTTCATTTAGTTGGAAAAATGAATCTACTGCAAGTGAGACAAAGTTTTGACAAAAAGCTTTCAGCCATTGCACAAACACAACCACTGCAAAGAGGGAAACACCATCAGTTCTGCGCACTGTTTACAAGATAAAAATGAATTATTAGCCGTTTTCCAAGAGAAATATCACTATCCCGTGCAGGAAGAACAATATGAGAATGTGGCCAAGAAAAACAGCAACTGTCTCCCACAACTTTACCAACATGGGGCCATGCCCATTCAGATCAGCAGCAAGTCTAATAAACCTCAAACTCATGGGAAGAACAACAGAAGCAATTCAAAGTACTTAATATGGCAATGGCTTTGAAAAAGTCAACTGCCAGCCTGCCACCCTTCGCCTCCCTTCCTCCAACATGACCACATCTGGGGGTAAAGATATTTATAATTCTCTGGGTGACTAACTATAACAAACTTGACAAGCAGGCTGGTAAACTTGATAAAAGTATCTTAATATGACAGATATACTTCTCAAATGGAATGTGGGAGGGGAGAACATACTTTAATTTTTGATAAGCTAAAATAGCACCTTTAAAATGAAATGGCCCCCACATAAGGGTTTACCATTAGAGTAAACTTCAGGCCGGATAAGCCTCCAGTGATTAGGTAGGAAATCAGGTTTGCATTCAGGTTAGAAATCTTAGTGTGACCTCAGGGTCTCCTCATTTTCGCCTTCCTCTAACCTGCCCAGATCATTCGGAACCAATCACTGGTCTCAGGTCTGTTGCCCAATGTTAGAAAAATCATGATTTAGCAATTCAACAAACATTCCTTGAGCCTTTGCTATGAACCCAGTACAAAGAACACATAGATGGACATAATCCCTGTAGTCAACCTCATCTCAAAACCCTGGCTCAGCCTCCCTCAGCTTCTAACAGCTACACCATTCAGTTCTGATCATCACCTGAGCTGCTTCCTGTGGTTGCAAACACCCCCAAGTAAGGCTTGGTAATGCCCTCCTGTGTGGCTACGGCACAGCTATGACTCAAGATTTCTGAGTTCTTGAGTTTTCTTTCCTGGGAACTCAAGCATAAATTTCCTCCAAAGATTCTATTTTGTAAGTTAAGGCTTCCACTTTGGCTTCCATTGAGTTCTTGTTCTAGAGTCTTCACAGTTATCCAGACCCATCCTAGAAGGGGTCTTCCTGGATTTGGACAGCCTTGCCTCACTGGAGATGAAAATTATCATTCAGAGCACAGCCTTGGTGGCTGTGATCCTGTCACCTGCAGACGGGCTTCCCTATTGACACCCTCTGGGACTTCTAAATTCCAGTTGTTTATTACCTTGGGCCCACCTTCAGGGAACTCTGCTACAAAAAGGTTAAGCCACCCAAACTCCAAGGATGGATACTTTAGCAATTAGTATTTGTTGAAGGAAGGAATAAAACATGCAGTCATTCATTCATTGAGTATGTGATCAGTGCTTGCTGTGTCAGACACTGGGTGAAGTGCTAGAGTCGTGAAGATAGGAAGATATAGACTCTATCAGCAAGGAGTGCATAGTCTCAAAGGGAAAACACAGAGGAATCAAACAATTGTAAGTGATATAATGCAAACATTCAAAAACACAATGGGTTCAGAAAACAACTCCGAGACCATGTGGATTCCTGCAACAGAGAGGAATTGACAGGACTACTCCAGCCATGAAGACAGAAGAGAAGCAGTCCAGAGATGGAAGACACTGATGACGCCTTGCCATACTAGCAGTCAGCAGCTGTGCATCACTGCACGTTGCCTAGGACCAAACCAGAGAGGGTCGGAACTGCATCACCACCATTTGTCCACCAGCCAGAACTGAAATATCATTTCTAACATATACACATAAGGAACTGTTGGACATTGTAATTGGGTCTCAAAAGAACTGTTGGCCCAGAAAGAAACTCACTACAGACTGATTCATTTGCCTTTCAGCATAACCATTATTGCTTGTCTCATTTTTGGTTCTTATAAGTGTATTTCTAGTAGCACATGATCTCACTCATCTAGGGGAAATGATGAACAACATAGACTGATGAACAAGAACAGACCCAGAGACAAGGAAGCATAGATCAGACTATCAGGCCTCAGAGGGAGGATAGGGGAGGGTGGGGATAAGGGGGAGAGATCAACCAAAGGACTTGTGTGCATCCATATGAGCCTAACCAATGGTCACGGACAACAGGGGGATGGGGGCATGCATGGTGAGGGGTTTGGGATGGGAATGGGGAGATGAGGACAAATATGTGATACCTTAATCAATAAAGAATTTTTTTTAAAAAGTTACAGGTAAGAAAATAAAGAAAACAGAGAGGATGCAATTACCAAAAAATTATACAAAATACTGCTCCAGAGCTCAAGAGAATGTATTCCATTCTCTTGGAAGATTTAATCGATCTCCCAAGTGTACATACCATGAATAAAACTTTAAAGATAAATAAATAACTAATAAATAAATAAATAAATAAATAAATAAATAAATAAATAAAACCACAATGGGAACATGGAGAAGGAGAGCCAAATTTTGATTATGAAAGTTAGGGTGGGTGTCCCAGAGGAGGTGAGGTTGGAGTGGAGTTGTAAAGGTAAAATAGGAGTATATTGGAGAGACAAAATGGCCAATAGATGAAGTGCAGGTGAGTGGAGGACATAGATTCTAGGCAGAAGGAACCCCACATGCAAAGGCCTCGCATATACATCATAGTACATCTAAGGTATGACTTGTGCTTTGCTTGGGTGTTTGACTTTTCTCTTCTAGGCCCCAAATGGCAAATGCAATTAATCTAAAGGGCCTACTGGATCCTGCTTGTCATGATATTTAGTAAGGTCTATTACAGACAAGAAATAGAGGACTGTGATACAAATGCTGTCTATTTGCAACCTAAACATAGACGATCTTAAACAACTGAAGAGTTTTGTTAATGTGCAGAAAAATGTACCTAGAAGTTTCTATCTTGCCACCCAAGTTGGGAGAGCTTCTTCAGGGGTTAGCCTGGCTTCATGGGGATATCTATAACAATCAATTTCCTCTATCTTTCCAGCTATGTTTAATTACAAGTAAACAGCCCATAGCCCTAGCCAGTTTGGCTCAGTGGATAGAGCATTGACCTGCGGACTGAAGGGTCCCAGATTCGATTCTGATCAAGGGCACATGCCCAAGTTGCAGGCTCAGTCCCCAGTAGGAGACGTGCAGGATGCAGCCGATGAATGATTCTCTCTCATCATTGATATTTATATCTCTCTCTCCCTCTCCCTTCCTCTCTGAAATCAATAAAAATATATTTTAAAAAACACACAAAACAAGTAAACAGCCCATAGATTCTGAATTGTGATACCTGCCCTTGAGAAGAAAATATAAAACTGGAGGATAGGAATAAGAAAACAGGCAAATATAATGTACTAAATTAAAGGTACATTCTTCAAATGCACAGAAGACAGAACAGCAAATTCTGCCTGGATGGTTGGAAAATTCTTTATCAAGTATAGCCTAAAAGACTATTGTATGACAAGCGGGAGTCTGAGAGGGATAGAAGGGTATTCTTGGATGAGGAAACAGCATGAGCTAAAAGCATGTGCTGTGTGAGAGTAAACAGTTTATTCAGCAAACAGCAAAAGTGATTGGTTCTGCCAGGGTGTTGGAGGACCAGGACCAGTGGCAGACATACAATTTCAGAGTCAGGTTGGGCATTTGCACAGGGCCTTGTACAACATGCTAAGAAGAGGTGACTTGAGTAGAGCTGCTTCTTAGACACACCTGATGAAGAAAGAAGAATATGTTGTAAGTTAGAGAGCATGGAGGCAGAGAAAGTAGTTAGAAATCAGAAAAGGCATTCAGGACAGAGAAATTGAGCCAGAAATGAGAGCATCCACCCTCTGTCCTGCTGCCTGGGTGAAATACAGAAGCCCAGGTTTCAGTTCTGGTGCCTTTACCAACAGCCCTGATCCTGTGTTTGGCTGAGGGAACACCTAAAGTCTAACAGAGCTGCCAGTGCCCTCTAGTGGTGGCCCACTTGATGGCTAGAAGACAGGAACCATCCAATCCCTCATGCATTTCCCAAATACCCTCATGTACTGGCTCCTGTGATAGCTGCTGGACCCCCCAGATGTTCCAGACATTAGTTTTTCACTCAAAAAGCTCACAGTTTAGGTTGGGAGGCACAGATATGAACACATCAGATAATAGTATGTAGTAAGTGCACCTTCCCCACAAAGTGTGCATAAGATAGAATTCATATAGAAGAGTAATGATGAACTTTGGGGCCCTGGGGGCTTTGATAGTGGTTTCACGTCTGGACTGGCAATATAAAACACTTCTTAGATCAGTGGTTCTCAACCTTCCTAATGCCTCGACCCTTTAATACAGTTCCTCATGTTGTGGTGACCCCCAACCATAAAATTATTTTTGTTGCTACTTCATAACAGTAATTTTGCTACTGTTATGAATCATAATGTAAATATCTGTGTTTTCTGATGGTCTTAGGCTCTACAGCAGCAACCCACAGGTTGAGAACCACTATCAGGGTCGCCTAAGACCATCGGAAAACACAGATATTTACATTATGATTCATTAACAGTAGCAAAATTACAGTTATGAAGTCGCAACGAAAATAATTTTATGGTTGGGGGTCACCACAACATGAGGAACTGTATTAAAGGGTTGAGGCATTAGAAAGGTTGAGAACCACTGTCTTAGATTATTAGATTGGGCTCTGAAAGAAGAATAGAGCAAAGCAATTAGTAGATGATGAGCTTTCCAGGAACAGAGATCCAAATGGGTTATTTGGAGAACTGTAAGTAACTGTGTATTCTTGGAGCATCAAACAGGAACAGAATAAAGTAGGTTTTGTAGTGGCCCTTTCTGAGGGAGTCTAAATGACACCCTGTGCTTCCCAAAGTGTTCCATTCAGTAAACATTTACTAGCATCTTCTAGAGGCAATGTGATATGAGATTAAATATTGTTCTATCCCTCAAAGTGCTTACAAGTGAATGGCGTTAAGACAGATGTTCAGACAGGTGCTATGAAGGGATACCTTCTATAAATTGCAAGTTACACACAAGTAGCAGTTGGCAGCAAAGGAAAAGAGGCATTTACAAGGAAAGGAGCAGTTAGGAAAGCTTTTGCAAATCAGGAAGCACTGGGCTTGAACACTGAAAAGCAAATGAGTAGGATATGCCTGAGGCACTACCCATGTAGATGGAGGGTGTGGAGGAAGGATCTGCCTCCACTGTTTCTGTGATGTTGGTGCACTGGCCAATGTCTTCCTGCCACTCTGCTCATGCTTTTACTTTCTCCTCTGACTCTTCTTATCACTGCTGCTGTGATCAATCCTCCCAAGGGACTATACTCAGCCCTCTGTTTTTGCTTTGTTCCTTCTCAGTGACTTCATTCACACCCATGGATTACACTTGGAAGCTTCAAATGTTTCACTTAGTGGAGACTCCACATTATCAAGTACATCACTTTTTACCCCGAAAGTCAGACTATCCCTAATGAACCGTGGAGCCCACCACCTTTAACCTCGGAAGTCCTCTCCTCCCTTGGTTGGTTGTCCCACCCACCCATTAGTGACCTGATTTTATGACAAGAACCTTAAAAGGACCCTAACTTGCTCCTTTTATTTCCCCAACATCCAGTGCCTCTCCATGTTATGTAGCATCTATAAATCCTTTTCTCTCTGTGTTTACTATTACTGCTTTAATTTGGTCCTTCATAATCTCTCACCTGGCTGATTGCAGTGGCCTCCTAATCTGTCTCTCAGCTTCTAACTCACCTCCTCAGTCTGTTCTGCTTCGTGACTGCTAGTAAGGTGGTATTTCTAATAAGCAAGTTTGATCATATGCCACCCCACCCCACTCCTCCTTAAAATGCTTCCATGTACCCTACAACCTTCAGAATCAGGACTCAGCTCCTTATAAATGGTAAACAAACCTCTCCTGCTAATCTCTTTAGCCTTATTTGTTGTCCTCTGCTTCCAGAATTCTCCAGAAATTCTAAACTGATTATAGATCTCCCTAAACATCATGCTGTTTCATACTTGAAATGCTGTCACCTACAATACTCTCCCTATCACTCTTCCTATGTGGAAATTTCCAACTTATCCCTCAAAACTCAGTTCCAAGTCACTTCCTCCCAGCGAGCCTTCCTTGACCCTCCCTTTCAGATAGAGAACCACTTTCTTCTGGACCACGGATGTGTATTTATTGTTATGTCATTTTGTGACGATCTACTTACCTGTCTGTGTCCCTTGCTCCAGGTTGGAGCAGCCATTTTGCAGAATAATTGAGAAAGTGGAACCAAATCCCAGCTCTGCCACTTATCAGAGTGAACTTGGGAAGTTATTTATCTCTCTTCTCTTAGTTTTCTCATCTATAAAATGGGGAAGTCATTGCCAGCTTAATGTATACCTGCCTGAAGCCAGTTCCAGCATGTCATAATTGCAAGAGTTTCATCAAAAGGTTGATGGAACTTGGGGACTCAACAAGGTCTGAGTCACATATGTTACCACCTCGTTGGGAATGACTGAAGGCATTTCCCCAAACCTGAAAAGGATTCATTAAATTGATTGTTTGCTGCCAGACAGCTCAGGGCATCTTAATCTACATGTTATCGCCTCCTACTGGCCAAACACCTGAACAGCCATAGGCTATTCCCCAATCTGACAATGTTTCTGTACAAAGCCCTACCCTTTGAAGTTTATATCTCCACCTTGTCTTAGGACAATTTGTGTTAATAAAAAGCAAGGGGTCCTGAGACAAGGAGAACTTAGCTCCTTTAGCTAGGCTCCTCTGACTCCCAATGCCTTTCAAAATTATCTTTTGTCACTGGACTCCTATTTTAATCTATGCACAGCCCCTTCTCCAAATTGCTGAACCCTTCTAGATGCCAGATCAAGACCCACCGGCAGTACAGCATCAAGCAGACTGTCAAATTACAGTGGGAAGGTTAGGGAGAGGTGGGGGAGATAAGAGATCAACCAAAGGACTTGTATGCATGCATATAAGCATAACCAATGGATGCAAAACACTGGAGGGTGAGGGCATGTATGGGAGTGGGGTGGGGGGGGGGCCAATGGTAAGATATGTACACATATAACACCTTAATAAAAAAAATAGAGAACAAAAAGACCCACCGGCGTTAAATCACACCCAACGTCCAGCATATACCAAGTGCTTTGAATAGTACCTGGCATATAGTAAGTATTACATAAGAATTTGCTCTAATTTTCAACTATGAGCATCTTGATGTTAATCAATTATGTCTCATTCACTTCCATTTTGCCAGGGTCCAGCACAGTGCCTGACACAGAGAGTATGAGGAACAAAGGTTTGTTGAAAAGAGGAAAGACTGAATTTTTGGCTCCTCTTTTTTTTTTTTTTTTTTTTCTTCCTCCAATATCTAATAAATCCCTAAGTCCTGCCAGGTTTCTCTTTTCAATGCCCCCTGAATTTAGTTTTTTTTCTGTCATCACTCCTTCATTTATTCAACACAAATGTATTAATGATCAACAGTGTACAAGGCACCATTCTGCAGAGAGTACTGCTTTGAACAAGACAAATTTCATCTTCTATGGACCTTACATTCTAGCAGATGACACAGACACTAAATAATAGCACATTAGTTATTTAATCATTAGTGTGATATACAGTATATAAGAGGAGAAATTTAAACTAGTCTTGAAGGTCAGGAAATTTCCTTTAGAAAGGAAAGACTAGAAACAAATAACTAAAATAAGATGGTAGAAGTTGTGATAGACAGCACTCAGGCAGAGGGAACAGCATATGCAAAGCCCAGAGTCAGGAAGATATTTGGCACACTCAGATTTTGAGTTCCTTGTGTCTGAAGTATTGCTACATATACTACGTAATCTCTGTATAGAATGACCCTTCTTAGACCTCTAGGATTAAACTTTCTATAATGTTGATTCCCTTCTCAGAAACTTTTCATGATTCTCTAGTGCCTCCTCAATAACATACTAATTCCTTAGTTGTTTTTCATGACCCAATATAATTTGGGCTCCTGTAGTGGTCCAGTTTTATCACCTATAAATCACCTGCTTCTAGACTCATCAATAACTATTACAAACTACTTGATATTCCCCACACATCTCTTATTTTTTCTTACTTTCCCACATTCACTCAGATTGTTACTGTCACCAAAAGCCTTTCTTCTCTACTCCCATCCATACTGTTGTTCCACAAAATAACATTTACTTGTTCTGTGTGTGATGTTCTTTGATATTTTTTTGTAGTCTACTCTATTTTAATCTATTTCCATTTTTAAAACAAGCAAGTTGTAACATCAAAGTGGTTTCACAACCCACAATGAACCTTGACCCATAGTTGAAGATATTGCTCCAAATGGCCTTAGTGATTTTTCCAAGTTTTATGATTCTTGAACAAGGTTGACTGTGGTAGACTCTAAGTTTTCTTCCATCAGTAGAATCCTCTAACTCAGTTACATCTTGATTACTGGGCATCTGTATTCTCTGAAGACATGATCAGTGGAGGAGCTAATCATACCAAGCCAAGGCATCCTGAGGATACTTGGCAATGCATCTTAATTTGTAGATGTCATACTTTGCTGTTTCAATCCCATCAATGTTCTGAACTAAAGTCCCTAATTGTATTGAGCTGTTCCAGATCACATATTGGACAGATGAACATAGGAGAGTATTCATTTCAGCTATAACTGAGAAAACTAAAACAACAAAAACTTTTATTAGCAAATAAATCCATGATAATTAGATGTATCTGTAACTCACATCATATAATGTGTTGCTTTACAGAAAGATTTGCTTTATAATTTTCTGAGGGAAACACTTGAGTCTTTTATATTAACCACTCCTCAAAGGATCTATTTTTTAAAATTGTTTTTATATCTTGGGTTAACTTTCAGTGGAGAATTTTAGTATTTCACTATTTCTTCCATTTTAGATTTTGCAATGGCACCATCTTGTTTATGTTCTTCAAATCTTTATCTCTTTCCAGATTACATTCCTGTTTCATTTTCTGTATTTCCTACTGCCAGCTGGACATGGCTATAACAATGACTCCCAGTTACCCCAAACTTGTCAATATAAATGTGAATTCATTATCATAACCCTAAATCAGCTCCCTGTCCTCCCTTAGCGCCATGTAGCTCATCATTATGTTATAATGAAATCAACTATTGATTTCAGTCTGATAATGTGAGCACAGGAATTATTCAACATTATTGCTTTGCACATAATAGGTATATAATTAATATTTCTAGAATGAATAAATAATATTTGATTTGCTTTCTGGAACATGGTAAGGGGACTCTTCTATGAAAGGGCCCTGTAGTACGCAGCTAAGCTGATGACTTGAGAGATAAGTCTATCCAACAGTGAAGTATTAGAAAATGGTTTTGACTGTAGATTTAAGTCTTGGTCACCAAACAGCTTATCAATAATATAACTTACTTAAAAAAAAAAAATCTTCATGTGTTTTAATTGTCTTACTTCACAAACTCAGGAGGTGGTAAAAAGGAGGGGGTTATTTTTGGATCCTTAAAATCCTAACATTTAAGGTTATCTCTTTTCTTAGACAAGTACATTTTACTTCTTACCAGACTCACCCTGGCCAATATCAAGATGCTCAGAGCAGTGGAGCTTACTCTCATTCATCTATTTCTCATTTATTACATACCTATCAAGTCAGATACTAGTTCACATTGAGTCAGTACTATTTGAGTTAGTTAGCCTTTTACTGAATTCTACTCATAACTGAAAAACAAATAGTCTGGCAAAATCTAGAAATTTCTTTGAAGACATGAAGGCAAAATATAACCAAAGTGATGAGAGTCTGTGGTTAGTCACAGGTGGTCAACACTTTTAGCTTGTGACAATGATAAAAATGTGAATATCAATGGTCAGCCTGCTAATGCTAATACCAGGAAAGTAGAAGTGTTTTCTTAAGAATTTTTTACTTGAGCAAAATTTGAAATAAGCAAAACTTTTCTGAACAGAATGATTCTGCAGTTTTCATAAGCCAAGAACTCTTTAAAATACATTTCTGGGGCTCTTGCATAAATAATTAGAGCCTCGTTTAATATTATCTTGATGTTCCCTTAGCACATTTGCTGTATGATACCTTATACCTTTGCTGTTCCTTTTGATTGGAATAGCCTCCAGCTTCTCAGGCACCTGTTAAGCTCAAATATCATCTCTTCTATGAAGCATCACAACAGGATCAATTGAATTCTCTGAGGCAGAATGAACTCCTCAGCACTCTGAGTGCCCACAGCATTTTCTGATTTGCCTTTCTAATTGCACGTATTACATTGCATTATCCATGTTGGTGGAGGTATCTCTGTTCCCTACCAGAGTGTGAGCTATTCATTAACTTTGCATCTGTAGGACCCATCAGTACCTGCTTCACAGTAAAGCTTCCATATAGACAGGTTTAATGGTTGAATCATTCTTTTTTTTTTTTTTCCTCCACCTTTCTGTGTCACTGTAGTGCTGAATTCATGTTTTCCAGTTTTGGCTAACTTCATGGATAACATTATTAAAAAGTTCTGATCTCACAATGCTATATAATAAAAGGGTAACATGCAAATCGACCGAACAGCGGAATGACTGGTCGCTATGACGTGCACTATGACCACCAGGGGGCAGACGCTCAATGCAGGAGCTGCCACCTGATGGTCAGTGCACTCCCACAGGGGGAGTGCTGCTCAGCCACAAACCAGGCTGATGGCTGGCGAGCTCAGCAGCGGTGGCAGGAGCTTCTCCAGCCTCCACGGCAGTGCTAAGGATGTCCATCAGTTGGACATCCCCCCAGGACTCCCAGACTGCTAAAGGGCGCAGGCCGGGCTGAGGAAACCCCCCAGCCCCCGCCGCCACCCCCAAGTGCACAAATGTCGTGCACCAGACCGCTAGTTAGAATATAAATTGCGTTTAATTAGTCACAAATTCATCTTGGAAAAAGCAAGGGGTTGTAGTTTTAAGACCCATCATTATCACTAAGAGATTATGTGGTTTGGGGCACTCTATTTACCTGCCTTAGCTCGTTTTCTTCATCTACAAAATGATGACATTAGTAAATTATTTCTACGTCCCCCATCCTCTCTAATTCTAGGAACCAGTATTCTTTCCTTGATTTATACAAAATTCATGGTCCAAATCATATCATTGTGTTTAATTAACAGTTTTCATCAGTCTTGACTTGTGTCCTATTCCTTTGCTTTGCTTTTTTCTTAAAAGCGCAATTGAAGTTTTTTTGTTTGGTTTTTACAGTTTTCTATGTCTTTAGAGCTCTGAAAATCACAGATAAAAGTTCAATCCTGACTCTGCTGCTTAGAAAACTAAACTTATAATATTGGCAACTTCAATATGGCTAAGCTCCAGTTTCCTTTTGCGTGAAATGAAATGAATAATAATAGTGCTTGTTTCATAGGGTTATAGGTATTCTTCTTCAGTATTTCTTGTAACTCCCTGCAGTTGCAGGCTATAGGTAGGAATGCAAAACTACTAATTTCAAAATTTTAGTAGAACTGTAATTAACATTAGTTTTATTTATTTCTACAGCATTTTGCAATAATTAAAGGTAATTTCATTATTGTTTTGTTCTATTACTAACTCTGTGAAGTAGCTAAAGCAGGCATTTCTCTTTTACTGTTAAAAAAGCAAAAGTTGGCCAGGTCTATTCAGGCAGAGATAGAACACAGGCTCCCTGAGGCCAGATCATCATGATAAGGATGTTTCCTGTCTCTTCTCTATCACCAATAATGTGAACTACTTTACATTTTAATTCTAATTCTCATTACAATCTTTTTAGGAGAGATTTTGTTGCCTTCAATTTACAGATGTGAAATCTGAGGTTTGAAGAGATTAAGTAAACTCCTCACCCCTTTCACTATGTCCCCTCCCCTCTTCCTCTATTGAACTTTAGTGTATAATGTATTTATTAATAATTGAAGAACTACACCTACAGAGAAGAAGCTTTAGAGTAGAATAGAATTTTATAAAGTTAGTCTTAGTAAAAAGTGGTTATTTTCAACATTTTAAGTTTACATATATCTTAATTATAATTACTGGTAAATATAAGAAATGTTTAAAAATAATGCATTTGGAGAAACCAAGATGGCGGCATAGGTTAAACACCTAACCTGCAGCCGGGCACAACAATTTCAAAAATACAACTAGAGTCAGAACGGACATCGTCCAGAACCACAGGAGAGCTGGCGGACTGAAATGCCCACAGCTGGGGGGAAGGAGAAGGCCACGGGGACATTCGGGGAAGCTGTAAAAGCCTGAGGTATGGAGAAACGGGCGGAGACACGAGCACACGCGCCTGCGGGGAGGATGGAACCGGAGAGGAGGAGGCGGCTGATGACCTGGCCGGAGTTCACTGGCAGGAAGGAGATAAAGGCTCCGGAGTGCGCTGAGCACCGGCTCCGATTGCACTGAACCCCATTCCGGGCGAAACCCTGGGAAACTCACTCACTTTCGCAACTCCGCCGCCCCCGCAGGCCGCCCGGCCCGGGACGCTGGGGACGCCGCCGCAGCGGCGGCGCCCGGAGCCCGGCGGCCTCCCAGCACCCGTCCCCGCCGCGCAGTCCCCGCGCGCCTGGTGCCGCGGGCTGCGCGCCCCGCACACCGGACGGAGGCCCGGGCGCCCTCTCCGTGCACCTCCCGGCGGCGCTAGACTTCAGTAGAGTTGACTGAATTCAAGGGATTAAGAAGTATAAATTGGGGGGACGCCGCGGCGGCGACGTCCGGAACACGGCGATGGCGGTGCCTGGAGCTCGGCGGCCGCCCAGCGCCCGTCCCAGCCGCGCGGCCCTCGCGCGCCTGGTTTCGCGGGACGCGCGCACCGCGCACCGGACGGAGGCCCAGGCGCCCTTTCCGTGCACCTCCCAGCGGCGCTAGACTTCAGTAAAGTTGACTGAAATGAAGGGATTAAGAAGTACAAATTGAGAAGTTTGAAAAAGATGGCGGCGGAGGTTAAAGGCTGTTCTGTTGCCTCGCACCCAGCGAAATCGGAGGGGATGAGGTGTGGAGGCGCGTGGGTCTGGCTGGTGGCGGGGGAAAGGGGCTTTTGTTCCAAACCTAAGGGAGATTAGCTCTCCATCACCCTGAAACCCATCTTCTGGCGAACCCTGGAAGACCCAGATGCCTGCGGGGAGAGGCGGGACTCTTGCAGAGGTGCGCCCAGCAATCAGTGTTTGCTGCGCTGGAGTGCGGAACGAGGGGACTTAGATACATGGAAGGCAGAAGGACCAGACTCACAGCCATCGAGGCTCGCCGCACCATGGCCTGTTGGCGCTCTGAGACCCCGCCCCGCCCTGGGACCCGCCCCGCACGTCTTGAAGACCTGCCCCGCAAGTCTTGCAGGCACACCTGCGCCCCAAGCAACGGCTTATGCATGTAGGTGGACTGCCCTCTGGCAGCGGACCAGATGATCTGCTGTTCTAGTCGGACTGCTCCAGGGCCACTCAGACAGGAGGAAGAAACTACAGTTTTTGCTGTAATCCTTGCTGAGTGCCTAAGGCAGTAGCTGATCTACACCCCATTGGAGACCCAGAAACGAGGGCATCTAGTGGTCTGTGGGAGATGACACCAGATTTCAACCACGTGCATAAGGGACACATTCAACGGGAATATTCAGTGAGCGCCAAAGCTTTGCTGCACCAAGACCCGGCCCATAAACGTGTCTCCTGCACAGCAACTCTTCCTTTATAGACAAAGAGAGCCCCCCCAGTGACACCAACAACAATCAAGACTTAACTATACAAAGGAGGACCAAAATGGAGGCATAGGGCGGAAGCCTGATTGTTGCCTACCACAACAACTTTGAGACTACGACAAGAGAGCAGAGCAGACACCATCCAAGACCACCATAGGGCTGGCTGAGTAGATGCTCTACAACTAGAATAAAAGAGGGGGATGTGGGATGATGCTGATGCGGGTGACCCAAAGACCACACTTTAAGAACTACAGCTCAGGCGACACAAAAGAACTATGGCTCAGGCGATACAACAGCTGCCTGGAACGTGCTCGGCGCAGTTCCCCCGGCGGTCTCCGGCTGAGGGGACGGCTCCACTGGCAGCCAAGCACGGACAGACGAGCCCCTATGAGACATGGGGTGGGAGACTCCGCGCTTGCTGACCTCTGAGTCCGTCAAGAATCTCAACGACCCGGAAGCGGCCAGGTGCGCATGCTCGGCGACCGGCCACCGATGCAGACCCAAGGGCCGACACAGCGACGCCAGACTGGCCCACCGCCATGCACCGGGTGCACCGGAGCTTCGCCGAGCCGCCGCCCGACGAGTTCTGCAGCAGCCATACTGGAGCTCCGGAAGGATGGCCAGGGGAATTGCTGAGGGGGGATTGACCGGCAGGAATTGGGATCGGGAAGACGGGGCCCCGCTGAGACCCGGGTGCGGGCGGTGTTGCGCGCCTCTGGGCTCGGGTGTGGTCACACGCCTCTGGGTATAAGTTAGGCCTCACGTCCCTGGGTCTAGGTGAGGCCACATGTCCCTGGGTCCAGGTGAGGCCGGACTCCGGGTCCGGGTGAGGCCAAGTGCCCCTGGACCCGGATGACGCTGGATCCCGTGCCCGGGCGAGGCCAAGCGCCCCTGGGTCTGGGAGAGCCCACACACCCCTGGGTCCAGGCGAGACCATGTGTCCCTGGATCCGGGTGAGGCCGCGTGCACCTAGGCCCGGGTGAGCCCAAGTGGCCCTGGGTCTGGGAGAGGCCAAGAGTCCCTGGGTCCGGGTGAGACCATGTGTCCCTGGATCCAGGTGAGGCCTCGGGCACCTAGGCCCGGGTGAGGCCACGTGCCCCTGGGTCTGGGAGAGGCCAAGCGTCCCTGGGTCCGGGCGAGACCATGCGTCCCTGAATCCGGATGAGGCCTCGTGCACCTAGGCCCGGGTGAGCCCAAGTGGCCGTGGGTCTGGGAGAGGCCAAGCGTCCCTGGGTCCGGGTGAGACCATGTGTCCCTGGATCCGGGTGAGGCCTTGTGCACCTAGGCCCGGGTGAGCCCAAGTGGCCCTGGGTCTGGGAGAGGCCAAGCGTCCCTGGGTCCGGGTGAGACCATGTGTCCCTGGATCCGGGTGAGGCCTCGTGCACCTAGGCCCGGGTGAGCCCAAGTGGCCCTGGGTCTGGGAGAGGCCAAGCGTCCCTGGGTCCGGGTGAGACCATGTGTCCCTGGATCCGGGTGAGGCCTCGTGCACCCAGGCCCGGGTGAGCCCAAGTGGCCCTGGGTCTGGGAGAGGCCAAGCGTCCCTGGGTCCGGGTGAGACCATGTGTCCCTGGATCCGGGTGAGGCCTCGTGCACCTAGGCCCGGGTGAGCCCAAGTGGACCTGGGTCTGGGAGAGGCCAAGCATCCCTGGGTCCGGGTGAGACCATGTGTCCCAGGATCCAGGTGAGGCCTCGTGCACCTAGGCCCGGGTGAGCCCAAGTGGCCCTGGGTCTGGGAGAGGCCAAGCGTCCCTGGGTCCGGGTGAGACCATGCATCCCTGGATCCGGATGAGGCCTCGTGCACCTAGGCCCGGGTGAGCCCAAGTGGCCCTGGGTCTGGGAGAGGCCAAGCGTCCCTGGGTCCGGGTGAGACCATGTGTCCCTGGATCCGGATGAGGCCTCGTGCACCTCGGCCCGGGTGAGCCCAAGTGGCCCTGGGTCGGGGAGAGGCCAAGCGTCCCTGGGTCCGGGTGAGACCATGTGTCCCTGGATCCGGGTGAGGCCTCGTGCACCTAGGCCCGGGTGAGCCCAAGTGGCCCTGGGTCTGGGAGAAGCCAAGCATCCCTGGGTCCGGGTGAGACCATGTGTCCCTGGATCCGGGTGAGGCCTCGTGCACCTAGGCCCGGGTGAGCCCAAGTGGCCCTGGGTCAGGGAGAGGCCAAGCGTCCCTGGGTCCGGGTGAGACCATGTGTCCCTGGATCCGGGTGAGGCCTCGTGCACCTAGGCCCGGGTGAGCCCAAGTGGCCCTGGGTCGGGGAGAGGCCAAGCGTCCCTGGGTCCGGGTGAGACCATGTGTCCCTGGATCCGGGTGAGGCCTCGTGCACCTAGGCCCGGGTGAGCCCAAGTGGCCCTGGGTCTGGGAGAGGCCAAGCATCCCTGGGTCCGGGTGAGACCATGTGTCCCTGGATCCGGGTGAGGCCTCGTGCACCTAGGCCCGGGTGAGCCCAAGTGGCCCTGGGTCGGGGAGAGGCCAAGCGTCCCTGGGTCCGGGTGAGACCATGTGTCCCTGGATCCGGGTGAGGCCTCGTGCACCTAGGCCCGGGTGAGCCCAAGTGGCCCTGGGTCTGGGAGAGGCCAAGCGTCCCTGGGTCCGGGTGAGACCATGTGTCCCTGGATCCGGGTGAGGCCTCGTGCACCTAGGCCCGGGTGAGCCCAAGTGGCCCTGGGTCTGGGAGAGGCCAAGCATCCCTGGGTCCGGGTGAGACCATGTGTCCCAGGATCCGAGTGAGGCCTCGTGCACCTAGGCCCGGGTGAGCCCAAGTGGCCCTGGGTCTGGGAGAGGCCAAGCGTCCCTGGGTCCGGGTGAGACCATGCGTCCCTGGATCCGGATGAGGCCTCGTGCACCTAGGCCCGGGTGAGCCCAAGTGGCCCTGGGTCTGGGAGTGGCCAAACGTTCCTGGGTCTGGGTGAGACCATGTGTCCCTGGATCCAGGTGAGGCCTTGTGCAACTAAGCCCGGGTGAGGCCACGTGCCCCTGGGTCTGGGAGAGGCCAAGCGTCCCTGGGTACGGGTGAAGCTAGATCCTGGGTCCGGGTGAGGCCGTGCGCCCCTGGATCCATCCGGGTGAGGCTGGGTCCCAGGCCCGGGTGAGACCACGCGCCCCTTGGGTATGGGGGAGGCCACGTGCCCCTTAGTCCAGGTGACGCCGTGCCCCTGGGTTCGGCCGAGACCAAACCAGAGGGAGTCGGACCTCCATTACCACCATTTGTCCACCATCCAGAGCTGAGGGGTCAGTGCTGACATGTACACATAAGGAACTACTGGACATCGAAATTGGGTCTCAAAAGAACTGTTGGTCCAGGGGGAAGCTCGCTACAGATTGATTCATTTGCCTGTCAGCATAAATATTATTGCTCGTCTCACATTCAGTTCTTATTAGTATATATCTAGTGACATTTGATCTCGTTCATCTAGAGGAAATGATGAACAACATAGACTGAGGAACAAGAACAGAACCAGAATCAAGGAGGCATCGATCGGACTATCGGGCCTCAGAGGGAGGATAGGGGAGGGTAGGGGGAGGGTGGGGGGGAGGGGGAGAGTTCAACCAAAGGACCTGTATGCATACATATAAGCCTATCCAACGGTTAAGTTCAACAGGGGATTGGGGCATGCGTGGGGAGAGGGGTGGGATGGGAATGGGGGGATGAGGACAAATATGTGACACCTTAATCAATAAAGAAATTAAAAAAAAAAAAATAATGCATTTGTTTCACCCTTATTCCCTTTTTCTATATACTTTCTGGAGGTGATACAAAAGAGCAATGAAATGAGCAAAACCCATGTTGCACACTAAAAAAAAAAAAAAGGAAGATAGAGAAGCTGTAATTTGTATAAATCCTTAAACTCCATAGGTCACTGCCTCTGTCACCCTATTTTAATTATTGAGATGAAACTATGAAGGGATTCAGAGAATTTCTAGAGTCACAGAGTTCAAAGTCTGCTGAGAAAACATACTAACTATTCTTGTGCCATTCATTGTTTTTGAGGTCAATCTTTAACCTAAGCATATTGCAGAAAAATATGTATATATAATTTTTTAATATAGCAATAAAGAGAATACACCAGCGGGAGTTATCACCAATAAACTCTGGATTGAATTTACGTATTGCAAATGACCATTTACTTCTACTTATAACGGCTCCAGTAATGGATTATTTGTGAAGGATTTTTATATGGTGTTATAAGTTACATAAATAAAACAAAAACTATGAATACAGACATATTAATATATATTATATTAAAGTTGCAGCAGAACTACTATGTTTCAGGACCAAAAGTCTCCAACTAGAAGGTGATGCATTTGTTCATTTAAATTGTAAAGCTGATGGGTCTCTTTCTAGAATTGCAGAATTGCCATCTAAACTAAAAATAGCAGCAATGAAACAAGTTTTGTGTTCTCCCTTTTATTTCATACATTTATATTAATGTTAGCAGATGTAAGAAGCAATTTAAAAATGCATAAAGCTTTCTATAAGTGGCCTCAAGAAAGAAAGCTGTTCCCAGAAAAAAGAAGCCTTTAGGATTATTCCAAATCAAATAAACTCTCAATATATTTTCATATTTTGACAATAAACACCTACTGTGTCAGTCCATACGCTGTCACAGCAATATCACAGTACATTATTAAATGTCCCATAGTATCCTTCAACCTTATCTGGATCTCAAATTCACTGATTTTATCTCCTTTTCATTGTGCCTCCTTCCATCACCCCCACATGTCCTTATCCCCCTCGTTTCCTCACTGAAATTCTCTGGGCAACCATTCTACCCACCTCATGAACGTACCCTTGACTTTTTTTCCTGATTGTTTTTTCTTTTCCCCATGCTTAGCATAACTAGAGGAGTTGCAGGTTACACAGGTATATGCACTTGTCAAAACATCAAATTGTACACTTAAGAGTTATGCATTGCATTGCATGCATAAAACAGTATTTTATAAAAAACTTTTTAATAAAATATTGAACTCCAGATAATAGGTTTGTGTTTCACAATGACATCGGTTAGCAATTTTAAAACTTGCTTAAACAAATGAATAAATATATTGAAGGTAATGGGAGTAGAGAGAGACAGACAGACATTGATGTGAGAGGGACACTTTGATTGCACACATCCTGACTTAAATGGGGCCAAGATAGAACCTGCAACCCAAGTACATGCCCTTAACCAGGAATCAAACCTGAGACCTTTTGGTGCATGGGACAATGCTCTAATCACTGAGAAACACCAGCCAGAGTGAGAACACCCTTGTTTTTAGAAAATATTCACTGAACCATTTAATGGTACAGGGTCACAAATGTCTTCCATTTATTGTCAAATAGTCCAGAAAAAAAAAAAAACATGAGAATATACTAATCAAAACTCATAAGACACCAGTGAGAAAGACAATTCAAAGAATTATAGCCTGGCTGGTGTGGCTCAGTGGTTGAGTGTCCACCTATGAACCAGGAGGTCAGGTTTTGATTCCTGGTCAGGGCACATGCCAGGGTTGCAGGCTCAATCCCCAGTGTGAGGCATGCAAGAGGCAGCCAATCAATGAGTCTCTCTCATTATTGATGTTTCTATCTCTCTCTCCCTCTCCTTTCCTCTCTGAAATCAATCCTATATAATAAAAGGCTAATATGCAAATCTACTGAATGGTGGAACAACCGGTCACTATGCGCACTGACCACCAGGGGGCAGACGCTCAACACAGGAGCTGCCCCCTGGTGGTCAGTGCCCTCCCACAAGGGGAGTGCCACTCAGCCAGAAGCCAGACTCACGCTGGTGAGTGCTAAGGACCCCGAGGGGGATGTCTGACTGCAAGAGGGCACAGGCCAGGCTGAGGGAACCCCCCCACACAGACAATGCACTAATGTAGTGCACTGGGCCTCTGGTCAATATATAAAGAATTATAGTGAAAAATAGAAATGCATGCCAATACACATTAAAATAAAACTTTAGAAAAATAAAAACAAAGAAAAAATCTTGAAAGAAGTAAGAGAGAAATGACACCTTAACTATCAAGGGAAAAATCAACTTGAATGAAAATGGGGTTCTCATTAGAAATCATGGAAGTCAGAAGGAAATGGTGCATAATTCAAGTACTGAAAGAAAAACTATCAACCACAAATTTTTTAACTTGCCTCCAGAAATAAATTCTGTATCTTATTCTCCAGAAATGTAGAAGAAAAAGAAATTTTCAGATGAATGAAAACAGATTTTATCAACAGTAGAACCTAGCCTAAAATAATAGCTAAGGTAAATCTTTGAATAAAAGAAAGTAAATGATTAAAGAAGGAATTGTAGCACATTAAGAATGAAGAAAGAAAAACTATGAGTAAATACAAAATACTTTTCTTCTTCTCTTGATTGTTCTAAGTTTTAATAGTTGAAACAAAAAGTATGGTATTCTCTAATGTGGATGAGGAAATGTATGTAGAAGAAATATTTAAGATAATTATAGATGAAGGGAGGTAAAGGGGTTTAAAGAGAGGCAAGTTTTTTACATTTGATTTTGACACCTTACTGGGAATCAAACTGTGATCTTCTGATTCATAGGCCAACACTCAACCATGGGCCAAACTGACTGGGCTGTAATTTTTTAGATGGCCTAATTAGAGTTGGATTCATATTTCCTTTGTTTGTAATACTGTGCTAAAACTGACCAGAAGGAGGCCTAATGTTTTCCAGGTTATACAGGCTTTTTCACCTCCTTTCCACAACAGCATAAATTTAAGGTAAGAAGTTAACTGTGTGGGCTCAAGGATATGCTTACCACTGCTTTCCTCAACAGTCATCCAGTGGATTCAACTTTAGTCTTGTTGCATTACATTTTACACAGACATTTTACACATCCTATGTGAAGCAAGATAGAGCATGACTGAGTAAATGAGTGTATTGTGTATGCAGCCAACAGTAATCTCAAATTTTCTATTATTATTCAGTATAATAAGAGAGTCAAGTACAGTAATAAAAAAAATTATCAGAAAACAGATGTCTTCTTCAGGGAAGGAAGGATTACAAATCTCAGACTGGTCAGAAATAAATATTTATAGCATAAATATCCACATTTCATGTTACGAACTGCATGTGGGATTAAAGTACAATGTTATTGTAGGTAGATCTCAACCTTTGGAATCAGAGGAGACTGCTGGCAGGGGTTTTGTTATTGGGTGTCCCAGCTGACTGCTCCCAGAATACTCCAGCAGTTACTTGCTGGAAAGAGGAAGCAGGTGTTATCAGGTGACTGTTCAGGAATGTGACCTAAAGGGGACACTAACTCATACACAGAGACTGGTCATATGGCTCTCTTTGGTGGGTTGTTTTAAATAGCTGTCTACAACTCTTGATGTCTATGATCCGTACCTAGGTCACCTTCAAACACTTCTCTTCCTGTAAACAGGGAAAGCAGTGCTGGGAAACAGGCAAGTGAGAGTAAACAAGTGGGAGACATAGTCACTTCTGGCCCTGTTAGCCAGTATGACACTACGAGCTAGCCCCAGAGTCAAGTTTAGTAATCCTTAGATATTTCTAGCTGCTTTGTTTACAAATTGAACCTCAAAGTAATGAATACTCGAAAGGTTGGAATGGTATTAGCTGAAAGAGTTCAGGATTTGAAGGGATCAAGTCTTAGTCCCATTACTTAATAGCTTTGTAGCCTTGGTCTTATAACCTATCTAGGTGTTATTACTTCAGTTTGTAAAATGGTGATTATAATTGTGACCCCAACAGATTAATGTAAAGAAATAAAAATATAAGGTGTGGAAAAATGCTAGATGCTGAATATTTATTGGTTCCTTTTTCATCAACCACCCAAAGTTTGGGTTGGGTGTTAGAAGACATTCATATATTCAAATTGGAAATAAATTCACCCTATTCATGCTAACCACCCTTGTTATTGCTCAAACGTAGCGGACATTTTTCTGCCTTAACACAATGAATCTGGCTATTCCCTTTCCCTGAATGTTCTCTCAGTTATGCACAAGGGCTGACTTTTTTGCCTCCTTTAACTCTTTGCTCAAATATATCCTCATTCTGACTTATACCAACAACCTCACTTAAAATTGCAATCTACATGTCTTTCTCTCATTACTGTACTACTGATTCTTATCACCATACTCCTTTTCTTTTTTTAATACAATTTCACCTTCTAGAACTCTGTAAGATTTATTTGTTTATTCTCTGCCTTTCTTCACTAGAATGTATACTCCATACAGGCTAAAATATTTATTTAATTCACAGCTGTTTCCTGGTATGTCATTGGGGCACAATAAATATAGGGTGAGACAAAAGTAGATTTACAGTTGTTTGTATGGAAATAATACAATAATTTGTCCCACCCTGTATTTTTTAATGAATGCACACAGGCATTTCAGACTAAATCAAACTATAGAACTTACTCAGGAATGGACTGTGTCCTGAATAAACTACTATGCTTTTTTCTTGTTGTTGTTTTTTTACCTCCATATCCCCAGAACCTGGAGGGTAAGACGTATAAAATGTATAATGGAATGGATGAAAAAAAAAAAAAAAGGTTCAGGCAGGTTCAGGCAAAGAGCCATATCATTATTCTCTTCTTTCTGAATCTAACAACCAAATATGCTGGTTTAGGATTTTTTTTATATTTAACTAATGTTATGCATCCAGAAGGTCAAGAAAATGTGAAGAATATTAATTATGGCCTAAGAACTTTGATGTAATTACGGTGAATATTTATGCTCACTGAGTCATTTAAAGTTTGAATATTGACATTTAAATTAACAATGAAATTGTGTTCATCATTTTTGTAATAAAAGAGCAATAAAATGAAATTCAGTTGCACCTCATCACTAGATAGTCCCACCTTGCTACCCATGTCATTTTGAGTTTGGCTGAGTAGGATGTTGGTTGTCATCTGCTCCCATGGAGTGACCCTATGTACCCCCACCCAAGTGAAGAGACACAACTGATTAAGCCCCTTCTGAGAAGCTATTTTTTTGTTCTTAGAATTTTCTGCTCTATATAATACTCTATATAATAAAAGGCTACTGTGCAAATCGACCAAATGGCAGAATGACTGGTTGCTATGATGTGCACTGACCACCAGGGGTCAGATGCTCAATGCAGGAGCTGCCCCCTGGTGGTTAGTGTGCTCTGGGCCAGAAGCCAGGCTCACGGATGGCAAGTGCAGCGGCAGTGGTTGGAGCCTTTCCCACCTCCATGGCAGTTGGATATCCCCCGAGGGCTCCTGGACTGCAAGAGGGTGCCGGCTGGGCTGAGAGACCTCCCCAAGTGCACAAATTTTGTGCACTTGGCCTCTAGTCAAGAAATAATCTTAATAGAATACAAATACCCTCTTAATACTAAGACATGATAGCATGCTCAGAGAATTTTTAGCGTTAAATCCAAAATGATTGGATTTAATGCTAAAAATTCATGGTTGTGTTATTTGGAGGAACACATACTGTGAGACATAGGACAAAGAGAAATGAATGCATGTTATACATATAGGAAAGAAAGTTTACAGAAATCATGGTAATTTTTTGTCAAGACAGCTGGGATTCAGATATGCTTTATTATCACCTGACCTCTCTCCCTCGACCTCTAGCAGTTAAAATGATGGCCTTCCCCATGAGATCTCTCTATAATAAAAACTTTAGAACAAGTTAATCTGATTTCACACAACTGCTGTGCTCAGTCATCTATACTCAGTCTCATCAAACAACCAGGCATCATGCAAAGGCTTTATGTGACACTAGCATCTGATCTTGCATTATAACAATGCATTTATCAATTAAGTGGCATTTGTCTTATCTTCAGGTATCAACACAGTTCAGGATTTCACAGGTTTCACTGAATAAATATGCCCTAGAAAAGCACTGAAAATGTCTATATTCTACCTCATCACTAACACATTCACTTACTGAACACAAAGGGTAAAGGAAACATGCAATAATTTTCTGAAACAATGTGAGGACAGACAATTACATTGATCATTGTAGTAAACAATTTATGCCCTCAAAAATATGTTTTAATGTGTGCAACAGTCTTAATGTGCTTCACTTTAGAGACAGAGCTCCCAGGTAGCAGACAAAACCACCAACTTGTTCATGATTCATTCTAACTTCTTTACATCGGATTGCAACTGGAGACACTGAGAAGGAGCTAGCAAGCTGATCCAGATTGTACCATTGGAGATGACTGAGCTGAAATTATGACATCTGGAGATCTAGAAGGAGAAATCAGAATATAAGACCATAACCCAGCAGTATACTATTAAAGTATAGATGAGCAAAGATGGGCGGCCCTACATAGAAATTTTATATAAAGTGGAAGAAATGAAAATACACTTGCTCCCAACACCCTGACCACATAAGTATCACTCACGTCCCTGTGGTTAATTATAGGATAGCAACAATGGTAGAATGAGAAACATATCAAATGGTGAGTGATAAAAGTAACTTTGAGGACAACTAATCCAACCCCCAGTAACTTTATAAAGGACTAGTAGCCCATTTGCAGGAAGAATCCTGCAAGCAGCCGCTGCGGCCGCGTGCGCTGCCGCTGCCACCGCCATTGCGGCCCCCACGCCTGCACCTGTGCACCACTGCCGCCCGCCCCGCTCCGCCCCGCTCTGCCCCGCTCCGCCCCGCCGGGGCTTTCCCTCTGGCAGCCACCTTGCTTTCTGATTTTCCTCCCTCTTCCTTCCAAGTTGTCTTCAGTCTTCACTCCTCCCTCCCTCAGCGTATGCAAATTAACAGCCATCTTTGTTGGGTAATTTGCATACTTGCCCTGATTGGCTGGTGGGTGTGGCTTTGGCTGGTGGGCATGGCTTGGGCATAGCGAAGGTGCGGTCAATTTGCATATTACTATTTTATTAGGTAGGATGTAAATTGGTTTGTTAATTAAAGTCAGATAATGTGTTCTTAATTCACAGTTGGTTGATACCAGAAAATACAACAAAAAATTTTAAAAAAAGAATATACCATCTTTGCCATTAAGTTGTATTTGTCTTATTAGGTTCATCTAACATATTAGGGCATCAAGTCATATGATCCTATATAATAAAAGAGTAATATGCAAATTGACCATCACTCCAAGATGACTGCCCCCATGTGGTCAAATATGGCTGCCCCTATGTGGACACAAGATGGCCTCCACAAGATGGCCAGCAGGGGAGGGCAGTTGGGAGGGACCAGGCCTGTAAGGGAGGGCAGTTGTGGGCAATCAGGCCAGCAGGGGAGGGCATTTGGGAGGGACCTGGCCTGCAGGGGAGGGCAGTTAGGGGTGACCAGGCCGGCAGAGGAGGGAAGCTGGGGCGACTGGGCCTGCAGGGAAGGGCAGTTTGGGGGGGACTCAAGCCTGCAGGGGAGGGCAGTTAGGGGCAATCAGGCTGGCAGGGGAGCAGTTAGGCATCAATCAGGCTGGCAGGGGAGTGGTTAGGGGGTGATCAGGCTGGCAGGCAGAAGTGGTTAGGGGCAATCAGGAGGCAGGCAGGCAAGCAGTTGGGAACCAGCAGTCCTGGATTATGAGAAGGATGTCCCAGATTGGAGAGGGTGCAGGCTGGGCTGAGACACACACACACACACACCCACACACACACACACATGCACCGTGCACAAATTTTGTGCACTGGGCCTCTAGTACCAAATAATTGAACTGGCCATGTGATTCACTTAGTACTCAAATTTATGAATTAATTTTTATCTTATTTTGTCATTGCCTTTGTTTGGTATTAGTTATAATGTTCTTTTTTTTACTTCAATTAAAATATTATTTTCAGGTATCCTTCATTTCTGCCTAGACACAGGTCATTTGTATAAACAGGAGTACCCAGGGTCTGTTCCTGTTCAGCCACCCTGATTTTTACCTTGCAATTAACCACAAGGACGTGAATGTACAGCACTGAGAAGAGAGTCAACCAGAAGGCCTGCCATTGGGTGATTTTAGACATTGAACATTGGCACAGCAATTAGATTCAACCAGCTGGGGAAGCAATAAAATATATAGATGCAGATTACTGGTCAACTATTTCAGATGCATGGCTCTGGTTACACCATGAAAACCCAGAAGCCATGGATCACAGCAGAGGTTGCTATAGTCAATTTAGTTACCAACTCACAGACTTATTGCTGAGAGACATTTAGTAGTCAGCTCTTGCCCAAGGTCACAGAAGTCATTAATGTCTGACTCAGAACAAACACCAAGGATTCCTCACATGAGTCCAGGATTCTCTCCAACTAATTTTTTTCCCATCACCATTTATCCACCTTTACTCTCTTTCACCTCCACCCCTGCCCCCACAATCACCACACTGGTGTCTGTGTCCATGAGCTCTTTCTCTCCTTTCTAATTTTTAACAGTGAGAATAATGTGGCTCTGTGAGAGATTTGTGCATATTATTCTGAATTCTATGGCATATTTAATTTCAAATGAATCTTACTTGAAATTTGAAGGCTCTTTGGTTCATTTTGAAACTGCAAGTTATTTACAAATCTTAAAAGTACTAAAGTAGACTAACTTTAGTTTGTTTATTTAAGAAAAGGAAGGACAGATTGCCCCAAACCCCAAGCTGTTGATGCCGAGGAATTGGACTATATAAAATAAGGACACAGGAAATATCAAATGCCCACAAATGCAGTCAGTGGCAAATTGTATGTGCTGGTGTGTTGGAAAGGTTTAAACGTAAGTGTAAGATGAGAAAGAAGATAAGGAAGAAGGAAAAGTGAGAAGGTAAATTTTTCTCATAAAACTGTAAATTACCCTATTTAATGACTGGTCTCGCCCAATTTAGTAAGCCAGGATGACTAAATTATTTTCTCAAAAAGTTGTGAATGTACCCATATGCTATTTTCTACCTCCAAAAGAGGAATCTATAGCACTTCAGAGCACTAGGGAATTAATGGCTGAGCAATCCCCTTCAGAGTGCTGCTCACTTCACTTGTTAAGGGATCCAACCTTGTGATACAAAGCAGTTGAATTTACCATGAATCTAGAAGAAAAAGAAAAAAAAAACTTCTGCTTTACTGTTACCATTTTTCAGTGTTTATTATATGTCACAAAATGTTTCACCTTAAAGTCTTCATCTGAATTCCTGGAGGAGGGTCCACCTGTCAATTACATTATGCTGTAAAATGAGTGAATTGTAAACTTTCGTGATGTAAAGTTACTGGAATTTGGAGCTGTTTGTTACATCCCCTAATGTTACTTACCCTGACTTATGCACAAGAGGAACACATCTTTTTTTCAAACAGGTTGTTTTTTTTTTTTCTATGTGGTAGACAGTATATATAATTTTTCACCAATATTTCTTCTTCCTCACTTCTGTATACCTAGAGGATGTTATTACTGGCTTACTCAAAGTTGAGTAAAACATTTGTGACTAGTTCTGGCCAATAAATTGCAAGTGAAAGCTATGTGTGGCTGAGGCTGTGGAAATGTGTTTAATTACCCAGGCTCTCTTTTCCCAGGCTGAGTGATTGAGAGTATGTGTGTTCTAGATGGTGCAGCCACAACACAGTACAGCACCCACTGGCCTGGGTTCCTGAGTGACTGTGGAGTTGCGCTCCATGTCACCCAGAAAAACATATATAAATTTAGCAGGAAATAAATTTTTATTATATTAAGCCAGATTTTGAGGTTATTTGTTACTGCAGTGCAACCTGCCCTATACAGGCTAGAATATGTGTTTGTGTGTGTGTGTGTGTGTGTATGTGTATATATATATATATATATATATATATATATGTGTATATATATATATATATATATATATATATATATCTTACCTTATAATAGAGAAACATGCAAATTGACCGCACCTCCGCTATGCCATGATTGGGCCTGCCAGAGGCTGGGGGCGGGACTCCGGGTGGCCGATCCGGCCGTTGGGCAGACCAAGATGGCTGCGCACAATCCTGTAAGTTCTGGGGGTCCGCAGGGCGATGGCCACCAGGGGGGGGCATGTCCGGGCGGAGCCCTGCGCTCCCCGGGTGTCCGTGTGGCGATCGCCACCCGGGGGGGCGTGTCCGGGCTGAGCCCGGTGCTCAGCGCGGGTCCCGGGGGGCATCGCCACCCGGGGGGCGTGTCCGGGCCGAGCCCAGTGTTCCCCGGTGTCCAAGTGGCGATCGCCACCCGGGGGGGCATGTCCGGGCCGAGCCCGGCGCTCCGCGGGTGTCCCGGGGGCGATAGCCACGGGGGGGGGGGCGTGTCCAGGCCGAGCCCGGTGCTCCACGGGTGTCCTGGGGGCCATCGCCACCCCGGGGGGCGTGTCCGGGCCCAGCCAGCTGCTCCTGGGGCGGGGGTCCCTGGGCGATCGCCACCCTGGCCTAAATGGCTGGTGCTGAGAGGGATCAATGGGGCCCGTGGAAGGATCGGGAGGTAGTTGACCAATGAGGCCATCTGCAGCAGCTGGATGCAGAGCTCCGGTCCACGTTCTCCAGGTTGGCCTCCGTGGGGTCTGCGTTGCACCCATAGTGGCCGAGTGGGGATGCTGCATGAGGCCAGCTTCCCAAGCCAGGCTGCCGAGGGAGGGAGGGCCTCTGGGCTGGGAGCACTCCCCCACCCCAGTGGACAGGGCACAGAGAGCGAGCAGCAGAGAGCTACTAGGGGTGGTGGGTGTGGTGGCCTGGCTTCCAAGAGGCTAGCTTCAGCTGCTGTGGCCTGCGCTGAAGGTGGGGGCAACTGCGGGGGCGCATCCAAGGCTGGGGCAATGGGAGACGTGGGACTGCAGTCCAGAAAGCGAGGCTCCGGAGGATCTGGTCACCGACCCCCGGCATTGAAGCCGCCTCCTACAAGATGTATCCTAGCCTTGGTGTGTGGGAAGCAGGTTCAGGAACCTCTCCCTTTGAGGCGCCAGAGCCCAGGCCTGCCAGCGCCCCAGAGGAGACCCCCACCAGGATCGGGGGCGTGACCAGTCTCTAAACCAGGGCGGCCATTAGCCCAGGCCTACCAGCACCCCAGAGGAGACCCCCACCAGGATCGGGGGCGTGACCGGCCTCCAAACCGCCCCCAGCCCTAGCCCAGGCCTGCCAGCACCCCAGAGGAGACCCCTGCCAGGATTGGGGTCATGGCCAGCCTTCAAACTGTGGCGGCCCCTAGCCCAAGGAGGCCTCCTGGCCGAGGACGCCTGAGTCTGTTCTTGACCTAGGGCCGGGCTCTCCCCGCAAGGGACTCAGAAGCCGCCAGAGTCTAACTGCCAGTCTCTGGGAGTGCATCCACTGTCCACCAAAAAGTAGGGCCATCAAACCATTCAGTCTCAGTGCAGGCACAGGTCCGTGGCTGACGGGGTGGAGGCCAGACCAAAACAAAACAGCAGAAACACCCTGCCCACCTGGGCGGGTACTGCTGTAGTCCACGTGGCCTGGGCAGTGTAGAAAGCGCTACCTTCTCCCAGGTCCTGTGCTGGCACTGCCGCCTCGCTCACCCTCAAGCCCCCCTGAGTCCTGACAGCAAAGTGTGTGGGGCATTCTGCAGGAGTTGTGCTGTTCTGGGTGCTTTTGCCCAAAGACACACTTTGGGATGAATTCAGAGCCACATCTCATTTCCCATGACACTGGAAGAACCATGTAAAAGGATTTTGACAAAAGCTTTCCACATCTCTGTTTATTCTTTTGAATCCATAAAACGACCTTAAAAAAGCATTCGGGCCACCTAAGAAAGAATGCACTTTCTGGCCAGAGCACGCAGGATTCTTTTGCCCAACAGGTTAAAGGGAGCAGAGCTTGCACAGTGGGAATGGCCCTGGTGCCCTATGAGGAGACCGGGGGAATGGGGTTGCCGAAATTCCATAAGCCTCTTGCCATCTTCTCCTTTGCAAACCACACCATCCAGATACACCAGGACTGGAGGCAACTGGGAATCACAGCCGTGATTTGGGACATGGTAAGCAAATCTTGAGGGGCCTCTGAAAACATCTGCAACTGATTATAAGACTGGTCTTTATTTAAAAAGAAATAAAAGAACAGCTTTGTTGAGATATAACCCATATACTGTACATGTCACCTAAAGTGTACAATGAACTGGTTTTTTAAGTACAATGAACTGGTTTTTTAAAGTAAATTCAGAGTGGTACAACCATCACCATGCTCAATTTTTAAATATCTTCATGACCCATCCCCTCCAAAAAAAACTTCTACCCACTGGAATCACTTTCCTGATCATCTTCCCCAAAATAGATTGCACTTTAAAGGTGGGTAAAGGAAAGTTGAGGGAAGTTAAAACACTGCACAAAGGATATTGTAAGATGACAAAGCCCAAAGTGAAGATCATGTGTTTTCTTTAAAATATATATATATTTTTAAAATTTCAGAAAGGGAGAGGGAGAGAGAGATAGAAATATCAATGATAAGAATCACTGATCAGCCGAAACCGGTTTGGCTCAGTGGATAAAGCGTCGGTCTGTGGACTGGAAGGTCCCAGGTTCGATTCCGGTTAAGGGCATGTACATTGGTTGCAGGCACATACCCCGGTAAGGGGTGTGCAGGAAGCAGCTGGTCGATGTTTCTCTCTCATCGATGTTTCTAGCTCTCTATCCCTCTCCCTTCCTCTCTGTGAAAAATCAATAAAATGTATTTAAAAAAAAAAAAAAAAGAATCACTGATCAGCTGCCGCCCACAGGCCCCCTACTGGGGATTGAGCCCGAAACCCAGGCATGTGTGCCCCTGATCAGAATCAAACCTGGACTCTTCAGTCCACAGGCCGATGCTCTCTCCATTAAGCCAAACTGACCAGGGCCATGTGTTTTCTTCAAGTTCTGCATGGTTGTAATGGTCCCCAAATCTATACTAATAAAAGGGTAATGTGCTAATTAGAGTGGTTGTCTTCCGGACATCTTTCCAGACAAAGCCGCAGTGGCTACAAAGGCCAAGGCTCAGGCAGCCATAACCAGCTGCAGTGGCGGCAGCATTGGGGTTATGGGGGTGGTGCCTCCAGAGGGAGGCCAGATGGGGGGCCAAGGCACAGGCAGTTTAGGGTGATCAGGCTGATAGGGGAGGGCAAGGTAGGGGCAATCAGGCTGGCAGGAGATCAAGATAGGGGCGAGCAGGCAGGCAGGCAGTGGGGTTAGGGACAATCAGGCAGGCAGGCAGGTGAGTGGTTAGGAGCCAGCGGTTCCAGATTGTGAGAGGGATGTCCGACTGCTGGAAGTTGGACATCCCCTGAGGGGTCCCAGATTGAAGAGGGTGCAGATTGGGCTGAGGGGCACACCCCCCCTACCCCCCCCTCCCACCAGTGCACGAATATATATACACACACATACATACTGAGTGGCCAGATTATTATGATCTCTGAATGCATAATAATCTGGCCACTCAGTGTATATCCTATATAATAAAAGGCTAATATGCAAATTGTCCCCTCGACCAGGAGTTTGACCAGCAGGCAGGCCGGCCAACTGCCCATGTCCCCTCCCCATGGCCAGGCTGGCCGGATCCCCACCCATGCACGAATTCATGCACTGGGCCTTCAACCAATATATATATAATGAGTGGCCAGATTATTATGATCTCAGAGATCATAATAATCTGGCCACTCAGTGTATATCATGCATGTATATATATACATGTATGTGTAGACTTATGTGTATAGGTATATACACAGATAAACACATGTGCATGTATTAGTCAAAATATGTATATATGTACACATATACCCGTATACCCATATGATTACTAACTTGTTGCATGAGGAATTTTGATGATATAACAGTGCTTCATTTAATGTCTTTAAAAGAAAATAATTTTTAGCAATTTAGGTCATTTTTTATAACACCATACCAAATACAAACCATACACTAGATGACCTCTGTTGGAGGTTCTGCAAGATGGTAATCACACCCCTTGTCCTCTCTGCATTCTAAACAGTATGAAAAATAACAACAGGAAGTAAGTGAACTTGTGGATATCAACATAATAGCTTTTTACCCTAAAACATGGTCAAAATAAATTTTTCTACTCTCTACCACCTAATGTGAACTAACTCATCCATCTTCTTGCAGGGAGAGCAGCTGGAGGGCCTGGGCTTTCCCCTAGATATGAGAAGCCCTAATTCAAAGAGCTTTAATTAGTGTATGAAGCAGTTAGCAAACAGGAGAGCAGGTACTACTTGAAGACATGTTGCAGAGGGAACAAGACACTATTGTCTTGCACAACAATGATGTTCACCTCAATCTTACCCTCAGAGAAGTAAATAATGAGGCAGTTGGGAAGAGAGACTCATGATGGTCTTGTAATATTGTTTCCTCAGAGAGAGGCAATGGAATTTTGAGAAGTTGATTAATAACCTTTCTCTTCCCCCTACATAACCTTTTCTGACTCTTCTGCAGCTTTGCAGTTATCACTAGTAACTGTCTCCCCTTATTAAGGAGACATGACAACTGAGTACAATGTGTGATATACTGACTTGGATCCTGGAAGAGAAAAAAATGGTTCTGAGTTAGTGGAAAAACTGGTGAAATCCGAACAAAGTCTGGAATTTAGTTGATAGTGATGTACCAATGGTCATTCCTTTGTTATAATAAACTAGAGGCCCGGTGCATGAAATTCGTGCATGGGGGGGGGGGCGGGAGGGTGTCCAGCCTGCACCCTCTCCAATCTGGGACCCCTCGAGGGATGTCCAACTGGTAGGATCAGGCCTAAATGGGCAGTCAGACATCCCTCTCACAATCCAGGACTGCTGGCTTCCAACTGTTCACCTGCCTGCCTTCCTGATTGCCCCTAACTGCTTCTGCATGCCAGCCAGATCACTCTCTAACCACTCCCCTGCCAACCTGATTGATGCCTAACTGCTCCCCTGCCAGCCTGTTTGTCCCTAACTGCTCTCCCCTGCAGGCCTCGTCACCCCTAACTGTCCTCCCCTGCAGGCCTGGTCCCCCCCCCAACTTCTCTCCCCTGCAGGCCTGGGTCCCCCCCAACTGCCCTTCCTGCAGGCCCAGTTGCCCCCAATTTCCCTCCTCTGCTGGCCTGGTCACCCCTAACTGCCCTACTCTGCAGGCTTGATCGCCCCCAACTGCCCTCCCTTGCAGGCCTGGTCCCTCCCAATTGCCCTCCCCTGCTGGCCATCTTGTGGTGGCCATCTTGTGTCCACATGGGGACAGGAACTTTGACCACATGGGGGCAGCCATCTGTGTGTTAGAGTGATGGTCAATTTGCATATTACTCTTTTATTAGATAGGATAGAGGCCTGGTGCATGGGTGGGTCCGGCTGGTTTGCCCTGAAGGGTGTCCCAGATCATACTCGCTCTTGATTGGCTGGTGGGCGTGGCTTGTGGGTGTAGCGGAGTGGTGGTTAATTTGCATATTGCTCTTTTATTAGATAGGATTTACCATAGTTGTATAAAATGTTAATGTTAAGGATGCTGGAATGCATGGTATGTGAGAACACTCTATGCTAACCTTGCAACTCTTCTGTAAATGAAAAATTATTTAAAATAAAAAATATATAAGGAGAAATATCTATCTTCTACAAGCTATGGAGCACAATCATTAGAAATCTAATTATATGAATAAGTTTATAGCAGATCCTGCTTAAAGGATAAATGAATTAGGTAAAGGGAGGTTGAGGAGATATTTTAGTGTTCCCCTTAATATCCCTTTTTTTATTGAATTTATTGGAGTGACATTGGTTAATAAAATTATATCAATTTCAGGTATACAATTCTATAATACTTTATCTGTATATTGTATTGTGTGTTCATCACCCCAATCAAGTCTCCTTCCATCACCATTTATCCCTCCTATACCCTCTTCTAGCTCCCTCCACCCCCCTTTCCCTCTGGTAATCACCATACTATTCTGACTTAAGCTTAATAGTAGTACTCTTCTTATACTACCCTGTAACAAAGCTTAGACAAGATGGGCATATATAAGTAAATCTGCACTGAAGGCAAGTAAATAATGAAAAAAAACAACACTTCAGAAAGCTGATCTATAATATGTAGCTGAATTATCATAATTTTGTGAATCCTAAAAGGCATTCTCCATTACATTGCTCTCAGCTTCCTTTCACCTGGGGAATTTTTTTTTAAATATCCACTGTTCAAGAATGATGCCTACCCTTCTCAACTTCTAAATCAAAAAGGGCAGTGTTAAAATTTTATCGTCACAGCTCTTTGAGGGATCCTACAGAAATTCTTGCTGGACGCAACATGCACATGTCTACATTACAAATAACCTCAATGACAAAAAGGAGGGCCATTTTATATTAATAACCTCTTGAGAGTCAGCATAGTAGAAAATAAATGGTTAATAGCTTTGGAACCAGAAAGAACAGGTTTAAACACCAGACATGCCACTCTCTGTCCAGCTTCACTTAAGCAAAATTTCTATTTAAGTCCCAGTTTGCTTAATCTGTAAAACTGTGATGACAGAGCCTACTTACAAGGTTGTTGTGAGATTTAAATGACACATCATACTCAGAATAGTTCCTGTGATGCCGTGGGGAATTTCTACATATAGATCCCACACTCCCTTAAAAAAGCAGGATTATTATTATTTTTTTTTTTAAGTAGAATAGCTTTAAACTATGACCTCCAAGATGGAGGGAGAACCAAGTTTCAGTGTGAGAAGTAAAGGTATGCCGCTGCCAGGTGGCTTTGCTGAAAGATGCATACTTTCTTCACAGTTGTACACATACCAGATGGTGGCAACAAGTACAGTTTCAGAAGGCCTTTCAATCAGCATATGTTCACTTTTATGTCGCTGCTCATGACACCATAGAAAGAGTCACAAGACACACTCGCTGCCAGTGTCAAGACTCATTGGAAGGCATAGCTCAACAGACTGTAATTGACAACTTATTTTTGTATTAATTGCATAATCACAGAAAACTCAGTCAAAATGAGTTTGCTGGTTGTTGCTTTCGGGCTTTCAGTACCTCACTGAAAACAGAACAAATGTAAGACTAGGGCTGTTACAAAATGGTGGTCATCTACTTGGATGAAGAGGAGGCCTTTATCCACCCAAATCAATGCACATTCATGTATTTTGAGTTTAAATTCCAAGTAATTGGTGAAAATATTTTCGCAACCTGACAACTCAGTCACCAGAAACAATTCTAGGAGCACTGATCATTGTGGTGATAAATACAAAGGCTCTTAGAAAGAGGTTCCAGGGCCTTACAAAACCAACTAATGATGTAATGATATTTTGTTCTGTTTAGTTACCAGTCATAATGCAATGCAATTAAACCCAGTGGCAGAGGGATAACAGTTCCGAGATACAGACAATTAAGTTAACCACAACACATGTAAGATATATTTATGCACCGCATAAATCTTCTCTCAGGAAAAATCTAGATCTACCTTAATTTAAATAGGCATTTTTTTCTGGCATTTGCACATAATAAAAAATACTCATTTTCCATATTCTTAGCAGCAGGATAAATTGTCAATAATAGTGTTTCTAAGAATTGGATACTAAAATTAACTGATCTTTAAAGAATTGGATTTAAGAGTCTTATAATAATTATTTCTTCTAGTTCAGATACTTAGAGCTCTGGGTAACAAAAATAATATTAAAGAGTAAAGATAATTATTTCTTTCATAAATTGATTTGCAGTTCATCATATATTCTGGGAAATAATCATATGTTGGATATATAGTGTAACTGTCTACTCTCAGATCTGCAGCTTTTCTTTGACCTTTTTTATATTATTTGACATGTGAATTTTTAAATTTTAATTTTAACACATTTATCAATCTTCTCATATAGCTTATGTTTTTGTATAATACCTAAGAATAACTATTTTCATGTAGTATCTAATAATAACTTCACTACCATTTGGCAATGTATATTTTTCCATTTTTTTCTTCTAATAAAGACTTCCTTTTTCATATTTAAGGTTTTAATTTCTCTGAAGTTTATTTTTGGGTAAAGTTAAAACCGCATTTCACTTTTTCTAAGGAAATCCACTAACCAACACCATATTTTTAATAAACTACCCTTTTCTTACTGTTTTATAACACAGTATCTATCATTTATATATCTATATATGTATATAGCATTTATGTTTAAATTATATAGATTAAATATTATATTATACTAGAGGCCTGGTGCACAACATTCATGTATTGAGGGAGGAGGGTCCCCTCAGCTCAGCCTGCGCTCTCTCACAGTCTGGGACCCCTCAGGTGATGGGAGGGAGCCTAAGCCGGCAGGCATACATCCCCCAAGGAGTCCTTAGCACTGCTGCAGAGGCAGGAGAGACTCCTGCCACCGCTGCTGCACTCGCCAGCCTTGAGCCCAGCTTCTGGCTGAGCGGCAGTCCCCCTGTGGGAGCGAACTGACCACTAGGGGAACTCCCCCCTGGTGGTCAGTGCGCATCATAGTGACTGGTCCTTCCACCATTTGGTCAATTTGCATATTAGGGTTTCATTATATAGGATTATATTATACTAGAGGCCTGGTGCATGAAATTTGTGCACGGAGGGGGGGGGGTGTTCCCTCAGTCCAGCCTGCACTCTCTCCAATCTGGGATCCCTCTCACAATCCTGGACCGCTGGCTCCTAATCACTCACCTGTCTGCCTGCCTGGTCACCCCTTAATGCTCCCCCTGCCAGCCTGATCGCCCCTCACTGCCTCTGTGTGCTGGCCTGATCACCCCTAACTGCCCCTCTTGCTGGCCTGATCTCCCCCAACTGCCCCCTCAGTCAGCCTAGTCACCCCTCACTGCCCCCCCTTCCAGCCTAATCACCCCCAACTGGCCCGCAGCTGGCCTGGTTGTCCCTAACAGCCCCCGCCCCTGCTGGCCTGGTCACCCTCAACTGCCCCCCCTGCCAGCCTGGTTGCCCAACACAGCCTGCTGTTCAGTCATCTGGTTGTCCCTCACTAACCCCCCTGCCAGCCTGGTCCTCCATGCAGCCTGCTTGTTCAGTCATTTGGTCATCCCCTGGGCAGGCCCTGGGCAGCTGGGCAGCCGCCATCTGAGGCTTGCCTGCACCTCTGGCCAGCCCTGGGCAGCTGGGGGGCTGAGAGGACTGGGAACCACCATCTTGTGGCTGTGGGTGCTGCCATCTTTGAGAGCTTGGCAGTCAATTAGCATATTCCCTCCTTATTGGCTGTGGGCGCCTCCATCTTTGAGGGCATGGGAATCAATAAGCATATTCCCTCCTTATTGGCTGTGGGCACCACCACCTTTGATGGTGAGGCAGTCAATTAGCATATTTCCTCCTTATTGGCTGTGGGTGTAGCCATCTTTGAGGGTGGGGCAGTCAATTAGCCTATTCCCTCTTTATTGGCTGTGGGCGGCACCACCATCTTTGTGACAGCATGAGGATCAATTAGCATATTTCCTCTTTATTAGATAGGATTATATTATATTATATTATATTATATTATATTATTGTTATATTATACTAGAGGCCGGGTACATGAAATTTGTGCATGGGTGGGGGTCCCTTGGCCTAACCAGTGATGGGGACCAATTGGGGCTGGCCGGCCGGGGGGAGGGGCCATGGGAGGTTGGCAGTGGGAGCACACTGAACACCAGGGGGCAGCTCCTGTGTTGAGCGTCTGCCCCCTGGTAGTCAGTGTGTGGCCAGTCATCCAGTCCTAATGGTTGCTTAGGCTTTTATATATATAGATAAGAAAGTTTCTAGGCTATCGCTTCTGAATGTTGGTCAAATTCCTACTCTTAATCAACCAGTACATTATCTTGATATATTGCTGCTTTATTGGTATAGTCTATTTTAATATTTGGTTATTAAATATGAATTAATATGCAATGTTTAGATGAAAAGTAGTCTTTGGAGTATGGCCTTTCTGTCTTTGCTCCTGTAGTTCTTAAATTCTTATTCATATTTCAACAAAGGCATTACCTCCTCTAAGTAGACTTCTGTAAGTCCTTCTTTTCCTCCTCCTGAGTTTGGTTAGGTGCCTTTCTTCTTTGATGCTTCTTTATATTTTTATAATGTCCCATTCATTATCTTTGTTATGGTATATATCTCATTGCATTTGGAGGGTTGAAATTTTGACTATACCACTGGACTGTGGTAAACTCTTTGAGGACAGAGACTATGTTCTGTATCCATGATGCCTCAAATGATTTCTAGCCAGATTAGTAGCTCAATAAATTTTCCTTGAACAAATGAATAAATGGTATCAATTGAACTTTCCTCTTATATGGATAATGAAGAGAGTATCTAGTTTACAATTCAAGCATTGTTGCCCTAGCTGTTTGGCTCAGTGGATAGAGTGTCGGCCTGCACAATGAATGGTCCCGGGTTTGATTCTGGTCAAGGGCACATGCCCAGGTTGAAAGCTTGATCTCCAGTACGGGGCGTGCAGGAGGCAGCCAATCAATGATTCTCTCACATCATTGACATTTCTATCTCTCTCTCCCTTTCCCTTCCTCTCTGAAATCAATTTTTAAAAATCAGGTATTGTTTTCATTAGTCTAGGACTTACTACAAATAGATACACTCTAGTAATTTTAAATGCAAACATTTAAGTATGGTTCAGTAATGTCTTGATTTTCAATTTTATCATTCTGCTTTAACAGAAAGTTTGACTCTCATCACTGGATATTTAAAAACTGTGGTTGTATGCAGTCCCCAGGCATTTGCTGTTAAAATGCCCCTTGCAGTTTATCTCTATTGCCAACTATTTGCTTTTTAAATCAAACCAATTTAAATCAAGTGTCTACAGAATATCTGCTAATCCCAGCAGGACCTAAAAGTCTCAATACTCATTATGCACTTGGAGAAATGGCTTTCTGTTGCAAGCATCTGGCCTCAGCTGCCACAAAATAAGCTATGCTCATTGGATGCACATTCACATCCCTGACAGACCTTATAGGACTATGAGTTTCTAATCAGAAACTCTTCAAGATTCTAACTTGTATTCTAACATTTAGCTAACAAAAGAGACAGTCAGTTCCCTTGATAATAGTTGTAGACTTTTGCATTTTGAATCAGACTTGCATCTCAACATCATATGTAACCAGGTTATTTAATAAGCCATACCTTTTACAAGAATTAAACATGTTTTAAAAACATCAGAAGGAAATATTTACATTCTTCAAGTGAAAATATTGACAATTTTTAAATAGTCTTTAAGCATCCAAAAAACGATTATAAAATCTAGCATTTAATCTATTCCATTTATTAAACAATGTCAAAATCATTTTGGAATAAGCCAAGGTATAAATAAACATATAAATACATACACTATAAGAAAGATAATTGTGGTAAAGCAGAAACAATTGGCTAAACTGCCATGAATAAGAAGTGCAAGCTGATAGCCTAGAGTGGTGCTAAAATAACTATAACAGCTTAGCTGCAAACTACACAAAAAGATAATCATTTAAAGGAGACTCAGATTTGCTAAGCCAATTGAAGTGGAACACTTATGAATCTTTTATTAATCCAGTCTAAGACAACATGCATAATATTGACAAATGCTTCTGCATTCCACGTTAATTTAATGAGCTCATTTCGAAGATTCAACATTGACTACTTAGAGTCCTTGAGGCTTTCTTTAAACTTTTGATCCTCAGAAATGTGGCTTTTGCATCATCTATTTATGGTTAGATGTGATATTACAAGATTTGAAACTTGTCTTTCTCCTTAAGGAGCAAATGGAAGTCACAATGAGCATAAGCACTCGCCTCACTCACCAGCTACATGGGAGCTCTGGAGCAAAGAGAAAAGAACATTGCAGTGGAGAAAGCAATTGCTTTGTCCAGAGGATCTGACTGAAAGTTAAAGCATAGCTCAGAAATAAAAAGAAAGAAATATTCTGCCTTTATATATAACTAGAGGCCCAGTGCACGAATTCATGCACCAGTGGGGTCCCTCAGCCTGGCCTGAGCCCTCTTGCAATCCGAGACCCCTCAGGGGATGTCAGATGGCCAAAACCAGCAGTCCAACATCCCCCGAGGGATGTAGTAGTGCACGAAGTGGTCAGTGGCCGGGGAAGAGCCTGAGCCGGGCAGGGTGCTGCCCCCTGTGCCTGCCACCACCACCACCTGGTAGCGCACTGCCATGGAGGTGGGAGAAGCTCACGCCACTGCAGCTGCACTCATCAGCTGTGAGCCCAGCATCTGGCGCCCATCAATCAGCTGAGTTGCGCTCCCTCTGTCGGAGTACATTGATCACCAGGGGACAGCTCCTGCATTGAGTGTCTGCCCCCTGGTGGTCAGTTGCATATCATAGCAACCGGTCAAACGGTTGTTCAGTCATTCAGTCGTTCGGTAGCTTAGACTTTTACATATGTAGATGTAGTCAAGTGCTGAGGATTAAAATTCATATTTATTCTCACTTTCCAAGCAGGATTTCAAATTTTGATTCTCATTAAAGAGAAATATTATAAATATTTATTCTGTTAATGAATAAAGAATGATTATGTTCCAGCTAACATTAAATCATAAAGTTCAACGTGTCAATATTGGCACCAAAATGCATGAGAAATCAGAACTTTACCTTCAACTGATCTGGTTTTTATTGGGCATAAATAATCTTGCCCCATCCCTACATTTCCCTACAGCAAAAGAAATTCCCCTTAAAGGGACTGAAATCCTCACCCTTAGAGAAGTCACTCTTATGAAGTAACTATTGATATACCCTATTAACATTTCAGTGTAGATGAGCTTATTGGTGTCTTTTTGCTTCAGGGAAACTGGAAAACAATAATTGTGAGGTTGTGGACAGCCTGGGCAGTTAGGGTTTCACTACCTGTCAACTTAGAATGCTGGGAGCATTGCAAAGGAAGTAGGAATCACTGGACAGATACATTTTGATGGGATTAAAAAGAGAGACATTTTATTTTTGCATATATGAAATACAATTAATTCTTTAATTATCTTTTTAATATCAATTTCCCAACTGGACTATAAGCATCATCACAGCAGGGCCATGACTTACCATTTTTCCCAGCCCTTAACACACTATAAACACTCAAACAAAATCTGTGGGCTGATGGACTGTTTGGTGCAGTGTGTATATATGCAGCAAATAGTTTTGGAAGGAGAGTGTTATAGCAGCAGGTTCTCAAGGGCATGAGGATGGTGACAGTATAAGCCTGAGAAGTTCATGGACAGGGACGAATGAGAAAATGGAGGAAGAAGTCGATCTTTTCAATTTCACAATTTGGCCAAGCTTCAAACTTGATGCTTCTTATTGGCACTTACTTTTCCTATTTTCTGCAGCCTTCTCTTTGAGGATTTTGGTAGGAACAACCATAAAACAGTAGTGTTGGTCATGTGCCAGGTACTGTTCTAAACACAAAGTCACTGGTTTGATCATCACATAACCCTATGAGAGAAATACTTTTATTATTTATTGTAGGTGAGGAAACTAAAGCATTGAGAGATCGATTAAGTAATTTCCTCTATTCACACAGATAGGATGCTCACTTCAGAATTCCTGCTCTTAATTGTGAGTCCAGAAGACATCCTTTTTTAATTAACATTTATTGCTAACTTTCTTTTTTCTTGCCCCCTTCCTTTATAGGACAGTTTAAATTTTCTTGCTTTTCCTGTCTACTTCATAGCTAGGGGTGACTCTGTAAGCCAATTCTGATAAATAAGGCATAAGCAGGTATCTTCTGGAAAGAGAAGGCTTCTGGGAAAGGGGTTATTTTTCTGAAAACATAAGGGGATAACTGTACCCATGAGGGAAAAGTCAAAGAACCATAGAGGAGACCACCAAGGCCTTTACACTATTGAGGCAATGAACCAATGTCAGCATCTGACCATATCCATTCTCCTTGTTATGTGGTAAAAACACACCACAATTTGTTTGCCCAATGTTAGTAATGTTTTCGGTTACTCACAGCTAAAAACAAGCCTAAATGATACAAGTAAGAGAAAACATTACAAAAAATGGGTAAACAAATTAACAATTAATTTATTTTATTTTACCACATAAGAAAAAGAAGGGTCAGTTAGGGCTACAGAAGAGAAGAACATCCAGTGGCATGAAGATGAGTGTTTAGATCTCTGCCATGGAGGAATGTGATGGTGACTGCACTTGCCATACCATTCTTTTTATTATTATTATTATTATATTATTATTATTATTATTATTATATTTATTGGGGTGACATTGGTTAATAATAATATGTAGTTTTCAAGTGTACATTTCTATAATACATGATCTGTATAGTGCACTGTGTGCCCACTACCCAAAGTCACATCATTTTCCATCACAATATATTTGGTTCCCTTGACCCTTTACTACTCCCCACCCCCCTTCCCTCTGGTAACCACCATACTGTTGTCTAAGTCTATGAGTTTCAGTTTTATATCCTATGCATGAGTGAAATCATATGGTTCTTAGATTTTTCTGACTGACTTACTTCACTTAGCATAATATTCTCAAGGTCCATCCATGTTGTCACAAATGGCATTATTTCGTCTTTTCTTATGACTTAATAGTATTCCATAGTATATATGTATCACATCTTTATCCAATCCTCTACCAAAGGACACTTTGGTTGTCTCCATGTCTTAGCCACTAGGAACAATGCTGCAATGAACATAGTGGTGCATATAACTTTGCAAATAAATGTTTTCAAGTTTTTTGGGTATATAACCAGGGGAGGGATTGCTGGTAGCTCTCTTCTTAATTTTTTGAAGAGCCTCCATACTGTTTTCCACAGTGTACATGTTTACACTCCCACCAGCAGTGAGGATTCCTTTCTCTCCACAACCTCTCCAACACTTGTTATTACTGGTCTTGTTGATAATAGCCATTCTAACAGGTGTGATGTGGAATCTCATTGTAGTTTTGATTTACATTTCCCTAATAGCTAGTAAAGTTGAACATCTTTTCATATATCTGTTAGTCATTTGTATGTCTTGGGAGAAGTGACTGTTCATGTTCTGTGCCTGTTTTTTATTTTTTTTTATTTTTTAAATATATTTTATTGATTTTTTACAGAGATGAAGAGAGAGGGAGAGGGAAAGAGAGTTAGAAACATCGATGAGATAGAAACATCAATTAGCTACCTCCTGCACACTCCCTACTGGGTATGTGCCTGCAACCAAGGTACATGTCTTTAACAAGAATTGAACCTGGGACCCTTGAGTCTGCAGACTGGTGCTCTATCCACTGAGCCAAACCGGTTAGGGCTCTGCCTATTTTTTAATTCAATTGTTTGTTTGTTTGGTGTTGGGTTGTGCGAGTTCTTTATATATTTTGAATATTAACTCTGTCAGAGCTGTTGTTTGCAAATATATTCTTTCACTTGGTTGGTTGCCTTTTTGTTTTGTTTTATTTGTGGGGTTTTTTTGTTTGTTTGTTTGTTTGTTTGTTTGTTTTTGGTATTTTCTTTTGCTGTGCAGAAGCTTTTTTGTTTGATTTAGTCCCATTCGTTTATTTTTGCCATTACTTCCCTTGCCTTTGTGGTCAAATTCATAGAATCTACTCTAAGATCAAGATTCAAAAGTTTAGTTTAATACCTATGTTTTCTCCTAAGTCATGTAGTGTGATATCTCCAGATTTGTTCTTTTTTCTCAGGATTGCTTTGTTATTTGGGGTCTTTTGTGGTTCCATATAAATATGATTATTTTTGTTTTTTTTCTTTAAAAAATGTCATTGGGATTTTGATGAGGATTGCAGTAAATCTGTATATTGCTTTGAGTAACAAGGACTTTTTAACTACGTTGATTCTTTTAATTTATTAGCATGAAATAGCTTTCCATCTCATTGTGTCTTTTTAAATATCTTTTAATATGCTTTGTAGTTTTCAGTATATAGGTCCTTCACATTTTTTGTTAAGTTTATACTTTTTGTTGCAGTTGCAAAAGAAATTGTGTGTTTTTTATATTTTTCTGAAATTCTATTGTTAGTATATAGGAATGCAGTGGATTTTTGTGCATGGATTTTGTATCCTGCAACTTTACTTGTATTTATTAATTGCTTCTAATAGCTTTTAGTGAAGTCTTCATGATTTTCTATAAAAAGACTCATCATCTGCAAAAAAAAACTTTTACTATCCTTCTCAAACTTTTCCAAAAAATTGAAGAGGAGGAAATACTTCCTAACACATTTTATGAGGTCAATATAATCCTGACACCAAAACCTGGCAATGATAACACAAAAACAAAAAGTACAGAACAATATCTCTGATGAATAAAGATGCAAAAATCCTAAATAAAATACTAGCAAATCGAATGCAACAATACATTATAAATAATATACCATGATCAAATGGGGTTCATTCAAGAGGCATAAGAATGGTTTAACATGCACAAATTGATCAATGTAATATACCACATTAACAAAATAAAGGATAAAAATCAGATAATTTTATCAATAGATGCAGAAAAAACATTTGGGTGGTCTCCCTTAATTCCTAGTAATCCTAGTTCTTCAGGCTTTTTATGTTTCTGTGAGCTATGAATTCTTTTAATCTAAATTATCCAGATCTAGTTATAGATTTTAGCAACCAAGAACCCAGACTAATACAACAGTGCTTTGCTTTTATTTCCCCCGACCTTTACCCTCTAGGAGCTAAGTTCTACAGTGCTTTAAGATAAAATATGAGATTCAAATGAGACTATGCATGGGGAGCTTAGTAAACATTCATGGGATCTGTTTTCCCAGTATTCCTTTTCCTCTGTTCCTACTTATGTATACTCTCATTCTGGCAGGGAGACAGACATATCTCCTAAACTGGGCCAAACACAATAATTCACTATCACCTCATGTTCAGTGATGGAAAGAAAGGATGGACATGTGACCCAAGTCTTGTCAATCAGACTTGAGTCTGAGACTTTAAAAAAAGAAAATGTTGAGAGAGGTGTGGGGGGAAGAGCCTGAGAATTTACATTTCCCTGGGAGCAGGCCTTAACTAATGACTAGTAGGTACCTGATTACTGGAACAATGTTGAGTAGAAATCTACTATCTCCAGAGTACCCCTGAAATGGGGGACCTCTGCTTAGTTTCCTTCCCTCTCCTGGACCTCTGCTTAGTTTCCTTCCCTCTCCTTCAGTCTCTATTCCCTTGTCAGGTTTTCCCAGGAATACTTCCTAATAAATCACTGTCAGGGACTGCTTCTGGAGAGTCTAATCTAAGACACCAGAAAAGTCAGCAGTTCTCTCTCATTCCTTGTGGATCACAGTGCTTGGAGACATAAAGCCAACAAGTAGGAAGGCAAATCAAATCTGGTGCCTATCGTTCTAATTTCTCCAACAGATGAACTGATAAGTTCCCATTCCTGCCTAAGCTAGGCTGAGTTTGATTTCTATCACTACAACTAAGGAACACAATTCAACAGGGTGAGAGAGACTAATCTCTTGCTCCATTTACCAAGAGATCTTATAGACAAGTGAGGGATATCCATGATATCACCCCTTGTCTACAAGATCTGTGCTTTGAGTGCCAAGTACCAGATTTATGATTTATATATCTTAGTGATTTATATAAACTTAGTGGTTTCCAGACTTTTCCACAGTATAAACACCTGAAAAAGTTCAATCTATCTTAATGCATTCCATCATACAAATATACATGTTAAAAAAGAAAAAGAGCCCAGCTGGTGTGGCTCAGTGGTTGAACATCAACCTATGAACCAGGAGGTCACAGTTTGATTCCCATTCAGGCCACATGCCTGGGTTGCCAGCTTGATCCCCAGTTGGGGGCATGCAGGAGGGGCAGCCAAGCAATGATTCTCTCTCATCATTGATGTTTCTATTTTTATCCCTCTCCCTTCCTCTCTGGAATCAATAAAAATACATTTTTAAAAAAGAAATAAAAATAAAAGAGAGCAAAGTCTTTCTAAAATATAAATCTGTCCTTGCTGGTTTGGCTCAGTGGATAGAGTATCAGCCTGGGGACTGAAGGGTCCCAGGTTCAATTTCAGTCAAGGGCACATGCCCGGGTTGCAGACTCGATCCCCAGTGGGGGGTGTGCAGGAGGCAGCCGATCAATGATTCTCTCTCATCACTGATGTTTCTATCTCTCCCCCCCACTCCTTTCCCCTCTGAAATCAATAAAAATATATTTTAAATAAAATGTACATTTGATGATGTCAGAGCATGTTTAAAGATCTTCTAATCTCCTTCTTCTCAAGATTCTTTAAAATGGTCTCAAAATGCTTTATTATGTAATGTCAAGTGCAATCTCCAATCACATTCTTCCCACTCCACTCCCATATTCAGCTCCTTGGGTGACATGTTCTTTCTTAGCCTTGGACTTCTGTCCCTCCTCTTCCTCCACATGCTAATATGCCAATTTCTCTCTTCACCTGGATTATTCCCTTCTAGGTTTTATGACTCATCCAAGATGTCACTTCTTCCAGGAAGTCCTCTTTGATGTCCACCTTCTACTTCTAAGTATTCCCATTGTTCCCTTTACTTCCCTATAATTTCACATCTCTAGTGTGATTAAATGTGTTGGTTTGAAATCAGAATATAATACCCTTGAGGTAAAATTATGTCTGTTTGCTCAATGTTATATTGCTGGAGTCTTATAAATTGTCTGGCTCATAATAGGTTCATACTACCTTTGAACAAATAAATGAATAAAAAGAAAAGAGAGATTCAGAGAGGATAAATAATGTCTTTTTGAACACTAGTATATCTGGTATACTAAGTTCCAGTCTGGAAACATCTCCTTAGGAGATATATCTTAATGCAAAAAAAGATGTACATATATATTCGCATCAGCATATGTCTCCCTGAGCATCAGCACTTTATGATGGCTAAGGTTATTAACCACAAAATGTATAGTCAGCACCAAGGTAACTCATGTAATGTAACAACAGGATCAAGAGTCATTTGGCTGTGGTACCTGGCTTCCCTCCCAGAACAAGATACCCAAGTTCTCTTGGGAAAAAAAGACAGCTGAGATGAGTATACCACTAGTGAGAGACTTGGGTCAATCACTTAACCTCTTTATTGTTAGACTCAGTCATGGATTAATGTTCATGAGCAACAAGCTGTAGAGACTGCTCGTTAAAACAATTTAATTTCCAAACTTGGCTCATTTAGTAGCCAGATAGATTAAGTAATAAGGAGACACTGACTTCAAGGACAAAGTGCAAGACTGAAAGTTAGGAGTTCACACACTATAAAAACAGAAATATAAAGCACTAATCTACGTACGCCTTCTCTTATCCAGTGCAGTGACAAAATTACCCTTCTCTCAGCATAATTTATTAGTTTTAAATTGCCAAGTTTTACTCTGATCAGAATCATTATGCTGGGTGTTATATCCTTGAAAATAGACCAACCATTTTCCAAAATGGAAGATGTGACCATGATATGCCCCTCCTCCATGCAGCCTCCTTGACTGGCCTCACTAACTCATCAAGACATTCTCCTCCATGAGACAGACTCATCCTCAGAATGCTCCTCAATGCATTCCTCCAGCAGGCACTACTGTCCAGTTAAACTTGCCATGGAAGATGAAACTATTGTGTCACTCTGATTTTTCTGCTCAACCAGAGACAATTAATTACCTTTTGAGATTTCAAACAATAATTTCCCTGCCATTACTGATCTCACTATGTCAATATTTACAGAACTACTTACAATATGCCAAGCCACTGCTCTTAGAGCAGACATCTATGGACCTAATGAAAATAGCTGCTCACCCACATTGATTTTAAGCAGCATTTACCTCTTGGGGATTACTTTTGTCACCTTTGCTATAACATTATAGATGGTCTCCGTGCTCACAGGTAGCAAAGGTGCCTGAAAGTGTGTCTCTCATGGCCAACCCGATCCAGTCCATTTCTTCAGAGAAGGGGGTTGGCCATCTACCCAGGAGAGAGTATCTCAATCCTACAGCATGTTCATTTTTAAGTATCTTGATCCAAGCACAATTGACAAAGAATACTTGAAAATATGACTTTTGTCCTTAAACTATTTGTTTTCCATCTCAGCATCAATCTTATCAGGATAGAAAAAAATCCCTCTTGTCTTCCATATTTCCTCTCTCATGTTATAATTCATCCTAGAGTTTTCTAAAAGTTAATCATTTATATCCTACCTCCACAACCTTTGCCAACTATACACTAATGGATGACAGATAGATGATAGATGATAGATAGATAGATAACAAAATAGATACATAAGTAGATAATCTGTTGAACTAACCCACTTTTTATAACCTTTCACTTATACTAAACAATAATAGCCATGAGCTACTTATATATTTTTCTGATAAACATTTAAAAACCACAATAATTAAAATTTAAAGTGCTCCAGGCACAGTCTAACTTGATCTGAATTATAACTCTTTGAGAAACAATGGTTTATGCCAGTGGTTCTTAATACTGGCACATCAGAATCACCTGGGAAGGTTTTTTTTTTTAATTCCAATGTCTAGATCTCATCCAAAACCAATAAAATCAGAATAAAAATATATGAGAACAATGATAAATCTAAAAGACAAAAAATAATTGTGCAGCAGCTCTTCACTCTAACTTGTGAACTATGTGAAAACCTCACAATAGACACTTCCAATAAAAAAAAGTTGAGAGCTGTTTTACTAACTAAATTTGGGCTTCCTTGCCTTCATGAGGAATTAATAAATTAGCATTCAAATTCTACTCTAATCAGTGGTTCTCACAGAACTTTTAATTTTAAAAAGGTCAGTTATTTTGACAACAAAATTTAATTTTCCAAGGTTTATTTTAAATCGAATAAAACAAAATCTGTATAGAGAAATACACACTTTGTGTTCCTCCACCTAAATACATTGGGGCTCAACAATGATTTCTTTAAATACAGGAAATTTATCTTTCTCACATCTATGGAACTATGTACCTAAAATCTCAGGAAGTGTCTGGTACATGGTAGACCCTCAATAAATGGTCCATAAATAAATAAGTTTTAATACTTACAAGGATTCAAATTATGTCAAAAATAGTTTGTAATTACTTTCCCTCTCACTTGAGCCTCATCTCTACTGTGTGTATGGTGAGGTTTTCTTATATGATTTGAAAGATGAAGACTCTTACTAAAAAAGTAAATAATAAAAGATTAAATGCTACTTTAATAGTGTTATAACTGTGTATGGTTTTGGTGTTTGCAATCTGAGGAGCTGCCATTAATTTCAAAAGAGGTGATTGTGTCTAACAATTATAGCTAAACTGGAATCATTTCACTCATATTGAAGCCACTGCCCAGTGCCCAGCGTGTAGTAAATGCTCAACAAATTTGTCACAGGTATTTTAACTAACATGATTTGTGGGATATAATCAAAACATTCTCAGTAGGGAAGTTTTTCCCCTACAGCTAGATGAAAGCTTTGGCAGGCCCACAACTTCTCCAGCCTTTCAGTCCCATGGGTTACATTTAACCTCCAAAGGACTCGTTTTCTTCATCTGTAAAATAAGGGCTGATACTATATAGTAAGGTCTCCATTCCATTTCTAACATTCTCTCTCTCTCTCTTTTTTAAGTTCACAGTTCAGTGGCACTAAGTACATTCATATTGTTGCTCTATTTCTAACATTTTCATAGCATGATTATATATATATGTGTGTGTGTGTGTATATATATATATATATATATATATATATATATATATATATATATATTTTACTTCAGAGAGGAAGGGAAAGGGAGACAGAGAGAAGCATCAATGATGAGAAAGAATCATTGACTGGCTGCTGCCAGCACGGCCCACACTAGAGATCGAGCCCGCAACCCGGGCATTTGTCCTGACGGAGAATTGAACCGTGATCTCCAGGTCTATAGGTCATTGCTCAACCATTGAGCTACGCCAGCTGGCTTAATAGCATGATTTTAAATTTTCTGTGTAGAGCTGAAAATTTCTTAACTTTGTTTTCTCATTCATCATTTTAAGAAATGGGATGATATTTCCAGAGACCCCCTATGGTTATAGACACTTATCTACCTACTTTTTTCAGCAAGAACAGGGTTTGTGGAGCTTCAGAGAGTTGAAATCATTGACTTACAGAGAATGACATACAATCTTCCTGATGATTTTAACATTCACTTGTCAGACACTTGCCTCTTGGAGTTGAGAGGGTTTTCATCTCCATTTTATTGGCACATATATCCAACATGGTTTTTTCCTCTCTATCAAGCTTTTGTCTAGTTGCTACTAAATCTGCAAACATGGTACCTTTTATAGAACTGATGGATGGATATATATTGAAACCTTCCCCCACCACCATCACTAATTTCTCATATAAAGAGCTAGCACTCATGTTTTCTGAGCTCCATCCATGAGCAAGTGACTGCACACAACTGGCAACTCACATTATAGTGATGTCTCTAACTGAGCCACAACATTCTGCTGCAATTGCATTGTCCCTGATTGATGTTCTTAATTTCTCCTGAATTAAACCAGAGTCAATTCCTGCCATATGTTGCAGACTAAGGGCAAAACAAGGTTAGAGTCTTCTCCTTTCTGTTTCCTAGCTGCAGCCCAAGCTTTGAGTTTTCTAATCTTAAAAAGAGATGCCAGAGAGAAGCCTTTTTTGTTCCATATTGCTGAGCTCATAATGAAAAATGCAATCTAAAAATTCCGTTCTACTTTCTAGCACCAAGTGAAAGGAAAACACAGCTTTGGTGAATAACAAGCAGTTGAACTGTTTCTGAGGGGACAGGAAGGATAAAATGGCGCTGTATTGTTCTAAGCACCACTATTATGAGATGCAGAGGTCAATGGCTCCATTCCCCTCAGAGAATACATATTAGCCTACAAATAGGAATGTGTGGGTGGTGAAACATCCTCCTTATGTGAAATCAAGATAAAACCCACTGCCCTTTGTTTCTATTTTGGGGGAAATAGCCAAGAGGTTGATGAGGAACTAAGAGGAAGTTGGATCACATTCTTCTTTTTATCCATATTCATTTATGTATTCTTTCTTTTGTTTTTGGTTATTAAGCAGAAATCTATCAACACTGTGGGAACACAAATTTAGTAAAAGGCGAAAGATTTATGTGATCTGAAGAGAAACCAGAGTATGGAACACAAATTTAATTGATGTAAGATATAGGCATCAATAAACTGAAATCAAGTTGGAATATAGTCACCTATACAAATTATTGTAATAGAAAACTTTCTGGAGATCATAATCTCTGAATTAAATTTGCTTTAGTTGAATACTAAACAAATGTAATTAACTAGATAAAAATACTTTACACTTTGGTCAAGTTATTTGCCACATAAGCAAATACACACTCATCCATACTAATTATGAAATGTTGTTGAGTGTAAATTAAACTTTGAGAGAAGGTAAAGATGGCATGGAAGTGGATATGGTACCATGCCATATAGGATAATTTGCATAAGCAAAGACTTAGAGAAACAGTTTGGTCTGCTGAGCCAATCACCAGCAGTTTGAATGGCTAGAATGCAGGAGAAATTAAGTAAGGTGACCATATAATTTATTGCTCAAAGTTGGACACTTTTGAAAGTGAAAAGAAATGCAAAAATAATTAAAATTGTATAATTTAAAAACATTTCTATATTGACATAAATTGTTGTTGTTATTGTTATTATATTGGTGGACTTACAACACAGATCTATTCAATAACTACTGTATTTTAAAAACAAAAGTATTTTTAAATTTAAGATAAGGTATATCTATGTACATTAAAGAATAAAACACTGATCATTGCTTATCTAAATGTTACAAACTATACGAGAACAATTATTCTTATAATGTTTACATCAACATTATAAGTGTTTGAGTTTAACCAGTTTCCAAGACAGAACAAGTAGTTGGCAATATTAAATACGTCTCCCTTTCCCTTCTGATACACAAAAGCGTGAACTATCTTTGCCATCATTTTTTTGTTTATTAACAAATATTCTGCATTGTATCTTTGGAAGGAAGATGATAGTTCTATTATGCTTGGAAAGGCGTGGGCAAAGAAAGAAGTTTATCATTGATCATCTTTCAGATTAAGCCACATATTATAGAGAGAACTATGTTTAATGTATAAGCAGCTCATTACTAGATAAGACATGACAAAAGCTGGAATTCAAAGTTGAGTAAACCCACCCCAGCTTATTTGAATGCATGAAAAATCCTGGGCAAATACTAAACCCTCCGACGAGATCAATAAATGTGAACTTTCCTGAGTGGTAAGATAGAAACTAGAGGAGGAAGCTGAGGCCAGATCCTAGGAGGTGCTCATACCCTGCGGAATGGAGCTGGCATTAAGCAAGGGGAAGCCAATGAGAACTGCAGACAACATTGTTTTAGTTAGAACACTCTGGCCGCTTTTGGAAGATGAATTTTGAGGAGGCAGAACTATGATATTGTTTATGCAGAGAGAGCAACAGAAGCCTTTGAGCTGCATCCAACCTCCCCCCCTCCCCTTGTATATTTTTTTGTTTTGATTGGTTCTTTGCTGGCTCAATGCTAACAGGTACAGTATTTAACAAGCTCAATTTGCAGTTTAAGCGATTAAAAGGCGGAAAATTTCACATAAAAATTTGGATTGTGGCTTCTATTGAAACACTGGAAGCTCTGGATCATAAGCCCTGCTTTTCAGGATGACAGTTGGCAGAAATTGACTAGCAGTTGCCCTTGACTTGACTGCTGGACCTGCTCTCACTAACACACACTAAATGCCGGGAACTGTGCCACTTCAACTGGGAACTTCCAATGTACACTACCTTTTAAATGAGCAACATGTATTTAAACTAGCAACCGAATTCTCATCAGATGTCCCAACTTAATGGCACAAAGGTGTGGACCAAACAAATGCAAAGACAAGCTTTAGATGTGGGCAGGGGTAATGCCCATCCATAGGGTCACTTCCAACATTATTTTGATCTTGTGACAAGCACACCACATGATAGCTATGATGGTAAAATGACTCAAATGTAGAGCAATCTAATGACCACTCCCTCCCTGGGATTGCAAGCAGTAACTTACCAGAAGGAACTATCATTTAAACTGTAGTTCAAGGGCAACTCCAAGGTAACTAGAGCAGAGTAAGCCCACACTCACCTCCTCCTTCCTCTGGCCCAGTGCTTCCATGAGATATGGAAAATGTAGCGTTACAAAGGAGACCCCCAAAGGAAGCCACTGGTCACTCCCTCCCTAACCCTGACAAAAGAGCAATATACTCTGCCAATCAGTAACTGCTCTTTTCCAGAGCCCATGTCATTTGTGGCTTCTACTTTTCTGGGTACTTATACAGTGGTTAGGTATTTTATTAAGAATGTTAGCCAAAAAGAAATGTTATTATAGAAGTGGAAGAGTAAAATAAAAAAAGGTGTTTACCCCAATTATACCGTAACATTGAGGGTTTCCTCTTTAGTAAATGTTACAGGCCACAGGAAGAATTCTTAACTCCTTTTTATCCTATATAATAAAAGCCTAATATGCAAATTGTTCAACCAGGAGTTTGACTGCTCGCTATGACGTGTGCTGACCACCAGGGGGTGGTGTAGAACATGGCGGGTGTCTGTGACACGGCACTGGCAACGAGTGGCAGTGGAGGCACTGCCGGCCCTGATGGGTCCCAATGAGAGCAGGACCATGGTGGGATTGTGAAGCAGTTGACCGGGCAGCACCAGGTCAAGGCAGGTGCAAGCGGGGCCCGATTGCCCCTCAGACATTGACCAGCAGCAGCAACAGGGGGCAGGGCTGCCGCCCAGCTCCCAGTCACTGAGGGAGCTGGGCAGGGAGGTGGGCCCTGGCCCAGATCAATCGCCCTACAGATGGGAGGGTGGAGCAGATGAGGGGGCAGCTCCAGGCCATGGTGGGGTGCCAGGAGGGGCTGTAGGGCTGTGAGCCTGGGGGCAAGAGCTGGGGCTCAGTCCCCACAGGCCACCCCGAGGGATCTCACCTGTGCACAAATTCATGCACTGGGCCTCTAGTTTTTTATAAAAACTTTCATGATCTGCTTACTCACTGCCCCCTCTACAGTCCCTTCTGCCCCAAACTCAGTCTCCATTTGTACTTACCTGTTCTCATGTCCTCAAACATGTCATGTTTTCCCTTCCTGACCTTTCCACGTGCTCATGCCTCAAGTTAGAACTCTTTCACAACCACCTCTCCTATTTGCTGCATATTGTTATTTATTGCTGTGTAACAAATTAACCAAATTTAGCAACTTAAATCAACAAATATTTATCTCACAGTTTCTGTGGGGCAGGCACCTGGAAACAGCTCACCTGGGAGGTTCTGGCTTGGGGTTCTCATGAGGTTACAGTCAAGCTGTTGGCCATGGCTGCTGTCCTCTGATGACTTGCCTTGGAATGGAGAAGCCAGTTCCATGATGGCTTTCAGATGGCAGCAGGTCTCTGCTCCTCGCCACCAACTGGCCATGTGGGCCCAGCAACACACCAACTGATTTCCAGAAAACAAGTGACTCAAGAGAGAGCAAGGCAGAAGCCATGTGTCTTTTATGACCTAGTCCTAGAGTGAAACACCATCACTTTGGCCATATTCTTTCATTTAAAATGAGTCACTAACTCCAGTCTAGGAAGGCAAAATAAGCTTCATCTCTTAAAGAGAATGTCTAAGAGTTTGTGGACACATTTTAAACCACCACAGCCCTGCTAAAGCCAAATTTCAGCCTGGTTAGTTATTTTCTTGGTTAGTTCGTGATTGTCTCAAGATGGGATTGGTATCTCTCTTTAACTTTCAAGAGGTATCTCTCCTAATAGCTACTGCATTGCTGAAAGTATTCCCGATTTGCTAGTCTGTCCTTTGTAGTAGAAAGTAAGCAAGTTAAAGGCAAGGACTGTGTCCTGCTCACATTTTTTTTTTCTCCAAGCCTGATACAGTGTGTGGACTTCAGTAAGTCATTCAATGTTTTGTTGAAAAATAAATTACCCCACTCAAAGAGGTGATTTTCCTGCCTTCCCACATGATGAGCACAGAAAGAAAGATGGAGAAATAAATTTTATGGCACATCCCCTGCTGTGCCATGAACTTTTCATACATTATCTCAGTAACAGATGGGCACTTTGAGAGAAGTATAATTGTGTGGTAGGAAAGAATGAAGAATTGTACTTTTATACGCTCCTGCCACCTATTACTGAAGAAACTTGGGCAGGTAATTAGACTCTTGGAACTTCAGTTTTCTCCTGAAAAGATTAAATGATATAATAATTGCCTTGCCAACTTACATAGTTTAAGTGAAGATCAAATAAAACAATGTAAATGAAAGGGAGGTACAAACTACAAAATATCATATAACTGTAATATACAAATATTATTATATCTCAAATTCCTATGGATAATATTGCCAAACATGAAGAAGATGCTTTCATCACTGAAAACTTAATCAAAGGTAAAACTCTTATTCCAGTGATAACCAATATTTTAATTCAGTCATTCAATATTAATTAACTTCTACCAAGTGCATGTTCAAGGTACAGGCCAAGTGTTCAGATATGTGAATGTCTTCAATTAAGTCCAAAGGCTAATCCAAAGTTTTCAAAATCTTTTTATACAGAGCTATTACAAATTCACTTGTGCCCTGACGATGTGGCTCAGTAGTTGAGCGTCTCCCTATGAACCAGGAGGTCACAGTTCAATTCCCGGTCAGGGCACATGCCCTGGTTTTGAGCTCCATCGCCAGTAAGGGGCATGCAGGAGGCAGCCGATCAATGATTCTCTCTCATTGTTGACGTTTCTATCTCTCTCTCCCTCTCCCTTCCTCTCTGAAATCAATAAAAATGTTTTTTAAAATTCACTTATAAAAATTTGCACTTTTAAAATGGCAGAGGAAGATGTCAAAACAACAGTGCAAACAGCAGACTAGAGGCCTTAGTCATTTCTTGAGTCAGAAGTCTGATAGCACCTGCTACTGCTGCTGCCATGAAGTGCTGGTGCCTGGCATTCAGCAAGCACTTAGCGTTGGTTGAACAGATTAACTAAGTGGCTATTCCTTGCACAAGCATCATTAAATGCTATAGCTAAATGGAATAGCTGAGGTTTACAACCCAGGTGCCTCAGTTTGCAGATGATGAAATAGAAACTCAATAAGGTTAAGTCCCAAGATCATGCAGACAGGTAATAATAGAGTTTAGACTCCAAATAAATCTTCTGACTCTCAATTCTGTGTTGTTTCAACATAGAGCACATTATCTTTAGCAAATACAGGACTCTATTTTGAGAGTTTAGTAATAGAAATAACCTTGCCTCTGTCTCTGCATTTATAAAATGAGAAGAATAACACTGGTTTACTTAATAGGCTTCCTCGAAGGACTATAAAATAATGGTATCAATAAACTACTTCACATATTTCACAAAGTAGTCCAATTACAGGGATTGTGGCCAAAGTTTATAGACAAGCAGCAGAAGTACAAATCTTTCAGCCTCTAGAGTAACTCTTAATGCAACAATAAAAATTGTGCCTGAAAGGTATCCTGCCAAAGGTTAATGTCATAGCCTCCTTCTTGGTATAATAATACCCAGGTGAGCAAACTGTCAACAGCAACACAGGAGAAAACTAGCAGCAATTGTACTTTCATTTTGTGTCTTCCCTCAACTTTACTGCCCTGATTATTAAAGAACAATAGTAGTCCCTTTCCCCCACCCCCCACCCCCCCCCCCCCCAAAAAAAACCACACGAGTACTTTATACCAGACGATCATTTTGCTATCCAACACATGAATTCCCTTGTGTGTTAATTTTCCAACATGGACTATTCTGATGACACTGAAGGAAAATTATTTGTATTCTGCCTCAGTTTACTTGAGGAAGAGGAATGATTCCACAGGCTAATCTCAGTAATTGTTGAAACCTGGAAATATTTCAAACACTTCCCAATATCCACCGGCTGTACTCTCATTACCTCCCCTCTCACTCAACTTCTGATCTCGGACTTGTGATTTTTACATACTATGGTAATATTCCTCATGGAATGAGATTCAGATCAAATCATCTATGGCAAGGTGTGAGTCGAGCTGCGCCTACCTCAGCTCTTCCTAAGGAATATGGCGGCCTTGAGGTGGAAAATGTCAAATTACAGAAGCTAGGAGAGTTACACTTCTGGACCCATCCATCAACATGAAATGTGATTCATTTCACGCAGAAAAAATATTCACTCAGTTCCATTTTCCCAGAGGAATGTGTCTGGTCTGCTTGTCTGAGTTCCAAGGGAGAAAACCTTCAATATGCCTGGCATTTGGGGGAAGGAACTGTAACTTGGAGTGAAGGTAAAGGATTTATTGTGAGGGTTTTAAAGCAAAATCAGCACACAAAGTGGTGAGAAATACAGTGTGGTGGTTAAAATGTAAGCTTTAACATTAGACCTTGGTTTAAAATTAAGTTCTGCGTTTGACAGTTTCATGAGCCAGGGATGAAAGATGAAAACTTATTTATAAAATGGAGCTAACAATGCCTATCTGATGGCAAAGTTGTGAGGATAAGGGAAATAATGACTCCAGATCATTTATCCTGTGCCCACAACATATTAAGTGCTGAGTACATTGAGGCTTTTATTATTACAAATAATAAAAACCTAACAAAGGCAACTCATTCCCTAAATAGTTCTCCCTACTCTTTAAGAATTCAAGAGTCTTTGCAATTTATACTTACTTCTACAACAAATATGTGAGGATCGCTAAATTGATCTAAACTCCCTGAGTCTATTGATGAAATGAGACAACTTATTCCTGTCCCCAAGCATAGGCCTGGGTGCTGTAAAGATGCAAAGCTCTAAACCTCCAGGACATAAGTGGAAGTAAATCTAAGTCATCTCTTCTCTTTCATTGGGCACATTCAAACACTAGAGTAAAACACTGTGTGCTGTTAAGAGTGGAGCTTTGCAAGGTGCTAGGTATGTCTTCCAAAACAGTTCCATTAACAAAATCTGGAGCTACACCACCACAAAATACTTCACAACAATTTTTTTTCTTCAACTAATACAGATTTCAGCATTATGCAAAGGAAATGCCAACAGAGTAAAAATCCAGAGTAATCGCATTCAATGCTATTTTGCTGTCCAATTTAATTTGCTTTTCTCTTGTGAGTAAGCCTAATGACATAAGTATAATGCAGAATGAAAAATCACAATAGTACTTTTAGTGTCATGGCAAGCAGCCAGTTCCTCCAAAGTAATGTTGACAGATAAAGTACAGGATGCCCAGTTAAATTTGAATTTATGATAAACAATAAATATGTATATGTATTTAGTAGAAGTATGCTCCAGGCTGATTCTGGCCTCTGAAGGTGGACTTAGAAAAATCATCAGGGGCGCCCCCAAGGACCAGGCTTCAAGTCAGATATACATTTGCTAAAACTGGCAACCCTACTGACCTCAACAATTATTTGTCATACAATTATTTGATCACCCTTCAAAAAATCATATTCTGATACCCTTCAGACATTTCTCAGCACTTGTTTCTTTTAAAGGAATAACAAAAAGTTATATTGATTAGAAATTTGTTGAATGCAATCACTTTTTATCATTTGATTTTATGTAGTTGCTGTTTATATTAATGATAATTTCTTAAAGAGGACCTTAACATGCCTAAAAATAGGACTTAACTCTCCATAGACAATTGTGAAATAAATAGGCCACTGTAGGCTTCTGGGAAGTTTTACCCTTATGATTAGCCCCAGCTGGAAGACTTTGTACATTAAAGCTTGTGACCGTTAGACACAAAGAAACTTCCAACTTCAAAGTCTGAACAGTTTACACCAATGATGTTACAACATAGAAATAGATATTTTGGACTTGAAATTAAATCAATATCATGTAATCATAGATTGAAAATTCAAATTTCACCCATGCCAATTCGGGGCATTTCCAAATTCATGTCATCAAGATTTTAATGCTTGCCCGGCTGGTTTGGGTTAGTGGTTGAGCATTGACCTATGAACCAGGAGGTGACTGGTTCAATTCCGGGTCAGGGTACATGCCTGAGTTTTGGTCTAGATCCCCAGTAAGGGGCATGCAGGGGGCAGTCGATCAATGATTCTCATCATGGATGTTTCTATCTTTCTCTCGCTCTCCCTTTGTCTCTGAAATCAATAAAAAAATATTTTAAAAATTACTTCAAAGCTTTTGGATTGCCTTCTGGTGGCTGATAACAGTAGAATTCCGGGAAATTCATTCCAAATCCCAGTGAACAGTTAGAGTGAGGTTTCATGCCTGCAGAGTTTTATGGAATCTCCTTCTCACAAAGAGACTGGCTTATTCATCTGAATCGTTCAGTGTGTGAGAGAAGACTTGCCAGGACGTAGCAATGAACCTCAATGTGTGAAGTTAGTTTCTGAGGTTCCTCAGGCTTCAGTGTGGGTAGTAATCTTAATGACCTCTGGCCCCTGAACTTGTCACGGGAGGAATCCAAGTCCTTATGCATTTCCTGTACAGTCCCTGGTGGATTTTGATCCAAAATGGCCAAGACCCAATTCTTGACCTCAGAAGTGCCATGAGTTAAACAGAGTTGCTGTCTGAGTCCTTACTACTTGCCCTTCCTTTTCTGTTGTGCTCTTCTTCCACTGTCTTGTGGTACAGAGAGTCCATCTCCTTATGTGGATCCCTCTAGGCAAGCTGCTCTGTTTGTTTTTCACAACCTTCCTCCTCAAGGAACCTAGGAGAAAGTCCCCAAGCTGGGGTCAGAAGATATATCAATGGTTCCTGCTGTGTCTCACTCAAAAGACTCTCTCTCTCCTCTGAGCTTGCCTCCAGTGTCCCAACCAGGCTTCTAGGCATCCCGATTATTTTCTTTAACAGAGTGAGCTTCCTGCTCACCCAGAATGCTTTGCCAATCTTTCTTTTTTTCCCCCCCATCATCAATATTTATTGAGCATTTACAGTGTACTAGGCACAATAGAACATACAAGAAAACATTGTCCCTGCTCTTGAGGAGCTTACATTCTAAAAGAAAAAAATACACCTCTTTTAAAATGGTATTTTTATTTGGTGTTTTTGTAAGGTACTTAGGAAATATTTCCCTCATCCTATTTACTGCAGCAAATGTCTCCTTGTTTTATCTCCCAGTGAAACTCTACCTATCTGGAATGGTCTGTCATTGGCTGCCTTTCAAATCTTTCTTCCTCTCTTTTTTAAATAATGGGGCTACGATATACCCAAAGTTCGCCCTTCAGACTATTTCCTAAGTACCTTGCAATCTTTCATTTTTTAAGACTAACTTTAGATTCTAAGTTTAGAACATTAGGTCATATTGTAAATGTAAATGTGTTCCCTATTTCATCCAAAATACTAACATACTTGCATTTGTGTAACTATCTTAGTGATCTACTTATTCTTTTATTCATTCCTCCATTTATTCAAGTAATATTTTGGCTCAACAACATCAAACCAAACAGTTTGGTTCCTGCCTTCATAAATCTTGTAGCTCAGTTAGGAAGATAGGTGCAGTAAAAATAACTTTTTAAGAAATATATTATCTTATGTCTTCTCAATTCCCTCTAAATCTTGTTGTCCTATAACTTCTCAAACATCAAAAGAATAACATTTCTTTTCTTTAGGAAGAATTCATTTCTTGCCTAGCTCAAAGGGATCATTCATTACTCAAGTTTGAGTTTCAAATTGGACTTCTGTCTAAGCAAATTTAAAACAGTCTTGAAAGCTATGTTTTATTGAAAGAGGTTTTCTGAATCCTAAAAATTTTCCATTAAGTATCATAGAAAAACTTGGAGGACTGACTAGGACATAAATCATAGAATAGAGAGGACTGTATTCGGGCAATAGTATAATATGGCATCGGGAAAGTCTCAGGGCTTCCCAGGGCTGAAGGAGGAAAAATAGGAAGATTAAGAGAAGGTGAATCCAGCTTTAGATGCTGCCTGGGCCCCCTCTAGACCCAGCCCCATTAGTTCCTAGTCCTCAGTCCAGAGTGGGACTGGGGAGCAAGATTACAGGGGTGTGTGTGTTGTGGGGGGGAGGATATGAAAGCCCATTGGATCAAACTGAGTAAAAGAATGAGATTAATGAGAGTTCGTAATTACCAAGATTTCCCATTTATTTGTCCTTCTGATCATATGACTCCCTAGAATTAGGCATGGCCATGTGACTTACTTCGAATAATAAAATACAAGCAGATGTGATCTTTTTCACTTCTAGGTGGAAGCATTAAACACACATGACTGTCCATGCTCTCCTCTACTGCACAACTGAGAATCCTTCTGGATTCTCTGGATCCCCAGACGGCCCAGTTCCCTGATACTGAAGATTCTGTCAGCCTCAATTTCTAAGTGTGAAGAGCAGTGATATTTGGCTTCTACTTGCCATTTCCTTGCTTTATTTCTTAATTTGTCTTGAACTCAAGGGGAGAAAACAAGTGGTTTGGGATGGAAATAATGAATTTGGTATTAGCCTAAAGGCAACTTCTGAAACTTGAATATCTAAATTTTTACAATGCTTCAGACAAAGTGACTTCATCAGAATAAGGGTATATTTTCTTAAGCTAATCGTTAATTTACACAAATTTTTTTATGTTTTAAAATAAATGGTACCTCTTACAAACAGGGAGGGTTAGCTATGAAATTTAGGGAGTAAAATGAAAATCATTTGTAATTAAAATAACCCTGGAAATTATCTCTAAAGATTTATGAACAAGCTGGACCTGGTTGGGTGTAATGATAAAAATAATTTTATTCTTTCTCAGCATGCTCTATCAAACTTGCTTTGTAGTCCTCTTCTTCCTTACTCCTATATAAAATATCAGGTCTCATCATTTTGGGGTCACTTTTAATAATAGAACTTCTCTCTTGTAACTCAAGCATTGATGACTGCAGGTCGGCCTTGGAATTAGATAATTCTACTCTAATATTGTGTAAAAAAATTTTTTTCTTCATCATTTAAAGGAAAAATCTGTACCTAATCAGGTGGGGCCTGTATGTAACCGAGAGAGCCTACACTGTTTTATCCCTCTCCCTTCTGCATCTCTTCCCTTTTGCTGGCTGCTGTTTCTCACCCCTTCCAGAGATTTTCCAAAAGAAAGAGTCAATGAGAGGAAAAAGCACAGTCAAAAGTGCCCAAACAATTGCAGCCCAGCATTAGAGACCCCTGGATGTGGCTGATGCCTAAAGCTGGTCTACTCTTGCATTTGTTTCCTGGAGATCGGCCCCTGGAGGTCTCCTCTCTACCCTCTAGTACAAGCTCTTGATAGACATTCATTAGCAAGCCCTCCTCAACCTCTTGGGATTTCAGTGGTCAACTAAGTGAACTTCCTTGACCCTCCAGCTAGTCTTCTCAAAAATTTTTTTTTCTTGTAGTCCTCCTTTGGTTTCCAAGAAACACACAGTTTTATTTCCTGGGGAAAAGGTCTCTCTCTCTCTCTCTCTCTCTCTCTCTCTCTCTCTCTCTCTCTCTCTCTCTCTCTCTCCCCATCTCTTTATCCTGCTGTCAGCAGGCACAGCTGCAGCCACAGCTTCTCCTCTCTCTCATCTCAGGCTTGGGAAGGACTTCAGATGAATTGAAATGATTTTGTGGCTTTTTCCCTTTGATCAATTGCTAAGTACATTATATAAGTAAAATTTATAATACTAATTTTTTGTCCATGAAAAGTAAGTTCTATTTGCTCTTCATGTAATTATTCTTTTATATCAAGAATCTTTTTGCTAGCCTTTTATTTTGTAGTTTTGTATCTCCACTCATAAGTAAGGTTGGTCATATGTCTTTTTGTTATTGTTATTGTTTGTTTGTTTTTGTTAAGTTTAAATACCAGAGTTTTACTAATTTTTTAAGATTAGAGTCAGTCTCATTGTTGCACGCTCTGGAGAAGTTGCTGTGGAATTGAAGTCAGGTTCTCCTTGACATTTTTTTTCTTTTTTTTAATCTTTCTTGTTGAGATTATTACAGATGTCCCTCTTTTTTCCTTCCACAGCTCCCCTCCACCCAGTTCCCACCCCACCGCAGGCCCTCGCCACCCTATTATCTGTGACCATAGGTACTGCATACATGCATATAAGATCTTTGTCTAATCTCTTCCCACACACCCCCATATCCCCTTTCCTCGTCAGTCTGGGAATCATCAGTCTGTTCCATTTCCATGCCCCTGATTCTATTCCACTCACCGGTTTATTCTATTCATCAGATTTTTTTATTCATTTGATTTTTAGATTCACTTGTTGATAGATATGTATTTGTTGTCACTTTGTTGTTCATAATTTTTATCTTTACCTTCTTCTTCTTCGTCTTCTTCTTCTTCTTCTTCTTCTTCTTCTTAGAATACCCTTCAACATTTCATATAATATAGGTTTGGTGGTGATGAATTCCTTTAGCTTTTTCTTGTCTATGAAGCTCTTTATCTGACCTTCAATTCTGAATGATAGCTTTGCTGGGTAGAGTAGTATTGGTTGTAGGTTCTTGCTATTCATCACTTTGACTATTTCTTGCCACTCCCATCTGGCCTGCATAGTTTCTGTTGAGAAGAAATCAGCTGACAGTTGTATGGGCACTCCCTTGTAGGTAACTAACTGTTTTACTCTTGCTGCTTTTAAGATTCTCTGTCTTTTGCCCTTGGCATTTTAATTTTGATGTGTCTTGGTATGGTCCTCTTTTCTTTTCTTTTTTTTTTCTTTTTTTTTTTAATATTTTATTGATTTTTTACAGAGAGGAAGGGAGAGAGATAGAGAGTTAGAAATATCGATGAGAGAGAACCATCGATCAGCTGCCTCCTGCACACCCCCTACTGGGGATGTGCCCACAACCAAGGTACATGCCCTTGACCGGAATCGAACCTGGAACCCTTCAGTCCAGAGGCCGACGCTATATCCACTGAGCCAAACTGGTCAGGACAGGTCCTCTTTTCTTGTTTGGCATTCTCTGTGCTTCCTGGACTTGTAAGTCTATTTCTTTCACCAGGTGGGGGAAGTTTTTGGTCATTATTTCTTCAAATAGGTTTTCAATATCTTGCTCTCTCTCTTCTTCTGGCACCCCCATAATTCAGATGTTGGTTCACTTAAAGTTGTCTGAGGCTCCTTACACTATCTTCATATTTTTGGATTCTTTTTTTCTTTTTGCTTTTCTGGTTGGATGTTTTTTGCTTCCTTGTATTTCAAATCATTGACTTGGTTCTCAGGATCCTCTAGTATATTATGATCTTCTAGTACAGTGGTCGGCAAACTCATTAGTCAACAGAGCCAAATATCAACAGTACAATGATTGAAATTTCTTTTGAGAGCCAAATTTTTTAAACTTAAACTTCTTCTAACTCTACTTCTTCAAAATAGACTTTCCCAGGCCGTGGTATTTTGTAGAAGAGCCACACTCAAGGGGCCAAAGAGCTGCATGTGTCTTGCAAGCCGCAGTTTGCCGACCACGGCTCTAGTATGTTGAATCCCTATATATTATTCTTTATTTCAGTCAGCTTAATTTCTGACTGGTCTTTTTTCACTTTTTTGGCATTTTCACTAAGATCCTTGGTCTCACTAAGTTTCTCAGAGGTTTCTAGAAGATTCTTGAGTAACCTTATAACTGTGGTTTTGAACTCTGTGTCCAGTAGTTTGTTTTGTTCCATTTCTTTCATTTGTGACATGTTTCTTTACCTTCACATTTTGGCTGCTTTCCTGTGTTTGCTTCTATGTATTGGGCAGCTGCTAAGGTTTGGAACTGCCCAGATGAGGCCCAGCTATGAAGCAAGGCAGGCTGGTGCCAGGCTTGGGCCTTTTATTGACAGAAATGGCTGCCAGTCACCCCTTCACTGGGGAACAATGACCACTCAAGCACCTCCATCTGCAAGAAAGCTGTCCCTAAGTTCCTGCCCTGATGCCAGATAGTCCAATTTCTCCCCGTATGTGTCTGGGTCCCCCAGAGCCTTGCCCGGCACTGGAGCTCAGAGGAAGCGGGAGCTTGTAAATTCAGTTTGTGGTGCTGGCCTTTTAAGAGGAGCAGCTGTGTCTCCAGCAGCCTGTGTGTCACTCAGCCCCAATCCACACTGGTTTTTACAGTCCATAGTTCTTATGGCCCATAGGGACTTCTTTCCCAGCTCTGGGACCCTGGGCTGGGGGGTCTGGTGTGGGGCTGGGACTCCTTGCTCCTCCAGGTGGCCTCCACAGAGGTGATCTCTCTCCCAATTAAAAAAGCAGCATATCTGGGTGCCAGACCAGCCTGTTCCACACCTCCTCCAGTCTCAATGTGCTTTCTTCTTTACCTCTCTAGTTGTAGTACTTCCACTCAGCCAGCTTTCCTGCGGTTCTGGAGATAGTTGTTTTGTATTTTAGTTGTAATTTTTATGTGGTTGTGAGAGGCAGCAAGAACAGGCGTTTACCTATGCTGCCATCTTGGTTCCTTTTTCCCTCTCCTTGACATTTTAAACACTTCCTCATACAACCTGCTGTGTTAATCATGATGGAAGCTTTGCCAAAGCTTGGCCTGACCCTGGGGAGGACAAGCCAGCGGTGGTGTCAGGACATGCTCTGGGTCTCCAACATGGCAGCCACCAAGACTGAGTAGGGAGGAGAACAGATAGGTCCAAATGAATCTGGCAGGTATGTCAAGTAGATCTAGTTTCTCTAGTACTTGTTTCTCTGACAGGCAAAGTTATTTTTCACCTTGTGGATTTGCATACATTTGCCTGCCTAGAATATTCTCTTTCTTCTCCTGCCTACTTCCTGGTCATCTTTCAGGTCTTGGATTAAGTGTTACTTAATAATAATAAAAAATTTCACATCCATATTAATTGCAATTAGATCATGGATTATGGTTTCTCAGAGTATCCTCAACTTTTACTTTGTTGTTGTTGTTGTTGTTAATCATCACCTGAGGATATTTTTCCACTGAGTTTTAGAGAGAGCAGAAGAGAGAGGGAGAGACAGAGAGAGAGAAACATCATTGATGTGAGAGAGTCATCAATTTGTTGCCTCCAGCATGTGCTGACCGGGGCTGGGGATCAAGCCTGCAACCAAGCTACATGCCCTCAGGACCCTTAAGTCCATGAGCCAGTGCTCTATCCACTAAGCCAAACCATCAAGGGCATCCTGAACTTTTAATACTAGTACTTATCACAGTTTGTAGTTACATATTTTTAATGTGATCATTGTTTTACAGTCTGTTTGTGCCTTGAAAGAGCGCTCTCTTTGAGGGATGTAAATTGTGTTTTCCCCCACAGCTGTGTACCCAATTTACTGCGTACCTAGTAAATTCATGGCACATAGCAAGTGCCCAGTAAAAATTTGTTAAACTAGTACAAAAATGTATTTTGTAGAGTAATGTATTATTTTGTAATGCACAGGTGACTCAGTTTTTTATTGTGGTGGTGGTGATGGTCGTGCCTCCATAGAAACCACATGTCTCTGAACCTCTGGAACTCATGGAACCTGTGCAGAAAACTATTCATCAAACCCAACTCCCACATTTTACAGACAAAACAATAATGATAGCATAGTTATGTGACATCACCAAAGTCCTGCTCATTTATGCCAGAACCTGGACCAGAAGCCATATCCTCTTGATTTTTGTTCTCGTATAATTCCCACCGGCCATAGCCCCTCTCCTTTCCTACCAAATTCTATTCTTTCCACTCATTTACCATCCCTCCATCAGGAGTCCCCCATCTGTCCCTCCCTATTTCTGAGGCTCCAAGAGAAAAGTAGTGCCTTGGAGTACAAGGAGATTTGAAATCAGAAAGACCTGGGTTCAAATCCTAACTCACTCACCTAAAACTTCTATGAATTGGGGCAAATTTCTTAACTCCACCAAGACTGTTTCCACACCCCTAGTATAGATGTAGGGTTGCTATAAACATTCATTTAAACGGTTTATATAAACTAAGCATTCATCATAAGGCCTAGAACATGTTAGTGCTTAGAAACTATCAATCCAATCTCTGTCATTAATAATTTGCGTTATGCCACATGTGAGCATTTATTATTTGCCCTGACACTCTGTTTATACTGTGTAGGAACACCCGTAGAGAAAGGGCTGAGTTCAATATGATTAATATTGTACTGAGTGAGGAGGTTGTCTTTGATGCTCCAACATGGAGGAATCGAGACAATCTCTGATAAAAAGCCTTCCCGTGGGCTCCTTGAAGCTGCAGTGGTTGTTACAAAGACAAGAAAATCAATCTGAACTCAATCTTTTAATTTCTTTCCATGATTACAGTCCTCAAATGGAGAATGCAATTAAGACTAATGCTATATTAGTTCACTTTCCTCAAAATGAACATTGGCCAGGTTCTATGTGAAGGGTCTGTAACATCTCTTCCATAATTATTTTAAAATATATTAACTGGAATCTGTGTATAGCAGAACAAAGGGGACTGTTTCTGCAGGAAAGGAGTTCTGAGTTCTGGCACAAGCTCCTCCGTTCACCAAATATGCTGACCTCAAAAAGTCGCTTCTCCTCGTTAATCCTCCATCTCCTCTATAAAATGGGTACATTACTGCCTCAGAGTATTGTTTAAGGATCACACAGGTCAGGCATATTAAAGGCAAAAATTGTAACACACTTATAATAAACTATTATAATATCTACTTACATTCCTGAAAAATATGATCAGTAGAAGACACACAAAAATCAGAATGATTAGGTTTGACACAAATACGTTATAATGCTTAGTGTCATTATGATATGAAACAAGTGTTACATAAAGTACTCAGGCCAACCAGTTTATAAGAAAAGTTATTCCTTTTATTTTTAAATGGCAGTCAAAGGCAGGTATGAAAACCGCTGAGATTTACTAGGAAACACTAAACATATTTATTAAATATTTATACCTCCTAATGATTCAAAATAATCAGAATCTGAGATATGATACATATACGTACATTTGCACTCTTTTCAAAAAGTTGACTTTGCTAATGTAGAATGTCAATCCAGGCTTACTGTTGGTCAAAAGTACTACCAAGATTTTACTTTATTTTTCTTCTCAATAACTTCTCTGATGTCTCAACATACTGTTCTCTGGGAAATGCCTCACTGCAGGAACATTAATTCAGCCTTTGTCAAAACCTGTTAGCCATGAACTCTGACAGTGTTTTGGAACTTCAAGAATTCAGTTTAACCCCCTGGCAATGGGCAAGGAGACATCTGATTGGTGATGTTGCTCTTATATCATCAGGGGCAAAGCAGATGTACAGTCCTTAGTTCATCCTAGCTTGATGCCTGTGTCGGTGGCCAGAGCTGTTTCATGCCTGAGGCACATAAAAAAAAAAAAAGAATTCAGTTTAGAGGAAATAAAAAAAATTATATTACTATAGTATAAATCTTCCTTTAATAGCCCAGTTTCGGATTAATGGGAGCTATCCATAAAGCATATGTTGTGCATAAGGCGTACATAATATTGAAACACACATAACTATGTCAGCCTTCATTTATATTAGCCATCACTGTGTCATGAATTTCATAGCACTATAAAATTTTGTCCTTCTACCAGCTCTGATTCTGCTAAACAAAATGCTCACTCTTTATTTCAGATCATGAAACTGACAACATTTATATCTGGACTGATGCCAAAGGAGATAAAAGTTTCCTGAAGGAAAAAAGAAAGTCATCTCAGTGGAAGGGCTGGGCCAGCTGCAAGCTCATAATTGTCATTAGTAATTACTAGATGGAAGGGAAATGAGAAATTACCTTTTTGACAGAGGCAAGAAACATCAGCAGGATCCTGCTCTGTTGGCTACTACTTCAGAAGTTAACATTTCTTAGGGTAACCTAGGAAAAAAAGAAAACTATAATTGAGAATGCAAAGGATATCCTTATGGAAAAAAGCCTGTTTCTTTCGACAAATATGTCATTATCCCCCTTCATCCTCTAAATGGCTAAGCTAAATTTTCATTCAACACTCAACAAATGTTTTCTGGTCGATTAGTAAGCTTCTTTTATTCTTCAAGGCATGATTTCAAGCCGGATAAGGCACAGTCCTACGTTCAAGGAGTACACTGTCTATGGGAAAGTAAAACGTGTAACCAAGCAAACAGAAAACAATAAGATATCTAGAAAAGACCACCTTCTAGATGTCAACTGTGCACAGAATCATGAATGATCTATATTGCCAGTTGAAGTGTTTCAATAAAAATGTTATGCTAAGCGAAATAAGTCAGTTGGAGAAAGATAAGTATCACATGATCTCACTCATTCGTGGAATATAATGAACAATATAAGCTGATGAACAAAAACAGATCCAGAGACAGAGAAGCATGGATCAGACTGTCAAACCTCAGAGGGAAGGCAGGGATGGGTGGAGGTAAGAGGAAGAGATCAACCAAAGGACTTGTATGCATGCATATAAGCATAACTAATGGACACAGACACTAGGTGGGTGAGGGCATGAGTGTGGGGAGGGAGTGGGGGGGTAAGGATACACATGGAATACCTTAATCAATAAGGTAGAAATATATTGCCAACAACAATAACAGCAAAGGCATTCAAGAATAAAAAATGTTTTCCTCTTTAGTAACCCTTTCTTTGATATATAAGGTATTGATTAGTCAATTACTGGTACTTGAGGCAAACTTCCCACTGAAATAGATATAATAAAATTCTATATAATAAAAGCCTAAAATGCAAATTGTCCCCTCGGGCAGTCGTTCAACCGGGAGACCCGGAGTTCAACTGCTTGCTATGACGTGCACTGACCACCAGGGGGAGCCATGCACCATGGCAGGTGTTGGCGATGCGCTGCAACCTCTCACCAGCTACCTGGGGGCAGGGGTGATGGGGACGGAAGAGGTGCAGTAAGAATGCAGGATGTCTGCCGAGCTCGCTCTCACTCCCCCTGCTACCCTCCCCTGGGACACCAGGGCCCGTGCACTGGGGAAGCCTCCCCACGCTCAGGTGCCACACATCCACAAGGAGCCCACTCTCACCCACACGGCCTCTTCTGGGTGATCCCGGCCACAGCCGCTGGCACCGCAGGAGCCCATCTGTGAAGCCAGCTGGGAGAGAGCACGCTGCCTGCCCGGCTTCCATGCAGCGCCACTGGGCGGCCCAGAGGCCCACACTGCACCCCAACCTGCAGCATCTGGCCACACTCATCTCATCTCTGCATGAGGACTCGGGGGGCGCTCAGGAGCCCGGGGGCCCAGGTGCTTCCCAGGGCCCAGAGGTCAGCTGGGACCTGCCCTTCCATGCCAGATGCTCAGGCTTCAATTACCAGCCAGGCCTATGGACCTCACCCGTACACGAATTTCATGCACCGGGCCTCTAGTAATGCATAAAAACAAATTATAGCAAGGAAAAGTGTGAGCAGTAATCTATGTAGATATTTTAAATAAAATCTTTATGAGATTATCATCATCACTTCTCTTTTTAGTACCAATGTATTATTGAAGAGAACAAACATTTGACTTCCTCTAGAGTGGTTTTAACTTAATTTGGAATCACATGGTTTGTACACAAAGTAAACTCAGTAATGCCTCAATATTTAAGTTTTACATGAAACTCAAGCATATTCAATTTATAGATAATACTTTATCTGCCTCCTTAGAGTATTACAAAAAATATACAGCAATGATATTGATACCTAAATAAGAATCATGTGGATCCACTTTATCTATGTCCTTTTTAAACCAAATAACTTACTAATATGGAGTAAAGTAATTTAGCAAAGTTCCAGAATAAATGTCTACAATCAAGAAATGTTTCAACAAATATCCTTAAATCCTAGAAATGCATGAATGGGGAACTTAATCTAAAGAGATTGCCTGCAAAAATTGTATTTTGTTCACACAATTGTAATAAATAGCATGACAGAGTGAAAATTATCCATAAATGGTGGAAGAAACGATGTCTTATTTAGCTTTGCACTTAAGGATCTACAGTAGGGACTAACTTAGATAAGCTATTCATTATAGATTAGACTGAATTGAATATATACTGATATATTGAGCTCTATTCTTTCCCGGGAGAGTAGAAACAAATAAGAAAAGGAGAAGAGTCTCCTTTCACAGACACACACACACACACACACACACACACACACACAGACACACACACTCCTACACTTGGTTTCTATGGCTAGACAAGAGCTTCCCCAGCCACCGCATTGCCTGAATCTCACCAGAGTGAAGTGGAGATGGAGGCTTTGCCCACATTCTGAAAGTAGGTGCCCCTTTCTTTGGTCTCCGCTGTTTTCTCAGGCCCTGGAGAATCACCCCAGGATTAAACTCACAAGCTCTCTTGTGTTATTTTTCTTTTGTGATTATTTCAACAATCTTTCTCATAATCTTCAATGTTCTACCATTTTACTATGACATTCCTGGGTGAATTTTTTTTTTTAATTCACACCCAGTGAAATCTTTCATTTTGATGGCTCAAATATTTCTTCTAGAAAACATTAACAACATTTGGTTAAACAACAGATATTTATTGTCTTTCAGCTCTGGAAGCTAGAAGTGTGAGATTAATCTGTCATCAGGGTCAGTTCCTCCTGGGAGCAGTGAAGAAAGGAAGATCTGTCCCAAGCCTCTTTCCTAGCTTCTGGTGGTTTGTTATCCTTGATGTTCCTTGGCTTATACTGCTTACCTTGATCTTTGTCTTCATTTTCCCATGGCATTCTCCTTGTGTATGTGTCCATGTCAAAATTTCTCCTTCTTATAAGGACCTCGGTCATGTTGGTTTAGTGGCCCACACTAATCCAGTATGACCTCATATTAATTACATTTGCAATGACCCTGTTTCCAAATAAGATATTCTGAGATGCTGGAGGTTAGAATTTAAACATATGAATTTGGAGAAGGTGAGGAGAACATAATTCAAGACAAATTCAACCTCAAATAGAAACCAACAGTGTCTTCTGTACTATCCTGAGTCTTGTGTCCATGTCTCTGGTTGCTGACCTCTCCAATCTTCATAACAGAAAACCTAAATCACATGCCTGCACCCTCACTGCAATGAAGGCTGGAAATGAAGTGTCTGGGTTTTACCTTGGGAAGGTGAGGTTCATGGTGTGGGAATCACAGCAGAATGTAGGAGGGTGTTAAAAAATGTAAGAATTCAGAATTCACAGGTATATGTTAAAACTATACATATACTAGGTTTTAATCCTCCCTCTCTTGTTCTTGAGTTAGCTATTTAATCTCCTTGATCTTCTATTTCTTCATTTTAAAAATGGGCTTTTTGTGGGCTAAACATTAAGGACTTAGCACTGTGTGTAGCATATAATTGGGTGTTGCATAAATACTACATCCTTCTATTTCCTTTCACTTCTCTGAACCCTCAAGACTCTTCATTTCTTGTATGGTCTCCATAAGATTCTGTCTGATGTTTCTGGTTGCTTGTCATATTTCTACAATTTTATTGTCAGTTTCAAGAGCCAGGGACATATTTCTAGACCACTGCTTCTAAAGATATCCTATCTCAGTGGTCAGCAAACCACAGCTTGCGAGCCACGTGCAGCTCGCGAGACACGGTTTGCCGCTCTGTTGACTAATGAGTTTGCCGACCACTGTCATAAACTACCCTTTATCTCTTTGCACACAATATCCCACAATTGCCTAATCCTCACAGCTTCCAACTACATGGTAACATTTAGTCGAGTCCACTGGTCAGCAAACTCATTAGTCAACAGAGCGGCAAACCACGGCTCGCGAGCCACATGTGGCTCACGAGCCGTGGTTTGCCGACCACTGTCCAATCTAATAAAGAGGGAATATGCTAATTGACCATCACTCCGTCACAAAGATGGCTGCACCCACAGCTGAAGCCAAGTTCCCATAAGGAGCCTTAATGAGCAATCAGCAGGTACCTGAGGCTACGCCCTCCCCCGCCCCCGTAGGGCTTGACAGGGGACCTCAGGCCATGCCCCCCACCCTGGCACCAGGCCAGGGGACTTGAGGCCATGCCCCTCACCTGGCAGGGTTTGACGGGGGACCTCAAGGCATGCCCCCCCCATTATGGGCTGGGGGACCTCAGGCCACGCCCCCCAACCTGGCACCAGGCCAGGGGACCTGAGGCTATGTCCCCTGCCTGGCAGGGCTTGAAAAGGGTGGGACTGGCCAGGTTTGGATCTAGCCCAATGGGGGTGGGGGCCGGCCGGATCTGGGTCTCACACGATTTTGAGGCACATGTGGGTGGGCAGGAACTTGACTCTGGGTCCCAGGGTGCACCCCAGATTCTGACAGGAGGAAGGTTTTCATATACATTTTACAAATTTTCTTTCATCTCTGACACTTCTATTATAGAGAAAGGGCAAATAGCAATATTAAATTATTTCCTCTAATTAATCCCCTTTTAATGTGCATGAATTTCGTGCACCGGGGCACTAGTTTGTGATAAAAGACCATTTATATATATTTAATCTTTCAAAGACCAATATTTTTTGTAAGATATAATAAAAATAAGTTCTTAGAAAAATAAAAAACAAAGACATACAAAATGCAAGCCCCATTTTATTATTATTATATTCAAAAAAATATAAAGTTACTCTGTCAAAATCCTATAAAAGACTCTAAATGCTTACTTTCAATTTCTGTACTTAACCCAGTATAGACCAGTAATCAATAATTCACTGCCTATGCCTGGTCTATGAACCACACTTTGATAGACATGTCCTCTAGACCCTTGTTCCTTGATCCTCAACCAAAACCACATAGGTTGAGGACCAAACCACACCTATGAGCTTGGTAGATACGAGAATCTCAGATCTTCTCTCAGATCTATTGAATCAGACTTGCACATTAGGTTTTAGAAACACTGTCTTGGATCATTTTTAACCCCTGGCATTACTGAGCTCCAAGTCTTCCATAAAACAAGTGTTCAATCAAAATCCATTAAAATTGTTTGAGAGTGCAGATCCCCAAAAGAGACCCAATGTGTGACTTAGTGCATCTGGCAGGAGATTTTAATTTTATTGTGATCCTAAAATATCTGTTGATAAATAACTGAGAAGAATAAGTAGTTTTATATTTTTAAAGCACAATATTATTACAATTTATATCCTTAATATGTGTGTATCATTGTGTGTGTGTGTGTGTGTGTGTGTGTGTGTGTGTGTGTGTGTGTTTATCAGTCAGTGAAGTATGTAAAGGACAAACATGAGTTCAAGAGTAAATAATCTGCTCTTTGTGTTTCATTAAGTCAAGATAAAGATTAATAGAGATTTATTTCAAAACCTCTATATACTGTAGTTAAAGGGGATCAGCTTTGAAGTCTGAAAGGCCTCCATTTGAATGCTGGTATTTTTCATTATTACTACTTTTCTATAATCAAAATTTCCTCATTTTTAAAATAGTGTTAGTGTTCTGATTCTGCAGCATTGGTGCAAGGTGAAAATAATATATATTACGCACCAGTATGATGCCTCTTATATTGTGAGTACCCACTAAACTGTTTTTCTGACAAGAGAGGAATTATCCTCAAATACCAAGTCCCTGTTTGATATTTGTGTGACTTTAATCTCCTTAATCTCTTGCTATTTTCCTTTTTTTTTAACAACAGTGATATGCACCTCAATATTTGAGTAGGCAATTAGGCTCCAACTCAAATTTAATAACTTTTTATCTTTATTATATTTATTTTTATGGTTTCTTTTATTGAACAGCAAATGATAAGGTTTTTTATTTAAACTATAGTAATATAAAGCTTTTCAATATATGCTTATTTAAGGAACAAAATTAGTTAAAAATTTCAAGCAATCTCAGGTTTATGGCTATGGTAGATACATGAAAATTATATGAAAATACTAAAATTTACAGAACACCAATATGACAGAAAAGGCTCTGGGTTTTTAATCTGAAAACCTATAATGGGGCAACAACTTTGCTAATTACTTGAGCAAAGTGCATAACCTTTCTTAGCTACAATTTTTCTCCCTTATCTGTAGAATAGGGATTATAGCAACTACCTGAAAAAGCATTTCTTAGAAATTAAATAATGTCTACAAGAGCACTTTGTAAACTAAAAATAATTATACGTATGTTATTTTATTATTTTTATGAAGACATCATAACTGACATCTCAAATTATAATTTATATCATGGTGTTCTAAAAGAACCAAACAATTTGCAAGATGTATGAGATGAGCATATTAAATTTTAAGAATTTGGGCATAACATCAAAAATGATTTTTAAGGAAATTATAAAATCCTACAATACTGATAACATTGGTATCAGGTTTGTTTTCCTCACAAGTTTTATTATGTGCCAAAGTATTCAGAGCCAGCTGAATACTACTAACAGAGACTTGAATGAACTACACAAAATAGCAGGGCCACGAGAAATGACAGGCAATTAAGGTACTCCTTGGGCAGAGGATGAGTGGGAGAAAGCAGGTGGCCCTCTGAGGGGAGGTGAATGGGAAACTGTTCAGGGCCAGTCTGACCTCCTTTGAGCTCCAACAACGTAGCCATGGGAACCATAAGGAACATGATGGGAAGCAAGAAAGAACGAGCTGCAGAATCTGTGGGACTTTCACACTGGTGGAAAGCCAGGCTATGTGCTCAAGCAGCCTGCCAAAGTACACAGCCTGTAAGGGACTAAGATTTGGAACTTAGAGTACACTAGTCTCCGAATCGTCACAGTCCACATACTTCAAATAGTGAGAAGGAAAAGGGAGGGAGATTTGGACTTTCTGGGAGCTTCCAGAAGAGAAAGCCAGCTGGGCTCCCACAGGCTTGTTTACACACTGGATGCCTGATGGATTTGTTGAGGCTGGATGCCGGAAACGGGTATGTATGTGAATCCCACAACCACTCTCTGTTCAATGGCTTATGGAACCAGTCAGATGAGGCTCTAAAATCAGTGGTGACAAAGGTCCTTGACCTTCATATAGCTTACAAATTTAAATCATTATTTATGTATTCTAATGCCTTATGCTACTAAAGAGCCTTCAATACTTTTTAAGAACATAAAGGGGTCCTGAGGCCAAAAAAGTTGAGAGCCACTGGACTAAGCTACCAAGCCGCCAGTTCCTATAGGGCTAATTTTATTTTTGGTTTGGATTTTCTGGTGCTGGCTTGAGGAAAGGTGTAACTAACTCCCTTAGCAAATTCAATTTGGTAGCAGCTAGATTACTATTTGTGAACGTGGGTGTCACTAGAGCACACTCGGAGAGAAACCCATTTTCTGATTGGCTCTGCCTATCCTGAGCTCCAGGGCCTTCACTGCTACTGTCTTTTGGGATTTAGCTGTTAGCTGTGGAACTGTAGCGACACGTGTGAAGATTTTTAGGTCTGATTTTAAAATAATCAAAGTTTTCTTTAGAAATGGCTGAACCTGTAGTGTAAACACTGGAATCAGGTTGCTATACAATTATGTTAGGCCAAATTATATATATTGCAAATACAAAGATTATGCAACAGAATTCTGACAGGGACTTAAATCCTTTCTCAGACTAAAACAGTTAGAAAGGAGTATCATGCAGTGATGAAGAGTTCAGGCCCTGAAGTCAGGCAGAGTAGGTCTGAATATCATGTCTTCTACTTTTAACAACATGGCCTTGAGAATTTTAATTAATTTTAAGTTTAATTATTTCTCTGTGACTCAGTTTCCTCATGTATAGAATGAGAAATTATAGTAATAGTTTCAGGTAGCATAGTAATATTAAAATTAAATGAAATAATACACAATGTGTTTGGTGTACATTATTTCATTTAACCTTCACAGCAACTTTAAGGTCTATATGCTGTTATTTTTCTACTAGAGGCCCCGTGCATGAATTTGTGCACCAGTGGGGTCACTCGGCCTGGCCTGTGGGATTGGGCTGAAACCGGCTCTTCAACATCCCCCAAGGGGTCCCAGATTGCGAGAGGGGCCAGGGAGGGATGCAGGAGGTTGGCCAGCCAAGGAGGGACCGCAGGAGGGCTCCAGGGTGTGTCCAGCCCATCTCGCTCAGTCCCAATGGGCCGGACCCCAGCAGCAATCTAACCTACCGGTCGGAGCATCTGTCCCCTGGTGGTCAGTGCACTTCATAGCAAGCAGTTGAGTGGCCTTAGCATATCATTAGCATATTATGCTTTGATTGGTTGATCAGACGACCAGACAATGGCACACTTAGCATATTAGGCTTTTATTATATGGGATTTTACAGACAAGAAAACTGGCATTTAGAAAAGTCAAATAGTTTTCCAAAGGCCATGCTATTATAAGTGGCAAAGTGGGAATTGCTTTTGACTGTGATTCTATGAACAGCCATATTATTGTGTTTTCTTAGCAACAACGATTAGAAAACTGCCAACATCTCTCTTGTCCAGTCTTTAGGTCAATACTCAGCTTTGTGTGAAATACACACAATCTTGAGATTCTTGGAAAGCAGGGCAAGAAAACGGCAGTGAGCTCAGATAAGGGAGGAAGGGAAGAGTTATTTGACAATTCCCCAAGATACAGAAACTGACAACTCCTCTTTTAGAGATGTTTTATAGTCACACAGCACACACATATGCCACAAGTTTCCTTTAATATCTTCTGGAATAGGTTTGTGCATTTGTAACAGATACACAGAAATATTTGTTTATACACTAAGTGATCATTGCTAAGTGGCCTTAAGAAAGAAAAATATATATTTCCTCATAAAAGGCCCTCAATGAAGCATTCTAGATGAAAGGGTTTGAAGTAGTGCAAGCTCCTCATGCTGTAACATCAGATGGGCAAGCTGAGGATGAGATGTCCTAGAGTTGGAATAATCTGGGCCTTGATATTGTAATGGAGACACAGAGTAATTGTGACTATTTCCCAGATCTTGTTATTTAAGAAGCAATTCTATTTGGAGCAACATTTCATATGCATATATACACCAGACGAGTAAGGGGGGTGGGGGAAGACCTTGATGCTTCTTTATTTTATTTATTTATTTATTTATTTATTTATTTATTTATTTATTTATTAATTGTCACCTGAAGATATTTTTCCATTGATTTTTTTTTTAAGAGAGAGGGAAAGACAGAGAAAACATCAATGTGAGAGAAAGACATTGATTGGTTGCTTCCTTCACAAGCCCTGACCAGGACCCAGGCTGGAGAGGAGCCTGCAACCAAGGTACATGCCCTTGACCAGAATCAAACACGGAACCCTTTGGTCTGCAGGCCGATGCTCTATCCAATGAGCCAAACCAGCTAGGGCTTGATGTCTTAAAAAAGACATTTATTGTAAATTCAGAGTAATAGACTAGGTATTACACAGTTTACATATCTCCTTATATTATGCAGATATGGCTAGGCAGGAACATTCTCCATTTCCTGACTAGCAATCTGAAATTGTAAATAAATTTTTATATTTAATGTCTGTGGTTACTGCTTTTCTCTGAAATAGATAACAGGAATTGCTTGCAACTCAAATCATCTGATATTTCCTGGAGACACCATGCCCTTTCCCCCTCCTTCTGTACTACAGTTACAAATGTGACTGCTGCATGAATTAGTGCTGAACTGGACTGAGTCATGCTTGAAGGAAGAGCTGCAGGTCAGCAATGGATCATGGCCATGACCCATGAGTCAGGCTCTTCTTTAGCTCAGTAAACCATCATTTTGACCTTATTTTTCCACAGGAAAGGAGATAAGAAAGTACATCTGTCCATGCAAAAGTTGGTAGTTTTCTGTTCTCCTTGTTATTATTGCCCTAGAGGCCCGGTGCACCAAATCGTGTACAGGTGGGATCCCTAGACCTGGCCGGTGATCAGGGCCCATCAGGGCCAGCACGATCAGTGCTGGGCTGGAGAGGAGGCATCGGTCACTGGGCTAGGTGTGGAAGGAATGGACACCGGATGCTGCTTCTGTCATCATCGACCCCCAGCCACTGCACAGTTCCCCCCCTCCCCCCTCCACCTTCCACTGTGGCAGGTGGGTGGCGGGCTGATCAGGGCCTGCTGTTGTGGGGAGGGACAAGGCACGGGAGGTTAGCCGCCAGCCCCAAGGAGGGAGCTAGCCCTCACCTCCCCTGGGAAAGGGGCCGCATCTACCACCACCCACACCTGGTTCCCGGTCCCAGCCCAGGGGCCAGCCCTGATTGGGCGATTGGGGCCTTCCAGCCGGGGGGAGGGACCACAGGAGGTTGTCTGTGGGAGTGCACTGACTACCAGGGGGCAGCTCCTGCATTGAGCATCTGCCCCCTGGTGGTCAGTGCGCATCATAGTGACCAGTCGTTCCGATCGTCCAGTCACTTAGGCTTTACATAGATAGATTGGTTGATATTTGGGTCTATCATATGTCTCTTTCTTATTCAGGTTATTGAGGCTATTTAAATTGCTCTGGAGTTATTTCTGGATTAGAGGAGGCCAGCTGCAATAAGCTCCAACTTCAGTTTTCCCTCCTGCATCCTGAGGGCAGCATAGTTCGGGCTGTGGAGTAAATAGGCTGATGCTCTGCATTTCTGTAGCACCTTCCACCCCAGAGGAGAAAATGGCCCTGTATCTCCCTTTGACTTCATTTTTAGAGGTAAGAGAAATAAGACATTATGGTTTTCTAAGATTACATATCAAATTATGACTGCACACCTTTTTAGTCCATTCACACATATTTCCTTCAGAGAAAAAAAATAGTTATCAATATATTTTATTTATGCTCAGGTCAAATATTCTTCAAGGTTAAAACAATAACAATAAAAGGTCCAAGAAGTCATAGGTAGAATTCACCCATGAGAAGACTATACTCAGTCTATTTGACACAACAAAAAAGTAAATGCCTCATCTTGTAGGATTCCTTTTTTTTTTAATTGATTTTTTTTATTATTGATTAAGGTATTACATGTGTCCATTGTAGGATTCCTTTGAATAATCATCTCCATGGCACACCAAATGTTATGTAATAATTAAAACTCAGCACTCTCAATCCCAAAACTTCAACTTATCCTGATTAATTCCTCTGTCACTGTCTTACTCTTGATTTTCCATAGCTTCTAATGCTTCTTTTTTCACTCACACCTAACTTTTAAAACTTGACCATCAACACCATTTTCTTGGGTTTAAGCTTGTTGCCTCCTTGAACATGATTTAAATTTTTACCCTTCCTCTGACAATGTTCTTCCTGCATCTTGAATAAATCTTAGGATATACATTTTTTACTTTCAATATTTCATGTACTTCAAAATTATGTTTATTGCAGACAAAGCAATGGAATTAACTGTATATAATAAATATATATATATTTATGTATTTGTGTATATGTATACATATATACACATATTTTTAAGTTATAAGAAATAAAGTTTATTTTGGCACATAGTGTTAAACAAAACTAAAGAGGCATACATTAGTAGCATAACTCAACATCCTTAATTGGATATAAGTATGACACATTTTCTTGATTTCCTGTGTTCTGCTAAATCTAATGTAAACTGCTCTATAAAACTGACATGCTAAAATTTAGCTTTATTGTTTTTGCTTACATTCTGATTCCAAACAAATTTTTTCATAACCTTCTTCTATCTCAAGATCCATCTTAACATCTATATCATCCAAGTATGGATCACCAGCCCCTGATAAATCTGTTCCATTTTTTTCATAATCTGTGGGAAAATATTTTCTTTCAAGTAACTTAATATTACTTTAAAGAAACTACTATAACTAATTTAAATAAATTCATAATTGCTTTAAATAGATATCTCCCTTCAACAAAGCCCCAGAAGTATCTCTTTTAAGACCATCCCTGTGGATGGTAGTCTTATCCAATTGGTTCTGGCTTTGAATCTGGCAGAACTTCTTATGAGAAGGAAATGAGAAAAGAATGAAAGGAGGGGAAATAAAGATCAAACATAACTTATAAATAAGTATCTTCTAAGCTAAAATTTCTTTGGGGTTCCAAGGCAGCCAAAAGAACAAAAATTCAGGGGCCTAGTTTACAAATTTAAAAATGTCAGGGTAGCCTCCAACTGCTTTTGTTAGTGAAACTCCAGCTCTATCATCACTAGTATGTATTTTTAATATACATTTTGTCAGGTACTGACTGTTTCCTGACATGTATGGAAATATAGAGTCAGGTGGGAAAATTTCCTAAGTCCTCTTACTCCAATTTCCCATGGAATCTGGGGAGCTCACAACAGTAACCTGGGGCTTTACACTGAGCCTGAATATTCTGCTGAGTGCCACAGCTCTTTTTACCTCAAGCAAAGGGAATTCTTCCTCGGGACCCACAGCTAGCAGTTGGTAGAGACCATGCTCTCACACATCATGCTCTATCATTTCTTGTTAATAGAGAATGTTTTTAAATACATTTTTATGGATTTCAGAGAGAAGGGAGAGGGAGAGAGAGATAGAACCATTAATGATGAGAAAGAATCATTGATTGGCTGCCTCCTGCATGCCCCATACTGGGGGTCAAGCCTGAAACCGGCAATCAAACCATGACCTCTTGACTCATAGGTCAATGCTCAACCACTGAGCCATGCTGGCCGGGCAATAGAAAAATATAGACATGGACTTAGATTTCTGACCTTATCTTTATTATGTGATATAGAGAACATTTCTTCATGTGTAAAATTAGTAATGATAATACTTGCAGATATATTATGAGATTAAAATAAGAAAAGTATGTTTGGATGCACCTATCAAAATGCCTGACATTGAGCATGTTCCAAATATATGTACTGTCTCTAAGTAACTAAAGGAAGTACCAAGTTTCCTGTCATTGTATTATTGATGTCTTCCGCATCCATCTTTTATTAAACCAGTGCATCATCCTTCTATAGAAACAGAATAATCACTCTATTTAAGAGACAACTGAGAAGTCTCAACCATGGCAGAGTCCATAACTGAAGTGTGTTAATTTCCATCTGAACATTCTAAAGTGGCCAATGTAGATGGAAATGCTTGTGTCTTTCTCCAGCAGGTATGTCAGCTCCCCTACATATTTATTAAATTAGAGATGCATCATTTTTATCTTCTCTAGAGCAAAGATGGAAAGTTTAGTAATCCCATCGAAATGACTTCTGGACATGTTTCCATGTATTGCAGTTCCAACACATCCTTCCTGAGTTTAACTGATCTGAGATCAAAAGCTCAATACAAAATATAATTCTTTCAATACCCCGTAATCCAAAAAAGGCTTTTTTCTCTAAACACATGATAAATCTAACTGCAAGCTGCCTCTCTGGAATCAATCTGACAGTAACCAAAAACAGACAGAGAGAACTAGATTGCACAAGCAAAAGAAACATGAGCAAACCTTCATACTTCTATTTCTAGCTTCCCTTTTGGAAAGCTGCTAATAAATGAGATAAAGGAGTCCGTCTTAACAATACAGCTCACATTTCCATTTGTAATGACTTGACTATATATGACAATCTTTGACTCAATTGGATTTGTTGGAAAATTAAGCTAGTTGTGTAAGATGGCTTACTTTATTCTTCAAGTCATTTAATATAAATAGAACAATGACAGCAATATTACTGGAATTAGGTTTTCATGTGTGTTTGGGTTAAAAACAATTCACTTCAAAGGCAGAGTCATCTACCTTCCTTTATCATCTTTAATAATTCATACCTAAATTCCAATGTGCATGCTGTAGGCATTTGTTACTTCTTCCGGGAATGTTTCTGTAACATTGACATATTCTTTTTTTTTTTTTTTAACCACCATGACTCTTATGTAGAACATTACATAGAGTGGAATATCATGATTGTGTGTGACTCACCTCTACTTTCAGAGCATCATGATATCTATTTTGTGCAACATTTCCAGATTCTTATTCCTAAAACACAAGCTGGGCAAGCCTCTACCCCATAACCATACTTGTAAAAAGGCTTCCAATCTACATCATCCCCCTACTTAATACCTCACTAAATCCTTCAATTCAACCTACTTGTTCTTCTCACTGCTGCCCAATCATTCATGAGTATGTATCATTGAAAGGTGTTTCTAGGGGTAAAATAGGCAGGTTTAGGTAGTTTTAGGAATTAGGGAGTTCATGGGGGAGGAAGGCATAGTTTGTCAGGGGCTTGGAGCTGCCGAAAGGCAGACATTCACAGAGAACAAAAGTTGCCACAGGATAAGGGGAGAGAAAGACATCCATTCACAGAAGATAGGGAAAAGGCACAGGGTGTGGGGAAAAAGAGGAAACAAACTTTCACAGGGGATAGAGAAATGCTGACAAATGGGACAAAGAGGAAAACAGATTTCCACAGTGATAGATCCTCCCTTCCCCCAACTGATGGACGGAGTATGACATAACCTGTACCTGCAGCATAGACATTCCTGAGCACCTAACCAGGCACCTTATATGGACTGTACATTGAACCACCAATCAGCACCTGCCAAATACCCTAAGCCCCCGATTCCTAAGTCCCTAGGTCCCTAATCATGTGCCTTATATGAAATCACCAATCAGCATGTGCTGAGTGCCCTAAGCCCCATCCCTTCCCTTTCCTCCCCTCAAAAGGCGTGTTCACCCCTGCACATGTGCTCTTTCTCCTTTGGAAGGCAGCCCGGCAGGGTCTTCTCTCCAATAAAGCCTGTGTCCTGGTATCCTGGTCTCTGACCCTCTGTTTCATCTTTCACACAGGACTTATAGAATTCTCCCACTGACGGGGGAGAGAAAGTGGGGAGCATCACGTGGGGTTTGGGCTTTGAAGCTTATATTCTACCAATTAGAAGGCAGCACCAAGAAACAAAGAACTGCAGCCTTTATAAACCTTAGGAAAAGGAGCTTAGTGGGCTACCCCCTTTGGGACTCCCTCCCTACATGGGAGTCTGTACTTGTTTCCAATAAATTTCCACCTTTTCATATACCACCTTTTGTCCATGGCTTCATTCTTCGAATCCACCTGGACAAGAATCTGGGAAAGAAATCACCCTTGCATCCTGCTCAGAAAAACCACCCAACTCATCATGATTTACACTGTGGCCAATCCTCATAACTGAAACATCTTTGTCCTCATTTTCTTCCTTTATAAGGAAGATTTTTGAGATTTGGGAAAAGCTGTTCAGTATGGTGTCTTTCCTTAGATATGCTGATTTTTTTCATTGATTTTAGAGAGTAGGAGAGAGAGAGAGAGAGAGAGAGAGAGAGAGAGAGAGAGAAGTGAGAGACATACATCGATCGGTTGCCTCTCGCATGTGCCCTGACTGGGGATCAAACCTGCAACCCAGGTATGTGCCCTGACTGGGAAGAGAATCCATGACCTTCTGGTGCCCTGGACAATGCTCCAACCAACTGACACTGGCCAGGGCTATAAATGCTGATTTTAGATTAATACTCTAAGGAAATGAAGATTGATATCAACAAAGTGGTGGAATAGGCAGCTCCAAGCCCTAATCCCCTTAAGAACATCAAAAGTCAAGCAGAACTCATCAAAAGCAAACTTGTCAGAATTCTAGAAAACAGTAAAAGTTTTATAGCAAACCAGTAAATGCTGAACCAATAAAAAGGCAACTTTAAAACAGTAGGAGAGCTTTGTGGCATTTTTATTTGCCTTCACTCCACCTCCTCCCTAGTGTGGTGGCAGTCTTGACATGGTAGCATCTTATGCTCCTAGGATAGGACCCTGGTTCCTGATTTCAGAGGGAGTAGAGCAGACCTTACTTGCAAATTATTGTATAGAATTTTTCTAACCTGTCTGAGGGCTACCTGAAGGACTGACTGACACAAAGCACTCATTTCTGTTTTGCCTAGCTCAGAACTCAGTTTTCAAAAGCAGTAACTGGAATCTCAGAGGGAAGGTGGAGAGGGTGGGTGGGTGGGAGGTAATCAACCAAGGACCTTGTATGCATATATGCATGGCCCATGGACATAGACAATGGGGTGGTGAGGGCCTGGGGCAGGGGAGGGGGGGTCGCAGGGGAGGGCTGAAGTAGGGGGACATATGTAATACTTTCAATAATAAAGAATTATGTTTTTTAAAAAAAAGGCAGCAGCCATTCCTTGAGAATGCTGCAGAGCAAACTGACAACATGTAGATGCCTAGCACAAAAGAATACATTAGTGGGGGGATTAGGGGGCAATGGGGCGATATGGACACATATGTAATACCTTAATCAATAAAGAAAAAAATAAGAATACAGTAGATATACAATAGTCAGCTTAAAGCCCAGAGGAATTGCAAGGGGAAATTTATTGAAAATTAAGATATTCAAAAGAACCATTTATATGGAAAAATTGTAAAATTCATCCACTTTTCCAAGTTAAGATGCATACTCAAAAAAGACTCCAACCTTTCAGTTTGGACCGATCCATAGGCTCACTGAAAGCCTGCCTAAGTATTGCAGTGCCCCAGCACAGAATCAATCAACAAAACCCAGAAGAGTTGTGTGTTGTTGTTGTTTTCTTATTTTTTAGCATTAAAGGAAATCTCTGTCAAAATATTAGAACATGAACTAAAGGAACAGAGACTTTAATTACCAATAGGCTAAGGAATACAGTCTTTGTAAAATAGTTTGTAAAAGTCACTAAACAAATGGACTACTCCAGTTTTCAATAATTAAATAAATAAATAAAAGCAAACTCTGAGAATAGGGAGACTCTGACTGCCAGAGTAACTACATTACAACATTAAATGTTCCGTTTTCAACAACAACAAATACAAGAAAAGAAAGTATGACCCATTCAAAGGCACAAAATTTATTGACATAAATTATTCTCAGGAAGCCCAAATATCAGCATTACTTACTCAAAGACTTTAAAATAATTGTCTTTAAGAGCTCATGGAGCCGAAACCAGTTTGGCTCAGTGGATAGAGCGTCGGCCTGGGGACTGAAAGGTCCCAGGTTCGATTCCGGTCAAGGGCATGTACATTGGTTGCGGGCACATCCCCAGTAGGGGATGTACAGGAGGCAGCTGATCAATGTTTCTAACTCTCTATCCCTCTCTCTTCCTCTCTGTAAAAAATCAATAAAATATATATTTTTTAAAATAAAATAAAAAGAGCTCATGGAAAACATGGAGCAATAACTAAAGGAGATCAATAAAGTAATATGTGAACAAAATGAGATTATCATAAAGGCAGAAATTATAAAAAGGAACCAGACAAAAATTCTAGACCTAAAAAGTACAATAACTGAAATGAAAAGTCTAGTAGAGAGGTTTAAGAACAGATATGAGCAGGCAGAAGAAGAATCAAACTTAAAGTTAGATAACTGAAATTATCAGATCTTAGGAGCAGTAAAAAAAAAAAAAAAAAGAATAAAGAAAAGTGAACAGAGATTAAGGGACCTGAAGGACACCATCAAACAGACCAACATACCCATTATGGGGATTACAGGAGGAAAAAAGAGAAAGTGGCAGAAAAAAATATTCAAAAAAACAATGGCTGAAAACTTCACAAATTTGAAGACATGAATTGACAAAGAAGTGAACTAGGTTTTGGACCAAGGTTGTCAATATATTTTTGGTAGTTGCTCTCATGTGTCACTTAATGATAGGGGCACGTTCTGAAAAATACATTATTAGGTGATTTTGTTTTTGTGTGAAACATTTTTGGAAATTCTAGATAAGATATGACAATATTCCAGTTCATCTTGTTGTTCATACTTATTATGCATATATTCTGTCTACTCAAGCTAATTATAAGTCCCTAAAGAGTAACAATTGCTTTATCTCATGGAGTGACTAGACATGATTACAAAATCCATGATACAGAAAGAGTCACAACCATTAAGCTGGGGGATGGATCGAGCTGCAGGACCTCAGAAGAACAGAGGATTCAAGAATAAGATAGCAGGAAACATGCAGTGGTTAGCACGGGTAGGGTCATAAACTGAAGGTGAATGCTCCGGTTCAGGGTCAGAGCAAAGTGAAAGAAAAATGTGAAGCAAAACTCAGAGTTCCCAAATTTCAGGAAAGCAGTTGATATCAAGAAAATTTTGTAGCAGGATGTAAGGAACCTGTTATGATTCAGAGTTCCAAGTCCTAAATATTATTTTTCATACCTTAGGGCAATAGGGAGTAATGGGTGGTGGGGGGAGTAAGATACTGATCATACAGTTTCTGGAAAAGTTACCAAGACCTACATTGGAGCTTAGGTCAAAATCTCAGTAATAAAATGGGAGCAAAACAAACTTAATTAGCAGCAAGAGTATCTTGATTTTGAGCCTCAGAAAAATGGTATCAAGCTCCTTAAAACTTTTCAGTCTAATTATCAGGGTTGTCCCTAAAAATGAATATGGGACTTAGCCTATACATTTAGTATTCTTGCTGTATGGATAAAGGTATATAGCACTAAGCAACCATTTGGGTCCTGATAGAAACTTCTGCTCCTTAAAGTCCTCTGGAGTGTGTAACACAGAACCTCAAATTTAGTAGCTGCTCAATAAATAAATATAAATGAGATAATAAGAGTGATCTGGACTCCATGAGTCTATCCCCACTTTGAGAATTTCTAATTAGAAAGCTCTGCAATTTTTTAACATTACTTTTATACCTTTGTGAGAAAATAGAATAGAGGAGACAGTTTTTTATTAGCAAAAGTGCTTTACCTCACTCTAAAATAACATAAAAAAGAAGATTATTAGTTTTTATATGTGTTCAGGTTTAAGAGCCTGCTAAAAATAGATCCTTCTGATTTTCATAAGCAGATAACATTTTTTGTGGAAAAAAAAGAACTTCAACTAAATGCAAAACAAAGAATAATCTCTGTATAGCACAATTTCTCTATAAAACTTATGGGACTTTATGCCTGGGATTTTTTGCCTGGCTTAATACATAAGAGCTTAAAATAATGGAAATCACGAAAACAGACAAGATATTAGAGGCATTGTAAAAACGTATGAGACATAAACTTTCCCATCAAGGTACATGAAATCTTAATGATAAAATAAGGCATGAAAAGCACATGTATCCTAGAGATATATATAAACTGCATATCTTAGACAACTTCATCATTTCATCTATTTCTGGCCATGCCAATAGGGCTATCTGGGCTCAACCCAAAGTTTATTTACATAGAGAGGAATTTGATAAGAAGTGAAAATGATGAATCACTTTAAGGTTGCCAGACACAGGACTTCTATGTGAATATGGTGGATTAAACACATCCATTTCCTTTGGCTCCCTCCCAAAAACCCCACTGAAGTAATAATAACATGATTTGGTTTAAAGATAGAAACACACAGAATCCGGAAAATGGAAGACAAGCCTACAATAACGAAAGTATGGAAGCTGAAAGACATCTAAAAAAGACAATGCTGAATCCTACCATAATCACAGAAGAACCTGATTACAATTCAAAATGTCCCCCAAACCTCGGGAAGTGTTGGCACGGCCAAGTGAAGAGGGAATTCCTAAAATACGAGGATTTTTGAAGTTGACTTGGAGAAGTTAGACCCTCTTTCTTTCTCTACTCTGATCCAAACTATATGACGTACCTCCTTCACTCTCACAGAAGCCTGGAGGGATTTTTGTTTTGTTTGGGGGCGGGAGGGGCGGGGGGGCCGGTCTTTGAATTATAGCAGAATATCATAACAAGAACAGAGGATATGAGCAAAAGATATAAACTGGATACTGAATTTCTGGCCTCTTACCCTCAGTTGGCTGCAGAACATTGGAAACAAGACCTTTACCTTCCAGCCCTGAACCGGAAACAGCCTAAGATAGAGATTTAACCAAGACGACAGAGAACTGCCCTGTCCTCCATCACTAGGCTAACACCAAAAAATACTCAATACCGGCTTACCACTTCAACTAAATGCAAACTTCTAGTCTTGGGGGAGGGACAAGAAGATGGAGAGAAATTAGGGAAAGCCTAAAACGTATGTTAGAACAAAAGGCTCTAAAAAACCACCCCCATGATAAGAACAAGGTAATAATAAAGAAATTTAAAGCTGATGGTGCACTTCAGGTAACCATAGCAATGATAAAACCTAAACCCAATTAATATCCTGACACTATGGACTCAATATCCCACACAAATGGCCCAGCAGATAAAAAGGGTGCACCCATTGTCAGTCATGAATACTAGTAACCTCAGTCTCTACTCCTCTACACACTATGTTCAATATTCAAAAGGAAAGTGTGAGACACACAAAAGGCAAGGAAAAAAGAAAAGAGAAAAAAAACCAACGTCAAAGACAAATCAATCAGTGGAATGAGGCTCAGAGATAACCATATAATGTATCTATTAGAGAGGAAATTTTAAATAACTATGATTACTATGTTATCTAATGAAAGGAGTGGACAACATTCATGAACCAATGGAAAATTTCAGCATGAGTAGACAGAAAAATATAAAAGATAAGAGAAAACTCAAATAGAAATGCTAGGTGGGAAATTATCACAGTTACGGAGATTAAGAATGCCTTCAACTGGCTTATCAAAAAACTTAACCAAGTATGGTCACTAGATAACACTCAAACTAAAATTCACAAGTGAGAGAGAGGCGGGGGTGGAGGGTGGCACGGGAAAGAGAAAACAAAATAGAGCATCTAAGAAGTTCTGGGACACTATCAAAGAGTCTAACATGCATGTAATGGTGGTAATTCCAGGAGACAGAAAGAGAGAGAGAAAGACAGAGAGGTGTTAAATAAATATTTGAAGATATGATGCCTGAAAATTCTTCAAAAAGATTAAAGCTATCAAACCACAGGTCCTAGAAGCTCGTAAAAGCCAAAAGAGGATTTAAACAATTAATAAAATAAAATTAACACACCTAACACATGATACTCAAAATGCTGAGCACAAAAGATAAAGAGAAAATATTAAAATTATCCAGAGAGCGCTAGCTGGTTTGGCTCAGTGGATAGAGTATTGGCTGCAGACTGAAGGGTTTCAGGTTCAATTCTGGTCAAGGGCACATACCTCCCTTGTAGGCTCTATCCCTGGCCCTGGTTGGGGCTCGTGTGGGAGGCAACCAATTGATGTGTCTCTTTCACATCGGTATTTATTTCTCTCTCTCTGTCTCTCCCCCTCCCTTCCACTCTCTCTAAAAATCAATAAAAATATCCTCAAGTGAGAATTAACAACAACAAAATTATCCAGAGAAAGGGCCACATTATATAGAATAAAGAATACATCAAACATCTTGATAAAAACTTTGCTCACCAAATGAAAATACAGTGACATTTTTAAAGTGCTAAAAGAAAAAAAAAAACACTCAACCACATATCTAATGAAATTAACATTCAAAAATGATGAAAAAATATACACGTTTTCCAACAAACAAGAACTAAGAGATTTCATTAATGGCAGATTTAAACTATCAAAAATATTAAAGGAAATTCTTCAGGAAAAATAATTATGACATCATAATAATTATGACACCAAAAATAATTTAGACAGAAACTTGGGTCTACATCGATAAATAAGAATCCCAGGAAATGGTTAAAATAAAGATAAATACAAAAGACATTTTTTCATCTCTCTAAAATTATTGACTGTCCCAAGTAAAAACAATCAATGTATTGTGGGCTTAGAACACATATAAAATTAAAATAGATATGACAACAATAGCACAAAAGGTAGACAGCAGATATTGTGAGTATCCTTCCTATCTAATAATAGACAAATATGCAAATTGACCATACCTCCAACACACCCACAAGCCACACCCACCATCCACTCAGAGCGAGCATGCAAATTAACCCAAACCAAGATGGCTACAGCCACAGAGAGCAAGGTTTCCTAGGTAACAGAGGAAGCCAAGCTTTCTGCCAGCCGTTGCAGGCCTAAGCCTCCACTCAGGCTACAAAGTATCAATTATAGAAGGTAAACAAATTCAAACAAATGGCGGCAGAATGGAGCTTGAGAGAGAAGGCCAGGGTTGCCGCCGGCAACAGGGGAAGCAAAGCTTTCCGAACACCCTGTCCGGGCCCACCTGCTTAAGGCTACAAAGTTTCAATTGTAGAAGGTGAATTAACTGCCACAGAAATGGCTGCCACCCTGGAGGGAGCAGCAGGCTTGCCTCCGCTCCAGGCTACAAAGTTTCAATTGTAGAAGGAAAATAAATTCCAGATACCAGGGCCTCTGCTTGGGTTGCCAGGGAGCGTGGCTGGCCTGCAAACCACCACAGGCCCCTCACTCAGGCCGCTCCACACCCCAAGGGAACCCCCACCTGATCCGGGACGCCCTTCAGGGCAAACCAGCTGGCCCCCACCCCTTTAACCAGGCCTCTATCCTATCTAATAAAAGAGTAATATGCAGATTGACCATCACTCCAACACAAAGATGGCTGCCCCCATGTGGTCAAAGATCCTGCTCCCATGTGGACACAAGATGGCCACCACAAGATGGCCAGCAGGAGAGGGCAGTTGGGAGGCACCCAGCCTGCAAGGGAGGGCAGTTGAGAAGGACCAGCCCTGCAAGGGAGGGCAGTTGGAGGTGATCAACCCTGCAGGAGAGGGCAGTTAGGGGTAAGCAGGCCGGCAGAGGAGGGAAGTTGGGGGGCAAACAGGCTGGCAGCAGAGTGGTTAGGGTGTGATCAGGCTGGCAGGCAGAAACGGTTAGGGGCAATCAGGAAGGCAGGCAGGCAAGCAGTTGGGAGCCAGCAGTCCTGGATTGTGGTCCGGGATCGGGCCTAAACGGGCAGTCGGACATCCCTTGAGGGGTCCCAGATTGGAAAGGGTACAGGCTGGGCTGAGGTACAACCCCCCTCCATGCACGAATTTCGTGCACTGGGCCTCTAGTACTGTTATAAGTTCACATACTAAATGTAAAGGGGAATATCATTACTTGAAGGTAGACTGTGATTAAAGATATATACAATGGAGAGACAGAGAGAGAGAGAGAGAGAGAGAAAACTGAGGCCTAGATGTTATCTCTAGGGCTTAACACTTATGGGAGTGGTCCTGCAAGGGCTTGTATGGGAGTCTTATCAGGCTATTCTCTGGCCCCTTGTTCCTCCTCTAAGGGGGTCTAAAACCACATGACTAGCAACATATTAGGGTATGAAAGATCAGGGAAGGGTCACAACCACACAACCAAGGATATGAAAGGTCAGGGGGTCTAAGCCCCATGACCAGAGATATACTAGGGCAGGAAAGGTCACGCTGGGGGTGAGGTCCTTGTTTTCCCAGTTTTGCCTGCTGCTAGGCACCCATGTCTTTCCCCCTAGGCCCTGGCCCATGGTCCTTGCTCTGCTAACTGCCTGCCACAGTGTTACTAGGAGATTTGATTCTATTAATGTCCTTGAAGACCCATTTTCACTTTCACTGAGGGATTTTACTCCTCATCCATACCTCCTGGTTATAATTGAAATCAAAGAAACCATTATCTTTATTTCATAAGCTCTGCAGACAAAACTAATTTTATACAACAATATATATTTCTTTAATTGGGAGAATTACAATTTTTAAAATTATTTAATTGGGGAGAAATACCTAGTAAAGTAAAAAAAAAAAAAAAAAAAATGAGTCTCCTATTTGGCAAAGATAGGAGAATCGAAAATAATTCTAATACTAATCAGGCATCAAGATGTGACAGTCTTTGTACCATGTCTAGCAGGAATATAAGTAGTTTAGTAAACAGATTTTAAATCTAGAAATGTCAACCCAATTAAGTAGACAAGAATACTTCATGTAGATAAAACCAATGTGAAAGGTGGAAAAGGATTTGTTCAGTGAACAGAGACAATTTTAATAGGTTGTGTGGGTTTTTTTGGAGTTAAAAAAAATGCACAGGAAAGAGATAAAATGCAGGAAGAGATAAAACTAGAAAACTAACATACAATCATTAAATGCTAACCTAAAGTTTTGAATGCTAGTCAGTAATAAGGATTGCCAACATTTATTAATTCGCTGTCCTTGCGCCAGGCACTGTAATTAATCATCTCAATAATCCCATGAAATGGAGACTATTACTTTAATGTGAACAAAGTCAGTTTTATAGGGGAAGTGTAATTTGCTCAAAACATAGCTATAATTACCATCCAAGGATTTCTGATTCTAAAGTGCATGTTCTTATCTATTCTAATATATTTCCAAATATCTCCTAATGTGCCCAGTGATACTGAATTAGAAAACTGGAAATTCTAGCCACTTACCTGGAGGCCTCTGAGATGGTTCAGTTTTATGGTTCTGTTTCTCTGGAGAATTCTGACTAATACAACCTCTTTATCCACTTGCCCCTATCTTAATGGCTGCTCTTTTAAGTAATACTGAAACAATAGCCTCAGGGAAAAAGGCACTATCCTTACCTAATCCATTTTCTTCTGACACTCACTTCTTTTGTCTAGGTGAAAATATTTAAATAGAAATGTACACTTGAAACCTATGTAATCTTATTAAACAGTGTCACCCCAATAAATTTAGTTTTTAAAAGATTTTTTAGAAAAATCTAGCTCTCCTTTGAGGCTGTAACTTAAATTTTCCAGCTTTAGCTTGGGGATATAATAACATTAAACTTCTGAAAAGCTACAAATTGAGACTCAGTCTATTTAAATTTCAGGCCACTTGTGCAGGGCACCTCCTAGCAAAACCGTATGCAGTAGATGGAATGGGGGCGGGGGGTGTCTCATAAATTAGTGGGGTTTTTTAATTATAAGATTAATAGAACTATTGGTTTGTGCCTGCATAGCTAGCCAGCGGGGAGTTCTAAGAGGTCCAGCTACTTGATATGGACTGTCCCCAGCCTGGATATGGTTTGGTATTATGCAGTGGTTAGTTGTGACTTCTAGGACAGCAGCAGTGGCTTGTAGAATATGGGATGCAGGGACCCACCATCCACCTCCCTGATTCCCAAAAGGGAGTTGCTTACTAATATTCCATTTTTTTCTCACCCTCTTTTCTATACCACCTATTACTCCAAGAAGATAAGTATTTTGTTTCATCCCTATTTGAGAACATTTGTGAAAGACAAGAACCAATTGCCAAAAGCATTATTTCTGAGTTCATGTTATGTGACATTTAAATTATAATATATATCAAAAGCAAGGTCGATTAAACCCAGTAATGCAAGAATGCTTTAATACTGGGGGAGGTGTACTCCTAATATACTTACCACATTAGCAGATTAAAATAAAACACATGATGCAAAATGCTAAAATGATTAAGACAGGCCTTCAATGAATTCAATTCTTACCCCTGATAAAAAGTCTTAGAAAATTAGAAATAAAAAATATTTTTTTAACCTGATAAAAAATATCTTCAAAAATACAAAACAAGCATCATATTTTATGATAAAAGTAAGAGTTGCAAGATAAGAATGCTATTCACACTACCACTACTAAACTTTGAAATAAAAGCTGTAGCAGAATAATGAGACAAAGTTTGGAAAGCAAAAAAACAAATTATTCTTTGAAGATGGTATTATCTACAAAGAGCATATCAAAGACTACAGAGAATCTGTGAAAACTGACAAGAGAGTTCAGAAAGCTATTGTATTCCAGTTTAATATATATAAGATCCATAAATAAATGGTGATATACTATCTGCATATGTAAGAAGAATTACCATGGTTTTTAAGTCAGGTCTTTCAAGATCCCAAAAATATTTTTAGCAAAGTTACTAAGCTGATAATAGCATTTATATGATGACAGAAAAACAAAGAATAAATGAGGACAATTTGAACAAATAAAAAAAAAAAACACAAAGAGCAGGGAAAGGATGTAGGGAAGACATAATCTATCCTATATAATAAAAGCCTAATATGCTAAGTGTCCAGTTAACTGGTCAGCCATTCAACCAATCAAAGTGTAATATGCTAATGATATGCTAAGGCCACTCAATTGCTCGCTATGACATGCACTGACCACCAGGGGGCAGATGCGCCAACTGGTAGGTTAGCTTGCCTCTGGGGTTTGGCTGATTGGGACTGAGCAAGACAGGCCAGACACCACCTGGAGCCATCCTGCAATCCTTCCCCAGCTGGCCAACCTCCTGTGACTCTCCCCAGCTCTGACTGTGCACTGGTGGGGTCCCTTGGCCTGGCCTTCATCCTCTCAGAATCCAGGACCACTTGGGGGATGTCGGAGAGCTGGTTTCAGCCCAATCCCACAGGGGAGCACTGTTCAGCCAGAAACCAGGCTCAGGGCTGGTGAGCGCAGCAGCAGTGGCAGGAGCATCTCCCACCTCCACGGCAGCACTAAGGATGTCCGACTGATGGCTTAGGCCTGCTCCCTGGGAGCAAGTCTAAGCCGTCAGTCGGACATCCCCCAAGGGCTCCCAGACTGCGAGAGGGTGCAGGCCCGGCTGATGGACCCCCCCTTCAAGTGCACGAATTTCGTGCACTGGGCCTCTAGTATATATATTAAAGGCTAATATGCTAAGTGTCCAACCATCTGACCAGTTACTATGATGCACACTGACCACCAGGGGACAGATGATCAACACAGGAGCTGCCGTTACATGCACTGGCCATTTACAGAGAAATGGCACCATGGACTTGGCGCCCACAAAGCAACACTCGGCTTCCCCCAAGTGGGACACAGTCCCTGCCACCACCCTGGAGTGACAGCCCACCAAATCACAGCCAATGCTGCAAAGACGCCATGGCACAAAATGCAGCCCATAGCCCAGCCCAGCCCAGAAACGGTCACTATGGGCACCAGATAATGACATCACATAGCAACTCGCAGCTTCCTCTACCTAACAACTACCCTCCTTCGAGTTTCTTCAGCCCAAGAATACGACTTGCTTTATAGCCAGGTAGAAACATTTTACACTTTAACCAAATGTCTGTGAAGTGTTTTCCCGTGCCTCATCAGAGGTCCTGGAGTAGGTAGATAGGATACTCAGTGAAATCCTATTTTCTTTTCATTAGCTGGAAAATGGAGATTTAGAAAGTTTAGAAACTTGACCCTACTGAAAATAAATGGTGGACCTTGGAAATGACTTCAGGTTTTCTCACTGTACAGAATATAGTCAAACACTGCTACAGTTAAATATTTTACCCTTTGTTCTCCCTGTGTGATCTATAATAATAATCTGCTTCATGTTGATATTTACTGATGTGTTGCTGACAATTACCTGAAAGAGAAGTTGGGATGCTTCACTGGGCTGGGAAAAGTTTAGCTAGATCAGAAATCAGGTCTAATTAAGCAAGCTTATCTATATATATAAAGCTCTTGTTGGCGCCAATTGCACATGTGTGTTTCCATCTGTCATTGCTGATCGTTAATTTGGTTGACACTTCTATTATAGAGAAAGGGCGAGTAGCAATATTAAAATATTTCTTCTAATTAATTTCCTTTCAATGTGCACGAATTCATGCACCGGTCCTCTAGTATACTATAAAGAAATATAACTACTGTGGCAATTGAAACAGAGTAATCTTGGTGTAAGAATAGAAATATAGAATACAGATCTCAAACAGAACCAAGGTTTTATGAAAACTTGTCAGAGATATGGTATTACAACTCAGAGGAAGAAAAGATGCATATATGTGGGGGGCGGGGAGGGAATTATACAAATAAAAAAAAACTTAAATTCTTATCTGCTATCCTACATGAAAATAAATGTCAGGTAGAGTAGATAACTATATACAGAAAGGCAAACCTTTAAAACTATTTTAATGATTTGGGGGAGGAGGAGGTTCAAAGGAAAATTGTAGGTATACTACATAGTTTTAGACTTTCCAAATTCCCCTAAAAAAAAACAAAAAACTAGAAATACATTCAGACAAATTCTACAACAAAACTAAACAAAAAGTATCTCTATAAACCTAAAAGTTGGTTGAATTGAGGTGAAACTAACTTGAGCACACCCCACATACTACTGCCAACTGTGTGGAAGGAAGCAGAAAGTAGGCAAAGGGATTTCTGACACCTGGGAAAACTGGAAGACTCGGAAATTGAATGGCTCAAGGACCCAAACTTGAGGAGTCCATTCTGGAAAGCTCAGTGGGCCATTTTTGGAACAGCACCAAAATAGGTACTGGTTTCATGGGCTCCAAACAGAGGGTGAGTGCTAAGCAACAACAAAAGTTTAGAGACGATGCAGGTCACTGTGTGCCCTATGAAAATATGAAATAAAACAGCTAAAGCTCCCTCATAGGACAAAGAAAGATCAGCCTTCAGGAGAACCTTCTGGGAGGATAGAGACAGTGGGATCAAACGAAAGAAAAGACCCAGATAACAGTCAGGGAGGAGAACAGAGAAGGTGGGCTGCAGAAAGTACAAGATCATATCCTTTGAATACTTCATATTAATAAGAGGAAGTTCTACAACTGCAAAGCTAGGAAAACTACCGGTCAACACTCCTCTTCTGAGATTTTTTAAAACCTCATCTCACTTAAACATGAACAGGAGAAAAGATTGCAGTCAAATCATATACAGAGAGAGTTATTGTAAGATAAAAGAAAATAGTGCACAGAACCATATAGTAAAATGCATTATGAGTCTGTTTTCATTGTTTTCGTCATTTGTTACTTTTTGTATATTCTCCATATGAGTGAAATCATAAGGTTTTTGTTCTTTTCTGTTTGACTTATTTCACTTGGCAAAATACCCTCAAAATCCATCATGTTGTCACAAATGACAATATTTCATCTTTTTTATGACTATTATTTCATCATCTTTATCCATTCATCCGTCTATGGACACTTAGTAACAAGTGAACTAACAAAACAAACTCATAGATACAGACAACAGAATGATGGTTATTGGAGGGAAAGGGGTGTGGAAGAAAGGTGGATTGGGTAAAGAGGATCAAATATATAGTAATGGGAGGAAAGTAGACTTTTGGTAGTAAATATGCAATAGAGTAAACAGATATCAAATTATAATGTAGTAGCCCTGACCAGTGTTGCTCAGTGATTAGAGCATCAACCCCTCCCACTGAAGGATCAAGGGTTCAAGTCTCAGTCAAGGTTCGATCCCTGCCCTGGTTGGGGTGCTCACTCAATGTGTTACTCTCTCTCTCCACTCCCTCCCACCCTCCTTTCCACTCTCTCTAAAAATCAATGGAAAAATATCCTCAGGTGAGGATTTAACAAACAAACAAAGAAAAATTATAATGTAGTACATCTGAAATTTATGTAATGTTATTAACCAATGTTACTTCAATAAATATATCTCTGATAATATAGCCAGGAAGTGATGGAGCTGAAGAAGAAGATACATTCTGTGTTTCTCCCATTTCATCATCGTGTTCTTCCTCGCTTTTTTCTTTCTTCCTGCTCTATATGTCTTTAAAATTCTTTTTTCTTCCATTTACTTTCTTTCTTCTTTGTTACTATCTTATTATTTTTCTAGGTAGAGAGAAAGGTACTGTGGGAAAGATGGGCAGATGGATGTCAGGGAGAACCATGTTCTACCACTAACATATCTGACAAAATCATGATTAGAGCAAGCTTTTGTGCACTCCCCACATCAGCTTCCTGCCTCTAATATCTGTCCACAAAAGCTGCTCAAAGAAGAAAAGGGCATTTTCCAAACAAAATTATTTCATGGCTGCTGGTTTTGTAGGAAAACAGAAAATAACAAAAGTTTTTATTATTATTGTTATTATTATTACATTTCTGCTCTTCTATTTTATGGCCAAACTATCATAGTTACCATGAGTATGAACTATAATAATTTTTTCTGGCAGTGACATGTTATTGATCACTTGCTGCCAAGAGTGATTTGCAATTAGTTGGAGTTGCCAAGAATGTTTTGTTTTTACTAAAAAATTTTGTGAAACTTTGTGAATCCTTGATCTTGGATTCTTCAGTTAAAATATTTTATCTGTTACCCAGCTGGTGTGGCTCCATGGTTGAGAGTTGACCTATGAACAAGGAAGTCACAGTTTGATTCGCACTCCAGGGACATGTCCAGGTTGTAGGCTAGATCCCCAGTAGGGGTCAAGCAGGAGGCAGCCAATCAATGATTCTCTCTCATCATTGATGTTTCTATCTCTCTCTCCCTCTCCCTTCCTCCCTGAAATCCATGAAAATATACTTAAACATATATATATTTTTTATCTGTTGTTATTCCCAGGATCTTTTTGCAAATTCACTGAGAGCTCCATAAGCAATTTCCGTAACCATCAGGGCTGGTGTAATGATTACACCGGCAAGTCTGCCTTGCAGGCACTGATTTTCTGTGACCTGCTGACGAAGAAAAAGCCTTTCTTCTATTCATTCAAACAATCAAATTGTGTCCCTAAGAATTGCATTTTGGGTCATTAATAGACACTTATTATTACAGAGCAGTTATTTAGCTGTACAATTACTGTTTCTGCAGTACTGGGTACAGAAAATGACCTCCAGGTAGAAGTGTGAGATTTGGCTGTGACACAGAGAATGTGAGGCAGTTCCTTCATGAAGTAACTCGCTGAGTCTATGGCTAGACTCAGTAACTCAGCAAACAAACCTATAACTCAATAAGCTTTAAGTTTACGAAGTAGAAGTGTGTCAAGGTCAGCATCACTGAGCTCTACTTTTTATTCTCTTACTTTTTAAATGTATCTAAACAATGAAGTCAAGTACATATTCAGATAATTTATCTGTGAAATGTGTGAAGAACCGCCAATCTTTCTTTCTTCCCATGAAGAAAAGTTGGGCCTGAAAATAAATAGGGCAGTTTTCTTAAGACTTCATTTCTTAAATCGCCTGAATCCATAGTGACTAGGAGAACTTGCAAGTAAGTAGGTGAGCCCAGCAGTCAGGCTACAAGAGATATTTCTATCTCTTTCTCCTTTTTCCTTCCTCTCTGAAATCAATAAAAATCTATTTTTTCTAAAGAAAGTAAGTAGGTGAATTAATAGTAAAGAACAACTGGAATTTCTTCTTTTTTTCTTTTTTTTTGTTTTGTTTTGTTGTTGTTGTTGTTTTTTGTTTTTTTTGTTAGGTAATGCAACAATTTTAATAGAGGAGCCCAGCCTGTGTGGCTCAGTGGTTGAGTGTCAATCTATGAACCAGGAAGTCACATTCAATTTCCGGTCAGGGCACATGCCTGGGTTGCGGGCTCAATCACCAGTGGGGACCATTCAGGAGGCAGCCGATCAATGATTCTCTCTCATCATTGATGCTTCTATCTCTCTTTTCCTCTCCCTTCCTCTCTGAAATCAATAAAAAAAAAATTTCTTTTAATTTAATAGAGGAAAAGATAGCCTTTATTTATTTCAGCATCAATCATTGAGTGTCAACTTTATCTTCAGTACCTAGATACCTATAATTTTTTATTGATAAATGTGAAGATGGTTTATCATCAACCAGTTAGTAGGTCAGCATTCCTATGGGCACTGTCCCTTATCAAATTACAGATGTCCCATGAAACCCCTTAGTAGTCAAAGACACATGTGAGGCAGCACTGTGAAAAATATGGATTTTGGAGTCAAGAGGACCTGAATGGGAAGCTTGACTCTGCCATTTAATGGCTCTAAGAACTTGAGCAACTGACTTCTTTCTCTAAAACTTAGTTTCATAATCTGTAAAATGGGGATAATAATAGTACTTGCTTTATAAGGATATTGTGAGCATGAGTTGACATGAAGCTTTTAAAGCACTTAAAAATGATTAATAGATTATAGTTGGTGTGTTCATTTTAATAGGTTAAAAGTAATTTTATCTGATTGCAGTGATCAGTTAGCTTCCGGTGTTGGGTTTGTAAATAGGCACATTCTAGATGAAGGAAGAAAATATATATTCAGAACATCAGAGTGAATGTTTACTTAGAAAATCCAAAATGTATTGGTGGAGAGAGAGAGACAAGAATAGGTTATGAAGTAACAGGGGTTCCTTAAGGAAGAAAGGGTTTAAAGACAAACTGTTTGCAGTAATTGTAATTGGAACTCACTTTTCCAATGATGTTTTCAACCTTTGAAAATACACTTGCTGTCTTTTTGCTTAACCAAGGATACAGATCCATTGTAACTCAGTAGATATCATCTCACATCAAATCAATGCAGCACTAGCAGACACAAGAGAATCCAGCTCTCCCTGCTGCAGACATAACCATCATGCAGTGGCCCTGAGTTCTTTGCTCAGCCAGGAAATTCATCTGCAAAGGTCGAAGTTGTTTGGGAAAGGCAAAAAGAGTACTGAAATCTAAGGCAGTGTCCACTCATTAATCAAGCCTGAATGAAAACATTGCTTCTGTGTCTAGAGCAAGCATTTTCTGTATAAACTAGAGATTTTTTTTCCCTTGTGGAAAAAAAAACTTTCATTTCAGTGACTACATCAATTTTTCAAAACTTATAAAGTACCAACGAAAAGGAGTGGGAAATAATCCAGAAAAATAGCTTGTACCGAAAATAAAAAGAAGCAGCATAAATGTAAATTGAGGATCACTGTAAATTTCTGCCTCTTTATTAAGCCAGCTCCTGTTTAACTAAACATTATGAAAGTATTCTTTCCAGATTTTCTCAATATTTTTCAGCAGTTGCTCTCAGGATTTGGCTTTGAAATTTGGAATTTGAATCTTTGTTATATGCCAGGAGAGTAACCTGCTCCATCCAAGAAGAACAGAGACACATAGAGCAGATCTGTACCCAACATATAGATTGAAACTAAGCCCAGCTCATTAATAGACCCATGGGGAAAAAATTAATATTTGTTGGTATTAAGTCACTTGAAACTTTGAAGTTTGTTATGTAGCAAAAGCTGACATATATCAGGGAAAGACATGAGGCAGAGTCTGGATGGTTATAAAATGGAAAAAAGAAATAGAGCAGGAAAGAGGAATAAAGAACCAGAGGAATAGATTAGCCTAAGAAAAATATTACTTTGTTTTGCTTCAGCTGTACAGGGACATTAATGTGTTAATACTTTCTGTAAGGACAGAAAAAAAAAAACAAACTTCCACAATTTATGAGGAACACCTTGTAATTAAACCCCAAGATTGTTAGCTCCTCTGATTCAAACAGCTCCTCTATTCAAACTGCAAGACAAGATCAGCTACTCTCAAGGCTGCATTCTTGCATCTCCTCCTCCTTGTTGTTTTCAGAACTCAGGGATAATTCACACCAAGGAGTCTCAAGTGAGTAGAATGTTTCCTTCCCCCTACTCCTTCAAACAAGCCTCTTTTGAACTCTTCATAGCTTTTACTCTAAGCATGTTTTACAGGCTTGGGGAAAATACTGATAAGGCACCTCCCTTGGACATCTGCCATATAGTTTACTGGAAAACAAATAAACTATAATTTTTCAAGACAACCCCCTGACGTCTGCTCAACTTCAACCCAAAACCCCTTTCTTCCTTGTCACCTAGCAACAGCAGCCATTACTCTTTAAAAGTAGAGCCCCTTTTAGTTTCTTGCCCTGTATTGATTAGCAATGCACTGGCCCTTTCTTCTCTTGGAAAGTAAAATAAACTTCCTCTCTGCATCTTTTGTTTTAGAATTCCTTTGCAGCCCACATTACTGGCAAAGCCCTAACACTTTCCTCCTAAGTATAAAATAAGACTAAGATAAAGCAACCTCATGTCTTTCCCTGATATATATCAGCTTTTGCTACATAACAAACTACAATACCAATATTACAACAACGTTTTCTTAGAAACAGATTTCAAGACTTCTGGGAATGAATTATGTCGCACTTTCAAAGGTTCTATCAGTTATGTTTCTTTGGATGAAAACAATATAATCTGACATTAGTTAACCTAAGCAAAAAGAAATTTTATTTTGGAATGTTATCTACCTTATAGTGTAGCATCAGATAGTCAAGATTGAAGTTAGAGCAGCTCTGAGTATTTTTGCATGAACTAATAGATAGTATCATTGGGGTTAAATAAGCTGCAATTATTTTTTAAATATGCTTTTATTGATTTCAGAGAGGAAAGGAGAAGGAGAGAGATAGAAACATCAATAATGAGAGAGAATCATTGATTGGCTGCCTCCTTCATGCTCTCTACCTGGGGTTGAGCCCACAATCTGGGCATGTACCCTGACAGGGAATAGAACCATGACCTAGTTCATGGGCTGATGCTCAATCACAGAGCCACTTCAACTGGGCAAGCTGCAATTATTTTTATCTTGTGTCCTTCCCCACAAGTTTCCAAAACCCAGGCAAGTGAGATTGATTTCCTAGAGTTATGCCATGTCCTTCTTAACCACCAGTTTACAAACACTGGAGGACAGATAAATTACCCAGAAAGAAATTGTAAATTGCCAAAGGGGGGAAGAGGGTATGGATGCTAGGTGGCAAAAATAACAAGTGTACAGAAAGGCAGTTCTTGTTTTGTTTTGTTTTGTTTTGTTTTATTAATATATATCTGTGGTGTCAGAGTGTGGCCCATAGTGGACACTCAATAAATATTTGTTAAACAAATATTGAACAAATGAACCTGGAGTGATTGATCTCAGTCTCATTGACAATCCCCTCTTTTTCATCTTTTGTAAAATGGTGATATCAGTATCTGTTCTATTTTCCTCTCATTTGTCTCAAAAATTAATTGGGGTGCTATGACACAAATCATTTAGAAAATTTAATGTGTTACATAAACAACAGGGAGTTGAGTATTTTTTTGCTATAGTAACTTGCATTTGTTTGGCACTTTTAATGGGCCAGCCACCATGCCAGGTACCTTACATAAACCATTTTGTTTGTTCTTCAAACCCTACAAGGTATTTGTTATTATACACTCCTTCCTTGCTTCCATTTTACAGATGTAAAAATGAAGGTGTATGGAATGGTATATAAATTGTTTAAGGTGGTACAGTAAATGACATAGAAGGCGTTTGAATCCAAAATTCTATGACCTCAAAGACCACACTCTTAACCATTTCACTCAGCCTCTTGGACTTTTCTGATCCAGAAGGTTCTTGCAGATTTCAGAATTATCAACATCAGCACACGTTTTCTTTTCAATACTAATGTACAATATTGGGAGAGTCGCTCGGGTCATTTGAGGCTTCTAGTTTAAGTTATGGAAGAATACATTTAGTTATGAAGTCGAACATCACTCCTTTCAGAAAGTGTTACCTTTGATTAATGTAATATTAAAACTCTGGCTAAACTCCAGAACAGCTTTGGTTATTTAGGTCAGATTCATTTTCCATAAAAGCCCTGTTAATTTATGAAGGTCTAGTTAATTTCTTTCATGAAAAAGATCATATTTTTAGATTCCAAGGATTTTACAATGACATCCAAAACAAAGATCTTTTTTAAACCAAAATATAAACTTAACAGTTTAAATTATGTGTTCCAGATTACATCTCATAAATTTAGAAAATTCTTCTCAAAATATTAGAATGCAATGAAGTTAAACTGTTTATATTAGGAAATTCTGAACTTTTAGAAGAAAGGCTAACTGGTCCCCATCATCACTATTTAAAACAGTTCATGTGTATTTAATGGCTATGAGGTTTTCTTTCCTCACACTGTGATGGTGTTATAATAGTAACAACTTTGAAAAAAAAGTATACTTTTTCTCACTTCTGCATTTCTTTTTTATAACATTCTCAATTTATCTACACAGTCCAAAGAAAAGCAAAATTAGAATCCTTTCTTTTTTCTCCACTGAAACAGCTATCGCTAAAAGATTTGGAAGCCTGAATTATTTTGTTGAATAATAATTCAAGCTTTCACTTTTGTTCAGCAAAATAGCCTTTAAGGAATAACTATGGCTTTTGAAGCTGAGGAAGTGCTTTGAACTAGTAATTATTTATCAACTAGAATGATTCCAGCTATCATTAAAAAGAAACACAAATCAGAGTTTCTTAAATAATTCCCCGGGAAGAAATTCTAAGTTGCCAAAAGGGGGGAGGGGGCATGAATGCTAGGTGGCAAAAATAACAACTGTGCAGAGGGGCAGTTCTTGTTTTGTTTTTTTCATTAATATATATCTTGGGTGTCAGAGTGTGGCCCATAGTGGACACTCAATAAATAAATATTGAGTAATAAATAAATTTTATTTATATATCATTAATATATATCTTGGGTGTCAAAGTGTGGCCCATAGTGGACACTCAATAAATAAATATTGAGTTATAAATAAATAAATAAATATTGCACAAATGAACCTGGAATGATCTCAGTCTCATTGACAATCCTCTCTTTTTCATCTTTTGTAAAATGCTGATATCAATATCTGTCCTATCTTGTTTTTTTAGACTCCACATTTAAGTGAAATCATGTGGCCCTTGTCTTTTTCAGTCTAACTTATTTCACTCAATACAATACCCTCTAGGTCCATCCATGTTGTTGCAGATGGAAAGATTTCATTCTTTTTACGGTTGAGTCATATTCCATTGTATAAATGCACCACTTCTTTATCCATTCATCTATTAATGGACACTTAGATTACTTCCATATCGTGGCTGTTGAAAATAATACTGCAATGAGCACGTGGATAATAGATAAATTTATTACCATTTTATTATTTATATTAGAGGCCCGATGCACGAAGATTTGTGCTAGAATGGGCTTTCCTTTCCCTGGCTGCCAGCACTGCCTTTCCACTCTGGCCCAGCCCCTTTCCGCTCAGGCCCCGGAGCCGCCTCTTTCTGCTCCAGGAGCTGCCTCTTTCCCCTCCAGCCCCTCCTTCCCACTCTGCATTTTGTAGATTGCTTGTCTCCGTTTTATTTCGTTCTTTTTTCTGGAGTTTTGTTCTGTTTTTTGTTTGTTTGGGGTTTTTTTGCTTGACATATGTTTCTTTGTCTCATTTTGGCTGCTTCCCTGTGTTTGTTTCTATGTATTTGGTAGAGCTGCTACATCTCTGGGTCTTGGAAGAGTGGCCATATGTAGTAAGTGTCCTGTAGGGCCCAGTGGCATAGCCTTCCCAGTCACGAACCTGGGTGCCCCAGGTACACCCTTCTATTGCAGTTGAGCCTTGATTACTATCAATGGAAGGGATTTACCCCCAAGCCGACTGGCTATAAAGACTGGCAGTGACCATAGTAGAGGATCTTCTATGCAGCGGCCAACCCCACAGAGAAGAACTCACTTCAGCAGGACTCTGGTGCCCTCTGAGTCTGCCCCTTGAGTATGTCAATTGTGAAGATGGTTGGGTGGTGTTTCGGTGCAGTCTGAAACTGTCCACCAGGTGTGCTGGTTCGGGGGCCTCCCAGGAGGTGCAACCTAAGGTTAGTCGCTGCCTATGCCCTACCTGGGGCCACCTGGCATGAGCTACATAATGATCTGCAGAGGGATGCTACCTGTGCTGTGCTCTGTGCTTGGAGGTGCCACTTAGTGAGAGTTACAGGGCATGCTGAGAACAGATGCTGCTTGTTTGAGAGATTCTAGGAACATCAGCAGCATAAAATAAGAAAGGCTGTTTGTATGGAAAAACTACTAAAAAGGGTCTGGGTGGGCCCAAATGTTGGGTGAGGCAGGGTTTCATGGAATTATTAGGGTGGGACTAACATTGTTAGCCAGGTTGGTGGAGACTCAGATATGGCACCTGCCTGCTGGCTCTGTGGGGGAGGGCTCAGTAAAAGAACAATGGACCGCCCTAGCCGGTTTGGCTCAGTGGATAGAGCGTCGACCTACGGACTCAAGGGTCCCAGGTTCGATTCCGGTCAAGGGCATGTACCTTGGTTGCGGGCACATCCCCAGTAGGGGGTGTGCAGGAGGCAGCTGATCGATGTTTTCTCTCTCATCGATGTTTCTAACTCTCTATCCCTCTCCCTTCCTCTCTGTAAAAAAAATCAATAAAATATAAAAAAAAAAAAAAAAGAACAATGGACTTTGCCAACACTTCTGTCTGGGAGAAAACTGTCCCTCCAGCCCTTGTCCTGAAGCCAGACAATTCAGGACTTCACCATATGTGCCTAGCACATTTCAAAGTGCTGCCCCAGCACTGAAGCTCAAAGAGAGTGAATCGAGAAAGTCCATGTGTGGGCCCTTTAAGAGAAACTGCTTGGGACTCCAGCAGCTCTCCATATCACTCAGCCACAATCTCTGCTGGGTTTTTCAGCCAGAAGTTATGGGGAATTCTCTTCCTGTTACTGAAACTCTGGGCTGGGGGGCCTGGTGTGGGACTTTGACTCCTTGATCCTCAGAGTGGGACCTCTGCAGCCAAGATATCACTCCCAATTTTTAACCACCACACATGAGTATGGGTTCAGCAGTTTGGCATCTCTGCCCCTCCTACCAGTCTCATGTGACTCCTTCTTTATATCCTATACCTAAGGACATCGGTCTTCTCTTCAGCTAGATTTCAGGCAGTGTTTAATGATGGTTGTTCTGTAAGTTAGTTGTAATTTAAAATTTTTTTAAATTTATTTATTGATTGATTTTAGAGAGAGGGAGGAGAGGAGAGAAAAGAAAAGAAGGGAGAGGGAGGGAGGGAGGCAGGGAGGGAGGAAGGGAGCGAGGGAGAGAGAAACATTGATTTGTTGTTCCACCTATATGCATCTATTGGTTGATTCTGGTATGTGCCCTGATCAAGCATGAACCTGGAACCTTGTCATATTGAGACAATACTCTAACCAACTGAACTTCTCAGCCAGGGTTTGTTGTAATTTTGGAAGGCTATTTTATTTACGGTAGAGGAAACGGTCTTCATCATTCAAATGGCATATATAGAAAATTATGGGGAGCAGGGGGAACAAGAGCATCAAGAAAATGTTCAAGATACTAGGATAATAGGTCATTCAATAAGCCCAATAATTTCCTGAAAAGTTGCCTTAAATTCAATCTCCTGCAGATGTCAGCAAGATGCATGCCTGGTTACTGTGAGCAAATAGGAATCTGTTAGCAAAATTTAATCTGAAAAGAATGTGCTATGAAAAAGAATCCTCCAAAATATAACCAACATATCACGTCAGTTTATATAGAAGAGCCTAATAGCTCAAGCAATTTTTCATCATGGGCTAAATATTACACACATTTATGTTCTCAAAAAGAGATCAGTAGCTACCATGTGCATTTAGTACATGGGAATATCAAATTGCCTTTGTGAAGAGCCTGAGTTTTGGGGAAATACATAATTGCTTATCACATATTAGGTATTTAAGAAATATCTGTTGAATGGATTAATGAACGTATACTTCAAATCTGATTACATAATTGCATATCTACTGGCTATCCATTTCTGACAAAATTGAAAATCTTGTCCTAGCTGGTTTGGCTCAATGAGTATAGCATTAGCCTGTGGACTGAAGGGTCCCAGGTTTGATTTCGGTCAAGGGCATGGTCGGTTGCAGGTTCATCCCTGGCCCTAGTCGGGGCACGTGCAGGAGACAACCAATTGATGTGTCTCTCTATATCAATGTTTCTCTCTCTCTGTTTCTCCCCCTCTTGTCCACTATCTCTAAAAATCAATAGAAAAATGTCCTTGGGTGAGGATTAACAACAGCAAAAAATCTTTCTTCTTTACTATCCCACAAAGTAAAACAAAAAGGAGATTTTTAATTTAATACTATCTGAATCAATAACCAGTATTTCATTTTTCTACTGACATAAACACTACATATTGAGAAATATTATTTTCTTATATAAACAAGTTCCTCTAATAATTTTCTGATAAAATTTCATGGAAATTTCAAAAAGAAAGAAAAATAGAGAGATAAAGATAAATAAATGAAGAGAAAATAATTGAGCTGCATCTGCAGTGTGATTACTCTAGCTCTGGCTCTTAGGTCTCAAAACAACTTCACTCCCCCTTATTTCTACTAATATACCCAGTAGTTTAGTTTCCTGTGAGGATTGCTGACTTCCACAGTCCCTAAACATCATTTTTTCTCCCATTCAAATTACCTCTACCGGATATTGATTTTTTTTCTATCCAACCCAGGCCTGGGAGAGTGTGTCTTCTTTGATCCAAACTGAAAATAGAAAGCAAAGGATTGGGTTTGTTTTCCATGACCTGTCCTTTCATCAAGCATGTCAAACTCTCAGCCCGCGGGCCGCATGTGGCCCACGATGAATATTATTGCTGCCCAGCCAGGTATGTAAGAAACGTTTTAATAAAAATTTCGTAACTTAATTTTTACAGTATCCTGTTATACACAATTATTAATAATGAACTACAATGTTCACTAATGACTGATTACTATAATCGTGTTGCATTCATTTCCCTTACGCGCCTTACGCGCAAGCTCACCATTTCTCTCCACTGATATTAGCAGCAAATATTTTAGCAGCCGATTGCCACATCATTATTCTTGGACTGACTTGTTTGGTGTGCACAACAGGAAATATTTCGCTTTCAGAGAACAAGAAAAATAGGTTTATTTGCGTTACACTTATTAATTTGTGCAGTTATTCAGTGCCTGGTAAGTTAATGTTCAAGAACAAATATTAGCCTTAACCGGTTTGGCTCAGTGGATAAAGTGTCGGCCTGCGGACTCAAGGGTCCCAGGTTCGATTCTGGTCAAGGGCATGTACCTTGGTTGCAGGCACATCCCCAGTAGGGGGTGTGCAGGAGGCAGCTGATTGATGTTTCTCTCTCATCGATGTTTCTAACTCTCTTTCCCTCTCCCTTCCTCTCTGTAAAAAAATCAATAAAATATATTTTTTAAAAAGAACAAATATTAATTTTTATTAAAATGTTCTATTATTTTATGTTAACCATTACTCATTTATTTCAGCCCTTTGTATTCAGCATGTCTCTATTGAAATAAACCTACTTTTCTATGAAAATTGAAGCTTTTGTTTTTTGTGGCCCACATAAACTTAAACCTTGTTTATTTGGCCCATGTTAGCCTTTGAGTTTGACATGCTTGCCTTTCATCTTCTGTTCTTAGCCTGAAGCATGAAGCATAAAGCAGAGTGCATCTTTTTTATTTTTAACTTCTTTCAACCAAACTCTATCATTTTTGCAGCATTCACTAGAAAAAAATCTATAGAAGTTCCACGAATCTGAAGGGAACTGAGAAATTCTAAGAAGACACTTAGTTATTGTATATAGTTCTATTCCTGGCAGAACAGTGGGATTTGAAATTTAGAGGAGAAAATGGAGAAAGCTATAAATAAAACCAGACTGGAAGCTACTATTTCTGGAATTAGTTGGTTTTCAAGTACATTAGTCAAGAGCATTCAATTACCTCTCCTTGACATGTTTGTGATTTGCACTCTTCTATTCTGTTATGTTCTGTCATCAGAAAATCATTTCAGACACAGTTATCATTGCCACAGTGTAATTTTGGTGTAATATTGTCATGTACAAAATCATCATTTCAATATTTTTATGTTTTATTTATGCTACCAAGTTCTCCTTTCTTTAATCTCTTTTCTACTTTACAGTTTATTTTAAAGCCTATAGTACAGTCTAGGTTGGTTGTTGTTTTTTCTGGGTGTTTCACAATTACCTTTGGATAAAAGCACTAAGGATTTGATTAGCTTATCATGAACTGTGTGTCCTGTCCATCTGGATGATGATAAGAGGCCCTTCAGAATCTCAGTGTCCGCATCCACAGCTCCTGAGAGCCCTGACTCCAGCTCAGCAGCACAACTTGCAGGTTTATCTGTTTCCTTCATATAGTACCCAAAGCAATAAATATTCTTGTTTATTGCAAACCCCCTAGACCAATACTTAACAAGAAATATAATCCAGTGCATTTAAATCCAATTTATTATAGGTTAATAGTAAAAAACAAAAACAGTAGGTTTCAAAAACAAAGAGATAGAATAGGAAGCGCCTCCCCCCAATGATTTTACATCTAAATAGGACTAAGATGTCCTAAATGGAAAAAAAAGGGGGAGTGGGGGGAAAAGAATGGGCTGGTGGATACCTTACATCTTTTTCAGCTCTAAGATTCTATGATTCTGTTAAGAATAAAGGATGAGTTAGGTGCCTGTGCTAAGTAATCTACATCCTCGAGCATATTTCTCTGCCACAGCTCTTGCCTCCCTATTTCTATTTTGCTGTCAATTCCTGGAGAGTAGAAATGTTGAATTCATCTTCACATCAATGAAGGGTTCTTCTTTATTAGGTAGCAGAGATTTGGGTATGCTTGTATACTGAGAAGAATAAGTCAGTAATTCATGAATGACGATGTTGTATTTCTAGTGCCTCCTTACCTCTATCTCCTTATTTTTCTTCAGCATACATCCTGATGCATTTCAGGACTCCTTGCCAAGAATCCTGGCAGGAGAGGGGAATGATTTGGAGCCAAGAATGCACTAGCACAGCAAGCCATTTAGATTGCTTCCTCAATCAAAAATCTACTTTAAATCTATACTGTTATTAAACAAATGCATATTATATTGAGGCATGGGCCAGTACAGACTCATCATTATTTCTGTAGACCAGTCCTTTATTTACTGGTTGTGTATAGTTCAGTGGTGAAGAACATGAGCTCCGGAGTCAAACAGACCTGAGTCCTAGTTTATCTCTGCACCTCTGGTTATGTAAACTTGAGCAAGGATCTTACTCTTTTTATGCTCAGTTTTTCAATCTACGAAATGTTGACACCCATGATAAATCCCTCAAGGAGTTATTCAGAAGAGTAAATAAACCAATCTGTTTAAAAATAGCTAACAGTACCTAGCACTCAATAAGTGGTTAATGAAAAGTAAGTACAGGGAGGGGCAAAAGTAGGTTTACAGTTGTTCATATGGAAAATAATATAATAATCTATATTATAAAAGGCCTGTGGCCCTAACACTGTAATGACCAAAGACCGGCGCAGGTGGGCAGGGCTGTGAGCATGAGAGTGAGCGGGGCCACACAATTTCAAGCACTGGACTTCTAGTTAATAAATAATAATCCTATCTAATAATAGACAAATATGCAAATTGACCACACCTTCGCTACACCCAAGCCACGCCCACCAACCAATAAGGACGAATATGCAAATTATCCCAACAAAGATGGCAGGTAATTTGCATATCAAGACAGCGTAGAAAGAAGCCAAGAGCTGCAGAAGGGAGCAAAGCTGCAGAGAAGCAAGCAAGCCGGGGGGAGGAGAAGGGAGGAGCGGAGGCGGGGCCGGGGGAGAAGGGAGGAGTGGAGGTGGGTCCGGGGGAGAAGGAAGTTGAACAGGCGGGGCCGGGGGAGAAGGGAGGAGCGGAGGCGGGGCCGGGGGAGAAGGGAGGAGTGGAGGCGGGGCCGGGGGAGAAGGGAGGAGCGGAGGCGGGGCCGGGGGAGAAGGAAGGAGAGCGGGCTGGCGGAGAAGGCGGGGCGGGGGAGAAGGGAGGAGCAGAGGCGGGGCCGAGGGAGAAGGGAGGAGCGGAGGCGGGGCCAGGGGAGAAGGGAGGAGCAGAGGCGGGGCCGGGGGAGAAGGGTAAAGCAGGCGGGCTGGCAGAGAAGGCAGGCTGGGGGATAAGGGAGGAGGGGAGGCGGGGCTGGGGGAGAAGGAAGGAGAGTGGGCTGGTGGAGAAGTTAGAAAAGCAGGGGGGCTGGCGGAGAAGGTGGGGTGGGGGACAAGGGAGGAGAGCAGGCAGGGCGGGGTAGAGTGCAGCAGGAAACCCTATTGCAGGATTTTTCCTGCAACGGGAACGCTAGTATAAGAATAAACTCTGTGTTTCATGTACTCACAACTGTAAACCTACTTTTTCCCCACCCTGTATAATAATTCATTCAGTCTTTCATTTATTCACGCTTTACTTTTCTTAATATATTTTTATTTATTTCAGAGAGGAAGAAAGAGGGAGAGAGAAGTAGAAACATCAACAATGAGAGAGAATCATTGATCAGCTGCTTCCTGCACACCCCACATTGGGGATCGAGCCTGCAACCCAGGCATGCACCCTGACAGGGAATCCAACTATGACTTCCTGGTTCATAGGTTGAAGCTCAACCACTTAGCCATGCCAGTCCAGGCCATTTCTTCATGCTTTAAATAAATATTGGTGAAAAAAAAAGAAAAACAGAGTAAAGAAAAGGAATAAAAATCTTTTTTCTGAGCTTTCAGTCTAGTAATGGAGACAAACAAGATTTATAAATAGCATGCATGATGTGATGCATGCAATGGTAAAGAGAAAAATACGGCAGGTAAAGAAAATTGAATGGACAAAACAGGGGTAGTGATTGCATAAGTTGGGTGTCCAGGAACAGCTTCATTCTGAAGATGATGATTACATAAAATTATTACAACTCTTCCAATTCCCTGTACCTAGCTGGGAGCATATATAGAAATAAAAATTTCAAGAGGTTCATGGGGGGGAGGGGGGAGGACCTAGGTAATACTTTCAACAATAAAGATTTTAATTAATTAATTAACTAATTAATTAATTTCAATGACTGCAGCATTAATGCACATTTCTCAATTCCTGTAATGCCTAACAATAAATAATATCCTGTTGAGCTAAAAAAAAAAAAAAAATAGAAAGAAAAATTTTAGAATGTAAACTCCATGAGGTCAACAATTGTGTTTATTTGATTCATTATCAGATACTTAGTAATAGTGCTTGACATGTATCTCTACAAAGATGAATTATGGATAACTTTCTCAATCTAGCATCCAAACCTTCCTCATTAAATTTTTCCCTCTGTTCCTGCTCATCTGAACCTTTTGTATTCTCTATACTGTAGTTACTCTCTGCTCCCAGAATACCTCCTACTTTCTCACTTCTGCTTCTCCTGAAACCTAGAATAACCTCTACCCCATAATTCCAGCAATCAAATTCTTTGGCTATTACTTACTAAATACTGTTCCAAAGCAACTTCCTGACTTCCACTTTCAAGAACAATCCCATTCCTGGTTTTTGGTGTGTGTGTTTTTCATCAGAATCATTAATAGTTGTACAAGGGAAGGGTCTGAAGTCATCTTAATTCTCCAGTATAAGATAATTTTATATGTATTAATGGTTGATATCTAGACCCCTTGGGAAATCTGGGATTGAAAGCAGATAGAAGAACATGCTACTCACTTACCCTACCCCAGGAGATCCATAGTCTAAACCACTAGGCCTGTTCTCACTTGTATGTATGTAACTGGTTCCTCAAATATTCAGATTTAGAAAATACTTGCTCTAAGCATAGCCTTAGTTACAAGCCATTTGTCCTAATTGAATTCCACTATAATTTTTACTTCTACAATATAAATCAGGGTTGTTATGCCTGGAGTTGTTATGGTCCAGCTCAAATGCTGACTGGCTAATAATCTTCTCTTCTTTTATATCTAGATATCCAAAATCTTTACGATATCTTATTCCCTCAAAATCAAGTCCACAGTAGGACAGAATGGCCTCAGAGGGACTCTTCAAGCTCAGACAGCTTTTGTCAGTATCCTTAAAATTTGATGACAAGTATGCTGACCAAATGCCTATTTGCCTTCAAATACATTCTTTGTCTTTCCTCTTGCCATGTTCTGCTTGATGGGCTTCCTTTTTCTTCTGGCTTCCTAGTAAATCTATCCACTGGAAGGAATTAACAGAATTGGAGGGCACCTGTAGAAGAAAAGCCAAGGTATTGCTACCTATCTTTCTCTCCTCCCCGTGGGCCTTTGACAGCAGCCGTGTCTCCTCCATAACTCACACAGCCTTTCCTTTGATAGCCCAGGCCCTAAGAGGCAGCCTTCACCATTGCTCAAGTTCCAACCAAATGGCCTTGGGTTTTCCCATTGACATTCCAAACCCAGATGTGCTAGTGACTTTCTGCTTTGCAGATCTCTGGGTTGCCTCATTATCCATTTGCCTTCTCACTCATTTATGACCTGTACAAACTTTTCCTTCATTTGCTTTGGTTTGAAAGGTATAAGGTGGTTTCCATTTTCCTAAATGGATTAGTGTAGGGAGAATTCCAGTGGTTTATGATATTATTAACATACCATGGGTGATGGCTTTAGAGTGGACTTGGATCACTTGTTACTCTCAGATCTAAGATTCTTAACCTAGGATGAACATCCAAAACACCTGAATAACTTTTTTTCTAATTTTGTTGAATTTTCCTAAGGATACGGTAACAATTTTTTGAAAGCTCATCTTCATCACGTTGATAGAATAGAAGAGAAGAAAACCAAACTACTGAAATTGCTTATCCTAGTTAACTGCACTTGCTGTCTCCCTTCCACACGTCCATTCTCTGTTCTTCTATGTTCTGCTCTGTGCCCAGGCACAGTGTCTTCTCAGACCTCATCACTTAAGCTCCTTTGTCATCTGGCTTCTGATTTGGTTTGGTTGATGGGAGGTACTAGCCAGAGATCAGAAGAAGAGAACAGAAAAGTTGTTTTTAACCAGAGTGTGCATTTCAGATTCATCTGTGGAGATGTAAAGTATTATATATGCCTGATGTTCCTTCTCCAGATATATTAAACAAGAGTCAGGAATCTGGATTTTACCTTTTGTGACAGCATGGATGGACCTAGAGAGTATTATGCTAAGTGAAATAAGCCAGTCAGAGAAAGACAAGTACCATATGATTTCACTTATATGTGAAATCTAAATAACAAAATAAACTAACAAACAAAATAGAAACAGACTCATAGATACAGTGGACAGACTGACAACAGTCAGAAAGGAGTGGGGTTAGAGGACTGGGAGAAAAATGTAAAGGGATTAAGCAAAGAACAAAAAACTCATAGACACAGACAACAATATGGTAATTACCAGAGGAAAAGGGGTATGCAGGGAGCTAGAATAGGGTAAAGGGAGGATAAATGGTGATGGAAGGAGACTTACTTGGGTAGTGAACACATAATACAATATACAGATGATGTATTATAGAAATGTACACTTGAAACCTATATGATTTTATTAACCAGTTTCACCCCAATAAATTCAAGAAAAAAGAAAAAATATAATATTAAGGGGAACTCTAAAATATCTCCCTATATAATCCATCTCCTGGAAGCCATCAGGAGCCAGGTCTTTGAGCATGAGCTACCTGTGACTCTGGCATGGGGCCATCTCCATGATAAATCCTTACTTTCTTGGCTGCAAACTTCTGTTTGTGTCTTATTGGGCTTTGATGCATGCAGGCAAAAGGATTCATTTAGTCCGGTAACAGTTCTCATCAGGCTCAAGTGTCATCCGAAGTTTCCTTGATATGCCATTTGGTTTCTTTGTCTAATCTGATTGGTATTTTTTTTAATAATTTCTTACTTGCCTCACATATTTTTCTGCTTGATTTTCTTCTTTGAAACATAATAATTTCAAGCCTATGTCTAACAACTTCCTTATCTGTAGTCCTTCCTTATCTGTTTATAGGGACTGTTGTTTTTGCTCGGTTTTGTTGCATTTGACCTTGTATGCTTATTTCTTCTTTACTTTGAACTGCTTGTAGGGATTATTGAGGGCTGGGATAAGAGTGGGCTCCTTCCGAGAAAACTTTTATTTGCTTCTGCCAAACTGCTGAAGCATGACAAGTTTATAATCACATTAATTTAATTTTTGGCATGAAGTTTTCTAGGAGCCACATAGATCATGTAATTTTGTGCTACAAACGCACATAGGGCCAACTCATGGTTCCAAATTCTCAACAGCATGTTTTCTCCACTCTGTTCAAAGTCAGTGTTTGAGATAGCTGATTAGCCTTAGAGTTTCCTGGGAGGTAGATATTCCCATTTCATCATGTTATTGAGAGTGAAGACCTTTGGTGTCTGGATTTTATACAATATGATTTCCAGTTAGACTCCCCATCTTGAGAAGCCCTCAGTTTTCTCTTGTTCCCTGTACCCTAGGAGGGCATATGCAGTAAAACAAAGTCCAAGTTCACCCAATGTTGCAAATGTTCTTAAGGTGAAAGCTAGCTTTGGGCTCAGTCTATTTCTCTGTGTTTGCCTTTACATGGTCACCAGTTTGAGAATTCACTTCCTTCCTTCCCAGCACACCCATGCTCTTTAGTTATTTTATACCCTTTCCCATGAGGTTGTTATTTTCAGTGAGATCCAAATACTTAGACCACCACAGTTCCAAGTCTAAGAGGAGCATTTTCATGACTCTAGCTCTCAGAGAACTTTTTAAATGAGTGATTTTTAAAACAGTACACTGAGTGACTGACTAATCGATGTCTTTAGATGCAGTTGTATCTTTATGATAGCAAAGCTATTCTTCATATGAGTACTTCTTATGTACTATTTGGTAAAATCTAAGAACATGAAGCAAAACTTTATGAAGAATGTCCTCTAAGGAGCCAGAGGAAAGCTATACAAAGATGTTGTTTTAAGGAAACAAAGTTTTGTATTTTGGATAATTAGCCTCTCAATCTGTTTCATAATAAAATTATTGAATTATTTCCAAAATCTACACACATAATTTTGATGGAATGTATGCTAAAGAAAGCCTTTGAGAATAAATAAAACAGTATAGCATGTATTTTATGTATTGAGGTCAAGGTCATCTAAATAAATTTAGAAAGGTAAAATGCTGTCATTCAAAAGGGAATCAGCTCACCCTAGCTTGTTTGGCTCAGTGGATAGAGTGTAGGTCTGTGGACTGAAGTATCCCGGGTTCAATTTTGGTCAAGGGCACATGCCAGGGTTGCAGGCTCGATCCCCAGTGTGGGGTGTGCAGGAGGCAGCTGATCAGTGATTCTCTCTCATCATTGATGTTTCCATCTTTCTCTTCCTCTCCCTTCTTCTCTGAAATCAGTGAAAATATATATATATAAACAAAAGGGAATCAGCTCTCTAGCCTAGACATGGTGCTGGTCACCTATCATCACCTAGTGACATCATCTTAAAAAAGAGCATGACTACATTGATAATATCATGGAAGCACTTTTTCCTTGCTCAACACTTGCTTAATTTGCCCTTATAAGCAAATCTATTTAGGCCACCTAAATAGTTTTTGCTTTCTTCTGAATTTCCATAAAATAGTTCTTTGTTTGAATTGTCAAGGATTGTCTGACAACTTTTTGATAATTTTTCCTAGATCAAAAAGTAACATTTTATATAGAAAATAATCAATAGTAAGAAAAATAAGAAATATCCTTATGATGGAATAATTCTACATGTATAGAGAAATACATTGGGGCTCCTGGTGGCATATTGGGTTGCTGAGCAGTAACTAATTTACGTCAATATATAGCCTCATGATCTATTTCAACTGTGTCTCAAAACTATGTCATCTAAATGTCTTTATTTCTGCTTATCTCCTTTCTGAGAATGTATTCATAAGTAATTATTGACAAATTCAATAAATTTTGTACACTATTTTAGTTTTCAGATTGTTACTGATATTATAATATAACATATTACCTCCTATGGCTTTTCAGTTTTATTTAGTTGTTTCTACTCAAAGCTAAAATCCTTCAAATTATACTTGATGCTTTTCCTAGAGTCTTCTATGGGGAAATTGTTATTCATTATTTTTAAGGTTTGAGGAGTGCCTTAAATGAGCTTTAGAAAATTAAGCCTGATCCCTGACCTTTGAGAGTTTACAACTGGAAGCAACCTGGCTCACTTTTTATTCCCTGTACAGATATCCCTAAAAATATAATCAGGGGGTCATTTATCTCAGTACCACCACTATCAGAAAAAGAGCTGAAAACTGAAAGGAAAAATAAAACAAAACAAAACATTCCTCGAGTATACTGTCTTTTGGGAAACCAAAATCGACGCTGGAGCCTATGCCCGTGGTGTCCGGATCACTGTTCTCTAATTATACGAGAACACGGACCTTAGAGTCAATTTAATTGACAGCAGATATATTCTAAGTATGTTGTCTCACCACCATACCATCACCCCCTCCACACACACACACACACACACACACACACACACACACACACACCCCATTTGGGATCTTTCAGTTTTATCTCCTGCACATGTTGGCATCTGCAGTGCCTCTACCTAAACTCAGGTCTTCACTCTACTTCCCCTGGCCCTGGTAACTACCTCAACAGTAGCTCCATCCTCTATTCCACTCTCAGATATCCTTCACCAAAGTAGGCCTACTATAGAGCTAATGGAATCATCTCACCCTCTGGCTTAAATCTTTAATCGATTTCCAATTGCCTGCAGAATTAGGAGCTCCTTAGCATGGCACATAAGGCCCTGAATTCACTGGTCCCTGCTGCTTAGAGACCAAGCAAAGGAGAGCAGCAAAGGGGCTGAGATCTATCCACTAGATTTGTTTACAAATATTGCCCAGTCAGAGGGGAATGACCTCTGGCTTTGCCCAGGAGTCTAAGGTGGTGAGTGGCCTTCAGAGACTCCTGGATATTTAGTCTCTCAGACGTTTGAGAAAATAAAAAGTCAGCAGGATTAGGAAAAGCTGCTCTTTCTTAGCCTAACAATGTCCTTGAATTGGCTGAATTCAATTGGTTGGATGTTTTCTATTATTTTGAAAACAAACTTCTTTCTATTAAGTGTAAATTCATGGGAATTTTTTTGCAGTCTCCAAAATCCAATAATTTGAATTGATTTAGTAGAAAAGAGATTGCATTATGAGTATTTTGAAAATTATATTCCAATACCTGAAACAAATATGTTGTTCAAATTAAGCTTTCATTGAGAATTTATTAGGGTTTTTAAATATTTTATTACATAATATTTAATATAGGTAATTTTCAAAAATGACAGCATAGATTATTTAACATCTCAGAAACAATTTGAGTCAAGGTTTAAACAAATAAAATCACTTCATAATATCATCTTAACCAAGTTATTTTATTTTTATCCAAAAGAAAAATGTGATATCATTCCCTCTTTTTTATTGTTTTGTTGATGTTAAGTATATAGATGCAAAGAACATAGAAATCAAAGAGTAATATTCTTGATATTCTCCATTATTCTAGAACATGCTCCTCATTTGATTTTTGGCTTATCCTATATAATAAAAAGCTAATATGCAAATCGACCAAATGGCAGAATGACCTGTCGCTATGACTCTCACTGACCACCAGGGGGCAGACTCTCAATGCAGGAGCTGCCCCATGGTGGTCAGTGGGCTCCCACAGGGGGACTGCCACTCAGCCAGAAGCCAGGCTCACAGCTGGTGAGCGCAGCAGAGGTGATGGGAGCTTCTCCCACCTTCGCCGCAGCACTAAGAATGTCAACTGTCGGCTTAGGCCCGCTCCCTGTGGGGTGGGCCTACGCCATCAGTCAGACATCCCCTAGGGCTCCCAGACTGCGAGAGGTTGGAGGCTGAGCTGAGGGGACCCCTCCCTGAGTGCATGAATTTCATGTACCAGGCCTCTAGTTTTATTATATTTGTGAGACAGATATCTTATGTTAACTATAGATTTTCCAAGGACTGCACAATAGATACAAAATAAGTTATAAGGCAGCTTTATCTTCTTGCAAGTCACATATAAGGAAGCCTGAGGGTACACAATAGACTGTGGGTAAATTTGTACTTTAGGAATTGACAAAGAACTTGCTTAGCAGCAATTTAAATTTTATGTGAATTCTACTTAAGAGTAAAAGTCAGATGCCCTTTTGAGGTGGGCGGGGGACTAAGAAAATAAATAGCTTCCCATTGGAATTTCCTCTCTGATTTTTCTAGTCCTTCATTCTGGCCCAAGTTGGACTCTGCACCATGCTTATATATAGTATAACCATAACTAATACAAGACACAGAAAAGACATTACACATATAAAATCACAAAGTCGCCCTAGCTGGTTTTGCTCAGTGGATAGAGCGTCGGCCTATGGACTGGAAGGTCCAAGGTTTGATTCCAGTCAAGGGCATGTACCTTGGTTGTGGGCACATCCCTAGTAGAAGGTGTGCAGGAGGCAACTGATGGATGTTTCTCTCTGATCGATGTTTCTAACTCTCTATCCCTCTCTCTATCTCTCTGTAAAAAATCAATAAAATATATTTTTTTAAAAATCACAAAGTCACAAAAAAGACATTACACATATAAAATCACAAAGACTTGCCCCTGGCAGATAGTAAGCATCCAGCCTTCCCCATCAGGATGCTTCAGCAACAACAGGCAGAATAACAGACTAAACGTAGTTCTACAATAGGGGTTCATTGTCATATAAAAGAAGTCTGAATCTCCCTAAATTTTGTCAGAAAACTTCCCTTAAGTTCCCTTAAGTAGGAGGTTTCAGGGAAACTTCAGCAGCTTCAAAGAAGCCATCAGGAACCCAGCCTTGTTCTCTTTTTTCCCCACATTGCTGAAATATCTACAGTGCTTCCCTTCATGGTTGCAAAATTAATGTTACACTTCTAACTATAACCATCATGTTCACACATGACAATATCCAAAGGAAAAGAAGAACTGTACTCTACATATGGCCTAAAGGTAAGGTCAAATACTATGTGCTGGCATGACATCTGGTGAAACTGGGGAATTAGGACCAAAAATCCTCTCCTGCCCAGCTGGTTTGGCTTAATGGATAGAGCACCGGCCTGCTAACTAAAGGGTCCCAGGTTCGATTACGGTCAAGGACATGTACCTTGGTTGCAGGCACATCTCCAGTAGGGAGTGTGCAGGAGGCAGCTGATCAATGTTTCTCTCTCATCGATGTTTCTAGCTCTCTATCCCTCTCACTTCCTCTCTGTAAAAAAATCAATAAAATGTATATTTTTTTAAATAAAAATAAGAAACAATCCCCTCCCCACACATCTTCCACAGATCACCCTCCTTATCAAGGTGATCAGTGCAGTTCCTGCTCATCCTTGAGTAGCAGACTTCAGCTCCCTGACAGCCCATGGAATTACCCAAACAATCCAATCACATTCCTCCACCAGAGCTAGGGGGCTCCTCATCCCCTTGATATTCAAAGCCCATCCCCCAAAGCTTCTGGTTGTTCATTCTGTTTGGAGTGAAACTCCATGTGGCCCTGCATGGCCCCATGTCCTCCTCCTCTGGGCTGTGAGTATGTGTAACTGCTGTCAATCTCACCTGTCCAGTGTCAAGTGTCATGTTTTCAGCCATGCCCAAAATGAGTGGGTATAAACGTCTCCCTCCTTCTCCAAAGAAGTGAATTAGATGTTATTAATACAATTAGCGAGGGAGATTTTCCCCAGAACTTTGTCAGAAAACTTCCCGTAAGTTCTCTTCTGTCTCACTCACCAGAAATGAATCCATGTAACCACCCCTGAACTAATCACTGTCCCGCCAAAGAGGACATAATGACCTCGATTGGCCTAGACTAGTCAGGCACCAGCCTCCGCAGGCTGCACAGGGCTGCCTAATGTCAGGGCAGGACTGCAGTTCTATTAGCCAGGAAGAAAAGGAGAATGGCTGTCAGGGAGGCGATCACAGCATCATCTCAAACATTTTTTCAAAACCCTCTAACCCAGCATTAGTAGTTCTGGGATTGTCTGGGCAATGGAGAGCAGCACTATCACTTGCAAACCAAGTTTGTGGTCATTTGTTAAAGCATCCATAGAAATGAATACACTGAGTTCTACTATGTATTCCATTTTTTTAAAGAATAATTTCTGCCCTAACTGGTTTGGCTCAGTGGATAGAGCATCGGCCTGTGGACTGAAGGGTCCCAGGTTCGATTCCGGTCAAGGGCATGTACCTTGGTTGCGGGCACATCCCCAGTAGGGAGTATGCAGGAGACAGCTGATCGATGTTTCTCTCTCATCGATGTTTCTGGCTCTCTATCCCTCTCCCTTCCTCTCTGTAAAAAAAATCAATAAAATATATATTTTTTTAAAAACGAATAATTTCTAAGATAGAAAACAATAAACTTGAAGACAAATAAAATAATTTTGAGTCCTAGGTCCTCTAATATTAGCTATGTGATAGTGGATAGTTCACCAGTTTAGAAGGCAAATTACTAAGCCTCTCTGAACCTATTTACTCATCCACAGAAGGGATAAAAAATATTCTTATATTAGAGTTCTCCAGAGCAACAGAAACAACAGGGGGGCGGGGGAGCAGGGAAGAGAGAGGGGTTTTAAGGAATTGGCTCACATGGTTGTGGCAACTTGGCAAGTCCAAAATCTGCAGGGTAGGCAGACAGGCTGGTGTCCCACGGAAGAGTTACAGTTCAAGTCCAAAGGCATCTGGAGGAAGAACCCCTCTCCCGCCCTCCCCCCCCCCCCCCCGCCCTTTTCTGGGAGATCAGTCTTTTTCTATTTAGGTCTTCATCTGATTGGATGAGGCCCACCAATGTTATAAAGACTAATCTGCTTTACTCAAAGTCTACTGATTTAAATGCTAATGCCATTTGTAAAATACCTTCATAGAAACATCTAGAATAATATTTGACCAGATATCTGGGTATTATGTTCTAGCCAAGTTGACATAAAACTCAACATGGCAACTATATTATGAAATTATTATGAGAGTAAATAAGAGAACACATGCAATATAAAGAAAGATTTAAAACATGATACTATTAAATATTAGTGCTGATGAAGAGGTAACAGTGATGTACTACAAAGGCCATCAGATTTGAAATCAGACAACTGCGAATTCAAATTTTAACTTGATCATGTTCTGCATCTCTGACTTTGTTGACCTCAACCTCTCTGCCCATCAGTTCCTCCATTTATAAAATATGATTAATAAAACCTAGCCAATTAGGGTATATGAAGGTTAAATGAAATATTAATTTAATGGGAAAAAAACATACTGTGCTAGGTGGAAATACGTGTGAGTGTTCCTACCAGCTCTCTCTCTTCCATCCTCCTCCTTCCTGCCCCTGTCTTCAGTGCCCTTGCACCCCGTGGTTTACAGTGACACTGCTGTCCATCTGAAATAAGCTGAGGAGAAGGTGAGCAGAGAGGGGGTGAGCAAGGTCTAAATGCTTGTCACTACGTTTTTTCACTGAAATACAAACCTCTGGAAGAATACTATTTTAATAAAAACAATTTTATCATAAGATTCCATTCCATAGAGTGATTCCCATATCCTGGTTGATGGCCCACACTAACATGAATTTGCTGATCTGGTTTCAACAAATTTTATTAAGAAAAAATGTTGTAGACAGATGGATTCCCAAGACTGTGCTTGCTGAAGTCAGCCAACTTGGCAATTAAATTGTAATTTTTATTCCGTATTTATACTTTTTCTACTATAACTGAATGTGTTCAGCAAGATTTCAGTGAAGTTAAGAACCAGGCAGAGTGGAAAGAATTCTAGCTCTGGGGTCATTCTGAGCCTGGTTTGGATCCAAGCTCAGCCACTTTTAAACTTATGACCCTGGGTAAGTTTCCAGGCCTTGATTTCCTCTTTTTAAATGGAGATAATAACAGTGCTACTGTTCCAGATAGCCACAAGCGTTAGAAATAATGACTGAAGGAATCTGGCACATAACAAAATAAATGTTTTAATAATATACCATTGTCATTATAGGGAGTTTTCTAGAGTTTAGAAAGGATGCTAAGAGATAAGCTTAAATGTAAGAGATTTCAGAAAGTCTCAGTGAGCTATAGAATGAAGAATAAAAGGTTGAGCTCAGCAGACAGAGAGCATATGGAAATGAAATGAGCAATCTCTCTCCTGCTCAGTCACCTAACTTAAAAATAAAATTAGCAAAGCATTAGTGATACTTTCTCAAGTTTGTTATGATACAAAACCCTGATATCTAAAGAACTGAAAGAAAATTTCAGTAATTTCTGGCTTTCCCAAGATGACTAGAAAATAACTTCTGCATCCACGGAATCTTTGTGATGGATGGGGGGGGGGGGGGGGGGCGGCGCAGCAGACCTAGGCTGGAATGGAAGCCTTTTTGCTTTATTAGTGCTTACCTGAGGATATTTTTTCCATTGATTTTTTTAGACAAAGTGGGAAGGAAGAATGGAAGAAGGGGGAAAGAGAGAAACATTGATGTGAGAGACACACATCTGTTGGTTGCCTCTTGCACATACCCCAACCACAGCTGGAGAGCAAACCTGTCACCCAGGTATATATCCTTGACTGGGAATCGAACCTGGAGCACTCCGGTGTGCAGGCTGACGCTCTAACCACTGAGCCACTTGACAAGGTGAAGCCTTTTAGTTTAAGCTCTGCCAGTGAATTACTGTGGGTAGGACAGACAAGTTCCTAAGAAAGAGAGTAAACAAAAGACAAGTTTAATTACTTGCACAAGGATACAGGTATCAGAATTAATTTGACTATGAAGAATAGGAAACTGAAAGTAATATTGGTTTAAGCAAGACTGAAGAAAAAGTCAACCCAGGGCTGTTTGCTAATTCCACAGTCATCACCCTTCTATTTTTGTACTCTATATATTTCATTCTTAGGGTTGCTCATGGGAAACAACTCATAGCTGTCACAAGGGTAGGGGTAGGTGGGCTGGGTGAAAAGGGTAAAGAGATTAAGAAACAAAAACTCACAGACACAGACAATAGTATGGCGGTTATAAGAGGGAAAAGGGGGTGTGGGGGAGGTAGAAGAGGATAAAGAGGGAATAAATGGTGCTGGAAGGAGACGACTTAGGGTGATGGATACACAATACAACATACAAGTGATGTATTATAGAATTGTACGCCTGAAACCTAAATAATTTCATTAACCAATATAACCCCAATAAATTCAGTGTTTCTTAAAAAAATATTGCTCATGGTCCAGGATATGTAATAGAGAGCCTTCACATTCCAAAGAGCAGGGAGGAGGAAAGGGCAGAAGTGTGGAAAGAGTAGACACTTGAGTCAGCAGCCTCCCAGTACATCATCACATGACCAAATCAAACCTCAAGGAGGCAAAAATATGATATTTTGGATAGGCATATTGCTTTTCCAAATAGTGTTAGGGTCTAAGAACTAAGGAAAGGGAGATGATGGCAGTGCCATAAAGAGATGAGAAATAGGCCTACAGCTTTTTAGCTCTATGCTTGACTGGTGTGGTGACTTTCAAATGTGTTCAAAAATTATTTCACACTCTTCTCGTCAACAAGGGGAGCCTGGTTCCCCTCCTCTTAAGTGTGGACAGTACTTAGTGAATCAATGAATAGAACGTGATGGACGTGGCAGTGTTAGAGGTTTTTTTTTAATACTTTTATTGATTTCAGAGAGGAAGGGAGAGGTACAGAGAGTTAGAAACATCAATGATGAGAGAGAAACATTGATTAGCTGCCTCCTGCATGCCCCATACTGGGGATCGAGCACACAACCTAGGTATGTGCCCTTGACCGGAATCGAACCTGGGACCCCTTCAGTCTGCAGGCCGATGCTCTATCCACTGAGCAAAACCAGCCAGGGCAGTGTTAGGCTTCTTATCTGAGAGATAGCTAATACCAATGACTAAAATACCTAAAGACCAAAAGAGATCCTGTATGTTTAGCCCATTTTTCTAGTCATTCGATATTTTCTGAGCACCTACTATGGACCAGGCATTGTTGTAGACACTGGAGATATAGTCTAGTAGACAATCAAGTAAATAATATGTGGAATGCCAAGAGAAAAAATAAATGCACCCTATTAGTCACAGTCTAATATGCAGGCAATGGAATCCACTAGTTGTCTCAGCAAGAAGGAATTTATGGGCTAATAGAAAGCTCACAAAACAACAGCCCCCAGACCTATATCACAAAACCGACCTCGGAGGAAGCCCCTGTTGCCACTATACTGTTACTGACCTTTGCCCCACGCTGCCTCTGCCATAGTCAGGAAGGCTGTGTTTGCTCCTGCCACTCCAGGAGCTCCTGGTTTCGGCTGACACTTGTATTAATACAATGAGTGCCCATGTTCAGCCTGTGTGCCACACAGCCGCCTTCTGAGTCACAGCCCTCCACCTAACTGTTATTATCTGCTCTTCATTGTCAAGAGAGGCTGGAGATTCTAGATTATATTTCAATTCTACATTAGAAAAATTGGAGTCTTATATGGTATTCACAATATTAAACTATTAAAATGAGGAGAGAATGTGCAAAACATTGGAGGAAATCATGAAGGACACATATCCAGTCTGCCGAGTAAGAGAGGTTGGAGAGTAGGGGGTGCTACTTTAGAGAATATGGCCAGGGGAGATTCCCCTGAGAAGGCAATATTTGAACAGGGACCCGAAGGAAATAAAGGACCGAGTGCAAAGGCCTTGAGTACGAAATAGCACATTTGGTATTTGGGAAACAAAACATTTTTTCTATGTCATTAAACCTGTAATTACATAAGCTGCTTTCAAAAATCATGTTCAAGTGGAGATTTTCTAGAGGTTCTGGAGTTGGCAGGTGGCCACCACAGAAGCCAAGCCCTAACCCCTTCAGCAAATGCCTTCTGCCTACTTGGGGGAAAATTCCTCCATGCCTCTTTGCCCTATCAAATTAGAGAGCAATGGCCTCAAGGTGATAGCAGGGCTGAGCTGTGTAGAGTAGCCAGCTGGCAGATTGCACCTACAGATGAGATTTGAGGATCAACCCAAACTGAGAATTGGGTTCCCAATAACCCTTACGCATTCAAGCCTGGGGTATTGGGTCCATGATAAAGGGACCCCAAAGCCTTTCAGCCCCCAAAGCCTCTCACACATACTCAGGTGTAGCAGAGAGATCCTGAGACCAAGCAGCTCCTGTCCCTAAGGATAAACATAGATGCCAACAGGATACCAGAGACCTACTTACAGAAGATGCCAAGTAGTCTCCAGGGAAAGAATTTATTCTAAGGAAAGAGAGTCAAGCACATTAGTTAGATTCAGAGAAAAGTAGGTAAGGTGGGAGGAAAGGGATGACTTAGATACCACCATGTCAAGCACACAGATCTTCGTAGATCAAACCAACCAGGACTCCCCTGCACCCTGCTGCAAAAACTACTATAAAAAAAAAAAAAAGAGTGAAATATTCAAAGATCTGCACTGGTACAAGATTGCAAGCCACAGGCCCCAGCAACTTGTGCAGAGGTGAGCAAGGATAGGAATGACCACTGAAGAAAGAACATGAGTGTTATAAAAATAGACTTGGCGGTAACCAAAAACAGGGTTCATTTTTAGCACACCGTGTTAGAGCTGTCTCTTTTCCTATAATTGAAAGCAGAAGACATCACAGAGACCTCGTGCAGGAAATGAAAAACTTGGCTAATGAGAGGTAGCAAACAAGATCAGATTATGAGTCACAAGCGGGATCTTTAGAAATCCAGTTCTGGTTGGAAAAATGGTAAGAGCTGTTAGTTTTCATTGAATGAGAAGGTATGAAGCCAGAAAAGTGACAATGATCCTCAGACATTAAACAGGTTTTATTAGAATAATTCCTAAATATTTGAGGTTGGAGCAATTTATTTGTGATATAACAGTATGTTTTGGGTATTTCTGACACGAGAAGGAGATGATGTAAAAATAGTCTGTGGGTAGGGGTGGGGATTGGGATAATGTTATTAATATCCCCTAGTTAATCTCACTTACATTGTTTCTTCCACAAAGGAAAGTTATTCTGTGCCCAAATCTCTTGACAACTACGTAGGAGGACAAAGGTTCCATGAATAATTGTTCATATTGTATGTTATATAAAGATACCACATCCAAGAGATATATTTCATACCGATGCCAGCATTAAAAAATGTATGTTTTGTAACTCTTCCTGCTATAGTTCACACATTGCTTGAAGGTAAAACTCCTTTTTCCCTATGTCTATTAATTTGGTTTACTTATGGGATAAAGAAGTATAAAACAAAGCCAAAAGCTATCAGGCTACCTTTACCCTGAGTAATGACCCTTCAGGGCTTTCTTTGTTCCAACTCAAAGAGTGTATTTGGCTCAACTTTCCTCCTTCACATCGCTTTTTTTAAAATATATTTTTATTGATTTCAGAGAGGAATGGAGAGGGAAAGAGACATAGAATCAATGATGAAAGCGAATCATTGATTGGCTGCCTCCTGCACCCCCCTACTGGGGATGGAGCCCGCATGTGCCCTGACTGGGAATCGAACCATGACCTCCTAGTTCATGGGTCAATGCTCAACCACTGAACCTGCATATTACTCTATTATTAGGTAGGATTGGAAATGTTATGTTTTTATGCCAGTGAGGAAGTTTTCTATAAAAGGAAAAACCAAGGGATCATTGGCCAGGCCACATCACTTTTTTTTTTTTTTTTTTTTTGGTGTATAAACTATTTATTAGCAGACAAGGCCTATAGATTTATTTCTTTTTGGACACACCCACAGTCGGTGGCCTGTGGTCTTGGTGTGCTTCCTCGAACATGAAGACCTCTGAAGTAGCTCAGCCTTCTGTGGACCCAAATTTTCTTCAGCCACCGCAGGTCTTCATTAAGCTTGTTGTCCAGACCATTGGCCAGGACCTGGCTCTATTTTCCAGCCTTCACATCCTGTCTGGAATCCTGTACCAGCATGGATTCGGCATAATGGTGATCACACGTTTCACCTGTCCTCTGTGAGCTCTCCTACCCTCTTGGTGAGGTCGATGTCTGCTTTCCTCAACACCACGTGAGCATATCTTCGCAGCCTTAATTGTAGTGATGGCAAAGGCTTTTTTCTGCTGCCTGTCAATATTGTTTTATAAAATATATTTTTATTGATTTCAGAAAGGGGAATAGAGGAAAAGAGAGATAGAAACATCAATGATGAGAGAGAATCATTGATTGGCTGCCTCCTGCACGCCCCTGACTGGGACTAGAGCATGGACTCTGGGCATGAGCCCTGATCAGAAATCTAACAGTGACCTTTTGGTTCATAGGTCAATGTTCAACCACTGAGCAACACTGGCTGGGCTGCCTGTCGATGTTGATGTGGAGTACTCACAAAATGTGCTGGAATGTCTCAGGAATCACTAGAGACGTCGCAGTGGTGGTGTGTAGGTCTCCTGTGGAAGAGCCACATCACTTTTTCACATCACCACGGCAGTGGGCAACTCAACAGGGGGGTGGGGGGTAGTATTTAGGAAGAATAAAGTGGGGGGTGGGGGTAGTATTTAGGAAGGAGAAAGTGAAAAACTCTATATGCTCTTGAAATGAGGACTGAATATTGACAATTACTTCAGCAATATGAAGGTCTTTGGTAACCTTAATAAGAATTTTTGGAGGGAAATGATGGGAATGAAAGCTTGGTTGAAGTAATTACATTAGCAAGTAGGACGCAAAGAAGGCAAGAGAGATAGCCTCTATTAGCAGCTACTTCAGTAAGTTTTCTATAAAAGGAGAAACCAAGGAATCAGAGCTAGTGGTATCTTTGGGGAGGGGGCGTTATTTAAGAACTAGAGGCCCAGTGCATGATTAAATCATGCATGTGTAGGGTCCCCTAGGCCTAACCTGCCATCCAGGCCATATCCACTGCCCCGCAAAGCTTAGCACACTCCGCGGACACTGCTGGCAGCCTGCTCCCCATTTTTGATTGCAGGGGGTCCGCTGGTGCCGGAGCGGACACCCAGCTCCCTGCTTTTGATGGTTGGCGGCAGGATGTGGGCTCGCTGCCCCAGAGGCCCCTTTTGTGCTGCAGCACAGCCATGGCGCAATCAGCCACCACAGCCACCCCGAGTCCCGCCCCCCCACGCCTCCTGGCCAATGGTGGGCATAGCGAAGGTACGGTCAATTTGCATATTACTCTATTATTAGGTAGGATTGGAAATGTTATGTTTTTATGCCAGTGAGGAAATTTGATGAAGTAGGAATAACAAGAGGTAATCTATATATATAAAAGCATAATATGCTAAGTGTCTAACCGTTCGGTCAACCGCCCGACCAGTCACTATGACACTCACTGACCACCAGGGGGAAGACACTCAGACTGGTAGGTTTGCTTGCTGCTGAGGTCCAGCCAATCAGGACTGGGCAAGATGGGCTGGACACGCCTTGGAGCCAACCTCCCGCAGTTCCTCCCTGGCCTCTAAAATATTTCTTCTAATTAATTTCCTTTCAATGTGCACAAATTCGTACACTGGGCCTCTAGTTATAGAAATAAACTCCTTGGATAGGCAGACAGAATTGGGTCCAGTACTCAAGAGGATGGATTGCCCTCAGATAGGCACATTGACTTCTCCTGAAGAACAATAGAAAGAAACTCAGTACAGATGAGCTCAGAAGCATACAGGTTAGTGGATTTGGTGGTAAAATAAGAAAGTTTTCTTCAGATTGCTTCCATTTTCTCAATGAAAACAGAAACAAGGTCACCTACTGAGAATGTAAAGGGGAAGGCAAAGTTTTAAAGACAGAAACTGCTGTATCTAGCTTTTCTGTTGTTCCAGATGATCTTCTCACCCATGAATATTTACCTTCTCACCTCATCCCAGCTCATTTCTAACAGCACTTCTCAATTGATTTTTTTTTTAATATGTGGCCATTTTTAAGGAAACATTTTGTGGTTTAATTCATCTATTTTTAATTCTCCAAAACATTGTTTTGCAGTACCTAATGGAGAGTTTAGAAGCTTCATGAACTAAAAGGCACACATTGCCAAAATTAAATGAATTTTTTAAAAAGAATGGAAAATTTGGGTAGAGTTCAAAATTTTAAGCTCTCAAGGAAAAAGAATGCACAAAACATGGGATTTTAGTTTCTCATATTCTCATATTCAAGGGTCCAGACTGGATTAAAGGGACAAAAAGTTTAGGACAAACTTCCAACTATGCAATGTACTGAAAGACTCTTAAGCCAAAATCCCACTAAATAGCCTGCCTAGCAACCATATTTTTTTATTTCAATGTGTTTATCTGTAGCAGCAACAGTAAAAATTTTACTAAATCCCAAGCTATTTCTAATCATTTCACAAAAATGGGTGGCTTTGTGTGTTTATTAAAAGAGAAGAACAGAAGGTCTGCTACTCTTCAACCACTGAAGGATATTAATCTTATTCTTTCCCACAAAACTGGTTATAAAAAAATGTGAAAAATATATAAATTTGTTAGCAAACATAGAAATGTAAATAAAAGCAATTAGGCAGTATTTTCACCTATTAAAAAGGAAACAAACATCTATATGTATATAGGTTTTCCATATATTTTATGATTTCTTAGAATAAATTATTCCCTATGGGGTTATTGGATGAAAACTTTTATGGCTTTGGAAATATATAGCAAAATTACTTTAGAAAAATGTAACAAATTACTATACCAAATGTATAAATTTTATAACGTTCTGCTAACATTGGCTTCTTGGCATTTAAAAAAATTATTTTTACTTAATATACAGTAAAATTCACTCTTCTTGGTATATGTCCTATAAGTGTTGCTAAATGTATATAGTCACATGACCACACCACAATAACATACAAGACACGTCCATCTCCCTCAAAAGTGCCCCTTTGTGATCAATAGTTTCCATACTTCAACTCCCAGAAACCACTGGTCTGTTGTTTGTTCTTATAATTTGCCTTTTTTAAATGTCTGTACTTGGGCATGTACACCAGGAAGTCTTTTGAATCTAGAGTATTTCATTTAACACAAGGGGTTTGAGTTTTTTTCCATATTGTTGCATGAATCAATAGCTTGTTCCTTTTATTCTATTGTGTGGATATACCACAATTTGCTTATTCCTGATAAGTTGCATTGTTAACAGTTTTGGTGATTATGAATAAAAATCTGTTATAAACATTTTTATACAAGTTTTTATGTGAATCTAAGATATATTCAGTTAGTTGGCTTTTATTTTTTTACAATTGTTTATCCCATATTTATTTTGTGATTTTTAAAGTCAACTTCTCCCAGCAAATACTGTACCCCAGTTTCAGCAACACAGACCTAAGTAAAGTCATATCCAAGATAATGTGCATAAAGCTCTGAGCATTTACTTGAAATTTGACTAGTACTAGGGTTACAAAGATACTCTCATAAATAGAATTAATTGAGAAGCCTTAAAACACTCAGACTAGTTGATTTTTAAAAAAAAAAATAATGAGTCCAGCATTGAAACCTACTTTCAATGCTGCTGTTAATTATGGGAGACACGTAAGAAGACACAAAAGCTTTTCACATTTAAACTTCCCTGAAAAACTTGAAATCTGAGTAAACCACCTCAATTTCCAACGATCTTTTTAATTCTAAATGTGAAATAATAATAATCGTCTCTGACCACAAGGAGTTTACAGCTTCACTAGCAAAGGTTATCTTGTGTCTAGGGAGATTCACAACAATCCAGGACAGAAGGGGAAGGATACCAAAGGAGTCCAATAGCTGACAAGCACTAATGGAGTTCAGAGTTGGGAGCTGGAAGGAAAACTTGTGTGTGGATGCGTGGCGGGGAGGAGCGGGGAGAGACGGGCGGGGAGGGGGCAGAATAAGGGTGAAATTGGCTGAGCCTTAAAGGAGAAATAGGACATTTCGTTTGAAGTCGTAGCTTTCTTCTATAACTGGACACCTTGGAGTGTGGAGGCAACTTAGATATGTTCTTGGAACTGAAGCTTTTTCCTGTCCTTGTACGAAGCTATGAGTCACAATACCATCCAAGATAATTAGAAAACTCCTTTAGCGCCCAAATAGCTAAAATGTAGTTGTCTGTGTATCCAGAACACATCATTAAATGTCCTCTTCTAAGTTTGTCTGATAAGAGTCATATGATAGATTACACAACATCACTATTGAATTTGGAGAACATTAACAAAGAAGGATGAAGGACTAATGAGTCATTCCCAAGTAAAACCATCTGATTCCATTTGTACAACTAATCAAAGTCAGATGTAGTTAAATGTTAATCACATATAATTTTTTTTTTACAATATTGGGTCATTTATTGTAGTTTTTCCAAACAATTTGGTAGCATTTGGTCTCTGGCTACTTAACTGCATTTGCTTATTGTGGGGGTGGGTTTAAATGTCCCCAATGTTCAGAACACAGTGCCAGCCTTTACACAAAACATTGCAGCCTAGCCCACAGAGCACAGAGGTTACCAAGGGGCAAGCTGCTGCTTGCAACAACACCCCAGTGCCTCCCTCTAATCTTGTGCCATTTCCCGGGGCAGGCAGCCTGGTGCGGACTCTGAATTCTGCCCTAGAACAGGATTCATGTTCCGTTTTTCTTGCTGATTCCTGAAGATCGAACGCTCTCTTCACCCCACACATCAGGGTGTGTTTTTTCCATTTTCATTTTTCACTGTTTCCTTTGTGAGTATGTGCTTTGATTTAACCTTTTCCCATAGCTTGGGGGAAGGGGTCACCACTATAAACAATACAGCCTCACACATACTTGTACATGGGAATTATACTGAAAATATTTGAATGCTGGCATGGCAAAGAAACTGAGTAATCAGAACTGATATCCAATCAATCAACTAGTACACCATGCCTATGCAAACTAGTAATTTGATTACCAACTCTACTTCGCATTCTTTATTTTATACTAGAGGCCCAGTGCATAAAATTTGTGCACTCGAAGGGTGGGGGGGTCTCTTAGCCCGGTGTGTGCCCTCTTGCAGTCCAGGACCCCTCAGGGGATGTTCGACTGATGGCTGGGGAGGGGGCCTAAGCAGGCAGTTGTGCATCCTTAGCGCTGCCACAGAGGCAGCAGAGGATCCTGCCACTGCCACTTTGCTCACCAGCTGTGAGCCTGGCTTCTGGGTGAGTGGCGCTTCCCCTGTGGGAGTGCACTGACCACTGGGGGGCAGCTCCTTCATTGTGTGGGATCAGGCTGAAACCGGCTCTCCAACATCCCCCGAGGGGTCCTGGATTTCAGGAGGGCACAGGCCAAGCCAAGGGACCCCACCAGTGCACGATCGATGGGGGCTGAGTAGGGACTGTGGGAGGGCTCCAGGGCATGTCCAGCCCATCTCGCTCAGTCTCAATTGACCAGACCCCAGCAGCAAGCTGACCTACTGGTCAAGTGTCTGCCCCCTGGTGGTCAGTGCATGTCGTAGCAAGCAGTTGAGCGGCCTTAGCATATCATTAGCATATCACACTTTGATTGGTTGAACAGAAAACTGGATGACTGGACACTCAGCATATTAGGCTTTTGTTATATAGGATTGCTACCTGTATTTCTATAGATTTAAGTTTTCCCAAAGGCTATTGTCCAGGTTCCAGTTGTCTATTGCTGCATATCACCCCAAAACATAGTTGCCTAGAAGAACATCAATTGTTATCTCTCACACTGTCTGTGTTCTGGAATTTCAGGAAGGGTTCACCTATGAGGTCCTGACTTGTGATCTTCTATGCAGTTGCAATTAGACCATGACCAGTATCAAAACCACAAGGGGCTAGAAGAGCTGAGGGCTCTCAGACCCTTTTCTCTCTTCATGTAATCTTGAAGCCTGTCCATGTGGTCTCTAGCATGGATTAATTTAGGCTGCCTCACAGCATAATGGCCTTAAAACAATTGGGTTATGTATGTGGTAGCTAAAGTATTCAAGAGAAAGTGTTTTTGTAAACTAGGAAGAAGTTACATAGCTTTCTATGACCTTGCTATTTTAAATCATGCAGCCTCTTTTCTGCCACATTCTGTTGGTTATAGGTGAGTCACGGCCGGCCCAATTCAAAGGCAAGCTCCATGTCTTTACGGGGAAATGGCAAGCTTGTAGAAGAACGTTTTGGGGCAGAAAATATTATTGTAGCCTCTTTGAAAAATAAAATACACACAGTTTGCCCTCTGGCCACAACAAATTACATCCCTCCTGCATGCAAATTCTGCTCCCCCTCTTCAAAAACTCTTCAAAAGTTTCAACCCATTATGGCATTGTCAGGAGCCAAGAGCTGGTCGAGGATTAACTCTGACCTTACTTCAGTAAATTACTGAAACTAGGCCCACTTCCTCTTGCCTGAGGACAAAGCATTCCTTCTGTAGCCACCCTTCAACCGCCACACCCTTTATCTATAGTCAGCACCCTTTACGACTTTAGCCGATTATCTAAGGGTCAGCCCCCACCCCTCTAGAAACCACATATAAGGAGCGCTGTAAAAAATAAAATTTCGAGGCTTGATCAGAAACCCCTTTGTCTTGCCTCCATTCTTTGCGTCCCTTGTCTGTCTCTCATTCTCTTAGGTGCGCCGCCTCGGTACCCCCGTTAGAAGACCCCGCTGGCCGGGGCATGGCATCAAGCTCAAGATCTAAGAGTTGATCAACTAAATTAAACAGATCTGAGTGTAAATGAGGTTATTCGTGTGTGATTCTTCAGATATGGACTGTGTAGGATTCTTCTTTGTCTGAAGACCTCTGACCTATAGAGACAAGTTATCTGCCGCACCTGCCCCATATACAAATATACAAATAAGAAAAGCACTGTAGATGGCTCATTCAAGAACAAGGGAACTGGAGACAGGAAAGCAGGAACTGGTGTACAGCAATGTTGAAAGTCTCTACGGGTACGATCCTGCTGTTAGTTCCCTGATTAAAGCCCAGTATTGCTCCCTTGGACTAATTTTCTACAGCTCTGGATTTCACCCTCTTGGGTTTTAGTTTTGCCTTCTGGGTTATTTCCCCCTCCCCCCTATAAAGAGTAGCCTACATTTTTAGCTAACTTGAATAGTTTCCTTAGCCTATAAAAGATCAGTTACCTAGCCCTAACCGGTTTGGCTCAGTGGATAGAGCATCAGCCTGCGGACTCAAGGGTCCCAGGTTTGATTCCGGTCAAAGGCATGTACCTTACTTGCGTGCACATACCCAGTGGGGAATGTGCAGGAGGCAGCTGATCGATGTTTCTCTCTCATCGATGTTTCTAACTCTCTATTCCTCTCCCTTCCTCTCTGTAAAAAAAATCAATAAAATATATTTTTTTAAAAAAGATCAAGCACCTAAAGGTCTCTTCTTATACTACCATTTCAGTCCAAGCCAATATGAATATATATATATATATATATATATATATATATATATATATATATATATATATATTAGAAGCCCAGTGCATGAATTTGTGCACGGGTGGGGTCCGGCCAGGCCAATCCAGCTGGGTAGAGGGGATGTGAGAGGTTGGCCGGCCGGCCCCGCCCCTTGGTCAAACTTCTGGTCGAGGGGACAATTTGCATATTAGCTTTTTATTATATAGGATTTTTTTTTCTTGTTTCAGGGAGGAAAAGGGAGAGGGAGATAGAAACATCAATGATGGGAGAGAATCATAGATTGGCTGCCTCTTGCACACCCCACATTGGGGATCGAGCCCGAAACCCAGGCATGTGCCTTTGACCAGAATCAAACCTAGGTACCTTCAGTCCACAGGCCAACACTCTAACCACTCAGCCAAACTGGCTAGAGACAATACAATTATTTTAAAAATAACAGTTTTATTGATCTATAATTCACATATCATACAATTCACCTGTTTAAAGTACACAATTCAATGGTTTTTAATATATTTACAGAGTTGTGCAACTATCACCACAATCAATTTTAGAAAATTTTCACCTCCCAAACAGAAACTTTACACCCATTAGCAGTCACTCCTCATTTCCTTTCAAACCACACAACCCTCAGCAACCACCGATTTATTTTCTACCTCTATAAATTTGCCTATTCTGGATATCCTATCTAATAAATATGGACCCTCAGCTAATTGAGCCTCATTCTGCCACAAAGATGGTGGTGACCACAGCCAATAAGGAGGGAATATGCTAATTGACTGCCACACCCTCAAAGATGGTGGTGCCCACAGCCACAAGATGGCGGCGCCCAGTCCCCTCAGCCCCGCCGGGGCAGCAGGCTGCCTCTGGAGTCCCCCAGGTCCCTCCGCCTCCCAGCCACCCAGGACCAGCCCGAGGTGCAGGCAAGCCTCAGATGGCAGCTGCCCAGCCGCCCAGGGTCACCCAAGTCTCAGGTAACCAGGGCCAGCCGAGTCTTGCGCTGCCGGCCATGGCAGCAGCACAGGTGTGATGGGGCGTCGCCTTCCCCTGATCACCGGGTCGCCTCCCACCCCTGAGGGTTCCCGGACTGTGAGAGGGGGCACACCGGGCTGAGGGACCCCTCTCCAGTGCATAAATTTTCATGTACCGGGCCTCTAGTTTCATATAAATGGAATCAAACATTTTATTGTCCTTACAATTGCTTTCTTTAACTTTTTATACTCTAACTTATTTTTATTGTATATACTTGTATGCATTTATTTATTTATTTTCATACATCTTTATTGTTGAAAGTATTACATATGTCCCCTTTTCACCCCATTGATCTCCTCCAGCCCACCCCCGCCACCCCCTATACCAGGCCTTCACTATCCTATTGTCTGTGCCCAGGGGTTATGCAAATATGCATACAAGGTCTTTGGTTGATTATCTCCCACCCACCCACCCTCCCCCACCTTCCCTCCAAGATTCTGCACTCTGTTCCAGGATTCCCTATCTCTGGATCCACTCAGTTCAACAGTTTATTTTGTTAATTAGATTCCACATATGAGTGAGATAATGTGATGCTCATCTTTCTGTGACTGATTTATTTCACTAAGCTTGATATTCTCCAGGTCCCTCCATGCTATCTTGAAGGGTAAGAGATTCTTCTTTTTTACTGCTGCATAGTATTCCATTGTGTAAATGTACCACAGCTTTTTTCATTCACTCATCTCCTGATGGGCACTTGGGCTGATCTTAGCTATTGTAAATTGTGCTGCAATGAACATAGGGGTGCATACATTCTTTCTGATTAGTATTTTGGGTTTCTTAGGATATATTCCTAGAAGTGGGATCACTGGGTCAAATGGTAGTTCCATATTTAATTTTCTGAGGAAACTCCATACTGTTTCCCATAATGGCTGCACCAGTCTGCATTCCCACCAGCAGTGCACTAGGGTTCCCTTTTCTCCACATCTTTGCCAGCACTTGTCATTTGTTGATTTGTTGTTGGTAGCCATTCTGATAGGTGTAAGGTGATACCTCATTGTCATTTTAATTTGCATCTCTCTGATGATTAGTGACTTTGAGCATTTTTTCACTGATATAATTTTTTTAATAGTATAGACTTTTAAGATATAAATTTATAACCTACTGCATTATACAAAAATTATACCCAAAAATCGTTGTTAATTCCTCTTTCCTCCGGTTCCCTGTGAAGCTTCTGTAAAATAACATCCTTACAATTTTAGAAATCCTGTTATTTAATGGGAAGGGTCTGTGAGGCAGCCCCTTAGAAGACTCTGAGGAGGTCTTTGTCTGTTTAAAAGGGTCTATGAAGCACCTTTTTCATAGAGGTGACCTCAGATGCTCACTTAGAGGCTTTTTACTTCAAGTTTAGTGACAAATCTAATAGTCATGGCTATCCAATTCTCCAGCTTCCTAAAGATGCTAATGAGAAGAGTGACAGTAAGTATGGGTGACAGAGCTATAGTCAGGCAAAGTGCCAGTTATGAGATATTACAGATGAAGTCAGACAGTAAGGAGGATGCTGAAATTGTAAAAAGAAAAAGAATAACTCAAACTACACCCAACCTGAGCTATTTAATTTTGTCATAAATAATGCCATACGCCTCGGTGCTACTGAGATCATGAAAGCCTCAAGGGATCGAAGAGAAATGAGCTGGCATTCATCTTGGCATTGTGACTGAGAGCTCAGCTCTGGAGCTAGGTCCTGAATTTTAATCCTAGATCCAATTCTTCTCTGATTATATAGCCTTAGGTAAGTTATTTTATCACTATGCCTCAATTTCTCCATATGTGGGGATCTACCTTATGGGATTATTGTTAGAGTTAAGTGATATAAACTACATACAATGCTTAGAAAAGAACCTGGGACACAGTAAGCATCCAAATAAATATTAGCTATTATTCTCATTACTATTTAGTTTACTTGACTTCAGGAGATAAAATATTTAGAAAGCATTTCATCCCAAACAGCTAAAATATACATCATCTAGGGCTGAAAGAAGTATGCTGCAGTTATCTGAAAAATCTACTCATGTGGAATTTCTCATTCTGGTGAAGTCTGACTAACCATACAGCAGTGTCCCCATTTCACAGATAAGGAAGCAGATGTGGCTAAAATGGGTAGCTGAAGGACCCTCATAAAGTCAATCTTGAGCTCCAGAACTCTGCTCACTGGTCCAGAAAAGGATTTTATTGTTTTATGTTTGCCCCTCTGCACCACTCTTGAATGGTGTCTTTGAGTGCTGATTGCCAGTCTGGACTCCCCTTGCTATCTTCTTACATCCTTGGGGCAGGTTAAATTTCCTTATGTTTGTGATTTAAAATGTTCTGACATTTCTACCACTTACCAACATTTGGGGGATATTCAAATTTTAAAAAATCCTAAGAATCTAAAGATCAGAACTTTCCAAATACCCATTTAGAGCAGTTTCTTGAACTTTGAAGGATCACAAATATCTTTATCAACCTATTGAAACCATTGATTTTTTTCTTCATAAAAAATGCATACATACATTTGCATATAATTTCAGGGGATTCATGTGGATTTTCCTTACCTATTGATATATCAGTTAGAGCATCCATGAACCACAGGTTAAGAGCCTTTGATTTAACATACTGGTAAGGTGTGTCTTCCTGGAGGAGCAGAGTATCTTCCCACTAGGATTGCCTTCTTCCTAAAAATCGTAAGCAGAAACAATTTATCTCCCCCAGAGCTGTGCCAGAAGCATCATTTTATGCATCTATTTTCCCTAGTCTAAAACCTTTTTATAACTTATGTGTTTCTATAAGAATTCTTGAATTGTCCAGGCATTCTTAAATTTTCCCTCATGTAATTACAGAATCTGTTTCCCAGGCTTATTTTCCAAATTTAATTTCTGTCTGTGATTTGGTGTTTTTAGCCAATAATTCAGATACTCAAAATATCTTACAATGCTTTCAAGAAATTTTCTCAAATTATTTATCTTGCTTTTAGCTTTTCCTTTTACATACTCTCCCAGGGGAATGAAATGCCCTTATCTTGAATCTAATTCTTCCTTTTTGTCTGCTTAGAATCTATGGTTGTTTTCCATATGTCAGAACAGGAAATGCATGTCTTATAAATTGGTAGATTTATTTATTCATTAAAAACATATCAGTTACTCATATCCAAATACATTAAGTTAAACCCCCCATACTTAAGTTTTCTAAATTTGCCAAGAAATACCTTTAAAGTATTTACTTATTTATTTAGTAATTATGTTTTAGTATTTATGTATAAATTAATATTTTATTTTTTATGTATATACTAGAGGCCCGATACACGAAATTCCTTCAAGGGGCTCAGCTCTCGCAGCCATGGTGGCTGCCTCGGCTCTCGAAGCCCAGGCTTCGTTTGGAAGGTCGTCCAGAAGGATGTCCAGAAGGTGGTTCGGCTGTCCAGTCTAATTAGCATATTATCTTTTATTATTATAGATTTAATTTCCTCTAAAAAAAATGAAGAAATACCCTAAGAGATGTAAGTGGAGAAAAATATCTACGGAGGGCCATAAAAGTTAGAGCTAAAGGAGACAGAGGTTGTTAGACACCCTCATTTTACAAATAAAGAAACTGGGTCCTATCAGATTTTGACAGCTTACTTAAGGTAAAAACCTAGTGGAAGAATTATGATGAAGAGAATTGGTACAAAAAATAATGCAATAAAATGCCTGGTTTTGCCAGTTCTTCTTCAATGTCTCAAAATCCACTTAACTTATTCCACCCTTGGGAGAGAGTGGGGAAGTATGATTGAAATTTCCCCATCCATGCACAAATTACTGTATTCTTTATTAACATCTCTGTTTAAGTCTTTTAATATACTACCAACATCAACCTTAAAATAGAAAGAAATACACTCATTGGGGAGAGTCAAAGAGATTTCCTGACTGTTGTAAAACCTGGGATAGAAATTGGAGTTTTACACTTCAGTGGGACTTAAAATTTCTGCTGATTTAAACTCAAACCCTGATTTTTACTTTCTCTATCTTCTACTCAACTATTACCTGAATCCTTGAAGAATTCAATAAAATGTTTCCTTCTTCCCTAAGCCTCTATCAACTTCTGCTTTAATAGTGATGCAGCATGCTTATTAAAAGGGAAGACTTGGCAAAAGTTGTTTTGGTAGAAAGTTGTTTTACTGGAGTATAAAGTTGTTTTACTATAAGGTTGTTTTTATCCAGCACAATAAACTACCCCAGTGTCTAAAACTACCAGGCCCCTAACACCTTAAGTCACTGCAGTGTTAAACCTGCCATGTCCTGACTTTTAACTGTGGCCATTAAAATGGGGGACATTTTAATGGTAGAAGCAGAGTAGTAAATTTTTATCAAACTCTTTTCCTTTTTAGAATTCAAAATATGCATGCTATAGGTTAAATAGCTTAGAAGTAAATAGTACTGACACTAGACATTACAATGCAGTGTTAGATGTTTGTTCAGTAGCTTGTCTTAGGAAGATAGAAACGGTGCTGTTTCTGTCCTAATGTTGACAGACTTTGTCATTATTACCTTCTCCTGGAGTAACTATAATTTTACCTTTCCTACAGAACCAAGGACAAGCAAATAGACTTCTCTAATGATAGCAACTTGTAAACACTGATTTGCTGTGAACTTGAAGATCCATTATCCAAAGGTTGAACTCCTATTATGTCCTATCATCAGCCAAGAAGAAATCCATTGCATTGGCAACAACTTTAATGCATATCATCTATCTCCCTCTGATAATTTCCAAGAAGTGCTTCCAAGATACTTCTTAATTAGCACCATTATCATGTTTTCTTAAGACAAAAAAATCCATGCAATATTTGCCTCCATCCATCTATAATAATCTTAAATAAGGCTATTTAACACATGGCTGCTTGGTGAGGTTGAAATATATTACCTGGTATCTGGCTATAACAACAACAACAACAACAAAAAACCCTTAGAAGTTATTAGGCATGTGATTACCTGGGAATCTGCTATCACACCTTAGGTAAATGATGGGGAACCATCAGTTGCACAGCAACAAATTAAGGTTGGTTAGTTAGGGACCTGAACTGAGGAATATTTAGTGCATTGGTACCCTCCACTGGCTTGGAGCTGGGCCAGATGGAAAAGCAATCCTCCAAGAACCATTTGCCACCTGTAAGGAGCACAAATGACCATCTCCTACCAACAGCAAGAGAAGATGTTTTTGAAGTTCAGCTGTCATGGTAGCTCTGAAAACTTTGGGCAACATAAGGGCTGCATAGAAAGCTTGGTTTTCCCTGAGTCTGAAGAGTGTTTCCAGCTTTTATTTATTTACTAGAGGCCCAGTGCATGAATTTTTGCACCAGTGGGGTCCCTCAGCCTGGCCTGCAGGATCAGGTCAAAACTGGCTCTCTGACATCCCCTGAGGGGTCCTGGATTGCAAGAGGGTGTAGGCCAGGCCAAGGGACCCCACCGGTGCACTATCGAGGCGGGGGAGGGATGTGGGAGGTTGGCCAGCCGGGAGAGACCATAGGAGGGCTCCAGGGCATGTCCAGCCTGTCTCTCTCAGTCCCAATCAGCCGGACCCCAGCAGCAAGCTAACCTACCGGTTGGAGCATCTGCCCCCTGATGGTCAGTGTACATCATAGCGAGCAGTTGAGCAGCCTTCACATATCATTAGCATATTATGCTTTGATTGGTTAAACAGACAACTGGATGACCAGACACTTAGCATATTAGGCTTTCATTATATATGATTTTAACTTTGGTGGGAAAGTGGTCATTTGAATGTCTCCAGAAAAGCATGTACACTACCTCAAGACTAGGTCATTGAAGATATTTACTGCCTTTACACCTGGTAATGTGGTTATTTTAAGGAAGAGATTTGATAAATAAAAAGAATAAGGTTTGATTCAAGAATGTATTTTCACATTATAATGTATACATAAATATAATGAATCAATGGAATAAGGCAATGGTTTGTTGGATCTGTAAATACCAACCATCGCTCACAGAAGGTCCGGAAGATAGCTTGAGCAATAAGTAGTGTGGAACTAATAAGATCAATCTTAGATCCATTGGTGGATACTCGCTTTTTCTTTCTGAACACTGTTGGCTTTTGCACTTTTCTAAGAATCTGTTGCTGCCCTCTGGTGGCCAGGGGATTCCCACAACAGAGCCCCTTTCCTTCCCCCAATAAAAACTCACCTGCCAATGTCCCTTGCTTTCTTCTATTTACAGTTATAAGAAAAGATATTTAAAGGTTTAAAATTAACTTTTATGCGGCACTCTTTTTCAAGCCAAAACAACCCACCAAACATTTGACAGAATGTAATAATTTTAAGTAACAAAATCATATTTACTGATTATATTCACATTTTCTTTCAATTGATTTTGTGTGTCACCATATATACATTTATAATATACACACTATAGTATATAAATATGTAATGTCATATATGTATATACAAACTCAAAATGGATTAAAGACTTAAATATTAGGCTCAAAACCATAAACTCCTAGAAGAAAATGTAGACAGTAAAATCTTGAACATCTCTCTTGTCAATATTTTTCCTGATATATCTCCTCAGATAAGGGAAACAAAAGAAGAAGAAAAAATGGGACTACCTCAAACTAAAGTTTTTGCGCAGCAAAGACAACCATTAACAGAACAAAAAGGCAACTTACCACATGGAAGAAGATATGCACCAATGATACATCCAATAATGTTAATATTCAAAATTTATAAAGAACTCATGCAACTTAATATTAAAAAAAACAATTTAATAAAAAAGAATGAGCAGAGGACCTGAATAGACATTTTTCCAAAAAGGACATGCAGATTGCCAATAAGCATATAAAAAGATGCTCAATGTCACTAATCATCAGAGAGATGCAAATTTAAACCATAATGAGATATCACTTCACACCTGTCAGGATGGCTATCATCAATAAATCAACAAACAATAAGTGCTGGTGAGGATGTGGAGAAAAGGACACCCTCATGCACTATTGGTGGGAATGCAGACTGGTGCAGCCACTATGGAAAACAGTATGGAGGTTCTGCAAAAAATTAAAAATGAGACTAGTTTATGATCCAACAATTCTACTTCTGGGTGTGTAGCCAAAGAAACCCAAACACTAATTAGAAAGAATATATGCACCCTATGTTCATTGCGGCGTTATTTACAATAGCAAGCTATGGAAGCAAACCAAGTGCCCATCAATAAATGGGTAAAAAAAATGGCAGTGCATATATATATATATATATATATATATATATATATATATATATATATAATGAAATATTACTCAGCCATAGTGTAATCTTACCATTTGCAACAGGTGTTATGTTAAGTGAAATAAGTCAGCCAGAGAAAGACAAATAAATAACATATGATATCACTTATGCAAGGAATCTAAAGAACAAATAAATCAACAGACAAATTAGAAACAGACTAATAAATGCAGAGAACAAACTGATTGCCAGTCCAAAAGGGGTTAGAAGACTAGATTAAAAAAAAAAAAGATGGAGGGATTAAGAAGTACAAATTGATAGTTACAAAATAGTCACAAGATATAAAGTACAGCATAGGGAATAGTCAATAAGTACTGTAAATATTGGAGGAATACTTTGTAAAGAATCTGATTTTCTAACCACTATGCCATATACCTGAAACTAGCACAAAATAATAATGAATGACATATGTAATTGAAAAATTAAATTAAATTTAAAAAGAATCTCCTAGTGAACTTTTAAAGTATGCTAATGTCCAGGCCCCATCCCAAACCAATTTAATCCAATCTCTGGGATTGAGTTTAGCCTTCTATTATTTTTTAACACTCAGATTATTCTAATAACCTGGCAATAATAGAAAATATTGAGGACCACTAAATTAAATCAACCAAATAGCATAAGAAAATCAGCACTCGGTCATAAATCTGATCTAAATTTTAGTCCCAGCTCTGCTTTGAATAGATTTATGGCATTTAGTAAGTTGCCTAACCTCTTGGACTCTAGTTTTCTCAAAGTTAAAGTGAGATCATTGAATTAAATCATTCTTAAAGTTAAAGTGAGGAATTAGATCATTTAACATTTTCTTTCTAAAGGTACATTAGAGACTCATGTTAGCATGCCTTTATAAGATTCCCTATTCACTTCATTGTTTGGGGCCTGATCTGCCACTCTTAGCTTACCTCGCTTCACTCCAGCCTTAGTTAACCTGCTTTATCTCCTTGATCACCTGTAAGCTCCCTTTGCTTCACAGTCTTCATTTACTACATCCTTTCATTAGAAAACACTCTAGGACATCTCCCTCCTCCCTTAACTAAGTCAATGTTATTTAAGCATAATAACTTTTTTAATGTCCTTTTTTCATTGATTTGAGAGAGAGAGAGAGAGAGAGAGAGATCAGTTTGTTATCCCACTTATTTATGCATTCATTGGTTGATTCCTGTAACCATAATTACTTTTGACATAAGATTGTTCTCCTTGGTGTCATAGGGGTACTTCAAACAGATGAATATTGATGGACCCCTACATAACATAGTAATGCAATCATATAAAAAGAATACTCATATTTGTGTTCTACCACCAGGTCCTATTTAATTAGAAACTTGACCAAATTTAACCCATTAATTTCAATATCTAGCTCATAAGTCATTTCCAGAATGAAAGGCAATGAGAGATAAGAAAACACTTTCAAAGATTTTTAAAATATAAACCTAAAATATCATTAACACATACTAGAGAAGATGGGATGGAATGTAGATTTTTCTCAGCAATGCTTTGCAAGGAATTCTGGAGGCCATGAATTTTCCTAGGTAGGTGAACCTGTCATTAAGAAGAGTCTCTTGAGGGATGACTGAGAGGTCAATTTTGTGACAAATTATGGTACAAAGTTTGTTGCCCATATTATTTCCCCTTCTCAATAATTACTGCTACTACAGTGTCATTTTTGAAAAGGTCAGGAAATGGAAATACATGCATCAGACGAGAACGAAGGATCTACTTTCCCGTAAACTCTACAAATGAGTACGTCAAGGTCCCAGTGAGAAAAGACCTTTAAACTCTCTCCGCGTTCTACATCAGGATAATAACTGTGGGAAGAAGTGGGAGGACAGATTATATTTTAAAGACACTACGGGAGTTGTAGAGCAAGGAGAAAAATCTTGTTATGCTTTCCACAAATGCCAGTCAATTTTACTAGGAAAACATGTTATATAATCACTAGAGGCCCGGTGCACAAAATTCGTGCACTTGGGAGGGGTCCCTCAGCCTGGCCTGTGCCCTCTCACAGTCCGGGAGCCCTGGGGGGGATGTCCGACTGACGGCTTTGTGGGCCTAAGCCATCAGTTGGACATCCTTAGCATTGCCATGGAGGCAGGAGAGGCTCCCACCACTACCGCTGTGCTCTCCAGCCATGAGCCCAGCTTCTGGTTGAGCGGCGCTACCCCTGTGGGAGCACACTGACCACCAGGGGGCAGCTCCTGCATTGAGTGTCTGCCCCCTGGTGATCAATGCACATCATAGTGACCAGTCATTCCACCATTCGATCATTTGCATATTAGCTTTTTATTATATAAGATACACTGTAGATGAGGCCCCCTAGAACCATAAGAAATGCAAAAAAATCACTGTTAACTCATTCTCGAATTGCCCCACTTAAAATCAAATTGCCCCCCCCCACCCCCCGTGGGACATGTGCTGCACCTTGGGAACCACTGGGCTTTACACTTTTCCTCGCTGAGCTTCATTTCTGAATACATACGCATATACCATGGGAATTGTAATCTCTTCTCCGCCTACCTCACTGGGTTGTCATGAGAAGGTTCTGAGCTAATAAACCTAGAAATGTTTCATCAAGTAAGTGATGTCTAAATGGGAAGGGATTGTTATTTTTAAGCCCACGGGTACCCTCGCAGGAAGCAGGTGCTGATTGGGGGAGGAGGGCATGATTGTTTCCTGGGACTGTAGCTATAGAAGCTTTGCAGAGAGTTCCGCAGTCCTCGGAGGGGCAGGCTTTGGCCAGCATCCCTGTAGTGGTGGTCGTCCCTGGAGGTGCTGACGGGGGGGGAGGGGGGGGGGAGGGGCGGTAGGAGGGTGCTAGGGGGGTGGCAAGGCCGAAGAGAGAGTAACTGTCAAACCTTCCTGCTTGGTGCCGTTCTTTAAATTGTACGTGGCTGTTTCGCAGCTGTACCTGTAATCTCCTGGAGTGGGGCAGGGACCAGGGCAGGGCCAGGCAGGCTAGGGGGTGGGGGGTAGCGCCCCTGGTGAGATTCAGTGCACTTCTGCTGCGGAGAAGGCGCCGCTGCGGTTGGGGCGGGGGGGATGGGTCTGACCCTGGGGGGCTGCTCAGGCCTGCCTCCACCCAGATCTGGAGTTGTAGGGAGGAGAGGTGTGCCTGGCCCCAGCGGAGGGGGCCCGGCAATGGCGGGCCGAGGTCCCTGGGTGCCTCAGGGGCACTGATGGGTCATCGTCGGTGAGCTATTGTTGTGGGTGCTCCTGGAGGGGTGGCGGGGGAAGAAATCGGGAGTCAGAGGTGCGGGCTGCAGCCACCCCCGAGGCTGGGTCTTCTCCCCATTCAGTCAGCCTCCCCATCGCCCCAGGGGGGCGGGGGCTAGGGTAGGGTGTCTGTGCAGGGGGATTGAAAGAGCTCCCTGTGGCCACTTCCTCTTCCTTCTTTGCAGTCCAGACTCCTGTCAGGCACTCTCCTCAGACCCCTGGGAACTTGGCTCCAGCCACCCTGCCCCTCCGTGGCTCCCTGCAGCCCCCACCCCACTTGATTCTCCCCAGCCACCTGCCTGTCAGGAGGCTGCCGGGCACCCTGCTGCAGGCAGTGCATTCCTGGGGCAGGGGGTGGGGGTGTGGGGAGCAGCTCCAGTAAAGTTTAGTAAATCCCAGGTCAGCATCAGGATTCAGCTGCGGGGCCACGGGGGAGTCTGCCTGGGCAGGACGAAATCACACTAGACCCGGAATTCCACCCCATGGCCCCGCAGCCCCACCCACCCTGTGAATGGTCGTGATGTGATGGTGTCCCAGATAATTTGCATATTCCTCTATTATATATATAGATAATATAGATACAGAACCAGTTGTGAGAACATTTAAGAAGTAAAAGTGTATTCTAATGTATCCCCTTCCATCCTTTACTATTTCTCCCTTTATGGAGCCTTGATAGGCACAGAATGACATTGAGTTACACCTGGCTGCCCATGATAGCATATTATTATGCCCTACTGAGCACCACTCATGCTTCTCCAGCTTACTCAGTCCTTTTGCTATTTTACCCAGCAAGATACAAAGCATAAAGAATGGGGGGGAAACACAGTGTTTGTTCCAGCTAGAATATTAAGATCTGTTTGTGACTATGAAGCAGAGAAATGAAGGGCACGTGTGGGAAAGTCCCTGTATATATGTCAAGGGACAAGTGGGAGGTTTGGCTTTAGTGGGAGCAGTCTATAATCACGGGAGGAAAATAAAGAACATATGGGTAAAAATGAAAGTACAGCGAAATGAAAATTTGGAGGAGAGATAACTTAGTTGCATTGTGATGGGTTCTTATTTTCTTGGGATATGAGTAAATTCACCACAGGGAATTAGAGAGGAAGTAGTTGATATTGGTGGCTGATGGAGAGAGAAGCTGTGAAAGCGCCTCAGAGTCGGAAAGCAGATTGATTAGGGAACTCTAGTAAGATGGCTGGATAGTTAAAGAGGCAATGAAGGGTAGTAGAGGCAAGACCTTACTTGAGACTTGTTTGCAAAGGTATGTCTCCAGAACTTGTACCGCATTCCAGGCTGATGGGGTACAGTGGGGAGCAGGCAGGTAATTGGTTTTGCCAGTTAAGTGAGACAGAAGGAAAAGGGGGTAACAAGGGAGTTGAGGCCCTTGAACAAGGAGTCTGACCTGAACAAGGAGAACAGTGAAAAGCAGGAAACACTGGACAGGAAAAAAGTGTTGGAGTCAATGAATTTGAGGATAATACATTCAGGTGGACGGATTACCGTAAAGGAGAAAAAAGGAAAGAAAGCAGTATAGAAAAAGGTAGGCTGCTTATAATTGAGGTTTCAGAGGTGCTACTATTACTGATGTTGACAATGTTGATAGCACTATTTTACAAACTTTTTAAACCACAACCCTCACAAACAAAAGAAATGTTACATAGATATTTAGTACACATATACATATTTTTACAAAACAATGCTTATCCTTAAATATACTCTGATATTTTAAATTCTATTCCATTCTCATTTTAAACTTCTAGTTACTACATTAATTTCAAGGACTAGTAATACATCACAATCTGAAGTGGAAAACACTGATCCAGGATAATTCCAACAGGGGTAGCTGAGAGAACAAAAGATATAATTAAGAAAATCATGGACCTCAGCAGCCAGTGTGTTGAATTAATCATTTTTGTTGGTACTGAAGTTGACAAGAATAATGATAGAAGTAGTGGTAGAAATAAAAACATTTAACCAGATAAGAAAACTTTATATTAATTAATCTTTCCAATGAAAATAAAATTATAATAAATGAATGGCTAATTTTATTTTTTATAAATAAAAGTATTTTGGATCAAGCCCAAAACCTAGGCATGTGCCCTGACTGGGAATCAAATTGGTGCATGGGTCAACGTTCAACCATTGAGCCACACCAGCTGAGTGACAAATCATGCCTTTTCTGATTAGGATGTGTCACATATAAATGGGAAACTGTTGGACTATTTTTAGTTTTGTTTTTATGTTAGTTGACATATAACATTATATTAGTTTCAGGTATACAACACAATGATTTGATATTTGTATATATTGTGAATAAGATAGGAGGTTATATATCATGTGTAAAACAGACTTGGTTTTACTTTCATGTAGTTGTAACCTACTTTACAGTAATGGCATGGAATAAATAATCAAAAACTAAATAAATATAGAGGTGCAACTTATGATAAGAGCAGTAGTGTGCTATCTGAGAGAGAATGTGGATAGCGAAGTGGTATTTGAGAAGTCCTCTTTCAAGAAATGAAGTGTTAGCTGAATCCCAAAAGATGAGTAAGAGATGGCCACATGGCAAAATTACTTGTCATTCTATTCCATACTTTATCTTTCAAATGAGAGAGCTAAAATAATAGAATCTCATGATGGGATGGCCCCTTAAAGCCCTTCTAACCCAACAACTCTTCTGATTCTTCAATCCTTTCTAAGATGTCTCTGCTCAAATGTCAATATCATAGCAAACTTGCTCCTTTTCAAGAGCAGTTAGTGAAAGTTTTTCTAACTATTATTTTAGATGTTTTCTCACACATTAATTCATTTTATTCATTACCCTATGAGAAGTAATGTTCCCTAATTTGTGGAAGAGAAAATAAATGGAGTTGGCTTTGATACACAATGGTGCTAGTAACCACCACCTCCTTTCTCTGAACTGTTACTAATGGCAGGATTTTCGTGGCCTGATGTGGCTCAGTGGTTGAGCATAGACCGAGGAACCAAGAGTCTGCTGGTTCAATTCCCCATGAGGGCACATGCCCGGGTTGAGAGCTCTATCCCCGATGGGGGCGTGCAGGAGGCAGCTGGCAGCCAATTGATGTTTCTCTCTCATTGATGTTTCTGCCTCTCTCTCACTCTTCCTTCCTTTCTAAAATCAATATATGTGTGTGTGTGTGTGTGTGTGTGTGTGTGTGTGTGTGTGTGTGTATTAGTGGCAGGATTTTTCTCTGATGCACCAACATATGCAAAGCAGCTGTGTGGGTCTAAGGGGAGGTTACAGGGTCATGGGACAATATTTTTGAGTAACCATCTGGCTCTAATCCAGCATAAACTCACATTCATGACCTCATTTGCATCATACTCCAGCTAAATCTAGCCAAGTGGTAGATGTCACATTCCTTATTTACCCTCATTCTCTCTAATCAATCATCTCCTAGTGAGTGTTACTAGGCACTAAATCTGGGAATAAAGAGTAACGTTAGCAGAATGTAAATAAACTTGAATGGAAAGGGCAATTAGAGAAGAACTAAATTCCTTGGCTTAAATCAGGATCCTACTCAATCTGAATGCACCAGTCTTGGGAATACTAAAAGAGTAATTATATTCCTCCATCTGCCCTTGGCTTGTCATAAAAATAATATAAACATATCACTTGGAGTGCAAGTCAGTGATTGGTGGTGGCAAGAGGGAAGTCCACAGCGAAGTCAGAAGTTGTGAGACAAGTCCATGTGCTCAAAGAACATTCCAGAGAGGACACAGGGAAGGAAAAATAAGACTTAGCATAGTATTTATCATAGGTTAGAGGACATTGCCCTCTGAAGGGGGAAAAAGGGGAAAACTAGCAAACTATGTAGATGCACATCATTATTGTTATCATTATTATTAAAATTACAAAATTCGTGCACGAGAGGGGGGGGGGTCCCTCAGCCTGGCCTGCACCCTCTCCTATCTGAGATATCTCCATCACAATCCAGGACTGCTGGCTCCCAACTGCTCACCTGCCTGCCTGCCTGATTGCCCCTAACTGCTTCTGCCTGCCAGCCTGAACACCCCCTAACCACCCCCCTGCCAGCTTGATTGACTCCTAACTACTCCCCTGCCAGCTTGATTGCCCCTAACTGTCCTCCCCTGCCAACCTGGTCTCCCCTAACTGTCCTCCCCTGCAGGCCTGGTCCCCCCCAACTGCCCTCCCCTGCTGGCCTGGTCACCCCTAACTGTTCTCCCCTGCTGGCCTGGTCACCCCTAACTACCCTACCCTGCTGGCCTGATCATCCACAACTGCCCTCCCCTGCCAGCCATCTTGTGGTGGCCATCTTTGACCACATGGGGGCAGCCATCTTGTGTGTTGGCGTGATGGTCAATTTGCATATTACTTCATATATATATATATATATATATATATATATATATATATATACACACACACACACACTAGAGGCCCATTGCAGGAAGATTCCTGCAAGAATAGGGCTTCTCCACCACCCCGCTTGCTTCCCTCCTGTCTCCGCCACCCCACTTGCTTCTCCACAGCTTCACTCCCTTCTGCAGTGCTTGGCTTCCTTCTATGCTGTCTTCAGTCTTCACTCTGCACCTGCATATGCAAATTAACCACCATCTTTGTTTGGTTAATTTGCATACTCGCTCTGATTGGCTGGTGGTCATAGTGGAGGGATGGTCAATTTGCATATTTCTCTTTTATTAGTGTAGATATGTCAGTATCATTGGATAATCAGCCCTCAGCCTTCTTTCATTTTTTCTCCTCTTTTATCTCCTCCTTGTCAACATGCCCTTTTCCTTGCCTTTCTGGTACCTTATGACTTATGAAGCTCAGTCTATTGATTTCATTATAACTTCTAGACAGTTTGTATTCAGCTTAAGAGCTTTGTTCAGTATTTTTTGTCTTATTTGCTTATATAATTGTTTTTATAATTGTAGGAAATTTTAAAATATTTTCTCTTTACTTTAAATTGTTCATTCAAATTTGTATTCAGGAATTGTCATAATACAGGGAAAACTTAAAATCTTGCCCATGTTTCAAATAACAAATCTTAAATGTTTTCTTTCCTCCAAGTTAACTCCTCAGAGACACATCCTAGCATCTCAAAACATCTCCAAGTCTGGTCTTACTAGTAGATGGCATGAAGAAGAGCCCTCTGGGGGAATCTGTTGGCTTCATACTTAAAATCTATTCTCCTGGCAACTCTGGAAGTTCAGATATGTTCCAAATAAAATTTCTCCCTGAAGATGTCATAAGTCCAATATCAAGTTCTCACAATTTCTAAAGCAGAATAATTTTATCCAAATTTTCTTTCCACTGAATCTCTTTTATTGGCTTCTGTAGCATACTGACTAATTAATCAAATCCTTTCTCCTGTCAAACAAATGTGGCCAGAAAGTTCTTAATTCTAAGGAAACCTTCTCAATACATATTATTCAGGATAAACTAGGCTATGCTACAGCAACAAATAACCCCACAATCTCATTTTTACAACACACTAAAAGTTTCTTATGCCTCACATCAGTGTGGGCTAATTAACTCTCCTTCAAAAGTGATGCAGGAACTCTCACTAGGTACACACTCCATTAGGAACATGCGAACCCTGTGGTTGCCATGAAGAGAAGGCTGGTATAAACGGTCTTTCTTAAAGGTCACACCTGAGGAGAGGCTTAAATCGTTTCTGCCCATATTCCATAGCCTCAAACTAACTGCATTGGAGACTAAAAAATATAGCTTTCAAGTGTGTCCAGAAAGAGAAAATTACAGGGTACTGTCACTGCTACACATTATAATCCTTAATCCCTAGGAGTAAAAAGGGAATTTCAGAACCACAAATTCTATGAAATATATAATTAATTCTTTTCTAACACTAAAACAATTTGGAGATTGATTTCCCAATGATTTCCCTAAAATCTAGCAAGTTAAAAAAAATGTATTGATACATATACTAATATACATGCATACATAATACCTTTATTCATCTATCCATTCAGGCAATAGTATTTTTTATATAAGAAAAAAACATGTGCTTTGTGGTCTGATTTTTTTCCATGTAATAATGCATCTTAAATATTTTCCCATATCAATATATGTATTAGCACATAATATAGAACACAGAATGTTATTTTTATAGTTGTAACTACTCACGGTACTTCCCTATTGGAAGACAGATTGTTTTCAGAGAACTCACTTAAACAAGTATATCTTTGAGTACATATGCAATTAACTCTTTCAGATGGATTCCCAGAAGTAGTCAATTGTTGGGTTCAAAAACTAAAAATTAATGTTAGTGACCAGCTGGTGTTGCACAGTGGTTGAGCATCAACCTATTAACCAAGCAGTTACTGGTTAGATTCCCAGTCAGGGCACGTGCCAAAGTTGTGGGCTCAATCCGCAATAGGGTGTGTGCATGAGGCAGCCAAGCAATGTTTCTCTCTCATCAATGTTTCTTTCTCTTTATCCCTCTCCCACTCTCTCTTTCTAAAATTCAATTTTAAAAATATTTTTTTAAATTAATATTAGTGCCTACTTGTAATAAACTCAGCCAAGGTGACTGGTATATATTTTCTAATTGATTTTTGTTTTGTCTTAATTGCTTAACTTTAATTATCTTTTTGTATATGTGTTTTATTATACGAACATATTATCTAGCTTAACTTCTAGGGTGTTGCTCATAGCATTTGTCAAGTCTAGAAGTAGGAATAAAAGCAAAAGCTGAAGGAAACGAAATATAAGAGAGGAGAAAAAGCAGATTTTTTAAAAAGTAAAAGGGAGGGAGGAAGTGAAGGAAAAAGAGGAAGAAAAGGAGAGGAAAAAATATAGATAGAGAAGCAGACATTAAGAGGGGAAGCAGGAAGGACCACTTAGACAATAAATAGAATAATGTTTCAAATTATTTTTCCAAAGCTTGATTAACATTAATACCAAAACCCACAAGAAATAGTACAAAAATAGAAAACTACAGACTAAACTCATTTTGGAAAGTACCTAAAAAATTCTAAATAAAACATTGGCAAATAAAATTCAGCAAAATATTAAAGAACAATTTTCGATGATCTGGCCTTTGCCTACCTCTCTCAGTCCCATCTCTCACTATTCACTCTCCTTTGACAGTATGTATTAGCTTCATGCTGGGAACCCTTCCTTACTTCCTCTTCACCAGGCTAACTCCTCATCATTCTTCAGTCCTCAGATTAAGCATCTCATCTTCTGGGAGATTATCTTTGATCCCAGAATGGATTAGGTATTCCTACCATCTATCAAAACACCCATTACCCTTTACTAGTATTATGTTGACTTCTGTAACTGTCTCTCTCTCCTGATAAATTTTAGGGCCTAAAGACAGAGGCCAAATGACTCTTGTTCAACCCTACACACCAGATTCAAGTACAGCGCCAGCTAAGACTAACAGCTCTGCACCCTTGGAACCAGAATCTGAATTGAGGGAAGTTGTGTTGTAGCTTCTTTCAATCTAGAGGTGGAAGTGTCACATATACAATTAGACCTCCTTAACGACTAAGACAATTTCTCAAGTCAAGCCCGAGTAAAGCAAACAGGTGGAGTCTCCTGTCATTTTCCACCCTGTGACTGCTCATCAGGATTTCTCACATCACAAGAGGAAAAATGTGGCCCCATTTCCCTACTAGTGGCCTTCGTGGCTCAGTAAGGGAACCTCAGAGTGGTGCACACTAGACCAGGAGGGGTGACTAGAGTCCCTGGGTCCTCACAGAGAAAAAAAAAAAAAGAAGAATTTTCCACAACCAAGTGAGATTTGTGCCACAATAAATTTAATATCTAGATTTCCTAAATACTGCAGTATCCCCAATACTTAGAACAGTGCTTTGCACTTTGAGTAAATATGTACTAAGTTGATGAATAAATGCATAAATAATGAAAATCTTCCAATATAATTCACCATGTTCATAGATCCAAGGAGAAAATTTATGTGATCATCTCTATAAATGCCAAAAAGGCATTGATAAAATTCAGCATATATTCCTGCTTTTAACCAATAAATAAGTAAATAAATCTTGATAAAATGAGATACTTTCTTAACATTATTTTAGGTAGATAGATTGAGAATCAATTAAGAATCCATTAGAAGCAATGACAAAATTCATTTAGGTGGATCCTACCACATTACTGTAAAAATTAATAGGTGTTGTTTTTTCATTTTATTTTATTGGGGTGACATTGGAAAAATATATTTTGTATTTATTTCAGAGAGGAAGGGAGAGGGAGAGAGAGATAGAGGGAGAGAGTTACCCTATCAACAATTAACATGATAACATGAGAGAGAATCATTGATTGACTGCCTTCTGCATGCCTCCTACTGGGGATGTGCCCCTGACTGGAATCGAACCCAGGACCTTCAGTCTGCAGGCCAACACTCTATCCACTGAGCCAAACTGGCTAGGGATTAAAATTAATGATTTTAAAATATAATAGCATTTATACAGGTAATTAGCAAGATTTAGATAACTGAAATTTTTAAATTTTACTAAGGGACATTTTAAAAAATTTTATAAATATACATATATCTTGTTTTTTAATAGAAAAACTTTCAAGATTACTATAATATTCTATAATTTCCAAGCCAACTTAAGAAAATTGTATATGTAATATTTATATACATATATTTACCTGTCATGTTGATTGAAAAGGAACTTCAGGGGTACTACAATGTTTTTTAAATGTATGTGCCAAGATAGCAAGACTAATCAGAAATTTCTGAAAAAGAATAATGATTAAGGTCTAGCCTTAATAAATATTAAAACATACTCTCCAATTCCCACTGCAGCATAACAAACCACTTCAATACTTAGCAATGTAAGATAACCCATAATTATGTTCATGAAATTTTTGGGTCAGGAATACAGGTTTGTTGTTTCTAGTGTTAATGTAAGAAACATTCAAACCTATAAAGAATTCTTGTGAGTTTATTTGAGCCAAACTGTCGATATTTGCCTTGCAGGGAAGCAGAATCTCAACGTATTGAGATAATGCTCTGGAGAATGGCTGTTTTCCACCTAGTTTTATAAATTCCCATCAAAAGAGGAGACGTAAATAGGTTACATGAAATCCATTGGTGATAGATTAGGGAGGTGGGGAGGTTGGAGAAAGCACAGGGTGCGGGAGAATCTCTGGGGTTGGATAAAAAGTAAAATGATTAGACGTATGCTTCTTTTACATAGGGGGTACAGGATAGTTAACAGTCAACAATTAACATGATAACAATTTGTGGTTTTGCCCTGGGACATTGGTTGTGCCCTGCGGGGTTCGGGAAAAGGGAAGTTACAAGTTGCCTGGCATTCCAAAGGTGTGTTATCATAGATGCAAAAAGACACTGGGCTCAGTTAAGATAGAAGTTGATCTTTGTCAGGGAAGATACTGGCCTAGGACATGACTACCCACTATAAATTGCTTTTTAATTTAAAAGGTTTTAATTACTAGGCACTTAATCTGGGAATAAAGAGTAACATTAGCAGAATGTCAATAAACTTGAATGGAGAGGGCAATTGGAGAAGAACTAAATTCCTATTATTTTTTCCAAACAAGGTTATGTATGAAAAGAAAAATACACTTTAAAAAATTAATATCAAGTCACTCTAATCAGGTTAGGGACTAAATAACTACATTCTAATTTATAAACTCCTTTAGCTTCTTTGAAGAAGAAAGTCACAGAAAGAGATTTCTGTGTCAGTTCCCAGAGAGAAAGCTAATAAAGTTCAGGGAGGACCATGATCAAAGACCTACCCTAAAGTCTCACTGAGGTTTTCCGCCCCGAGCCCGGAAGGGTGATGTGGCTGGGGCTTCGCCAGCCTCACTCTGTCTACCATTTTCAATTCTCAGAGTCTGTTGACTGTCATCTTGCTGCTTGTATGTACCTGTGCTTATATCCGATCCTTGGCACCCAGCCTCCTGGACAGAAATAAAACTGGATTGTTGGGTATATTTTGGAAGTGCACCAGAATTGATGAATGGAAGAGTCCTTATGTAGCAGTATGCTGTATAGTGATGGCCTTCAGCATCCTGTTCATGCAGTAGCTTGGAAAAATACCTGAATTTAATTGCCATCAGATTTCAGTATAAAAAGGGGACTTATCTGAAGAAAATAATGCAAAGAATAGATAACTTTGTTTCAACATTGAATGAGATAAATTCCCAGCTGCTGTTCTCTATTTTATTATTGGACCAATGTTCTATATAATTAGGATGTAACCATTTAATACTTAAAGAGTTTGTAGCAATCAATCTCAGTACTGTCACTACAAATATTACATTCTGCAAATGTCATTTCGTTGTGTCCAATACCAGTTTTTAGTGAGGTATCTCTAAGACACATAGTAGAAAAATTTGGTAAATTATTCAAGTTCCTTTCACTGTGACTTGGACGTGATATATCTTTATATATTGAACTAGCTTTTTTATTGGAAAAAAATAGGTTTCAATTTGTGTTGCTAAGGGTTGCATTCATATTTAATAATACTTGCTTTACCTTTGGCCACACCATTTTGAGCCAAAGTACCTCTACTCTTAACGAATTCTGTAGTTTATAGCAGGTTTTTAAACTATTTAAAATAAGCCTATGCAGTTCTAGGGAGAAAGATAAATGAGATGTGACTTGAGTAGCATTGAGAAAGTGTTCATATTTAACATGAAAGGATTTAGAATAGCTGATTGGTGTAGTCGCTTCTGTAGCCTCTCTGGTTTAAGTATGGATAAATGTCTTAAGCATAAATTTGACCAGCTGTCATTCTCTAAGTAAAATTACATTCTTAGAATAAAAAGAACAAAATAGAACAATTATAAAATGATAATCCTGTATTGGGTAGAGTCAGGTCTCCCCTTATTTTAATTACCCTAAAATGCAAACTGCATTTTTGTTGTTTTTTAATGCAGCACTTTGAATCTGGAAAAAAATAAAAATAAAATAAAGTCTCACTGAAAGACAACATCCAGAAGTTAGATCCAATCTTCCTCTAAGTTGTAGTTTCACGCATACACTGTTTTCAGGGACACAGAAGGGAGATCAAGGGCAAGAAGATGCCTTTAATTCATTCTGAGTGACAACGTAACCGCATACACAGGTCTTTTTGTGTAACATTTACTAATGTTGCTGTAATGGGGTTTTAGAAAGGAAGTACTATTCGTTTCATTATGTATTAATAAAGGTTAGTGCATGTCTCAACTTTTTTTTAGTAAAATATGCTTAAAGGTGAACTCAAGCAGGCTATGAAATTGAATCATCCACTGCCTTCAAGGGAGATAACCATCAATTTTCTGGCACCTCATATTTATCCTTGAAATTATATTAAATGCTGAAATATTAGGTCTCATAGGTTTTACTTGCTTCCTACAATGTAATGCTAAAGCATTACATCACTCAGTCTGCTTCCTTCTTCTGCCCAAATCTATTTCTCAGAGTTTCTGGCAGGACTGAAAGGTTGTACCCAAGATGATTACTAATGTGTTTGATTATTAAAAATTAAGCCCCCCAGAGGTTTTTTTTACATTCATTTTTCAGGAGGATTGTTTAGGACACCTGAATTAAAGGCTACTTCTTGACCACCTTAACCTTGAATTGCCCCATTCGCAAGGCTGCAAGACTATCTCATATTCTGGGCATTTTAATAGTGATGTAACTTACTGACTCTAAAGAAATAACCATCTTTACAAGGGACAGCCTACTTAATCCTGGAATAAATTAGGCTCAATGTTGATCAGATAGGAGACAACCAATATGACTCAGAATGCATGACAAAGTTTTTATCATCATAATTGGCCTGGGCTGTGTGAACAGATTGTAGGACAGATGGATAAAAACCATAACAAAAATAACAACAAATTGCACAGCTGCCCTAAACATGAATATATGAAATTTAGCCTTTTTGTTATGCCCTAGGAAAAGCAGAAGATCCCAGGATACTTATACAAAGATGTTTAGTATTCTCCTCTTACATTCACAGCAAGAACCGGTAATCTGACAATGCAGTAGAAATCATCAAAATAGCTTCTATTCATCTTCTGACATTAATTGTGTGACCTTGTGGAAAACCACTCAAGCTCTCTGGTATAAGTTTATTTGGTTGTAAAATTGGTAGTGGTTACTATATCTTCTACATCCCCTTACAGGTATAAAACTCCAAATTCTACGTAATTTATTATGAAGCATGTAACATAGGAGCTTTGCTTTGTTCGTTGCTGAATTTGAGGCCTTAAAATTGTGCCCAGTAGATAGTAAATCCTGAATAATGATTTCTTGCATGAATATAGTCATAGTGAAGTGTTTGTTGAATAAATGCATATATAAAGCATGTGTAACCTTTCAGTTTCTTAAGACTGTATTATATTTACATACAAGGAATATGTTGAGAATAATTTTTTCAAAAACTCTCCAAGTACCATGAGCTAAAATCCATGATATAAAAAAAAAAAGAAGTTAAAAAATGGGCAATATTTTCTAACTTTTTTACTTCATAAAACACCTAATCATTAATGTATGAGCAACCACCTTCAGTGCAACAGATCAAGATCAATAAAAACTGGTGAGTGTTTGGGGAAAAGAAAAAAGTATAAAAAGACTTTATAAAAAAATCTTAGAATCTTTAAGTACACTGCTCTGCCCTAGGCTTTGAAGAAGACACAGAAAATAAGTCTCAAAGAGAGATTTTGCTCATGAACATTTAAAAATCTTATTAACATATCTAGCAATCTTATTAACGATCACACAGACCACACAAAGACCTTCATATTTCTCATTCATTGAACCAATATTTCCTGAGGTCCTATTTATATGCCATGAATGTTTTGGGCAAATGAGAATAAATTAGTGAATAGAATATATTAAAATTCTTGCCCTCATAGAGTTTATATTCTATTAGGTGAAGGAGATGTTAGGGAGGAGGCAGACAATAAATAAAAGTCAATATACACTGAGTGGCCAGATGATTATGATCTCTGAATGCATAATAATCTGACCACTCAGTATATATTAGAGGCCTGGTGCATGAATTCGTGCATGGGTGGGGTCCGGCCAGCCTGGTCACAGGGAGGGGACATGGGCGGTTGGCCGGCCTGCCTGTTGGTCGAACTCCTGGTCTAGGGGACAATTTGCATATTATCCTTTTATTATATAGGATATACACTGAGTGGCCAGATTATTATTCATTCAGAGATCATAATAATCTGGCCACTCAGTGTATAGCATATGAGATAGTGATAGGAGGGATAGCAAAGTGTGGGTGGGTAAGGAGTGGGACAGGCTGTTCCTTTAAATAGAATGGTCAACAAGGCCTTGTTGAAAAGTTGACCTTTCAATAAAGACTGAAAGGAGAGGGGGAGTCTTTATATACTGGGTGGGAAGAGCATTTCAAGCACATAGAAGAGCAAGTGCAAATGCCCTGAGAGAGGAGCATGGCAAGTTTCTATGAGAAACAACAAGGAAGCCAGTGTGGCTAGAGGAGAATGACTTGGGCGAGGGTCAGATGAGATGAAGTCAGAGAGGTAACAAAGGCCAGACTGTGCAACGCCGTACAGCTTTAGAAGTCTGGCTTTTACTCTGAGTGAGATGGGCAGCCGTAAAGGGTTTAAACCAAAGAGAAACATGATTTAACTTCTTCGTAACGGGATCACTTTGGCTGTTCATTTAGAATTGGTGGCCTTTCCCAAGTGAGAATACAAGAAGCCAGCAGTCTGCCATCAGAAGAGGGCCCTCCCCCATCAAACTGGTACCACTCTGGTCATAACGGCAGGAGAAGAACTTAATGAAGACCATCCAGCAGGAATTCATGAGCATTTGTCAACATTTGCAAATCCCATCGCTGCTGTAGATGACACGCTGAAGACCATGATGTCTGTCTCTAGGAATGAGTTGCAGCAGTTGCACCCACCTGAACAAGCAAAAGTGGATTTCCTTTCTGCTTACACATTAAATTCAATGTTTTGGGTTTATTTGGCAACTCTGGAGTTAATTCTAAGGAACATCCAGTAGAGCAGGAACTGGAAAGAATCAGAATATATATGAACAGAGTTGAGTCAAGGAAATAACAGACAAGAAGAAGGCAGCCGAGCTGAACAGAGGGGCAGCTTCAAGATTTGTAAAAAATGCCCTCTGGAAACCAAAACCTAACAATGCATCCAAAGTTGCCAATAAAGTAAAAAATAACCTTTGGCTTTGATGTACCCATGTTCAAAAAGTACATCACTTTTATTGTTTTACACAAAATAGATAATTATGTGGCAAGGCACAGTTTAAATGTATTCTTCATTGAATTCATATATAAAATTTACATTTAAGTTTGTAATGCTAAATACACTTTTCTCCAGAAAAATTAAGTTATCTTTATTGACTTTCCTATAGAGCACTGTGAGGTTTTTAACATTGTGGTATGTTTTATACTTATACTTTACCATCTCTCTTGACAGGACTCTTATTTCCTTATATAGGTCAACCTTTCGAGTATCATTTTATAAGCAACTATGAAATTTAAGTTAAATGTTCTTTGTAAGCATTTGTCTATTTTAAATGAATAATGACTTCATGAAGCATGTTTTCTGAAGGCTGAAGTTATAAATGCATCTGTTTTCACTATATACAAGAAAAATGAAATGCCTTCCATGTCCTTTTTTCTGTGTTCTTACTTTATCATGCTTTAATGATTTGGAGAATTGCTTCATTTGACATTTGAATGGTGAATTTAAGGTTTTACTTTAATTTTTGGCACTTTGCCTCTATGTCCCATTTAAAGTGAAACATATTCTCTTTAATTGTGGATGGGAAATGAGGTTGTATATTGATGGCTGAATTTTGGCAAAATGGTTTTGTCTTATCAATAAAGTCTGTAAATGCAGTGTAAAAAAAAATTTAGTTATAGCCCATCCAGTGTTGCTCAGTGGTTGAGCATCAACCCATGAACCAGAAGGTCACAGTTCAATGCCTGGTCAGGGCACATGCCCAGGTTGTGGGCTCAATCCCCAGTAGAGGACGTGCAGGAGACAGCCAATCAATGATTCTCATCAATGATGTTTCTATCTCTCTCTTCCTCTCCCTTCCTTTCTCTGAAATCAATAAAAACATATAAAAAATTTTTAGAAAAAGAATTGTTTTAGAGGGACAAAGGCAGAAATAGAAATACCAGTTAAGAATCTATTGGGGGAAAAAATAAATTATTTAAAATACACACACACACACACACACACACACACACACACACACACACACTCCAATCTACTCATAAGAGATTCATTCATTTCTTTTCTCATTGAGAATCTTCTATGTGCAAAGAACTATAAGTGATATTATATGAATCCTCTCTAGCCCACTGCCTACCCCTAACCAAGAACTTGAAAAGGGATTGTTATAGACTAAATGCTTGTGTCCCTCCCCCGCAACACCAAAATTCATATATTGGAACTCAATCCCCAATGTGATGGTATTTGGTTGTGGGACCTTTGACAGAGATTGAGTCATAAGGGCTCTCATGGATTGGTGCCCTCATAAAAGAGGCCCTAGAGAAGTCCCTCACCCTTTCCACCATATGAGGACACAGTGAAAAGACAGATTGCTGACTATGAACAAGAGGCAGGCTCTCACCAGACACCAAATCTGCCAGTGCTTTGATCTTGGACTTCTCAGCCTCTCCAGAACTGTGAGAAATAAATTTTTCTATTGTTTATAAGCCACCCAGTCTGCGGTATTCTGTTATAGTAGTCCAAAGGCACTAAAACTGGGACTTTTTGCAAGTGTACAGGCATCTTGCCTTCCAGAAACAAAGCCTTGAAAGAATGTTTGTATCTTTAATGCTTAGCAAGTTAAAAACACACAACAAAAGAGACTAATTTTCTGGATTGCCACACAATCAGCTTTTGATAGTGTTCCCAGAATGACTGTTCTAAAGGAAAACTAGTATTCATAGAAATATGACTGTTGCCTTTATAAAAGACACATATATCAGCAATTATTTTATTAAAAGAGGACATTTCCATGGAATTCAAGAAAAAAAACTGTTGTTTTTGTTATTAAAAATATACATAATCATTATCCAAGGTTTCTACATCTTAGACTCCATGGAAAAGAGCTTTGTTTTCAATACCACTGAGATGATCTGAAGTCCCAAAGCTCCACAGTAATCCTGACACTGCCTAGGATTGAGGTTATGTAAAAGAAAGCAAACAGATCTGAGAAGCAAGAGGGCAGAGTCACTGGACTTCTTAGCTTTAGCAGATTTCTTGTATTGAAGCATCATCCTAGAAAATCACTGACTGTAGACATTGCTTATATACTCACTGCTCCTGAGATCTTAAGAAAATAAAACAGGTCATTTCTATTATGGTATCCTCTGTCTTGAAGTAACAAGTCATGGGAAGGAAAGAAATAAGCAAGGCTAAGGGAAGAAGTATAAGGATGGAGGTTGAATATCATCTGTTTCACACCTTGATGCCTTAAGGAAGTTTTCTTTGCCATCTCTCCTCAGTTGGCTCGCCCTTATTCATCCCTCAAGACTCCTCTTGGGCACACCTCCCTTAGAAGTCTTCACTGAACACTGAACTTCCCTGAACCTCTCTAGCATCTGTCTGTTGTATCACTTACCATGGATTGCATTTGTCTTGTCCAAGAGTATAACAAGCCCCTTGATGAAAGAATTCTGTTTTCCTCATCTCTGTACTCATACAACTCAGCATGGTACTTTACAAATAATGTGTTCAATAAATGTTGATTAGTCAAAGTGGATTAAAGACAAACATAAGAGTTGGCACCATAAAACTCTTAGAAGAAAAAATAGGAAAGTAGCTCTGTGACATTGGTCTTGCCAATGATATTTTTAGATATGATACCAAAGCACAAGCAACAAAAGCAAAAATTAACAAGTGGGACTACATCAAACTAATCTGCACAGCAAAAGAAACAATCAACAGAATGGGAGAAAATATCTGCAGATCATCTATCAAACAAGGGTTAATATCCAAAATATATAAAGAAATCATACACTTCACTAACAAAAAAGCAAACAATCTAATTTAAAAATTAGCAGAGAAATTAAGTAGACATTTTTCCAAGGTACATCTAATGGTCCACAGGTACATGAAATAATTCTCAACATTACTAATCATCAGAGAAATGCAAATGAAAATCACAATGAGATATCACTTCACACCTATTAGAATGGCTATCATCAAGAAGATGAGAGACAAGTGTTGGAGAGGGTGTGAAGAAGAGGAAATGCTTATGCACTGTGGTGGGAATTTAAATTAGTACAGCCACTATGGAAAATAAAGTTGATTCCTGCATCACCTCTGACAGCTAAATCCACCACAACTAGACTGAACTAGGTGCCCCTCCTTCATGCTTCTATAACATTTGCTATATCTGTTCTTTAATAAATTTACCATAGTGATTTTTAATCATATATATTATTTTTTCTACAGTAAGCTACAAATGTCTTGAAAACGGGGACCATGTTTTATTCATTTTTATAACCATAGGATCTAAAAATATTATTAACAATTCTAAACATATTAAAATGCTATTAATGATTATTTTTGGAATATGTAATAGTAATTGATAGTTATTCTCTATATTTTAATGTATTTTAAGTGTTTTATAATGGTTATCTATTAACTTTATTATTTTAAAAAACATCTAATGACCTGAATTTGTTGCATTTCCTTCATTGGATATTGTATCACCTATAATGGAAAAATGAGCTTAACTGTTACAGGCTCCAGGCCATGTGAAAATAGAATATCTTACCAATAATTTTTCTTTTGGCAATTTTCTGAGAAAACTATTGAGATATTTAATGCTTTCAGCTTAACTTCTTTTCACTTGATACTCTTTTCTCCAGTGAAGGAAACTATTTCACCTTAAAAAAAAGATACAGCCATAAACAGACCTCCAAGCTCTACACATAGAGAATGTTCAATAAACCCTCCTAATAAAAATGCTATTGATTGACCCAGTAATCCCACTTCTAGGAATATATCCTAAGAAACCAGAAACACCAATCAGAAAGGATATATGCACCCCTATGTTCATAGCAGCACAATTTACAATAGCTAAGATTAGGAAACAACCTAAGTGCCCATCAGCAGATGAGTGGATTAAAAACTGTGGTACATCTACACAATGGAATACTACACTGTTATAAAAAAGAAGGAACTTTTACCATTTGCAACAGCATGGATGAAGAGCATTATGCTAAGCAAAATAATCCAGTTGGAGAAAGATAAATATCACATGATCTTACTCATATGTGGGATATAATGATCAACATAAACTGATGAACAAAAATAGATCCATAGAGCGGGGCATCAATTGGGGAAAAAGGAGACATATGTAAAACTTTAGACAATAATAAAAAAAAATAGATCAGAGACAAATGGCAGGGGAGGTAGGGGGATTAGAGAGCAACCAAAGGACTTGTATGCATGCATATTAGCATAACTAATGGACACAGACACTGGGGCGGTGGGGGCTTCCCCAGGATGGGAATGACTGGGCAGGGGGGAGGGTCAATGGGGGAAAAAGGAGACATATGTAAAACTTTAGACAATAAATAAATAAATAAATAAATAAATAAATAAAATGCTATTGAGTATGTAATGCCAGGAGACCAGTCAGAAAGGGTTAGGGCCTCACTGAATTACCCTTGAAAGTCATAATGAATCTAGTTTCAGTTTAAAGATCTTGCTAAGAGTTAAACTTGTAGTCTTTTTAGTGTTTCCCCAAAGATCTCACAGAGCAATCTAAACCAGCAGTCACCAACCGGTATTCTGCGGACCACTGGTGGTCCATGAGGTCCGAAAGGCTGGCAACTGATGATCTAAACAATAACATCTATATATATATATAAGAGCCTAAGCGACCATTATAACCAAAAGACTGGAACAACCAGAACAACTGGTCGACCAGTGGCTCTGATGTGCACTGACCACCAGGGGGCAGATGCTCAATGCAGAAGCTGCCTCCTGGTGGTCAGTGCACTCCCACAGTCAACCTTACATGGCCCCTCCCCCTGGCTGGCCAGCCCCGATCGGCCCCTGGTGCTAACCCATTCTTAGAGACCTGCTTCTGGGTCAGGGTTTCGAACATAGCAGAGCAGCTCCCTCGCTGCAATCTATTGAAAGTCAGCCCTCAACACAAGGATTTGTCTCGCTCCTGTCCTCTCCCTCCCCCAGGGGGCCACGCCACAGAGGTGGCAAGGCAGTGAGGGAAGAAGGAGAGGAAGCAGTGGGGAACGACATCCTCCTCTCCTTCCCCAGAGGCCGCCCACCCACCACGCCACCTTGGCAGTGAAGAAAGGAGGGGGGTGAAGGCGGGGAACTGCATGGTGGCAGGGTGCCAACAGCAGCATCGGCGTCCAGCGTCCATTCCTTCTGCACCTGGCCCAGCAACCATGGCCTCCCCTCCTAACCCTGCTGGCACCTTCAGGCCCGGGCTGGGATGGGGAACCAAGGGTGGGTGGTGGCAGATGCAGCTCCTTTCCCAAGGAGGCCGAGGGCCAGCGCCCTCCTTGGGACCAGCGGCCACCTCCCCTCCCCCAATGCATGAATTCATGCACAGGCCCTCTAGTTCAATTATAAAAGCCAGAGACTGAAAATGTTTAAAGTAAATGAAATTTAAAAACTCATATATTATAAAAATGGGTGCCAAATTTGTATACCTATGCATGATAAATTATTTCTTCATTTTATTATTCCCCTACTTTATTTCATAGAAACATTTGAAATACTGAATTTAGTCATCTTTTTTAGAATATGAACAGATCTTTCAAAACATCTTTATCAATGTACTTATTTTAGAGATAAAGTGAAACCCATGGAATTTAGATAGACTGCTCAATTAGTAGCAGAAGTTAACTGAGAACCCATGTCTCTATTCTAATGTCAAAGTTTCTTTCAGCACATTAAGTTGCTTTGCAAATTTTTTTGTATTGATATCCTGTATAATAAAAATCTAATATGCTAAGTGTCCTGTCATCCAGTCATCCAAACAACCAATCAAAGTGTAATATGCTAGTGATATGCTAACCACTCGCTATGACGTGCACTGACCACCATGGGGCAGATGTTCCTACTGGAAGGTTAGCTTGCTGCTATGGTCTGGCCGATCGGGACTGACAGGCCGGACAATCCCTGGAGCCCTCCCATAGTCCCTCCCCAGCTGGCCAATCTCCCGCATCTCTCTCTGGTCCTGATCGTGCACTAGTGGGGTCCCTTGGCCTGGCCTGCCCCCTCTTGCAATCCGGGACCTCTCGGGGGATGTTGGAGAGTCGGTGTTGGCCTGATCCTGCAAACCAGGCCCCCACTAGTGCACGAATTTATGCACCGGGCCTCTAGTATCTTTATAAGTAAATCCATAATGTATCTGCAGTAGGCTGCTCCTAAAATGGTCCCAGCAATCTCTTGCCTTCTGGGGTTCACTCCCTGTGTAATTCTCTTTCCAAGTATGTGGGCTAGAATTTAAGGACTTGCTCCTAATGAATAGAACACAGTAAAATTGATGAGATGTCACTTCCAAGATTCTTTCTGCACTCTCTTGCTGGTGCTGTTTTGTTTTCTCTGCTGGCTCACTCTGATGAACCAAGCTGCCATGTGGGGACAGCTTCAGTCCAAAAGCCTGTGAGAAACTTAATCTTACCAGTTAAGCATCAGAATAGACTGCAAACTCAGCTGACACCTTTATTGCAATCTTGTCCCTGAGCTAATCTGTGTCCATATTGCCAACCCACAGACACTGGGAAATAATAAATGTTGTTGTTTTAAGCTACTAAGTTTTGGAGTAATTCAAATCCCCTAAGCTGAAGGTCCCTCTCCTATAACATAACCCACTGTATATACAGGAGTCATCTGTCAATCTTGGCATCACTGATGGGAATTAGGGCTTCAGAAATGACACCAAATGTGGATTATTAGCCTGGTTACTGCTAGTTCTGTGAGTAACAAGTGAAACTTTGTCTCTGACTCACGAGTCTCATGTCTTCTCATGAGATTGCAGCAGGCTGACTCGTTAGTTCTGAGTAAGGCTCTTCACAGTTCTTGAAAACAGATGTTCAACAATAAAAATAAATATTCTTTGTACATTTTCATAAACATTCCTAATAACACAAGTGTGGTTGTAAATATTTTGATATATTAACTTGACTTCCCTGTGGCTCTTCCTTACTAAGACAAACGAATATACTGATGCACAGTCTCAGGGAGAGGGATGAATCATCAGAAAGACAGAGACATGGCTTTTGAGTTTCAAAACCCAAGACATTTGATTTTCAAGGGAATGAGTTTCTGAGGTCTCAAGATCTAAAAACATAAAAATGAGCAGTTTCAATAATAGATTGGAAAGAAAAAAGGAAAAGCCATTCACATCACCTCCAGACTAGATCAAGACTCCCTTTGACAGTGGAAATATGGGGCAGTGGGAGGAAGAAGAGAAGAGACAGTGAAAGCAGTAAGTCCACATGCTCTTGGTTCTCTAAGAGGTCTTAGAGGCCGAAGACTGAGAAACAGAGGAACCCAGGAATCTGAGAGGAGAGCAGTGTGTTCTCTGTGTTCACATAAAGCACAGAGGAATGTGACAGTTGTATCCTCCTTCTGCGGCTAAGTAGGAGAGTCGTAGACAGGATGTATGTGAGGCTCATCTAGATGGAGAGATTCCCCCTCTATCATTGGGGTCCAGGACAGAGCTGGAGGGTTTTTGTATACCAAGTGGGGGACAGAGGCCAAGTGATTGGGACAGGAGTATACAGCAGTGACACACCTGAAGCAATTAATTACTGAAAGTGGGAAAAATAATGTACATGTCAGCTAATGTCATAATGGATAGATGATAACAACCAAGGATGAGATGACATTGTCCTAGAGCCCCCATAAGCTCTCTGGAACTTAGATACAATATGGAGAAATGTGTAGGAGGGCGGGGACCCCTGAAATGATTGAAATAACTTAGAGTTCGTCTTCACCAGCAGGCAGAAGAGGGGTTCAAAATAAAAACTGTTATAAAATATATCCTTATTTTTTACTAGAGGCCCGTTGCACAAAGAGATTCATGCAGTAGGCCTTCCTTCCCTTGGCTTCCAGCACCGGTTTTCCTCCAACACCCGGGACCCAGGCCTTCGCTCTGGCCAGAGTCTGCCCTCTGCCATCTTCGTCTTCACTGCAAACTCCAGAGTCTACAGTCTTGTCTTCGCTGCGGCACTCTGCTCCTGTAGATCCCTTCACCCCCCGCCCTCCCTCTCATAGCAGGCATCCTGCCCAGCCTGGCCACTCTGCGCATGGAGCAGCTGGGCGGCTGCCATCTTTGGCCTTCTAATTTGCATACTCACTCTGATTAGCTGTGGGCATAGCGGAGGTACGGTCAATTTACATGTTTGTCTATTATTAGGTAAGATGTTTGTTTTTGTACATAGTTTGTGGTTTGAAATCTATATTAGCTAGACTGTGTTCCTAAAACAATTACATTTTAAAATACATGTACTGTGATTCATCATTTAAAAACAAAAAAGGAAAACCATGTCTTCTTTTACATTCTTGGCCAGAGTCTCCTGCTCTCATTATTTATGGGTTCTCAGAACTGCAGTGAGATCGAAACCTTGATGCAGTCCACCTGGCTTTATTTCTACAGCAAAGGGATTTTTAAACACTATTCCTAGCTTAAAAACTGGGAGTCATATAAATAATAGAAACTATTTCCTACCTCAACCTACCCTCCTCTGACTATTACTTCTTTGCAGGCCAGGGAATTGGCCATTTCAACCAGATATGCCTTTCCTCTGTATAAGTAAGAAGATAAAAGAAATTTTATTTCCAAGAGTCTCAATTTCACATGTAAAATTAATACCTATATTGTATTACTTAGAGCCTCGAGAACTTTAAGATCACGTGTGTTTTCGGAATCTTTCTGCATTCTTTCAAAATTGTACCTTAAGGGTCCATTTTTATCTCAATATAATTTGAAAACAGAAATGTTAAATAAAATTGGAAAACTAGATAACTTTGCAAACTTCTGTAAAGCCTTTTCTTCCAGGAAATTCAATCAGTTTCTATAACAGTCAAAAGCACTTCCAAAGGTTAAATTATTTTTAAAAGTATCTACCAAGTCAATACATTTTCAAGAGATTACTTGTTTAGCAGTCTATAAAGGAACTCAAGGTGACAAGAGCAAAATGAGAAAAGTTATATGATTTAGCCAGGGCACTTGATACAAAGCAGTCACTAATCCTGGGTAAAGGTTATGTTTGAGAGATCAAAAAAAGAGAGAGAATAAAATTGTATTTTCCCAACACAAATCTTCCACAGACCTGCCTTGTACATGAACCTCTTGCCCAAATATCTATGATCTTCTTGCATCATACTGATGTTGTAACTCTCTATTAAAAGCCCCCTACACTTGTAACCCCCCAACTATGGTCTTTTATGCATATATTAATATTAATATCTCTTAAAGCCTAACCAAATTGCACATACACACATGCATGAACAGGGCCTCTCTCTAGCCCCATTTGATTTCTCCCTTCTGATAAACTCAAAATACCACTAGAGTTCTCATTGCCAGGCCAATAACACCTTTTTGATCTTCCAATCTGTCACTTATGTCTAACCTATCCAATAAACTTTAATGTTATATGAGGGTTGGGAATGTGACTAATAAATTTACTCATTCCTAAAAGAGCCCAGCCCCTTGTTGGTCCTAGTACTCAATAAGCCACTTGCTGAATTGAAGCAACTCTAAAAAAGTTTCCAGATTATAAAAATTAAGTTCCTTGACTCTGCCAAAAAATTACCCTGCAACCTTCCACAAGGAATTTACCAGAAACCCTTGGCTCAGTGGATAGAGCATCAGCCTGTGAACCGAAAGGTCCCGGGTTCAATTCCCATCAAGGGCACGTACCTCGGTTGCAGGCTTCTCCCCAGCCTGGGCCCTGGCCAGGGCTCATGCAGGAGGCAATCAATCAATGTCGTTCTCTCATATCAATAATTCTCTCTGTCTTTCCCTCTCTCTTCCACTCTCTCTAAAAATTAATGGAAAAATAGCCTCAGGTTAGGATTTTTTTTTTAATAATAATTCACTAGAAGAATGACCTCAGTTTAAATTGTTGACTATGGGTATCAACTTTATATGGTAGCTAACTTGAAAAGAAAGCCATAGATACCAATTATGACTTTTTATTTAGGGCTTATGGACTCTGATTTCTAATTTCTCTTTATTATGAGAGGTAAAGAAAAACCAAATTTAGCTGTTTCTAAAGCCCTCTATTTCAGAGATTATTTTGCAGATAAAAAAGTAAGTTATAGGAAATGAACCAGAATCAGATGGATAATATTTCCCTCAAATCAGACATGACTTTAAAAGTTTAAGGCAAGGTGATTAGCAATAAAGCATGGTCTTGAGCATAATACTTTCCAGGAACTTGTACAAGATATCTTGATAGTACAAAATCAGTTAGACTCATCCATCCCTGACATAGAGTACATAAATATAGCCTGTAATATCTTTCTTTTTTATTAGCCTTCAAGATATCTTTCTCCTTGATTAAATGCACAACCCTCCCTTTTAATCTAATCTCTCCAATTCTTTCCCAATTGCATATTTCTTGTGCTTAGCATTGTGACATCTTGGTAACATTTTACAGAGCAGGGAAATAAAGGTTTTTAAAAGCCAGAGATTTAATTTTCTTGCTTCAAAATTTGATTCCAATTGGATTTCTACATTTAAAAAAAAAAAAAAACTGTGCATGAAGATTAAGTCAATACACCTGCAGTAAGTTACCCATTCTGGGGTATTTTTTTTACAGCAGCTCCAAGGGACTAAGCTTCTTTAAAATAATTGTTTTGAATTCTTTGTCAGGCAATTTGTTTAGGGTCAGTTACTAGAGATTTATTTTATTCTTTTGTTTGTGTCATCTTTTCCTAATTCATCATGTTCCTGTAGCTTTATGTTGATGTATGCGCATTTGAAGAAACCGCTACCTCTCTCTGGCTTTAAGTCAAGAATGGCTAAATTCTGGACCTTTGTACCTGGCTGCCTCAGAAGTCCAGTCTTTCCCCCTCCCCGCCCCCACGAGCCTGTAAACTCTTGCTGCCACTGATGTCCACTCCTTTTCCTCTCTCCTGGGAAAATGCCTCATTTCTGTGCCTTTTCCCAGAGGCAGGCCAGGGGCAGGAAGCCACCTGCCCCTTTTACTCTGTTCTTAGCTGCCCCAAGAGTTACATATGCCAGTTCATTCAGCTCTCTAAGTGGGCAAGACAGAAACAGCCCTTCAGGGAATGTACTGAAAGACCAGGGACATTGGAGACACCTTTACTCCTCAGTTCCGAGTCTCGTGTCTTTTCCCAATCTTGCAAACCTGTGTTGGCTTCCCTCCCCTTTTCCTTTGTTACTACTTGTTCAAGGCGTCCAGACAATGCCACTTCTTCAGCAGTCTGCGTGAGGCCAGACAAGCCAGCTCCTTGGGGCCCACAGTGAAAGGCAGGAAGACCAGGCCCGTGTTCCACTGTCCCCCTCAACACACACACACACACACACACACACACACACACACACACACGCACAGCTGTAGAAGTCACAGGCTAAGTTGATCTCTTTTAGCACTGAGCTGTGCCTCTTTGCGGGAGGGGATGACACAGATAAAGTGGAATTACTACTCTCATTACCCATTTCAATGCAGCTGCTTCCAGGTCTGTGTTTGGGGTACCAGAACTTCTTAAAAGGATTCCAGACTTCTCATAAATGTAGGATGGGACTGCCTGTTCTACCATCTTTCTAACATCACTCAGAAAACCTAGCTGAAATTAATTTCAATAATACATTTTATTTATTAAATTTATATTTAACCCAATTTACCCAAAATCTTATTTCAACTTATACTCAATATGGGAAAAGTATTAATCAGATAGTTTATATTCTTTTTTTACATACTAAGTCTTTGGAATCTAATGTGTATTTTACATTTACACCACAGCTCAATATGGAATAGCCACATTTCAAGTGCTCAATACCTGCATGTAGTTAATGACTATAGTCAGTTTAGACAGTGCCGCTCTAGATCTTCTCCCGATCCATGGCCCATGAACTGGGATTTTCGGGGTTTCTTACCCTCCAGGGTAGTAGGTGAGGTAGATATGGAGAATGCCACACCTGGAGCTGTGTAGTTTCCATAGCCCACCTGTACTTTGTGTATGCTTGGAGGGTACGATAACCATAGGGGTTGAGTAATCACAGACTGTTGCTTGCTAAGTTTGTGTATCTTTGGCAATAGAATTCCCTCACACACAAAAAGTGTTTGTTTGTTCAATTCCTTGTAGAACAATCCCAAAGAGAGATCTTGTGTAGCCATTCTCTTAGGATATCTTAGAAGAGACCTAAATTTATCAGAGACCTTGGATCTTCGTATGATCTCTTGCTAAGGGTACAACTTTGCTTTCATTGGCTTTGGTGACACACACAGGTTGAGGTAAAGAGTGTCTCCCTTATTAAAGATGTACATCCTTCTACCTTTGCTTAGGGTCAAGTAGACAACTTTCTGGTTTGCCCAGGATGTAGAATTTTGCATTTTAAGACTGAAATATTCCCAGGCAAACTGGAATGAGTTTGCCACAGCTCAGATCTAGACTTAGGTGTTTGGAGTTTTTTCTCTGAGGATTTTGTTTTCCAAAGTTCCATCCCCACTACATGTTAGGTTCTATCATTGTGGCAACCCACTTCCAGGTTTTAGATGCTTTTTAATTATGGATTGCATTTGAATGCTTACATCAGAAACCTGATTACAGAAGGTTACCTAGACAAATATTTTTTTTAATAGCTAGAAGTATGGAAGTAGCCTAAGTCTGGCATGGTAACTCTATAAATGCATAAAGGATTCTGGTTCCATCTAACTTCCTTCTACTCAACTTGAGCAGTTGGCTTTTTTCCTTATGGTCATGAAAAGACTACTCCATCTTCAGAAACTGTCTATGCATTTTAGGCAGGTAGAAGATTTAGGGTAAAGTACAAAAAAGAGAGTATGCCAATTGAGTCTGGGCTTAATATTAACCAATAAGAGGTAGATTATTTTCATAAGCTTCCTCCAGTAGAATTACACGTATATCTCATTGTCTAAGACATATAGCTACTCCAAGCTGCAAGGGAGTCTAGAAGTTGAGTATTTTTGATGGTTTCATTGATGCCTCAAAAGAATGTTAGTAAAGGAAAAGGGAGGGAGGTATATTGAATAGTAAATAACTGATCTATAATTGAATGGTATCTAATATAGGTGCATTTTATTTTATTGAATTTGAAAGAAAAAATATATAAACTTTAATATGTAGATTAATTATGGAAAGGCCCACTTTTATATGTAATTCTTCACAAATTAAGTTGCTCAGTGATCCAGTTAAATTCAGTATGTTTAAACTTCAAAGAAATGTGGGTAACGCTAAAGGGTTAGACTGAATCAAAGAGAATTTTGGTAACCCTAGTCCTTGTTCTTTTTGTTAATTCTTCAGTGTCTGTGACTAATTTAGTCTTTCTTTAAAGCCAAAATTATACACTATCACAGAGATGTAACATAAATTAGTAAAAAATATTGATATAAGACATATTTTGATTGCATATTAAAGATTGCTTAATATTCTTCACATCTAAAGTGAAATGCGCTTTCTTCCATTTTTCTTGATGTACATTGACCTTTGGGTCTATTTTTATTTTCTCACTTTTAAGACATGGTGTTGGAGCACTTACTCCTTGACCCTGCTCCCTGCGCCAACTGTGGTTTCGAATTCAGTCTCCAGTTGCAGAAAATCAAAGTTTCATTTTCACATCAATGTTTCTCCCCTGCCCCCCACCTTCCTCTCTCTTTAAAAATCAATTTAAAAATCTTTTTATCAAAGTTTAAAAATAAGTAAATAAATAAATGTTTTGCAGACAATGTACTAGGTCTCAGCTTTTGATCTACATAAGTCTTCAGACTATATGTTAAATAAGAGCAAAAATTTGGGGGCTGAAAAAAGAGTACCTCAAGTTGGATAAATCAAACTTTTAACCACATAGCAAGATAGTTTAAAGACAGACTTTGAAATCAGGCAGATCTGATTTAAAAGTCAGAACCTGACAATAGTTCTATGAAATTTAATAAATTATTTTATTTCTTTAAGCATCAAGTTTCTTATCTGTAAAATCTCACTAATGATAATCTCTTTCTTAAGGGTTGCTGTGATGCTTGAATTAATGCTTACATAATATATGTAAAGCATTTAGCAAAATACCTGACACATAATAAGATCTTTAATATCTGAAATTCCACCAATTTTACCAGTTCATATTATTTTTGAAATATGTATAGTATACTCATTCTGTGGTATACGTAATTTAACAACAGGCTATTGATTTAATATAAATTTTCCCTAGTTACACAAGCATATAGATATTTGCAAACAGTAGCTCTGACAAAGTTTTAATTTCCAAAATATATAAAGAACTCGTACAACTCAACACCAAACAAATACACAATCCAATCAAAAAGTGGGCAGAGTACCTGAAAATACACCTCTCCCAAGAAAACATACAAACAGCCAATAGATATATGAAAAGATGTTCAACCTCACTGGCAATCAGAGAAATGCAAATTAAAACTACAATGAGATACCACCTTACACCAGTTAGAGTGGCCATTATCAACAAGACAAGCAACAGCAAGTGTTGGAGAGGTTGTGGGGAAAAGGGAACTCTCATTCATTGTGGAAATGCAGTCTGGCAATTCCTCAAAAAATTAAAAATAGAGCTACCATACGACCCAACAACCCCACTCCTGAGTATATACCCAAAAAACTCAAAGTCATTTACACGCAAAGATATATGCACCCCTATGTTCATTGCAGCATTATTCATGGTGGCCAAGAGTTGGAAACAGCCAAAGTGCCCTATGATAGAGAACTGGATAAAGAAGATGTGGTATATATATACACAATGGAGTACTACACGGCCATAAGAAAGGATAAAATAGTGTCATTTACAACAACCTGGATGGACCTTGAGAACATTATGCGAAGTGAAATAAGTCAAACAGAAAAAGCTAAGAACTATATGATTTCTCTCATATGTGGAATATAAAACTGAAACTTATGACCACAAACAGCAGTGTGGTAGTTGCCAGAGGGAAGGGTGTGGAGAAAGAAAGGGGTCCTAATATGAGATGACAGGAGAAGATTTGACTTGGGTGGTGGGTACATGATCCTATATACAGATTTTATAAATTAGTAATCCACACATGAAACCTATATGTTCATGTTGACTAATGTCACCCCAATAACATTTTTTAAAAATTAAAAATAAACAAATAGAAGAAAAATATTTGCCCTAAAGAACAGTATACATTTAACTGTTTTAACCACAAGCTAAGTTTTTCATGCATTTAACAAACTAAGGTGTTTGTCTTTCAAGATAAAGGTGAGAATTTGAATGAGAGCATTTAACAAATGTCCTGTCAAATTCCCACTGAAACTTGGAAATCAACCATGTTTCTCTCACTGAGCAATTGTGGGCAAGACAGAATATGCCCGTTGATCACAGGTCTCCCCTCAGGGTTTTTTTGAGCATAGAGAAGAGAACCACATCACTCGTCACTTTTTGAAATCTGAGAAATGCCTTTTAGTGGAAGACTTTGTTCCCTATAAAACCCTTTTCTAAGTTTTTGCCATCATTGTGCAGGTTCTGTATTGTTCACAATTATTTTTCATCATATATGACAAGTACTCACCAAGCACTTTTTGTGAGAATGAACCAAAGTCCAATCTTTTTATGTTGATAATTCTCCTGGTAAACAAAAGTTGAAATGTCTAAAATAGCACTTAACATTTGCACCATTAATTTGAACAATTAATTATTGTCAGTTTTGAGTAAAAAAAGCAGTCATTTTCTTTTCCCTCGCAATAATGAGCATATATTAGATGTTCAATAACTACCTACTAAACTCAAATATCTACTAACTTCTAATTCTTTCCATTTCCTTTGACAATGACTAGCAAAGCCAGTTTCACACTAATGTAAATCTAAAGGGTACATAGCCTGTTCTAGAAAATAAAATGACAATCTAACAAATTCATGAGACTGGATCTAATTCTAATAAAAGAAGCAGAGTACAAGTTTTGAGTTTAGAAAGAATAAAACATTTTTATTATAAATTAATATTAATTTTTCCTCGACTTGAGGTAAGTTGAAGAGAGAAATTAATGAGCCCATTTGGCTTAAGTCCAAATAATTATGTTAAATAAGGGATACAGGTAATTCTATGACTGTAAAACTTATTTGGTTACCTATTACAGTATTCAGTGGTGACCTATTTTGAGTAATTTGAACAAGGGAATTGAGGTTTCAGAGAGGAGAAAATGACAGCAATTCCAGTTACATAAATGTAACTAATTCAATAAATTACATTTTTTTCTCCTAGAATTCATTAGCATATCAACTAGATTGAATATTCCCATTAATAAGCTAATAATAAAATAGCTGGCATCATTCTGGATAATGTAAAAGGCTTGGCCCCTTACATAGAGCAGGTGTAGGATAAAACCTGAACCCTGAAATTTTAGGAAAAACATCTTTTTTTTAATTTACTAAGTACATTCCCCCAACTCTTGTATGTATGTCTGAAACATGCCAAATGTGCTTCAACTCACACTAGGTAGAAAGTTTGTTTTTGCCACATATGTGTAACTATTTTTGCCTTAAATATCTATGTTTACATTTATATTTAATTTTGTCATAAATATAGTGCTTTGAATTTGTAGTGAAACTAGCACACTTGAGAAAATACATTAGGAAATTTATTCACTTCCTAAACCTTGTGAATTAAAAAAGGAAAATATTTCCTTACTTCTCAGAATGTAAACTTACAATAGAAAGTAAAGAAAGGAAGACATTTGTATGATTAGATAATATGATAACAGAGACCAAAGTTCATTGAAAAATTCTGAAATCCTTCTCTTTGAATGTGCATCTCTCCCTTCCTTGTCTGTATGACAAAACAATCATAAGACAATATTTCAGATATACCAAACTTTGTAAGTATACCATAAGTCTTAATGAAGAACCAGCTTTTATTTTTTTATCCTCTCTTTCTTATTTTATTCATTTTTCTTCTTACCTTTTTAATTTCCTTTCATCATCTTTTTAGCTTTTTGAGCTGATGTTTAAGTAATTTGAATTATTTTCTAATTAAGCTATAAATGAACATCTATGTATTTTTTAGCAACTTTGATAAACAGAACTTTCATTGTCATTCAATTCTAAATAAGTTGTAATTTTCATTGTGATTTCCCCTTTATCTTGTAAGCAGTAGTACCTTTTTAGTTTATAATTCTACTAGAGGCCTGGCGCATGAAATTCCTACTTGGGTATGGTCCCTAGGCCTGGCCTATGATCAGGGCCATCTTCCCTGGCTGCTGGCAGCTGGCCCCACCCCCCACTGCCACCTACTGCCAGTTCCCTGTTTGTCATCGGGGGATCAGAGCCTGCCAGCTGGGGGGAGGACCAGGAGGTGGCCAGTGCACCTCATAGCGACTGGTTGAGTGGTCGTTCTGGTCGTTCCGCCGTTCAGTTGATTTGCATATTACTCTTTTATTTATATAGATGTGCTCAATCCTTCCACTTCCAGAGAAAGGGGCAAAGGAGGGTTGCTGAAAGTGATGAGAGACAGCAGGGTGAACTTTTCTTTGGAGGGGGAGGGGGGAGAGTCCTCCTGATGAGGAGCTTCAAAGGACAGCAGCCTACTTCTGCTACCCTCTGTCTCCAGAGACACAATTTCTGATTGGCATCTGGCAGGACAGAGCAGTTGCAGGTACAGGACTGGCAGCGCCTTTCTGCATGCAGCTCCCTGGAGAGTCTCTTCCAGCCAAGGAAAGCTTTGTTCTAACCATTTCTCCCAGAGCCAGGGCTGCTGGGTGGTCTGGGGCAGGAGGGCAGAATGGAGTTGGGGCAGGGCAGGGCAGGGCAGGAAGAAGTATGGGGTAGAAGATTGGGGGTGAGGGAGGGAGAGGGTGAAATCTGTGTGGGGGGGTGGGGGGTGGGCTGGTGCAGAAGGAGAGTTGGGGTCAGCATAGGAAGGTTTGGAGGGACTGGGGGAGTATAAGGGACCAGCAGATGCCAGAACAGGGGAAAGGTTCTACAGAATCAGGTGGGGGTCCACAAGGGTGAGTATAGACTAAGTCCCTTCCCCAGACCCTGCCATCCCAGGTGGCTAGTGGGAGGGGTCCATAATGAGGTGCTGAGCCCCCTACACTTTGTGTCTGAGGCTCCAGAACATGTGTCCAACATGCCTCGCCCCTGCCACCCCGGCCAAAGGGCTGCCATTTGGAATGCATTTGCAGACACATGGATTGTTTTTAAGTTAATGCTTTTTAATTCACTCTGTTTCCCACTTGTCCTTTTTTATTGAAAAGGCGGATTCTGCTGGTGTGTGTTCCTTTACGGGGGTGGCAAGGGTGTTCTTCATGGGCAGAGATCTGATGAGAGACAGAAACAAAAGACACAGTGAGACATGGGGAGTGAGTAAACAGGAGAGAGCAAGGAACAGGGAAAGAGATGCACAGGGTGAGACAGACACACGACACAGGGTGCTGTGGACGAGGATAGAGCTTCCCAGCCTGGTGAGAGGGCTCATTCGGCGGAGCAGCAGCTCCATGGGCATGTTCATCCCGGACACAGCTCCCAGGCCCAGAGTCGGGGAACTGAAAGGCCAGGATAATTAGAGCTAATTACATGTGCAAACAGCTGCAGCAGAGGCGTTGGGTAAGCCCCTTCCCCCCCCCCTGC